>NW_022900950.1:80024184-80226081 GCF_012274545.1 Fukomys damarensis | reverse complement strand
GCTGGGCACCTGCCGGCCTCGCTGGTCGCAGCAGTGTGGACTCAGCAGCCGTGGCCCAGCAGGACCTGGCCACCGTCCAAGCTGGCAGCAGACCTGTGATCCTTCACGTGGCGCTGGTGATTCGGCCCCGTGGAGCAAAGGAGGTCCAGGCCACGGAAGCTCCATCCTGGGTTAGGGGGAAGGCCTGGGAGGCCGGGTGGTGAGAGGGCCGCGCAGGAAGCTGTGAGCGTGAGGCCAAAGGTGCCCTAGAGACCTCGGGAAGCTGGAGACGCCAGGAATGTGGGGTAAAGCTGAGCCCACAGGTGGAGCCGTCGCAAGTGGGAAGCCAGGGATGAAAGTGGCCTGCAGACACAGGTCTACCAACGCCTAACCACACAGCAGCGTGCCTGGGGTGGCAGGGAGGGACTGTCTGCCAGGCAACGGCACTCCTGGTGGCCCGAAAATGTGAATTAGATGGGAAAATCCATAAAGAATCAGTACTGAGGGGAAGTGAATCAACCATGTATTGACGATGTGGAGACACAGCAGGGTTTTAATGGCTTAGAAAAATACACACACTTCGGTAAAACTGTGAAAGATGAGGAAGCTAAAGTAAAAAGTGAATGAATGTTTCAATTTAGAAGAAGATTTAGGTGATTAAATCAGAAGTACTCAGGCAATAAAACTGGTCATCCTTTCCCGATACACCTATAAACATTTAATTGGCTCAAATTTTATTTTTCAAACATTCAAAAAACTAGTAAGGAGTGTATTTAAACCCCATAGATTTTAAAACATACATATGAAAGACAGTGTAATAATATAAATCATTGGAGGGCAGAAAGCATAGATAGTAATAATAAGGCAGAAAGAAAAGAGGAGATGAAATGTTGATTAGGCGCTAGTTTTACAGGAACTCTCTCAGGAATGGCCCGGGACCCTCGTACCCGCTGCCTTCCATTCACACTCTGCATGCTGTCCATGACCACCTGGCTAAGGCGTGTGGTAATTCTATGATTTAAGCTGCCTTTAATATATTTATAGAGGATTACTAAGCCAACATTGAAATTTGTATTAATAATTCCCATCACCTCCGAAATATTAAGCTTGAATACAACCCTAACCATGCCTCGCCGTCTCTCCTTATATCTCAGGAGTCAGAATCCCAGAGAGCAGAAGCGAAGGGATCTTTGCAGACTTCCTGCCAAGTTCATCCAATGCCCAGCGTCAGGCAAAACAAGTCTAAAATGGTTACGTCTGAGAAACCCTGGCTTTGGTAAAACTGTTGTTGCTCAACGCAATTTTTACCAGAAATTCAAACACACGTGTGTGACCTATTATATACTGTCTATTGAGCATAATTTGAAAAAACAGAAACATCTGTTTAAAAAATAAATACAGGAAATAAGACAGAAAAGAACAAGAGTAAAGCGTTTTCAAAAAACAAAGGGAAGATAAGAGACCCTAAGGGGAAAAGCTAATACCCTTCTGTCATACTTTTTCACTTAATTTAGGAGAGAGGTCTTTGGAATCATGACACATGACATCAGACGTCCTCCATGCTTTGACATGCGTGATCGTGAGCAGGGTGAAGCCCACCACGGCACGCCGAGGGGAAAGGCTAAGGTACTTCCCCTGCAGACCGGAGGGCGTTCACTGGCCGTTCTCCAGGTCAGCACTCACACTGCTCTGAGTCTGAGAGCTTGATAAACTGTCACAGCACCCAGTGCTCCTCCTCGTAGCGGCAAATCCATTAGCAAATGCAGAAGCTGTGACGCCTGTGCCAGAGACACCATCGAGGACCAAGTGAAAATAAACTGTCAAATATCTAAGAATTAATGAAAAGGTACAAAAATATGTTACTGTATAAAGGTTGGGTTACATTATTTTATATGCGTAGACACCACAAAATGTTGGTAGAGGTAAGCAATTTAACACATTATCTCACACAATCACCTTAGTTGTAGTAATAGTGCTTAACATCTCTTGTATTAGAAAAGGTTGGGTTTGCACTGCAACATTATCATCTGTGGTCTCCTGTTGTGCTTTGGACCTTTAGATTCATTCACCTTTCGAATGTCTGCTTTAATACAATTAACATAATGTCCTCCAGTCTCATCCAACTTGTTCACATTGTCAGAGATGGCAGTATCTCCTTTTCTATATAATATATAAATATTCAATATATAAATAAATATATTTAAATATAGAGGGGGAAAACTGCCTAAAATGTATATGGCTGTTTATTCTGATTAGTGTTTTATTTTTTGTAAAACAGGTAATTTTCTCGGGATTTCACAGGTGCTATGGAAACCCATGCTTTTACTCTCTCCTTCCTCAATCTCCTTTCCCGACTAAGCTCAAAGACTTAAATAGTCCTGACATACACAATAAGCATCCTGAAATGAAAACTCAAAACTATTCCCACATCCTTGGATGGATTTTAAGGATATAATGATTATCACCTTTCCTTCAAACATCATGCATTTCAGATTTTCTTTTTCATTTTAAAATATGCATCTCTTAAATTCTCATGGCTTCTGAATTAATGAAAATTTGATCAGAGTGAAATTTGATCTCTTGTTATGTAACTGATCATCAAAATTAGGTAAATTCAAATCTTTATTAAAACATTGTTGCGTGTTGGATTTCTAGTAGAGTTCTATATACTTCTCTTAGCAATGTGTCTTAGAAAACCAAGAAATCAGCAGAGACCATAAGAAATGAGCCCTGGGTTACAGTGTGTAGACTTGGACACAGTTGAGAATGTGTCTAAGAAGCACTGGGAACATGACAACAAAAGCAACAAGAGAGATGCTTCCTGTTCCAACCTCATCACTATTTTATTATAGTAGTAAGTTGTTCTTCCTTCCTAGGACTTTGCTGATTCTCAAATCTGTAGTCATGGGGGAGCACAGAGAATCAAAACTAAATTGACAAATCAGTCAAAGTCCTAAAGCAATCAGTGAGATCAACTCCTAAAACCTGGTTCAGCTTTGTGAAGCAGACAGTGGCATAGCCCATATCCCCATGGTCAGCGTGAAGTGGAAAATCAGGTTTTCCTTATTCGTTCTGAGAATTCCTACCTTTGTGATGACTTTAGAAACTAACACAGTATATGACTATTAAATTTAAGTCTCTCTGTAGACTTACTACATTTCAAAAATGAATGGGACTTGAAAAGCCATCTCGTGACCAATTCATCTTCATTTTGTGAACAGGTTACACATCTGAAGTTCTAGTGCCATTTCCTGAGTAGGAAATTAAGGGATGTAGACACCTTTACTGAGCGATACCTTGAATCAAATGACACCCCTTTAGCATCAAAGGCAATGTTCAGTACCCATTAATTCATCAGTAAATGTTGTGACTTTTAAACATTAAGGAATACTTTCAGTAAGACTGGAACTAAAGCAAATAAGCACACTACTTATGTTTGTCTGTTTCTCTCTTCATACAGTAGGAAACAGAAGCAAAGAAAGAAGAGTGCATTTTACCTGTACTAGCTTGGAATAGCTTTAGAAAACCAACCATAAATGACATTTATGCATTTTAATTTTTGAATAATAAAAGGAAAGAAATCAATTCCTTGCACTCTTTCTTTGAGTGAACATTTTTTGTCCTAAAATTCTGCACTTCACATCTTTAATTTACTTGTTTTACCTTTTTCTTAGTGTGTATAATCAAAGGTATTGATTATTGTCAAAGATAGTGTTATAAAGGAGATCTCAGAATCATAACACAAATAGCTGAAACCATTTTTGAATCTAAGAAAAACTATTGATATGTGTTATAAAGATGTGTGCTGTTTTAAAGATTCAAGTCAGCATCCATGTGGCATATTTGTGTTTGGGTGTTAAAGACCTTTCAAAATAAATAAGATCTTCATCTCACAAAAATAATCTCTTCAGTTTCTAATCTAACAAAAATTTGAGTGTAAGATAATTCATAGTAGAATTTTGGTCAGACTAAGATTCAACTAATTGTCTCAAGTGAATTGGTTGATAGGATTTTTTTCCTGCAAATGTTCTGGAACACCAGCTCATGCAAAATATGGTGGGAATCCTGCTTAGCTCCTAATTTCTGATACCATTTCCCATGAAAGGACCAGCCCTCCTAAGAGACATGGTTAGTTGTAGGGACAGATGAACGAATCCACCCTGAGCCTCAAACATCTTGTCCTGACACAGAGTGAATTGGTACTGAAAACAAAAGGACAGAGGTGTGTCGCAGTAACGGGAGTGGCTGAAAGAGCTTCTGGTGACAACAAAACAATCTGAGCAACAAAATAAGGGCTGTACTGCTATCCCATGGCCCGAAGTGCAATTTTAAATTATAAAGTACAAAATGAACATCACATGAGTATAAATAAATGGGGAAGACAAGGGAAGTCTCCAGTATGTGTGCATACCCCCGTTGGCAGCTGAAACTTAACTTCCTGCTCCTTGACTGTGGGCCATGGAATGACTTGCTTGTGAAGAGCCCAGTGTGGAAAGACAGGAAGAACCGGGGTGGGACCCTGGTGGTTTCAGCCCAGCCAGTGAGCAGCTGAGCATCACCAGAGCCTGGGGCTTAGAGAAACGCAATGCAAACAGCACCTCACCTCTGTGGGCTTCTCTCCCAAACCCACAGCTCCGTCTCACCAGAGAAAGATGCCAGGCACAGCAAAGGTGAAGGAAACTCCACAGAACAGCTAATCAGTGCTCTGCAAAACTCTCAAAGCCCACAGAAAAGCAAGGAAAGTCTGAGAAACTGTCTTAGCCAAGAAAGTCTTACAAAATATGATTAGTAAATTTAATGTAGTATCTTGAAACTGAAAAATCTCATTAAGGAAGAGCCAATAAAATCTGAATAAAGTATGAGTTTTAGAAATAATTTATTAAATTCTGTTCATTAGTTGTGATAAATGTATCAGAGAAATGTTAAGATGCTAACAAAAGAAAAATCAAGATACGGGATACATGTGGGACCCTTGTAGCTTTTTGTAAAACTACAGCTATTATAAAATAAAAAGTTTAATTCTTTGAAAATATCACATGAAATATTCCTGTAACTATACAATGGGTAGAATCCATCTTATGTGGAAACAATTATGATGTAACTGTTAAGGCGGTTTTTCCTAGACCAGCCATTCATCTCTTCTTTACAAAACAAGAGAGCATTTTAAAATAAGTTAGAGTGACTCCTTCACCCACCAGGCCTTCTCAAGCACCTCATACTTATCTATCCCCACGCTGAGGACAGTAAGAGTCCTCACGAACATCCAGTAAATGGTGAACATGAAGCACAGCGCTGCTTTACAGACATCATCTTAGCTGATCGTGGAGACAGAGCCAAGTTTGGGCACACACAGGAAGTGCAAGAAAACCAGAAAGAAATGTCTGTGGCTCTCGGTTTCCCGAGGGTGATGGGAGATAACTGGGAGGTTTAATAGGACCTCCTTCACGTGAGGAGGAGGAAGCCGGAACCATCTTTTAAGCACTGATTCCACGCCAGGTCTCTTGCCCGTGTCACCACTCACAGATGTTCCCATGTGACCGCAGGAAGACGAACTAAGCTTCAGGCACAGAAATCCAAGCTTCTCCTTCCTGCAGGGAGCCCTGGGGTTCACGCACCATCAGCTGGCGACTGCCTTGAGAGGTCCTAGAGCAGCAACTGCACCTGAACAAAGAGAATGGCTATCTACACACAGGCAAACACACCAAGAAAGGCAGTTTCTCCCAATGTGCTCCTCTCACTCATTCTAAAGCCTAGAAAATATCCTTAAACTCCAAAATATAAACAGTAGGAGATCTCTGTGACCTCAACCCAGAGAACCTTGGCCTATGACTGTGATGTCACGCAGGTCCTGGGAGGCCCACAAAACCCCTGACAACTGCCTGTGAATTTTATCAAATTGTTTTTCAACCAAACATCTTTCTGTGATTTTTTAAGTTATATGATAGTCATGTTGGCTTTATACACAATTTTTAGGAAAATGCAATATTCTCCTGACTGGTATCAAAGTCCCTTTTGCCCCAAACAGGAATACTGTGGCCCCATGGTAACCAAGAGAGATGGTTCCAGGACACTTAAAAAAAATAGAAACGCACTTTTTGTCTAAACTAAAGCAGAAGGAAGCAAGTGAGAAAAAGAGAGTGGGAGGGAGGATCAGCCTCTGAATTCGTAGTAGAGACAGTTGGGAAATAGATCTGTGAAAACAGTGTCCACATCAGCAGGATACAGTGCCGTTCAGTTATTTTTATGTCAAAAGAGTCTCTCTCGACGCTGCTGGCCTAATGGCTGACTCTGGGGAGCACGTTCACCAACCACACTGTGGTGTATTCAGCGACGGCGTCGGCAGTGAGCAGGCAGGGCAAGCACGGCGGGATAACGACAGACGCTCTGGGAGGGAAGGAATGTAAATAACTCGAGTAAAAACCCACCTTTCTTAAGAGAAAAGACACTCTCTGTGAGAAGTTCATCTTAAAGCCACTGCATTTAAAACAGCATGGTACTGGCAATGAAACATACCCGAGGATCAGAGAAACAGGTTATAAGTTGCAGAAACAACTCGACATACTGAGCTATCTCATCTTTGACAAAGGAGCCAAACACCCTCCCTGGAGGAAGGATAGCCTCTTTAATAAATGGTGCTGGGAAAACTGGGTTTCAGCTTGTCAAAGATTAAAACTGGACCCGTATCTTTCACCATGCACTAAATGAAAATCCAAGTGGATTAAAGATCTAAATATCAAAACAGAAACATTAAACTTTCTGGAAAATAAATTAGGTAGAACTCTCAAAGATATTGGGATAGGAAAAGACTTTAAGAACAAATCCTCAGTAACATGGGAACTTGCACAAAGAATCAACTGGGATTTCATCATATTAAAAAGTTTTGCAGTGCAAGAGAAACCACCAAAAGAGCTAAGATACAACCTACAATGTGGGAAAAAATTTTACAGGCTGTTTCTCAGACAAAGGTCTACTACCTAGAATATATAAATAACTCAAAAATATCAGATCCCCCAAATATAAAGACCTGTTTCAAAAATTGGTATCTGAAATGAATAGACATTTCTCAGACAAAGTAAAAGCAGCAAGTAAATATATGAAAAAATGTTCCACATCATTGGTCATTTGAGAGATGCAGATGAAAACAACACTGAAATTCCACCTCACCCCACAAAGAATGGCTGCTGTCAAGAAATCACACAATAACAAATGTTGGCGGGATTGTGTGGAGAAAAGAACCCTGCTCCATTGTTGGTGGGAGTGCAGACTGGTGCAACCACTGTGGAAATCAATATGGAGATACCTCAAAAAGTTAGAATTAAAAGTTCCATTTGACCTAGCTATTCCTCTGCTGGGTATCTCTCCAAAAGAATTACAAGAATCATACCACAGCAATATATGTGCACCTATGTTTATAGGGCACAGTTTGTAATAGCTAAAACTTGGAAACAACCCAAATGCCCATCAGCTGGAGACTGGATAAAGAAGATGTGGTTTTTCTATAAAATGGAATATTACTACTCAGCCATAAGGATGAGAACCTAGAGAAATTTATAGCTAAATGGATGCACATTGAGGCCATACTCTTCAGTGAAATAAATAGGACACAGTTGAGTAAATACCAACTGGTGTGAAAAACTAAAAGTGTAAATAAGGTTCAAATGGTATAACTGATAGTGTGAAATAGGAAGAAAATGGCTAAAGGGGAAGTGGAAAGGGGAAGGGAAAGGAAGTAAGAGAAAAGGAAAAAAATATGAAAAATGGAAACAGTCTTTGTAAATAGGAAGGGTGAAGGGGGTGAAGGGAGGTGATTTGTGATTCTTTGGTAAGTTAAATGTGTAAGTTATATGAGGTCGTGCTTCCCTCCTTTAAATAAACAAAAACGTACTGTTTCCTAAATACTTCATGAAAGGTTATATGTTAGGTTATCAATTGCAATCACAGAATTATACATTGTTCTCCTACTGCATCCGCGGAATGAAGAGCAACATTCATGGCTGCTGTCATGATAACAGCTACTTGCACAGCTAACGTCAGCCACCGGCCTGACGAGGCAGGCCCAGGGCGCCTTTCTCACCAGCAAAGCTGCATGAAGCACACCCTGAGGTTACGTGAAACTGGGGTTAGGATGCCAGGCTTGACATCTGTGTAGAGAGAGGGGTCTGTCTGTCTGTACACCCGAGGACTCGCGCACACATTCTGGTACGGGTATTTTGTGTTATCATGGCTCAGTACATACAGTCATCATTCATTAACTTAAAAAAAAGCTTTAGTTTTCCATTTTGTCCAATGCACTGTGCTAAAAATTGGAAGGGTCGCAAGCTGAGCAGAAATAAAACATAGCTCAGGTCAGCATCAGTTACACGAGGGTGTGAGCCACGGAAGGCACACAGCAAGGCCTGGTCTGCGACGGAAGAGCTGTGATTCCACGGAGACAAGCGAGCGAAGATGAGAGGGGCTTGAGGTGCGTTCTGAAGGTGATCCTGGACACCAAATGCGGGTGTGCGCTGCGGAGAGCCGAGTGGACGGAGCCAGGAAGGAAACAGATGTGGGAGACTGAAGGCGAGCGGAGGGGTGATCACCGCTCGGGACAGCGGCGCCCCTCAGCCGGTCTTCTCCCGCAGCAGGTCTCCCTGGGTCACCTTGTCTTTCCAGGACTCTCCTCTCACCGGCATACACGGAAGGGGAACTAGATCGAGAGTTTCCAGCACAACTTCGTAGGCCTCCAGGACAAAATAAACAGCGGGCAGTATTTATTTAGTTATACGCACAAATAAACCTTCCCATTTAGAGGTGCTGCACTCCTCTGCCCCAGTATTATTTATATATAAAATAAATATATTTTAAATAAATATATTTAAAACGTGCTAAAATGCATATTCTGGGAGGAAAAGTCACTATAATTTTTTTCCTCATGAGTTTATTGGTACATTTCAGGGATACAGTACAGTTACGTCCATCATTGGGATCTTGCACCTTTACATGACAGTTCTTGATTCTCATTTTTTCCCCTTGTCCCTGCCCTCCCTTCACCCCCCCTCCTCACCCTTTACAAACACTTTATTTCCATTTTTTCATTTTCTCATATTTTTTTCTTTTCCCTTATTAGCTTTCCCCTACCCTTCCCACTTTCCCTACACCGTTAGCCCTTTTTCTTCCTATTTCACATTATAATTTCTAATTTTATTAGTACATTGTAGGTATACAACATGATGACATTTATCACTGACATCTTGTACCGTTACATGACGTATCTTGATTATTTTTCCCCATTCCCCTGCCCTCCCTTCACCCCCTCCACCCCTGCCTATTTACAAAGACTTTGTTTCCAGTTTTTCATTTTCTCGCGTTAATTCTATTCCTTTTTCCTTTCCCCTACACCTCCCAATTCCCCTTTCCCTTTGCACCTTTTTAAAAAACATAACTGTTTATTAGAAAAGCTAAAACACACTGAAAGATAGATAATGAATAAAGGGAAGAAACATATTGGGAAAAGTATATAAAAAGTTCAACCAATTAGATGATATTATTATGGTAGATACTTACAAGAACTCGAATTTGAAGAGAACTCTTAAGGAATACTTGAAGCAAAAGATGTACAAAGTTTATGGGAAGCAAAATCTAATAAGCTAGTAAGGAAAAAAGTGGTATGATCACAAGTGGTCAGAACTGTCACAGACTAGGAGAATAATGACATAATCATACTGCTTTCTTAGACCAGGTATTTTTTTTTTTTTTTTTTGGTACTGGGGATCAAACTCGGGTCCTTGTGCTTGAGAGGCAAGCAGCGGAGGAAACACTGAGCTAAATCCCAGTCCTGGCAAGTATTCTTAACATTATAAAAATGTAAATATTTCCTCTGAAAAATCAGGAGTGTTATTTTCAGAACTAGACAAGCTAAGTCTGACATTCTAATTGGAAAAAAACCATAATGTACTAATGAATAATTATGTGTAGAGGGTCTATCCCTTCCTGATGAGACCTCAATTATTAAAACCATTTGTACTTATATATAAATAGATAAAAATAACAGAAAAAGGTGTCCAAAATGGTTTAGAGTTATTATTATTTGAGTATATGACAAGAGAACAGAGTCAGTAGGGTAAAAATTATTCAATAAATGATATTGGATATATAGATTAACTGTCAGTAGAAAATGGATTCATAAAATAAAATTTAAGAAAAATAAATTGCATATGCATTAAATAATTCAGTATAAAAATCCATAAGACTATTAGAATAAAGGATGAGAATTTTGAAAAAGTAGCTTAAGAATAAAAAAGTCACTACTACATATAAAACAAAGTAATACAGAGATTTGTTAGTCTTGAAAACAATTTTTTAAAAATTTTTTAGAATAAAAGCACCATGTAAAAAACCATCTGGGAAAATCACTTACAACTCATATCATACGAAAAGAGCCACTTTCATCTACATGCCTCTATATTGAAGGTTAAGGGTGACCGAGCTTCCTTCCGTGGTGAGAGCCTTCCCTAAGGACTGCAGCACCCTGCAGGTAAGCAAAGGCAACACTGTGCTGGCTCTGAGCCTTTCCTTTCGAAGGATCAGCAGTACCTGCTTGGATCACATGGCGCTGAGGCCACCTGACTGAGGAAGCCCAGCTGCCTCACCAAGGGCTTCTGTGTGACAGAGACACTCCTAGGCCAACTACAAAATGAACCATATACAGGGGGAGGGTTGTGTTTTCTTCCAAAGATGGCAACAACTGTGGCTGCTATTTCATATGCTTTTCTGCAGTGATTTTTCCACACCCCATCAAGAAACTAGCTTCTTTTGTGCATAAATCTAGGCTGATTTAAATCATGTTCTTTACTAATAAAATGCAGATCAAATGACATTCTGATGTAGTTAAGGTGAAGTCAGAAAAAGTGTCACAGTTTTCATTTGGCCATTATGTTAGTCAGCTGTGTGTTGCCAGAACGAATACCCAGCCATGCAGTTTGAAGGAGAGATTTGCTTTGGCTCATGATTCAGAAATTTCATTCATGGTTGATTTGCTCCGAGACAAAAGTTCTATGGTAGAGCACAGCTGCTTGACCCATGGGATCTGGAAGCAGAGAACGAGAAAAGAGCCAGAGAGGAAGGGTCCAGGAAACAGATGAGTCCCCAGAGTCACCCCTCCAAGACCTACCCCCAGGCACACCGAGGAGTGTGCATTACTACTCTGAAATCATGTTCACAGGCAACACCAACCCTCCACAGCACTTCCCTCAATTGTCCACAGAGTCTGGCTGGTAGTCCATGAGAAAGCCAAACCTCACGGAGTGGCCAGAGGAGTGGACACCAGTCAGCAGCACACACTGAGCCCTGGGCGAAGAGCTAGTGATACCCACAGCCAGGCACACACACCATCTTGGGTGTTAAGAGTACTTGAGAGCTGAGATTTCCAAAGCCACCACCACCACCCCTGACTGCCTCAAGAGAGAACTCCCTGAATCACAGGACCAGCTTTGGAGCTTTTAAATTTGGGGGTGGATTCTTACGCAGCAACAGAAATGAGAATTGTGGCCTATCATATATTTCTAGATAAATGCTTCCCTGCTGCCTCAGTTGCCAATAAGGAAGTTGTTTGTCCTCTACAGCCCCTGTGGCCACTGTGAGCCATAGAGATGGTCGAAGATATGAGGTGCTGTGGTCTTTCTTGGTACAAGAAAATGGCCTGGCAGCTTCCACACCCTGACTGTGTAGAGCAATTCTTACTAGGCAGTTCCCTCTCGTGAGCAAGATGTGGCATAAAGAGTGTGGCAACCTGCAGACAAGAACATCCTGAAAGGACAAGACATGGAGACACCCTGGAAAACGAGGCACTATGTGGAAAAAGAAAGCACAAGGAACATGATGGAGAGCCAGGTGGCAGTCTCCAAATGTCCCTGCTGTGTACCCAAACCTGTAATCATGTTACTTTACATGGCCAGATGCACTTTGCACAATTCTTACTGAATTAGGTTGAGCACCTCTCCATATGTTTAAGAGTATTTCATGTTCTTTTAAAAATCAAGCTCATAGTTTAATACAGAAATGTTATTCCAGATTACCGAAGTGGGCCCCGTGTGTTCAATGAACCCTTAAAAGTGGAAGAGGTAAGCAGAACAGTGGGTCAGAGAGACTCAATATGGTGGGGGCAGAGACAGAGACCGACTAACCAGCCACTGCTGGAAGTGAAAAGGGGGAGGACAATGAAACAAAGAATGTGGTCAACCTCCCCAGTGAGCTGGGAGTGTCCTTTACCTCAGGCGACAGCCATAAGGAGAGAGCAAAGCTCAGTACAACCATCGAGGAAAGGTTGTGAGTCGGTGAGAGCTAAATTCTATCAAGCACCCGGATGAACAGGAAATGCACAGCGCCATGGCTTAGCGCCTCAGAGAAGAACATACCTGTGTCGGTGCCTTGACTACACCCAAGGAAGACCTGCGTCACACTCGTCCAGCGCATCACAACCTGCTCAACTGGAAGACACTGTCACAATGAACTCCTAGCAACACAGAAGTGGCAATTGTGAAGGGATCTGGAAAGAGGACAGGGGGAAATCCTTGGAGGCCATAGCTAGTGGCCCCCCAATTCTGTCAGATTTCTCTATGGAAACCCCACCAGATCTTCCAGTGAAGAAGTGATGGAAACCTTCTTATGACTCTGGCAAAGAGGAAGGGGAATCATTGGAAACATACCCCGA
Source organism: Fukomys damarensis (assembly GCF_012274545.1). Classification (NCBI taxonomy): domain Eukaryota; kingdom Metazoa; phylum Chordata; class Mammalia; order Rodentia; family Bathyergidae; genus Fukomys; species Fukomys damarensis. The sequence goes on along the minus strand of NW_022900950.1, from coordinate 80,213,414 downwards.
CCTGTAAATATTTATCGATGTGTTATAGTTGACATATAAAATTATACATGTTTGCAGGGTGCCATGTGATGTTTTGATCTATATATCTATATATGTTTTAATCTATATGTTGTACAATGTTACAACGAAGATAAATGTATTTGTCTCCTCAAACATCTTGTTGTTTCTTTGCAGTGGAAACATTCAAAGTCCTCTCTCTGGCTTCTTCGAGATATACATTATTCTTACGTACGGTCACCTTTCTATACAGCAGAGCACCAGAGCTTCGCACTGCTGTCTAATTAACACAGCACCACTGGCAGCCCCTTCCCACCCTCCTCTCTGTGACTCTTCTTCTTGGCCTCTGCTCATCATTTTTTGCAGCTTTGAATTGAGATGCAACAAATACATTAAATCTGAGTGGTCAGACAGATGAAAGACAGATGGTAAGAGTGGATTTAAAAATGAGACTCGAGTATAAGTTGTCATAAGAAAGCCACATTAAATATGAAGACTTGCGTAGGTTAGATCAGTGACAGCAAGCCTCTTAGAGTTTTCAGTGATACCAACAGCCCACTGCAGCACGTGTGCCATAGGTTCATCACCACTGGGTTAGATAAAAGGTATGCAACACTATCAGGATTCATAATATTAATACACCTCTCTGGAGGTTATATTGACAGATGTACTATTAGGTAAAAACTTCAAAGCAAGGAAAGTTATCAGAAATTAGGGACCGCATATACTTATTACACTGGGCAATTCTCTAAGAAAACACACCAGTATTAAAGCTATATTTGTCTAACAGCACAAAGATACATGAGGCAAACAATAAATTTTGAAACTTGAATGTTTCTCTATAGTAATTAATAAGCAGGCAGTAATTGGTAAAGATACTGTTGAAGTATATGGCACTATCAATCAGTTTGATTTAATTAACATTTATTGAAAATTCCATCTAACAATAGCAAGACATATCTTCTTTTCACTGGAACATTCACCAAAATAGAGCACATTCAGCATCATCCCACACATTTTTAAAAACTTTGAAAAATTGAAATCATACAAAGTATGTTCTCAAATCACAATACAATTAAACTATTAACTATAGCAGAATTAAAGCCGTAAGACCCATAAATACTAGAAATTAAACAACATACCTCTTAACTCTACAGGAGAAGTACAAATCGTCAATAAGCACATGAAAAAATGTTCAATATCTGTGGCCATTAACGATATGCAAATTAAAGCTCAGTGGTTCCAGTGCCAAACTCATAAGCACAAGGATATGAGTTCGATTCCAGATACAAAGAAAAAAAAATTACAGCAATACTGAGATTCCCTCTTACTCCAGAAAGAGTGGCTATCATCCAGAAATGGAATAATAACAAATGCTAGTGAGGCTGAGGGGGAAAAGGAACCCTCCTACATTGTTGGTGGGAGTGCACTATGGAAATCAGTGCGAGATTTCTCAAAAAGATGACACTAGAAATTCCATAGGACCCAGCTATCCCCTTCCTGGTGTTATGTTCCCCAAAGAGTTAAAGACATCACATTACAGTGATGTGTGCATAGCTGTGGAGGGTTAACGAATGGTCCATGTGGCACACACAGCTGAACTACGTCAGTGTGTTTCAAGGCACGGAGGACCCGTCGGAGAATTGCTGCCAATGGCATAAAGAGAACTGGAGGGCAAGATGGTTGGCTGCTGATTTTCTAGGGGAAGCTTTCCACGGCTGGTTTTCCTGATGTGAACTTCACTGTTCTCCTTATCAGAGGAGCTTGGAGCTCTCTGTCAGCAGGGATGGCTTCTGTTCTCATCAGGAAGCTCTGGTCTTCCTCATGAGCATCACTTCCTGGCTCCACTGCAGGTCCTTCAGGCTGGTGGCACAGATCCTTCACCCCGCCCGTGCAGACTTTCTGGCTTCCACCACTGGTCGTTGGGCCTTCTGGGTGCAGATCCTCAATACGGGCAAGCATGAGACATTGCTGTGGGCTCCAGGCCCCTGGCTGGACTCGAGGAAGACATTGCCTTGGACTCTAGGCCTTTGGCTGGACTTGTGTGGGATATTGCCATGGGATCCTGGCCCTCAGCTAGATTCTTTGGGTCTCTCGTACCTGGCTAGATCTCTTGCACTCCTCCGCATTGACTTTTTGAGTTAATATTATAAAATAATCCTTCTAATTATGTGTCCTGTGCTAAATCTATTCCCTTGCAAACCCTGACTACAGCAATAGCCATGTTTATAGCAGCAAAATTCACAACAGCTAAATTTTGAAAGACACCAATATATCCATCAATAGCTGAGTAGATTAAAAATGTGTTATTTATGCACAATTATTCTACCATAATGAAGGATAAACTTGAGTCATCTGCTGGCAAAATGATGTACCATAATAGATACATAATGTTGCATAAGATAAATCAGACATGCAAGTTTCACTCTTTTTTCTTATATGAGAAAACGAAATATCAATAAAGAAGAAAATAAAAAATGGGTAATAAATAAGGAGCAAGATCTTTTGCAAATGGGAAAGGGACCAAGAGAGCCTGGGAAGTGGGAGGGAGAAGGGAAGAGATACAAAAGGACAGAGAGGAGTAATGTACATGAGCGAGCTCTACCTGAGGAACATGGTCAGCGCGCACTGCAGATGTGCACTGACCCAGACAAAAGCTAAAAAGCAAACAGAAACCCTCAACATGCTGAATGATGCTTGGCTGTTTCCTGTTTCCATTAAGAAAGACAATGATTTCACCTCGAGGGTCCATTATGAGGAAGACTCTCCTGATGGTGAGGTTTAAATCAAAGAGAAGTGTAATTTCCATCAAGAAAGTTACCGGGAGTATTGTATTTCTGCTGAGTTCAAAGGTATGACTCCTGGATCTAGAAATTATAATAGTGCCTTATAAGATGACTTGCTATTGTCTCCAATAGAAGACTTTCTGCTAAACTAAAATCACTCTAGCATATTTTTTCAAAATTAGTCATTTCCATCAATTGAAATTATCATTAAAGTATATTGCATTTATTAGAACAAAAATATCCTCTAACATTGTAACTACTAATGGCAAAGTATCACAGCTTCAAATTTAATGTGCTTCCATTTAATATACTAAGATCATCTCTGAGGAAGGTGATTTTGATAGAGGAAGAGTGCAGTGATCTCCTTCAGTTAATAGTAAGATTTGAGGAGAAAAATATGACCTCTGGTCTTAATCTTGAATTATGTGAAACTAAGAAGTTTCATTGGGGTAAAATATAATACAATATAGTATAATATAATATGATAAATATGTATAATGAAAAACTACAACTCTTCCTCCAAAGGTTAGCAAAAATAAATACCGTATAGTTTTAGCCATGAGCATAGATGCATAATATAATGTAAAATAGAAAAGGATATTTATGTAATAGAGGAGAATGTATGCTCTAGGTAAAATATAAATAAGAAAATCTAAAATTATCTCAGTAAAATATTTTTACTTTATTGATTTTATCTATCTATTTATTTACTTTTTATACAGGTTCTTGCTCTGTAGTCTAGGATGGCCAGGAGCTGGTGATCCTCCTGCCTCAGCTTCCTGAAGGCTAAGATTACAGGTATACACTCCCACATCTGACTTCCTCTCAATTTAATTGTTATTAAAGTAACTTACACGTTGAGTATGCTTTATAATAGTATGTCATTTCCATTACAGTGACTATATATTATATTTGCACTTGCATCAGAGGGCACCAGACTTCTGCCAGTGGCCAAGTGGAAGCCCTCATAGAGCTGAGATGTGCTAGCTCCCCTTAAAGGGTGTGATCGCTATTATCATTATGGACTACACACACATACCAATTAAAAGTGGGCCCCGGAAGTGAATACACACTGGTGAGAGGAAGAAGTAGAATCAGGAAATAAATACATGCCGACAATGTTCAACACCACTGTTCATTCAAGAGACACAGATGAAACACAACACCGAGATTCCATCTCACCCGAGAAAGAATGGCTGCTATCACGAATCAACCAATACAAATGCTGGCAGAGCTGTGGGGAAAGAGGAACCCTGCTCCACTGCTGGTGGGAGTGCAGACTGGGGCAGCCGCTGAGGAAATCAGTGTGGTGATTCTTCAGAGAACTAGGGTTAGAGGCCCCATTTCACCCAGGTATTTCCCTACTGAGTATTTTCCTGAAAAAATTTAAAACATCATACTACAGCGATATATGTGCACCCATGTTTATAGTGGCACAGTTTGTGATAGCTACATCTTGGAAACAGCCCACATGCCCACTAACTGATGAATTCATAAAGAAAATGTGTTTTTATACAGTGGAGTACTACTCAGACATAAAGAAGGGTAAACGAGACAATTGTAAGTAAATGGCTGCACACTGAGACCACACTCTTAAGTGAAATAAATCAGACGCATACATACAAATTTCGCATTGTCTTTGTGCTGTGAGAAACCTACAGTGTAAACAAAATGTATAACCCATACTGTGAAATATAAAGAAAATGGGGAGTGGTCTATGGGAGGGAGAGGGAGAAAGGAAGGAATGCAAACGGGAAATGAGAAAAGGTGGGAAACACGGAGACAACCCTTTGTCAATACAGAAGGGAAGAAGGGTTGAAAGGAGGGAGGAGAACGGGGAAAAGGGGGAATCAAGACGCAACATGCACAGGTGCGGATTCCCCACGACGAATGCGATCGTTCTGTGTACATGAACTGCACCAGTACACCTTTAATTAAAACGTAGACGTGGAAGCCCCTCGGTACGCACTAGCTTTGGTGTTTCTGAGAATGCACAGCAAGGTAACGATGAAGCAGAAATGTACACATTGCACGTTTTTAGCAGCTGTACTTTCATAGACAACACAGTAGTTATGTTTTACAAAAGAATCCAATGTATAAGCACATTTCCCAAGAGCCATGACCGATGCATCAGTAATCAATGCATCCCTGGGCATGGGGGTACAGTGCAGCCAGATAGAGCTGATGTCCGGATCTTAGAAGATATGTATCCCCTGATGCTACTGTTTAGATCAGGTCCTTAGCATGGAAAGTAACTTACATCTTCAGGTGTCGTTAACATTTCCTATCCACCAGACTCTGCGTTCTATGATTTCCAAAGAACATTTTAATGATGAAATTATCGAACAACCTTGAAGTTAATGGCATCTCTCACAGATATTAAATACGCCTTTGCATATTGCCATTTTCTACTTTTTAAAAATAGAGCCATTCCTTAACTTTTATTGAGTGCTGTTATAGGTAATTGAAAATGAATATTGTATGAAATCATCATAAAAGCAATTTTAGGTACATGTAAAGCAATCTGAAAATTAGTCAATGAACAGTCATCAGCACCTTGCTGTCAGGAGACAGATGCAGGAAACAGCAGTCAATATCTCATCAGCAGGGCGATTATAACAACCTTTCATACAGTGCATATGTGTTGTTTGTTAGAAACTAAAACAGTGAAGGTGAATTTTAACAAATAAATAGAAGAATGGGTAGAACTATAGTAACAGAAAGCAGATAAATCAGTTACCACTTCTACTTTATAAGAGAGGAGTTTACAAGCCATTACTGAACATATTAATTAATCATTTATTAAAACTATATGGTGCCATTAAAAATGTTGTGTTGGATTTTGTAATGTAATTTCTTTTTTCCTTTTTGGATCGAATACTTGTGAGGCAGACATGGTGCCACTGAGCTACATCCCCGGTTAATGTTTGTTTTGGTTTGGTGTTTTATTGGGTTTTTTTCCCCAGTACTGGAGACTGAACTCAGGACCTTATGCTTTCCAGAAGGGAATGGCGCTGCCAAAGTACATCTCTGCCCCTGTAAAGTAACTTCAAACTGGCTCCATTTTAAGGGAACCATATAAGCACTTATATCAAATTATATCGAGTATTATAAATTAAATATTTTCTAATAATCTAAAATAAAAGAAGTCTAAATGATTTCGGAATCATAGATTTCTAAATCACAGACAAATCATATTTACTAGAGTTTAAAGATAACTGCGATTATCGTAATGAATGGGAAGATGAGTGCAGAGTGGGAATCATAACAAAGAAACGTGACAAATCCTACACCCTTTCCTCGCTCGAGTCAGCACCAGTTCGTGTGGGCAGCATCTGGGTGGTCGCCCTGGAGCGACTTTTACTTCACACTGAACCACGACCCCAGGTCCCTGCACCGAGGCCACTGACGGATCACTGCGAGGGGTGGAGTCCCTAGTTCTGAAACCGATGCTCCTTAAACCTTGACCCTTCTAGGACACACAACAAGCTGGCTTGAAAGTTTACACTACTAAGGCTAGGAAGTGCTCGATGATTATAACACTTTTACATATTTATGGGGCAGCATCCCATGTTTTGATACGTGTGTGTGCTGTATAATATTCCAATGATATAAACACATTCTTCTTGAATGGTTAATACTTCTTTGCAGTGGAAACAAGAAAAATGTCCTCTTCTAGCTTTTTTGAGATATACAGTCCATTAATTTTATTACAAGGCATCAAGTTCAGAACTTCTTCATCCCACCTTACTGCACCTCGGTGTCCCTGGCGGCCTCACCTCTCATCCGCCCCTGACTCCACTCAGGTGACCTTTGGTCACCGCTACCTGCTCTCCACCCCGGAGAGATCAGCTTTATTAAGATTCCACACACGAGTGAAATCCCATGGCACCATTCTGTGCCTCCCTTATTTCAATGACCACTAAGTCCTCCGGTTCCAGGCCCAGTGTCACAAATGGCAGGACTCCATCTTGTTTTGGGAAGAGTACTATCCCAGCGCTTATCCTACCATGTTTTACCTTCCAATGGTTGATGCACACTTACATGGTCTTCCCTTCTTGGCTACAATATTAGTGCAGCAATAAGCATGGCAGTGTCCGCGTACCTCTGGGGTCCTTCTGAAATCTTCCGTATGGAGATTCTAGAAACTAGTGCTTTTAAACAGGATTTGATGGATAATGCATAACCATGCAATTATGACTGCTTCTTTCCCCACAAGTTCCCCTGTAAATGCTTTATTATGGTTTATATCTAGATCCCCCCCAAAGCTTCATTCACTCATAGTTGGGACTTTGGGGAGGTGATTGGATCAATGGGGTACGATACTCGTCCGTGGATTAGCTCACTGGTGGTTTATAGCTTGCTGTAATTTAGGAAGTGCAGCCTGATTGGAGGAGGTAGTCACTGAGGGTGTGGCCTGGCAGGTTATCTCCCTCCTCCTCCCTTGATTTCTCTCTGCCTCCTGCTGCCCTGCCATGGACTGTTTCCCCTCTATTGTGCCACCCTGGCTTGGAGCCAGCTGACTGGACTGAAACCTCTACAAAACGTGAGCCAAATAAACCTCTCTTTCTTTAAATTGTGGGTCTCTGGTATTGTGTCCCAGCAACAAGAAAATTAAGACACATTTAAATACAGACTTGGCATGTGTCTTGAAACATCTTCTGGCCTTGTTTGTTTAACAAAGATAAAGTTCAAATATTTCAAATAATAATATATATCTTAAGTAAATAGTGTTCCATGTGGATCACCTTGATTTAAACCCATTTTTCTAAGATTTAGGTAGTTACAATGTGATGTTTCCTTTAAATATTTTTACTTAAAATTGGCAATATCCCTAACCAAAATTAAGGAAAAATTAACTCCTACTTCAAGCCAATAAATTTTAAGCATCTGCTACATATAAGTTTCCCCTTTTTCTCATCTAATAGCAACTATTTCTATGAAAGAAAATAACTAAGAGCTTACTGTTTTGTACATATTTTTAAACTTGATGTGAATTGTGCATGATACTTTAGAAGAATTCTGATTCACAAACTTGGATTCAGGAGCTCAGTGTTTTAGCTGCAACTCATTACAAACAGATTTAACAAGCTGATTTTAGGACCCAGGGCTATGAGCCATGAATAACCCACTGAGGTTTTCTTCTAGATTTAATCAAAAGAACTTAAAGGAAAGTGAAAAGGAAGATATTTGGAGCTGTGTAGGCAATTATGTGAAGCACTGTACATCAAGAACCAAGGCTCTATTAACTGGTTATCATCTCAAGTTTATTTTATATAAGAAAAGGGAAAGTGTGATATCTTTAGTACTAATTACAAGTCCTGACAATAAAATTTTATAATTGAATCATTGTCATACATTAATATCAACAGAAGACCACATCACCACCCAAACTGCAAGTCCCAAGCCGTATGTGAATATTAAGCACTTCAGAAGTTGCTAGGTGACTGAGAAGCTGGATGTTGTATATTATCCAATTATATTTAATTAAATACACACATGGTCCCATCCCAAAGATAATTTATTGAACTTTAATAGCACAAATCTAAAACAGGGATTGACAAAAACTGCCCCTAGGCCAAAGTGGATTTTAATGCCTATTTTTGTAAATAAAGTTTTGTTTTATTTGGTTTTATTTCACTTACAGACTCATTTGTTTATCTCTCATCCATGCTGGTTTTACACTACAGTGTCATTGCTCGGTAGCTGTGAAAGAAACCTAGAACCAGTAGACTCAAAACTACTTACTACTCGGTCCTGTAAGGGAGACAAACATTTGCTCACTTGGTCTGGAGGAGGGAGATTTACAGCCTGGTTTTGCTTCACCTATTGGTGGGCAATAAATGAGCAAATACAGACAAGAATAGAAAATAAATGGGCATTTAAAAGTCCAGTATATCTACTCGTATAATCTTTAGCCTCCAACTCTAAGTGTAGATTCAATTTTACACTAGAACAAAGTGAAATTGTTTTTACTGTATTTAAAGTGGGATCTGATGCTTTGATGTGTACGGTACAGCAAAATGGCTGCAAGAGTCTCAAAAGCAAGCGTAAGTCCATGAAGATAAAGGGAAGTTCTCATTGCTCTGTGCACGCTTCCCGGCACTTAAATCAAGGCTAGAGGAATGTGCAGCGGTCAATAATTCGCTAATGTGTTGAACTGAATCAAACTGAAGAGGTGTACACCTCCAAAAGACTACGTTCAAATCAGACTGCAAATGCCCTTAAATGCCAGCTTTGCTTAAATGTACAGAGAATTAAATTCATTTCTTTCAAAATTAAATCTTGCTATAAAGGTCATTGAAAACGTAGTTGAAATCACAAGTCAAAACTTACTTATTAGTGTTTGATATTTTTATATCCGTAAGTTGCAAGACCTAACAATACTCATTAGGTGATTTTGAATTGTACATAAGTTCAGCAGTCAACTAGATTGTTGAAATGTAAACATTTCTTTTCTTTCAAAAAATTGAAGTCAATATCTAATATTTTGGAAAAAAGCTCTCCCACTGAAATGTAGAAATGACTTTCACGGTTCCGATTTTTTCAAGAGCAACTCCTAGACTGGGTAAAGAGGGAGCATTTTTTGTGACAGCAAGACCAAGAGAGGCCATCCTGTGATGGTCCAGGGCCGAGGGTCAGGGCCACATCACCTCACCTTCACATCTGTTGTTCCCTGGTCAGGCGCAGAAGTTCACAACGCCGAGTGGCCAGAAAGAAGCCACGAGTCTCCTCTTGCTTTGCAGAAAGCAGGAGTCAACAGGCTGAGAGCCGCCGAAGTGAGGCGATGTAAGGCTTGTTTTATTTTCTTACATGTTAAGAGAAGGTAATGTGAGACCTGCCCTCCGAAACTTTCAAGTTAGGCTACACGCCATGAACACGGCAGTGCAGCACTCCTCCAGAATTCAGTTTGGTGCCCGAGTCCCAACTCCTCCCCTCCCCCACGCGCAGCACCTGGAGCCAGGATCCTGCTTCCGCAGCTGAACTCAGTCTTCCCAAACTCTGCCACAGCCTTATCAGCTAAGCTCTAGCTCCTCTGCTGTCTTTCTGACAATCTGCATGGCCCCTCCCCAGGAGTAGATTCCATGTCAACAAATCATATTCTTTGCTTTTCGACATGAAGCAATTACTTATCCATCACATTTCACCATGAAATTGCAGCAACTTGTCACCTTTTGGGGCTCCATTCCTATTTCTGGCACTCTTGCAACTTTCAACACATCTCACTTGTCGGAAGTCTTGAGCTGCTCCGAATCATCCCTGAGGACTGTAATCAAACCCTCCCAGCTCCCCTTAGCATCTAGAATGGTGAGTCCTTACACAAGGCTTTCAATTTCCTGTGCCCAGTCACATCAGAGAAACTCCTATGAGTGGCAACTACAGACCTATGAAATGAATTTCTTAAAGAATAAAATGTGACAGTCAAAATGATTACCTAGTTCTGAGCTGCAGAGTGGATGATACGTTAGAGTACACGAAAATAATATTAATCTCATGCTACTTCTCCATCGGAGCTCTTGTGCAATCAGGTCATTGCTAACCAGGGGGACTTTTTCCAAAGGAGTTTTGTCTAGACCATCGATACTCAAAAAGGCCTGGGCTTAAAGTACTGTATTGAGTAAACCACATTGTAAACAGATTTACTGTTGTCCAGGCTCTGTCATCCACAGAGCATGTGCAGAGTAAATTCAGTATAATTCTGAAGGGCTTTCGGATTTTCAGAACACATAATGAGCAAAGGCTTCTGCCCAAGCCGTCAGCTTACCCAGCCCTGAAGCAGAGTCAGGCCATCCTCTGCTTCAAAGTCAGGCACAGACTTTTCCTCTGTAGCTATGGAAGTCTGAGACAGCCCCTTCCTTCCATGGAAGGTGTCTTATCCACCATGTGAAAGTGTCCAGGGTAGCACTCTGTCCACATCTCAGTGGTTCTTCTACATCAGCACCTGAAATCATGCCTTGCATTCCATGTTAAGGGACTATTTATTCCTTTAAAACTCACTCAGAGGGCTGGGGATTTAGCTCAGCGGTTTGGTGGCCTGCCTTACAAGCGCAAGGACCCAAATTCAATCCCCGGTACCAAAAAAGAAAATAAAAATAAAAAAATAAAACTTACTCAGAAACCATCTAGTAAACAGTTTCTCACATTTCATGTGTTCCTGACTTAGCAGTTATTAGTCAATAAACATTCTCCCTCATCCTTGGTTTTTCTGAATGAAAACATACTACAATAGATATTTCCATCTAGTCTATGTCGGACATTTAGAATATGCAAAGATTAGGTCATATTTGGCATAAGCCTCTTGTCTTTAATATTGTAAGACCAAAGTTTTCTGGTCAAGGTGGTCTCCCCTCTTTGATCTTTGCTCAGAATATAAAGACCAAGTTTTCTGGGCAGAGAAGCATTGCTAATAACCCCGTTTTTCTGTTCCTGTTTTTCCTGTTCTTCTTTTTCTGATCCCAGAGTGAACTTATCCCCTCCCCGATAGTTGCTCAATTAGAGATATTATATGTTTTGCTGAGTATAGAGATCCCCGATAGTTGCTTAGACATATTATATGCTTACATGCAAAATATATAAGAATAGAAATAGAGTGTCCCCCGTTGAGCTTATGAGTATGAGATAATTTCCCTCGTGGGTATGAGATAATTCCCCTCATGGGTACCCCAAGTGTCCCAATAATAATCCTTAGTAATGAAAAGTTAAAAATAGTATCAATCCTCAGCCCTATATAAGCATGTCTTGAAAGTGAGTCAACACACTCATTTCTGATCCACTGGTTCAGTAAAATACGAGGGTCCAGGCTTGAGCTTGCAATAAACTCCTCATGTAATTGCATCGGACTCAACTCCTTGGTGGTCTCCTTGGGGATTTCATGACTTGGGTACAACAAATATTAAACTCTATTTGTTTTGAGGTCTTTACCCAAGTTCACCAGGCAGAGTTTAAGAACATACGGATTCCTTTTTGTTTTGTCAGTAAGAATTCCAATACCCTCTGATTTTAATTAAAACAATTACCAAGAAATACACTAAATAAAGATATGTGCTTTTCAAATCCATGTAGATAGACATCAAAATTTTTACTATAGGGCTCAGAATTGGCCTCTATTTTATAGACTTGGAGACCATTTGTAGTAACTGGCTCCAGACAATAAACATGTAAAGTCTGAAGTAGGTAACAGAAAGTTAGCATGTACCACAAAGTTAACAAAACTTAGTACTAGGATATTTATGTGGTCATTTCTGTCCTACAGTCACACATGCACAAGAAGCTGAATCTTGACAGTGCACTAAAATAACAACGGCAGTGAAAGATCCTAAAAGAAGCTGAAGGGAATCACAGGCTCTCATGGCCATATCTAAAATGCTATAGGTAGAGCTGGAGACAGCAGCCACGCCCGGTGCAGTGTTGGGAGCCTGTTTTTATATCTAGTCCTGTTTCCTCTGGTTTGTATTATTATTAATTACATCATTTTTGTCATACTTTCATGCTAGTTATTTAAAACCAAGTAAAAGATATAGATATATATCTAGAGAGAGAGAGCTGTAGATATCGATATAACATATATAATACATGAGTATGTGTTATATACATACAGACTCAAAGTTAGTTAAAGTTCTTTGGAGACCATATGAAGAGCTTCTCAACTCCTCCAGATCTTTCCTCTGTCAGTGGTATCAGTTGCCAGGATGGGTCTCTTGCTTGACCACATGACTTTCCCTGAAAGCACTGGAGCATTCCTCTCCTTAATAATCCTCCTTTTGAAAAATGCACATTGGTTGGCTCCTGGCCTCTGGGATCTAACAATTGCCCTACTCAGAAGGTTGAGTGATTCATCAGAGTTGCAGGGACCTTTCAGCAGTTCTCTCGTGCTCTGAGTCCTATCTGATCTGGAGGCTCAAGGCTGTCCTCTTAGCCCTTTATTTAGCTTTGGTTTCCAAGCTGCAGTTGAACATCGAGAAGGTCCAGTCTTGCAGTGGAGGCAGCAGGTCTTAATTCTGAAGGCTTTCATCCTTGCTGAGTACTTTAATATACCTTAAAGTATAAAGTGGGCCCAGAGCACAGCAACCTCATACATTAATAATGGTCAGAGTTAATATAAATCACCCTCATATTCTCTCAATCCTGAAGCCTTGAGGTGTTCATCATCTCCTAAGAGAAGGACTTATCATCAAAGGACTGAGTATTGCAGTAAATTATTAGACATCGAGCCACAGGTATTCCAAAGCTATTTCATCATCTATTTCCCCTTTTCTCATATTTCTAACAACATCAGACAAAAAAAAATGCCTTTAAGAGCTTGTAAATAAATATATTGCTCCAAATGTCAAGCCAAAGAAAGGGGGCAGAAGGTTTAAGAAAAAAACTTACATACTGCAAAGTTTCTTTAGTTATTCTGCTCAATATTCATTTTTTCATTCAAATTATTTGTAGTCAGTATAAGGACTGTAACTTTTCCAACACAGTAGCTATTTAAATTCTGGTTTGAAATTTGATGTGCATACGTATTAGTCAGCTTTTCTGTTACTGGGACAGAGAACCCGACACAGTTTAACGGAGGAGAGGTTTATTTTGGTTTCGTGGTTTCAGGTCCGTGGTCTGCTGACTCCAAGACAGAAACATCGTGGTAGGAGGGCGTGGCCGAGCAAAGCGGCTTAGCTCATGGGGGTCCGGAAGCAGAGCAGGGGAGCAGCGTCAGCGAGGAGGGGACTAGGGGCCATGTATAACAGATCATACCCAAGCCGCGCCTCTGTGACCCACCCAGACACAGCCACAGTGTGCTTTACCGACCCCTTCCCTGGCTCTCAACTCATTCAAGTTGATGCAACAAAGCTTAATTGTCACAACATTTGCATATTTCAATCTTTCAGTCATCTTCAGAGATTTACATAAGACAATAATGATTTTGCAGCTGAACCTCTACTGTATGTTTATTAAGTTTTCTACTGTTCCAATTTATGATTTTTAAATGAGAGTAACATCACCCTGCCAACTGATTCTTATCTTTTAAGTAATTTAAACCTCTGGTAATTGGAATATTTCTAAACAATTCCTAGTTTGTTCCTACCCAACATGCAACATGTCACTAAAAGCAGTCAAAACGCCATACATTCTGCTTCTTGACTTTAAATTCTGTACAAGGGGAAGTGGGAGGGGTAGGGGAAAAGAAAAAATATGAGAGAATGAAAAATGGAAACAAATTCTTTGTAAGTAGGGGGTGAAGGGAAGGCAGGGGAATGGGGAAAAAATGAGAACCAAGACCTGACATGTAGTGGTACAAGATCCCAATGATGAATGCAACTGTACTGTATACCTAAAATGCACCAATAAACTTGATGAGAAAATAAATAAATTCTGTACAATTAGAACCCTGGATAAAAATCTAGTTCTGAATTAAAAGAATGTACACTAAAGAGGAAATATTGGCTTCACATCTCCCTACAAATGGCTCTGCTCAATATTCCATGGAAATTTTGCTTTTGCAGCCAAAAGACAGATTATTTGTGTCTCATTAATTTTTATGTAAAATTATTCTTTGTTCTCTTGGTTGCTCCCTTTCTAAATTGGAAAGGAAATAACTAAAGATATTTGTTACAAGTTTAATTGTCTAGATTTACACATCTACTACTGGTAATTAAAAAAATGGATACTGTGAATCTCAGTGATAAATATTCAGTCAGTACTTTTGTTATTTATTGTACTCATTTTAAGGCAATGACAATGTCATTAAGATGAGAAAAGAATCAGAGGCAGAACAAGGAGATCATTTATATTCAGCAGAAGCCCAGTATTAGCTCCCTCACTAAAATATAAATAACAAACTTCCAAATAAATACAGACTTTTCAAAATACACAAAACATGCAAAAATCATGAGATAATTCTGAAACCTTTAAACATGTTCCAGAACAGCTGTTGCTTATACCGAGGTAACTTTTGTTTTACTTATTTTATATATTCCTCATCTTTTTATGTACAGGACAGAATTTCACTTCAAATCACAAGGCTTATTAATGTCTAAAAATGAATAAATTGAAGAAATGACTTGTGTGAAATTAATAAGTGTAAGTATTCTCTGTTAAACAGTTTTTGGTCTCTTAGCTCTATAAGCGAAAGTGAGAACAATGCTTCCCAGGGCTCTTTCTCTGAGCCTGATTCAGGTCTGCCTTCTTAGATAAGATGCAGCAGAATCTAACACCCCGCTTCTAATATCTTGCTGTTGTAGCTGTTCAAGGAATCCAAATTATCTGGCGGAGAGAGTAGGAGTACTGACACAGATAGAATTGCCCCATGGAATTAAGTTACCAAAGAGCTAATATGTGTCCCAAGAACAATGAACAAATGCAAGACATAAATTGGAGCTCAAGCTCCAGGAAGAAACGGACAACAAGAGAGTGGATGAGGTATGTGTATTTATTAGTATGTATTATCCTTTGGACAACATGTTAATAACAACTTCTCTCAGACATGTAGGCCAGTGCCCCCGTGATGAACTGTGCCCTCGCCCCAATACTGTTTATTGAATTAATTTAGTAAGCACATGACTATACATTTTCTTTGTTTTTCTTAATCTACTGAAGTTCACTTGTTATAAATCAAAATAGACTTGGCTTGAATTCGTGATTAGTAATAACGTACTGCTAAGTTTATTAAAAATAATATAATGGTTTTTCCTCTGAAATATGAGATTTCCTGAAGTACTAGAGTAATGGTTCTATCCAGTGGCCCTTCCTCCAGAAACGTTTGGCAACACTGGGGAACATTTTCATCATCACACAGTGGGTCACTGCTGCTAGCACGTTGTAGGAAGAGGCCAAAGGTGTCATTGAACATGGTGTAGCACAAGAGAAACTGCTCATGGCAAGGAGTTATCAGACCAAAATCAATAATGCTCAGAGTAAGAAATATTATAAAAGAATAACGGATAATGGAGTGACAAAGAAAAATGAATAAGGCCCAGATATCCAAACTGTCAGCTAGGCTTACAGTCAAGTACAAAGACAGCAGGAAAATACCATCCAAATGTCCCAAACTCAGCAAGTGCAGTGCAATCAGCTATGAAAGAAAATACAACAAAATAAAAAGCAAACTAAAATTGACAGCTCATAATTAAAAATGCATTATATGAAAAGACTGATGTTAACATTAATTTCATCTAAGCAGAGCTAAATATAAACACAAATGTCTAAAAAATATTTACCTTTATTTAAAAGGTAAATTACAAAATTTTTACAGATCTGAAGAAGAATCTACAGGGAGATAGCTCTTTCTCAAAGGGAAGGAAATCAAGAGATGGAGGTAGGGAAGACAGAGGGGAGGGAAACATAAAAAAGAAACTGAGGTGGTCATGCACCTGCACCAGCTCCACACGAGGAAGACAGATATTTATTATGTACGGCAAACTGGTAAATAAAAGAATGAACCTACCTACTGCGTAAAAAGATACGTAGTTGGTTAGGATAAGATATCAAGGCATAGAGGCAGATAAAGGTGAGTGTCTTCTAAATAAAAGCAGAAATCAATAGGAAAAAAATTTTGTGTCAAATGATAGAACAGCAGATATTTACAAGAAACTCACAGAAATCAACAGAAATAATAGGAGGCTTTAACCTAATATTTTCAGCCTGTGCCATACAACTTGGGGAGGGGAGAGGCGATCAGATAATCGGAACAAGAATGCAGAGTCCCTTATCGAGGACAATCAAATTGTGTTAGAAGTGAAGAAATCGCCTGTGGGAAGTTCCCAGAGAACACAGACGTTACCAGTCATTTGAGTCTGGTGCTGGGAGCCGCCCCTCGCCCACGTCTGTGTCACCCCTCCGCTCCCCTCCAGCACTCAGCATGCGGGTCTCCAGCAAGACTGGAGCTCTCACTGCAGGGCAGCGCCGACCCTCGAGCACCCTGCGGCCGCACCCTAGCGCTGCACCAGCCCTCGCCTCACCTGTGTGGGCAGGTAGGCACCTAGTGCAGTTCAGCAAGGCATTGTAAAGGGGAGAGAGAGAGGCCGCACTCACAGAACTTTCATCGTGCCTTTCTCACAGTGCACTGGTAAACTGTCCTATTCTCCTGTGTGATTGTTAATCTCTGTGCCTAACCTGTTTATGTAAACATTATAATTTCCAAAGCACACCATGTATGTGGGGTTTGGCGCTGTGTGTGCATGGGTGTCGAGTGTCTCTTGGAGCCGGCTGTGCTGAAGAGCTGTCCTTAGCCGTGAAGAGACATGGGCAGGCATATGGGATGGGACAACGCCTTCTTCACTGGCATTAGTCTGTGTTTGCCTGCTCGGAGCTCCGCTTGATGATAATGTGCAGGATCGTATCTTCAATGCAGTTCGTTCATCATCAGCGGGCTGTGGGCTTTAAGTACCTCACAAAGTACCAGTAGAGCTCCTCCAGGGACGCAGCCTGTGCATCGCATGTGGTCCCCGCCTGGGATTCTGAGAGCATCATGCTTGGGCTGAGCCTGGCCCCCTGCTTAGCCCGTTAGAGCAAAGCAGCCCAATGCACCACGGGCATTTATAGCAGCTGCCCGCTGGCAACAGAAAGGAAGACGACCCTTGACAGCTTACACCCAGTGACTTCAGCTTGAAGCAGTTATGGATATGACCCCTTCATCCCTGTCAGAGGTTCGGCTTTTCCCATTTGTCAGGGGGAAGTGGAGTGGCTGTGCATTAGCAATGGAAAGAATCAAAACCCTTGACTTTGGTTGAAGCCATCACCATAAAAAGAAACTAGTAACAGACATCGCACTCTCAGTAAGTGGTTGTGAGACAGCAACAAACCTTCAAGGCAGACCCATCCATTCCTCTCAAAGTGCTGACCCAGCTTCTCTGAAAGGTACACACAGACCCTTTTACTGGCTCCTCATGCAGAGCTAAAAGCCTGCTGTGGGCCAGAGGAAAGTGAGCTGAACTCAGTGCAGGTGCCTCTTGGAGATCTGCAAGGTGCTGCAAGATCCAGGAAAGAAGACTTTCTTTAGACAATCACATCTGCGCCCAGGCCCTTGCTCCCACCCCCAAACACTCACAGAATCCGTCTCTCACCCCAACTGCAGAATCCCATTCTTGGGAACTGCCTGCCGTCTCCCATGGCAGAGTATCCTGATCTGAATCTCCAGTCCCCATCTATCAGTGAGTCCCCTAACCCATGCTGGTCACCAGCCTCCTGAGCCTCCTCTCCTGGCAGCATGCTCCTCTTCACCCACAGATGTGTGGGAATCCACTGCACTGGAGCGGCAAGTGGAGCAAGCAACAGTCAAGGAAATGCTGCGGGTACTGTGTCCACGAAAGGAAAGAAAGGTCCAGGGATTTAGCTCAGCAGTTCTGCCGCCTGCTCTGCAAGCACAAAGTCCCGAGTTCAATCCCTGGCCACAAAAAACAAAACAAACAAACAAACAAACAAATGAAAGAATACCAAAGATGAAATGGTCCTGGCCACTGGACCCCTGATGTATGCCATCGATCTTCGTACCCAGAGAGGAGGGAGGATGGGCAGTGTGGCTCATCCTGCGGCGCCCCTCTCCTTTCCCCTCTGCCAGAAAAGCAACTGTTAAGAAGCCTGCTCTGGGCCCAGGACTGCAGAGCAGGCCAAGCCCAGAGAAAAGGAAGATCAATTTCTGCCCTAAGTAATGTACTGGATAAATATCATCATCATTTCAGCTACTTCTCATAACTTGAGATTTAAAATGGCTCTAGTTATGCAAAAGGCGGGGACCAATGCAAAAGAATTAAAGAAACGGGACCCGGCCAGGAGAGGCTTTCCACACACTCAGCAGCCTAAAGCCGTCTGGCCAAGGAGGAGATGGACAGGGAGCCCAGTAACAAGTCTGGTACACAGCAAGTCCCAGACACTCGGGGAAAGGCACCTGGGGCTCAAACCCAAAGAAAGGCAAGCCGGGGACCTGTCCCAAAGAACGCAGGGACTGATCTGGGAGGGACCCTTGATCCAGCTCTCCTATCATCACACATTCCCTGGCTGAGTAATGGCAACGCAGACAGAGAGTTTTGCTCTTTACTAAATGCCCACACTCAAGGCCCCAGCGGTGCTCAGCTTTGGTGGTGTAGCTTGCATTTGAAGAGGTATGCTTCAGGAAGTGTTCTTGAGCTGGAGTATAACATCAAGACACACAAACGCATGCAGGTTCCCCTGGATGGCTCTTTGGGCTGAAGGAGGCACAGGTATCCCAGCAAGGGGTCATTACCAGAGAGGGGTAATAAATTCACCTGTGTGGCTAAGGGGTGTCCAAGGGGCTCAGATTCCTTGAGACAGCCTACCTGGCAGGACTGTGATGGAGAAGTTCTCCAGATTCTGAGGACTGGGGGCAGAGCGCAAAGTGGGGGACAGCCTCATACTGCGGTCTAGAATGTCCGGTATCTCAGAAGACTGGAACTCTCCATGCTGTTAGTCTCCATCGGTCACAGGAACACACTTGAGTTTCATTTAGAAGAACACAAGGCAGGTAAGGTCTCACAGCAGAGCAGCAGCTCCACACCCTGTCCCTGAGCTTGGCTTGGGGAGGAACGTGGCAGAGTTCCTGTGATTCCAGGGGCACCACAATGCTTCAGAGCAGGACAGAGGTTGGGCCGACCACAGCTGGGCACCAGATTCTTGTTCTACTTGCACTCTGTACCAGGTAATTTACATCTGTGGCAGGATAATTTACATTAACTGCTATCTCCTACTCCCTGAAAACATTCTGTTCCCAGAAGAAAGAAAGGAAATTTTGCCCTGTTCTCTTCCAGAAAGTTTGGGGCTCTTGGTCTCAGAACTTACAAATATTTTTTATTTCCTAGCCTAAATTGAACTCGAAAGATAACACTTGCACGACTCTATCTAGATTCTCTTGTAGGGCGGCAACTGACTGCTCATAGACTATTGTGAGAAGTACCACCTTGGCCAGCATCTGTGTGGCACCTGTGGCACCTGTGGCACCTCCTTTAGGGGCAGATGTATTTGCTGAGAGGGACCAAGCCAAGCATAGAGCCTCGGCAGGTGCAGCAAGAGTGGTCACTGCTCACCGAGACACGCAGGTAGTGGACGGCTGGCCTGTGCTCCAACCCCACCCACGGTCCTATAGAGGGCAACAGGGAATGAACACCAGAGGCTCCCTTTCAGGCATCTTTATGGTGTGTACCAATGAAACAGAGGTGTGACTGCCCTGATAACTGAATTATTTTCTTAGCACCCTGGCAAGGGGTGGCTAAGAGCCAGATTTAATTTGAATGAAAAACTGAATATGCTTTTCCTTGCACATCGATGCGATGGAACCAATTTATGACTTTATGTTTATTATCCTACTTAATCTTCACTCTTCAGAGAAGGAATTGTTTGTACCTACAAAAGCACATAAAGTTAATAAATGGCTAAGGCATTGGCCCAGAGGACAGGGCTGGAGACCAGGAACATCTTGCACTGTGAGGAAGGGAAAGTGCGAACTCGCTCGATGGACATTGTCCAGGAGCTCTTGGCTTTGGCAGCAGAGTCACAGGGATTCACAGGATACTTTGAGGACTTTGTCTTTCTCTTCTGTGTGGCACAACTCTTGGGCACCAGGTGGGGCTGGGTGGCTTGCAGCAAGCTGAGAGATACCTCTCTGGGTCTGAGTATGCAAGAAATGTGAGATCTCACAACAGATGGTACCAGCTGGATCATGAAATGGGTGTCATAGTGAGTTGGTCAGTGCTCTTGGGGTCAAGTCTGAGTAGAGAAGTGAATGAAGACAACTTCACAAGCATACGTGGACAAAGACAAGGGTGAAAATAGTTTCCCCTGAAAGCAAGGAAGTCCCGTTTATAGAATGTGAAGGAATGACAGGTAACAACAAAATAAGACAAACGAGATGTCCCCTTTAGCTCTGTCTCCAGGACCAGCTCCTACTTTTGGGTCCAGGATCCCCACATTGCTTCTTCAGGCTCAGAAGCTTGCTGTGAAATCTTCATACCTGCTCTTTTGAGACCCTGGGTGGCAGGGAGGATGGGGCTCAGGAAAAGGAACTCGAAAGGACAGAAATACCAAGAAGATCCCATCCAAGAAGCTAAATTCCCATTCCTGCCCCCTTTCATGTCACACTTCTTTGCCTCCACTCCAACCCAGCTGTGGACACAATTGAGTCCTTTCCACAAGGGAAGGGTCTGCCCCTGAGTAATGCAGTCTGACACCCCACCTCCAAATGCCAATTTTCCCATCTGCCAGTGTCACCAGTCCACTGACCCTTCTACACCAGACGACAAGGTCTTTTGACACAGGAAAGGAGGCTGAGCTGAATACTGCAAGCACACTCACTCAGGCCCAGGCAAAGCTTTCTTGAGGGTGGGAGGAAGGGTCTTCAGCCACATTATGGTTTCAGCTGAAGAGACTGAGAGATTTGTTCAGAGACTCACCGAGCTGCTTCTCACAGAACAGAGGGCAGCAGGCTTTTATGAATTTGTTGTCATAGCATGCAACCCAGCCACACAAAGGATGAAAGGATTAAATGCATGAGTCTACAGTGACCGATAATCAACTATGGTGCCACTTGAAATGTATTAATTTTCTCAATAATTCCATGCATACTTATTCATATGCATATTTATTGAAAGACATTGTGGAGTTTACTTCACTGCTTTCTCACTTAAAACTCGGACCCACCCAACTCAGCAGACCCACTGGCCCCCATTTCATGGGGGAACTGAAGCCTGACAGAGGTGAAGCCAACTCCTGCCCCCAGGTATCACCTCACTGCCATCTGTCACCTCACTGCTGGGATTCTAGCATCTGGAAGCATCTAGGGGACCCTTCCCAGCCCTCCAGGGGTAGCTGAACCACTGCAGGGACCCAGGAAAGTGGCTCCGCCCAGGGCTCTGTATGCAGCTGAGGACTAGGTCCCTTGTCTTCTAATGTCTGCGTGAACTATCTAAAATTGATATCTATTAACTCCTAAAATGGTAATTCTCATTATAGACCAAAACATGATCTCTGGGGATGGGCGTGGGTAGGAGAGACATCAGAGCTAGAACGAGCATTATGTCTGGTGCTTACTAGGTGTGCAGAGGTCTCCTCGGCAAGACCCAAATGGAGTGTTCAGTGTTATTCATGGGACAGAGTTTGGGCGGCCACATGCTTAATTTTCAAGTGCTCTGAATATCTGCAGAATAAAATCCACCAACATCTCCCCGTGGAGGAGCTCCTAGATGAGTCCGAGGCAGTCAGCGGTGCTGAGCCTGTGTACACCCTTGACCAGGGGCTGGCGCCCAGCGCCTGCCCAGGGAGCAAAGCTCACCTGAGAGTAAAGTGTGTTCAGGCCCGCGGGTGTGAGCACCTGCACCCCCAGCAGGGACAAGCCAGGGGACAAGTCAATTGGTAGTCACACGCAGAAAGCTCTTACTTGAGTTTTATAAAAAGAAAAAATAGAAGTTTCCCATTCAAAATTATTAAAAGGAAGGAGCACAGAATGCATTACTTGAAGCACTAAAAATCAAAATCGTGAATAATGATTCTGAAAATTCCTAGGGAAAAAAAGAGCAAAATGGGGCCCAGATTTTCATTCTTCCTTTTAGTGTTTCTGCAGTCATTTAGAGGACCACAGGCAAAGGGCTGAAAGGCACCGCCTAAAGTCCCCAGGCTAGATCAGCCTCTCCCTTCCCGCTGCGCTGCGTCCCTGAGCTCCACCGACAGCGGCACCAGTACAGGAAGCCCTGGGAGCTGAGGGAGGTCCCTGCTGAGAGCTGGGCCGAGTGCCACGCTGGGGAGGAGGACCCCTTCCGGACTGGACCAACTCGTCCTTCCCTCCAGCGTCACATGGCCGAACCTTACTGCTGCTGTCTCCTTCCTCCTGAAACCCCAACTAATTCCTGGGGCCTCAAGGATCCCCAGTGCCCCCAAAGCCGAAGCCTTTCTACTCAGGCTTTTAGAAATCCCTTCGTGCCTACGTTTGCCGCCCGTGACCCCTCTTGGTTTTCTCGCTCCTCCTGAAGAAGTCAGGGCGGATGGGCCTGATCCCTCTTCTGAAGCGGTCACTGAACTCCACTCCACGGTCCGCTAATTCCGGGGCCCAGGCTGCAGCTGGGGTGAAGCAGGCGCGGACCCCCTCAGGCCCGGGAGGCACAGTGGACCTCGGGGCGAGGGCTGGGGTGAAGCACAGGGCGTGAAGGAACCCATGTCTGGCTCCTCCTGGGCCCCGCAGCCTCGCGCCGGGGTCCTAGCTGGGCTGCTGCCCGAGACCCCAGCGCGAGGTCCCGACCCAAGGGAGATGCGAGGTCCCCGCAGCAGACTCGCTGTCTGCGGGTCCAGGAAGACGCTCCTCCTTCTGCTGCCCTCATCTGCACCGGGCTCCTCTCTAATTGCCAGGCCCTCTCAGCAGGCAGCACAGAGCCAAGCACGGCCCCTCCTACAGCCCCCTGCCCTGCCTGACCCCTTTTTCCAGAGCCTGGATCTTGCTTTTCCTCCGGTATCCTGCCTACGACCCATCTAGCTCCCACCCTTCTCTTTGCCACCAGAGCCTCTCTGCCCTCGGTCCGCATTTTCCTCAGCTTCCCCAGCCAGTCCTGGTCGTGGAGCACAGCTGGTTACTGGGCCCTCGCAGTCCCCTTGGTGTCTCCCTCTCCTCTGCCCCGGCTCTGGCACCTTTGCTGAGGGCCTCGCCGACACTGCAGCCCCTCCTCAGCCCCTCACACCCTCGCACCTGGGCGCCCCATGCATCCCGCATCCCTGTGCACTGCCCCGACCCTCCTCCTCCCCCGCCCACTCAGGTCTGCTCCCCTTCTCCAAGCAAAGCCGCCTGCCCCTGTGACTGTGCCCAGTCGGGACACCGACCTCTCAGCGGAGTGGTTCTGTCCTCACAAGGCTGTCGTGAACACGCTTCCTGGTCGTGTCCCACGGCTCTCCTCTAGCACCGCCGTGGGTAATCACTGTGCCACCCTGAGTGAGAGACACGTGCCGGATCAGATGGAGTTAGCGTGGTTCTGAGAGTGGCCGAAGGGATTTGCTGAGACGGAAGCCCCAGGGGAAGGGTGACAGAAACCACAGGCTGGCCTGGCTGGGGTAGAGGGAAACGAAGAGGGAGGCCACTGCTGTTTGCTCTCGAGGCGCTCCAGGCTTGGGCTGTCATCTCCTGGCTTCCAGTGCAGACCCTTCGGCCTCCTGATCCACACTCGCTCAGGACACAACCTCAGGCTCCGGGCTTCCACTGGGTCCTCGGAACTCCACACACAGGCAGCCCTCTGCACTCTTCACACGGGACTGCAGGCGGCCATGGTAAGCCAATCTTATAAACTCCCATGTAGTTATGCATCTCACGTTAAATCTCGTTATCTAGTCAGCACTGACTGATTCAACTACCGTCAGAGTCCACCTTTAAGTTCTTAGTTTTATTAGTACATGTATGCCATGTTCAGCACTCTGTGAGGAGTTGGCAAGTACAGAACACATCTTAATTCTTTTTCCACTCCTTCCTTCCGTCCCTCTCCCCATCTCTTATCCCCTCCTGTTTGAGAAAGATTCTGCTCCATACTTCCTGTTGTCAATCTTTTACTCTGCTTTTTACTCATGGTTGGGTTTCTCATATAAGATAAACCGTGCGACATTTAAGCTTGTGTGTCTGGATCATTTCACTCCAACTTCCTCTGACTTGATTCCAATCTTGCTAAACACTGTCCCAGAGAGCTGGGGTCCACACTGTCCATCAGCCTCTCAAGCACGGATGCTCACGCCGCTGGAGCTCAGTCTCATCCTGGTGGCAGGGGTCCGCCCAAGACTTGTTCCTCTCCACCTTCTCATGCTTTGATTTCCAGCAAGCTCCGAGCTCTCTGTCCATCAAGGTCCCAGGAAAGTCTGCAGTGGAGGCACAGCCTCCCTGGCCCATCCAAGACTTCCAGGCCCAGCTTAGGGTGTAATCGCAGAGAACGGACCAGCAGATATGGCTCGAGAAAAAAAATGACTTCCAAAACAGAGGAGATCGGGCTATCCAGTAAATCTTTCCTTTTTGATCCTTAGCATGCAGAAGAATGCCACTGAGGAACAACTGGCTTAGAAATGTTGTTTTGAGGAATTCAAAGGAAGACCTATAGCAGAATGGAGTAGAGCACGCACTGAAGTCGCAGATGGGAGAGGAATCACAGCGGCTGCGTCAGGGTTAGATAGCTTGCCTTTCAGCAACACGCCTCCCCCGAGGAATCCCGTGTGCTTTGCGATGACACAAGCTGCCACCTTTGGTCTCAGGAAGACCACAGAACACCCTTCTTACCTCTACATCATTGACTGTGCTACAAACACACTAGTAGGACTCACTTTGGGGTGTGGGAAAGGTAGGCCCGATTAGTGGTCAGTTGTCTTGAATCCACAGCGGCATTTAAAGTGAAAGAGGCAGAGCTGTGATTTCCACCTATCCCCATTTCCTGCCCTGTCCTCCTGTCTTGCAGGCATAGGTAGAAACTACAGCTGAGGTTGACAGGCTTTGGTGGAAACCTGCAGACGTGTGGGTAGGATGGCAACCTCACAGCAAGTGCAGGCCCCTCCTGTAGAATGTGCTACTTACCCCTGTGTAAATTGAGAAGGCAGAAGATGAGAAGGCTCCTTTTGATACTGGTTATGGGTTCACAAAGGTCTCCAACTGGGAAGGAGGGCAGATGGAGTTCTTAACTTGTCACATCTAGCACACGGGACAAATCTAGAAGGACACTGCAGGAAATGGAAGAGACAGCCCGACGTGACCTACTGCTTGAGTAATATTGGCAAACAAGCAAAAGGTGGAGAGGCCCGAAATTCCAGCCATGAAATAGCAACAGTGGGCCCACAGCCAGAGAAATAGGAGACTGTTGCTCCAGAAAGAAGGTGGAGAGTTTCTCTAAGGTTACTTTCCACCTCAGGAAAACAGCTACGGAGAGACATTCGGAAATTTCTTCAAGGCCCAGAGATTCTAAAAGGAAGATCAACACTGAGGTCTCACCTCCTAAACCACAATGCAGATGTTCAAGGGGATCACTGTGCTGGGAGACTCCCCAAAGCCAGAAGGAGCTCAGAGTGAGCATGGGGTGCTTCTCATTGCTGGGAGCATTGGTTGTCAGTGCTGAGGGCAGCCAGGCCCCCAGAGCAGCTGGTGAGGTCAAAGGAGGGCTCAGGGAGGCCAAGGGGCTGTCCCATACAGAGCTTATCCTCTGAGGCTCCTGTCCACCCCCACTGCATCTACCAGGGTCACAGCTAATGATGCCTGGCTCCACTGACTGGGATGTGTTAGAAACACAGAGTGTACACTAGATTTCAAAAGCCTAGTGTGAAAATAAAACAGCGTAAAGCATCTCATCAATAGTCTTAGCTTGGTTACATTTTGGAGTAATATTTTGAACGTATCCAATTAGTTACACCTGCATTAAAGAGCACACCTGCACTTTCTCACTGGTCTGTGGATTGGGAAGCAGGTGAGGCTAGAAGCTCTGTGTTGGGGTCTCTCACAGGAATAAGTTGAGGTGTCCACAGGGACTGCGGTCACTGCAAGGCTGGACTAGGGAGCTTCCACTCTCTCAAGGAATGGTGGGACTCAGCTCTGGGAGGCTGTGGCTCCTCTGGGCTATTAGCCTGAGAGCTCTTGCTGTGTGGACACCCGGCCTCTCCACTGGTTCAGCACAGGGCAGCCAGACTCTGACAGGCTCCTGACTTAAATAAAAATACCTGGCGGTGGAAGAGGGATGGGGAGCCAGGGAGTGGGGAGAGGGTGTGGTGTGGGAAGAACAGGAGGTGAACAAGATCAAAGCTCAGCAGGTGCATGTATGTGGAGCCCACAGAGAAAACAGTAATCTGTAGGTTAATCGGGGGTGATAATTCTCAGAGTAAAAATAACTATGAGGCTAAAAAACATGAGGAGGGAGAAAAAGGGAACCTGGAGAGCTTTGCAATCTCCTCATGGCTGGCCAACATGGCTTCTGCCCCTTTTTTCACTCACTCAAAGCAAGGTCGAAAGCTCAGGGTCCCTCCCAGGATGGACTGCAGGTCCGGGACACCACCTTCCCTGCTGCCCACAGGGATGGACTTTCGACGTCTTTAATTCTCCCTATTTTTTCATCTTTAGTTGATTTCTGCTCTGGTATTTATTATTTCCTTTATTCTGTGTACTTTATCTTCATTTTCTAGTTTTTAAGATAGAAGCTTAGGTCATGGATTTACCCTAACAGAATTGAATGGTAAATTTCTAAGTATTACTTTGACTACCTCCTACAACATTCAGTATGTTTTCATCCTGGCTATTCAATGTCTTTTCTAATATTTCTTTTGGATTATATATTTTATTTATAAGTATACTCCTTAACTTCCAAATATTTTGGCATTTTCTATTTTTAACCGATTTCTACTTTAATTCCACTGTAGTAAGAAAACATACTTTGCATAAAACTCTGATATTTACTGAGACTTACTTTAGGGTTCATAAACATGGTTTATTTTGGTGAGTGATCTATACATTATTGTAAGGACTGTATTCTACTTTCATGTGACATATTCTATAAATAGAAATTAGATAAGTTGATCCATGTGTCCATTCGAATCTCTGCTCCCCCACCCAGGCCTCCCCACCACCAGCATACAGGTGAGGGCTGGAGCCACACAGGCATTTCCAGCAACCCAACCCCTACCACACTTCCACCCCTGCCTCCGTCTTCCTGGCTACACCCGTCCCCCATCTATACTGCAGAGGCACAGGGAATCTGAAAGGCCATTGCCCTGAGCTAGAGCAGACAATAATAACAGTAAGAGGGCCTTACTCTTTGTCCCCATCCTGAAGGGTAAAGTTACTATATTGATCAGTTTATTCATTATAAACATATTTTAGGCTAGTCTTCAATTTCATGTCATTTCAGACAGTTAAAGGTAATAGATTAATAACTACCACAAATTGTTATTTTCTAAGCTGTGCTTGATTCCATTGTTGTTGTTGATTGTATCACTTGGACTAGTGTTGTGATTGATCTAATCAGCTATCTTTCCTGGTATAATTAGAATGAGATTTCCCCAGAGTCAGCAGAGACTCAAATTCGAAAGATCAGCTATATCTAGAAGACACCTCTCAGAAGTAATCATTCCTTAAGGGTTCTAAATACAAGCAACAAAAATACTTGCAATAAGTACTATCAAAGTATCAACCCAGGAATTAACCCAAGGACTTTACCAACAGCAATAATAGAAATGAAAAGACATTTAAACAAGACACACTCTTCCAGCTGAACAAAGGCAAATTCTGGGGAAAAGGAGATGGAAAAGTCTGATAATCAACAACCTGGACAATCTGAACTGATAGCACAGAAAGTAACAAAACACATAAATGCAGCCTTAGAAATATAAAAAACTAAAGAGATGATGAGCAGAATAAAAGACATGATTAGAGACTCTAGAACAGAAACAGATAAAAAGTAGATGACAGGAGCCCGGGATTTAGCTCAGCGGTTCAGTAGCCTGCCTTGCAAGTGCAAGGACCCGAGTTCAATCCCCAGTACCAAAAAAAAAAGTAGATGAGGACAGAACCATGAAGGAAACTATGAATGATGAGCATAATAAAGAAATGGAAACCATGACACAGATTTAAACTGATATCCAGGAGATGAAAACCTCTATTGAAAGTATACACTGCATACTAACTCAATCTGAAGACAGAATATCAGACACAGGAGACAGGATGGCAGTCAGTGACCATGAAAAGAGAGATCTCTTAAATATAGAAAAGGACTATGAGAAATAAATCCAACAACTCCTAGATGATACAAAGAAGAATAAGACTGATGGGAGACCATGAAAAAGCAGGAGAAAGTACAAATGACATAAAAAAAACTTTTCACAGAATTAATGACAGAAACTTCCCAATTAGAGCAAAAGAATTTGACATACAGATAGATGAATGAGGCATATAGGACTCCAACTAGCCATGATAAAAAAAAACCCTACACATAGACATATAATAATCAAGATCCCAGAAACTCAACAGAAGAACCAAATACTGCAAGCACTTAGAGAGAAGAAACAAATTACATGCAAAGGAAAGTCCAACAGAATCACAGCAGACTTTTCAACACAAACCCTCAAGTCAAGGAGAGCCTGAAATGAGATATTTCAAACCTTGAAAAAACAAACCTCCTACCTATACTAATGTATCCTACAAAACTATCTGTCAAAATGGATGGGGAAATAAGACACTTCCATGACAAAGAACACCTGAGAAACGTCATGAATATCAAACCAGCACTCCAAACTATTCTAAACAATATCCTAGAAAAACAAAACAATGAAGGTCACAACTCCATGAGGCCCAACACAGCAAAGTCAGCAGGCAAGGCAAGAAATTAAAGGGAAAGGGAAAAAATTAAAAAGAGCCAACAACAGGAAAATAACAC
Source organism: Fukomys damarensis (assembly GCF_012274545.1). Classification (NCBI taxonomy): domain Eukaryota; kingdom Metazoa; phylum Chordata; class Mammalia; order Rodentia; family Bathyergidae; genus Fukomys; species Fukomys damarensis. The sequence goes on along the minus strand of NW_022900950.1, from coordinate 80,184,286 downwards.
AATGATGGTAAGTCAATACATATCAGTTATAACCATCAATGTTAATGACCTCAATTCACCAATCAAAAGAAACAGACAGCCGAATGGATTAAGAAGTAAAATCCAGCAATATTCTGTAAATGAGAAATGTACCTAGTTCAAAAAGAAACTCATAGACTGAAAGCAACAGAATGGAAAACAGTTCTCCATGTGACAGGAACTCAGAAAAAAGCAGGGGTAGCTATCTTATTTGCAGACAAAGTAAATCTCAAACCAAAACTAAGAGAGACAAAGAAAGTCACTACAATCTTGTAAAGGGAGGAACCCAAGAGGAAGAGATGACAATCATAAATATATATGCACCAAATACTAATGCCCCCAACTATACAAAACAAATATTAATGGACATAAAAACCAAATAAGCACTAATACAATTGTAGTGAGGGACCTAAATACCCCACTGTCACAAATAGATAGGTCATCTAGACAAAACATCAACAACAAAGTACTAGAACTGACCCAAGCTTTTGAATAAATGGACTTAACAGATGTCTACAGAGTGCTCCACTCCACAAAATCAGAATATACATTATTTTCAGCTGCACACAGGTCATTCTCCAAAACAGACCACATTCTAGCTCATAGAACATGTTTAAATAAATGCAAAGGAACTGAAGTTATCCCATGTATATTATCAAACCATAGCACAATTAAACTGGAGAGCAAAAGAAACTTCAACAACTTCACAAACATATGGAAATTGAATAACACTCTCCTGAACAACCAATGAGTCACAGAGGAAATTAAAGAAGATATTAAATAGTTTTTACAAATAAATGTTAATGCCAATACAACATACAGGAATCTATGGGACACAATGAAAGCAGTTCTATGAGGGAAATTTATAGCAGTGAATGCTCACACTAGGAAAACAGAGTGAGCTCAAATAAACAACCTAATGCTGAAGAAGAGCAAGACAAACCCAAAGCTTGTTACAGGAAGGAAATTATAAAGATCAGAGCAGAAGTCAATGCAATGGAGACTAAGAGAACAATAAAAAATCAAAGAATCAAAGAGTTGGTTTTTCAAAAGAATAAATAAAATGGCTAAACTCTTAGCCAACCTTATCAAAAAGGGAAAGAAAAGGCTCAAATTCATGCAATTAGGAATGGAAATGGTGAAGTCACAGCAAATTCAGCAGAAATCTAGAGGATCATCAATACCTACTTCAAGAAATTGTACTCTAATAAAATTGAAAACAGAAGAAACAGAGAGATTTCTAGATACATAGGAACTACCAAAGTTGAACAAAATTCTAGAAATTCTAAACACCCCAATTACAAACAGTAAAATTTAAAATGTAATTAAAATTTTTCCAATAAAGAAAAGCCCATGTCCTGATGGCTTCACTGCTGAATTCTACAAGACATTTAGAGAAGAACTATTGCCACTACTCTTTAAACTTTTCAATGAAGTTGAAAGGGAAGCAGTACTTCCAAATTCATTCCTGCAAGCAAGTGTTACTTTGATTCAAAAAAAAGAGAACTACAGGCCAATCTCCCTAAAGAACATAGATGAAAAATCCTCAATAAGATACTGGAAAATAGAATACAGAGTGTCATCAAGAAGATCATACACCCTGACCAAGTCAGATTTCTCCCAGGGATGCAAGGATGGTTCAACATATGTAAATTAATAAATGCAATACACTATATTAACAGAGTCAAGGACAAAGATCATATAATCCTCTCAATAGATGCAGAAAATGCATTCAACAGAATTCAACAACCATTCATGATAAAAACCCTGCAGAAAATTGGAACAGATGGTCTTCATCTTAACTTGATAAAAGCTATCTATGAAAAATCAACACCTAACATCATACTACATGGTCAAAAACTAAACCTTCACACTAAAATCAGGAATAATACAAGGATGTCCACTATCACCACTTCTGTTCAATATAGTTGTGGAAACATTAGCCACAGCAATTAGACAAGAGAAAGAAATAAAAGCAATAAAGATAGGAAAGGAAGAATTTAAACTTATCACTATTTGCTGACGATATGATACTCTACAAAGAAGACCCAAAAAACTCTGCCAAAAGACTTCTAGGCTTAAATGACAGATTTAGCAGAATTACTGGATACAAGGTAAACACTCAAAACTCAATAGCCTTCTTGTACAGAAATAACAGACTCACTGAGAGTAAAATTAACAAAACAATCACTTTCACAATAGCATCCCCAAAAAATGAAATATCTAGGAATCAGTCTAACAAAGGAAACAAAAGACCTCTACAATGACAAACTGCAACACTCTGAAAAAAGAGACTGAAGAGGATATAAGAAATTGGAAAGACATCCCTTGTTCCTGGGAAGGAAGAATCAATATTGTGAAAATGGCCATACTTCCAAAACTGCTGTACAGATTCAACACAATCCCTATTGAAATCCCAACAGTATATTGCACAGAACTAGAGAAAATAATCCAGAATTCATTTGGAATTAGAAAAGACCCAGAATAGCAAAAGTAATTCTAGGCAACAGAGACATGACAGGGGGTATCACAATCCCCAACTTGAAACTATACTACAAAGCCACTGTGATAAAAACAGCATGATATTGGCAAATAAACAGACCCAAGGATCAGTAGAACAGATTAGAAGGTGCAGAAACAACTCATGACATACTCAGCTACCTCACCTTTGACAAAAGAGCCAACCATCCTTACTGGAGGAAAGATAGTTTCTTAAATAAATGGTGCTAGAAAAACTGGATTTCAACTTGTCAACTTGCCAATCAACTGGAGACTGAATACAGAAGATGTGGGGCTTTTTTTAATAAAATGGAGTACTACTCAGCCATAAAGAATGTGAAACTAGAGATATTTATAGTTAAGTGGATGCACATTGAGGCCATACTCTTGAGTAAAATTAATAAGTCACACATTTATAAATACTGAATAGTTTCCCTGGTGTGAAAAACTAAGTGTTTATAAGAATCAAAATGTATAATTGATATTGTGTAATAGGAAGAAAATGTCTAAAAGAGTAGAGGAAGTGGGAGAGGTGAGAAAGGTAAAAAAGGAAAAGAAAATTATGTGAAAAGGAAAAAGATGGAAACAAAGTCTTTGTAAACAGGGAAGGGTAGAGAGGATGAAGGGAGAGCTGGGAATGGGGGAAAAATAAGAACAAAGGTACATCATGACATACAAGATCCCGATGATGACTATAACTGTGTCACATACTTAAAATTACCAATAAACTTCATAAAGACAAAAAACAAATCTCTGCATAATCACTGATGTTCCAGTTATTTCCTTAATCACACAGAAAGGGGTATTTAAATCTCCAGGAATAACAGGCTGCCTACTTCACCCAGCCTCACCTACATCTGTCCCAGGACCTAGTACTTCTGCTGCAGAGTCTGTGCATTTGGTCCTGCGGTGGGCACAGTGTTCCTGCTCCTTCCAAGTGCTGTGTAGAAACTCTAATCTGCTGTAGCAGCTGGAACGAGGTCTTCCTGCATAATGAGGTCGGCCCTGGAGATGTCCTTTATAGAAACAGACAACAAGACCCTCCTCCCTCTGTCTTCCTTCTCTCGCTGTCCCACATTACCTTGTGAAGAAGACACAGCACTTATAAACCTAAGACTGTACCTGTAGACACCTGATCTTCTAGGCCTTGACTTTGCACTTCTTAGCCTCCAGAAGTGTGAGAAATAAATATTTGCTGTTGAAGTCACCCACTTCATGGTATCTTGTTACAGCAGCTCAAGGTAAGACAAGGACTGGTCTCCCCTCTTGATAAACTGATCCCTTTGTTTTGAGGAAGCATCCTTTTCTACCATGGTACCACTTCTGTTCTGCAGTATATTTTATCTGATATGAACATAACTGTTATAGCTTCCATCCAAGCAGCATTGACGTGGCAGGCATTTTTTCTATTGTTGTATTTTTAGGCTATCCCTGTCTTCATTTAAAGTGAGCCTCATTAAATTAACATGCAGTTGCCTCCTGCCTTTCCTCCCAGTCTCACGGCTGCGCCTGTCACTTGGATTACTGAGACCACGCTTCTGCAGCAATTGCTGGTATGTTTGGGTCCATCTCCCCCATCACATCCTGTCAGTTCCATCTGTTCCTCAGGTTTCTCCCCCTTTTTATGCATCACCGTGGTTAGTTATATTTTTTATAATGTTGCAACTTAAGTATCAGCTTAATAACAACTGACAATATTAACTTATAACTAATAATGCTTTATTTAATTTAATTAATTTTGCTTCCGTAAGATTCACAATGTCCATGTTTTACTCACCACAGTCTACCACCAATCGATATTTTGGTTATTGTACAATGTCTATAAAACCTCATCTTACATATTTTACCTAGTTTTCTGTATTTCGGTGTAAAGGTGAATCCAGGTCCTGACGCTGTCATGAAGGAAAGTGGGCCCCGAAATGTTTTCTGACTCATTTTCATTTGTCATTTTGCTCTGTGACACTGACCTAATGTGGCACCGGTGATAAACAACGTCCCCAAGATGAGAGGTGAAAGTTGGGCCACGTCTGGCCAGTCGGGGCATTATTCCCTGGGTACAGGGTTAACCTGGGGACGCTCCCAGCCTCCTCGCCCTTAGGTCGGGTGAGGGCTTCGGACTCTCATGCTGTGCAAAGTTAGGAGACTTCTTAATCGCGATCTCTCCCCTGTCAGCAACTCTGGTGGTCGCCGTAGTGTGTGAACCCAAAGCTCATTGAAAATGGCCAAGAAACTAAGCCAATGAATGTGAAAATCATTATATGAGTTCAGGAATTCAAGGCCATGCTGCTCCCAGTGAACCTGATATTTATTCCACTTCACACGCTGGTGACCCTGTGCCTGCTCTCCCACCCCACTGCGACACCAGCTACAGGTTAAACCTGAGAGGATGCGAAGGTATTTCTCTCACTGAAAAATAAGAGAGATGTGGAGATCACGTGGTGACCTGTTAATCGAGAAAATGGAAAGAAACAAGGTATAAAATAAAATTTGAAAAATGTGTAACACAAAACATGGTTTCTCTTATGTGAGAAACCCAAAATGTAAACAAAGAGCAAAATAAAAGACAGCTAGCAGGAAGTACGGAGATAGACCTTTGCCAAATGGGAAGGGGATCAAGAGAGGCAGGAGAGACAAAGAGGTGAAAAAGAATCTCAAGATGTGTTTTAGACTCGCACCAACTCCACACAAGGAATGTGAACATTAGGCACTACGGGCACACACTGATAAAAAAGAGGAAAATAAAATCAGCTGAAAGTATAAAAACATTTTAAGCATGCAATTAAAGATAGTTTTCTATTAATTTTAAATGTAGAAAAAATGTAAAAACCTGTGAAGGCTAATTATTTGCACAGAATAAGAAGAATATTAATAAGAGAATATGCATTTTATCATATTATATAACTTTATAAATGTGTTTTCAACAATATTTTAGGTTTACCATCAAAAGTGATAGTGTAAAGCATAGGACTATTCAAAACCAAAATGTTTTTTGTTGGCATCACATTTTAATCAAAAATAGAAACTACGATAAAATATTATCCTCGCCCATACCAAGAACAACAAATAATGCAAAGTGAGTAGACCCCTTGTGGCTTGAGTTCTCTTACCTACCTGTGGGAATATCATTCCCTGAGTCTCTTGGGTTTATAAGAAAAATCCAGACTAATAAGAGAAATTCAACTGCCATTCTATTGAGAGCCACAATATTATTAACTTATAGCATGAGTATTTCTTTCTCCAATACAGGATCAGAGCTCTAATTTCATTACTGAAATGGAACTTTCTTTTTCCAACTGGCAAGACATATATATTACAGGAAAGTGATGAAGCCAGTTTCTGTTCTTACTGCGGCCGTTTGACGGTAATTAGGATGAATATAAAATTGCAAATATGGTATAAATATTAGATGGGAAACAGTGGTGTTACCATTATTCAAATTATCTCTCATTATTTTCAGCTCAGCAATTTTTTATAGTCCATGCTTGAAATAGCATTATGCAATCTACAATATTCACTAATTGAAACTGTGTCTGCAGTTAGCATTCTGTGAACCAGTCTAACTTTCAGGAGGTTTAATTTTAGCTACCACAATCTTCAGCACCAGTGCTTTGCCCTTGAGTCTCTTTCCGCGTGTGTGCAATGAGACTGATGAATTCCAGTGTCCTCATTTTGGGAAATCAGGCAGACAAAGGAGGCAGACCCTGTTTAATACTCGATGCTTACTTGCTCCAAACCTAGTGTCATCACATGAGCCTGAATCTGAGTTGAAGTGAGGACAAGAAATTATTTTTTAAAAAACATTAAAATTATTTTTGTTTAGTTCCTGATAATAGACAATTTTGTTTTCAGTGGTCCTGAATGTATCATAAGCTCTAAAACCAGATTACACCAGAGTTCTGAAAGAATTAATGTCACGTGGTTTTAAAATATACCAAATTGGCATATTTGGAGCTGAAATCACCGAGGAGCTTACTTCAGAAAGGGTATGTGTTGATTCTTCAGCAGGGTGGAGAGTCCGTCACACACCTGGGTGGGACTCGCCCTGACCACAGAGAGGGAGATTGTAGGGTCAGTCAGCCAAAATGAGCAGCTCTCTGCGGCACCCTCCCCATCCCTCTGCACCCTGTGTCCTTTGGGAACATCCCTGCAGTTTACTGTTTTAGTCCAGACACTCATTTGTACTGAAGCCCTTTACAAATGCATCAGTCTTTGCCGACAAAGTACAAAAGTGTCTGCTTTCGTCAGATTTTGCTCTCCGGTAAAGATTTCTCCATGCTTGAAAATTTTATAAACTTACTCTTTCCTCTGATTAATTGGGTCTTATATTAATTGAGCTCCCAGGCACAGCCAACAGCCTCACATAAGCGCTCAGGGGAGAGTAGCAGGGATATCCCTATCCTGGTCCTTGCCTTACATAAAATGCTATTTTGCTTTCCCTTAGAAAAAGGAGTCGTATGCCATACAACACTTAGCCCTCCACCTTTTAGGTTGCACAAATCAAAGTCACAAGTACTTTGAAGACTATTCAAAGCGTATGTGTCCTCATAGTAGAACATCCTTGGCCAGAGCCCCTTTTATTTGCAATTGTTCACAGATGTAAAGTGTAGGTCACTACTGCAAGAGCCTCTCCTGGCAGGCAGAGCTTTCCCAAGTCCCACTGTGAAACACCCAGTAGCCCTGCCCAGCAGCAGCTCATCTTACAGTCCCTGCAGAGTCCGTAGCAGCCCAGTCCATTACATAATCAAAACTTCGGCCCTTTCCCAAGTGAGCACCAAATCCCAACTCCAAGTAGGATGCACTAAGAGACCCACATCGGATGTGGATCAGCCTACACAGGACCAGCTTCTCCTCCTTAGACTCTGTCTCCTTTCTGATTTTGTCCCCACCCCTTCCTTGCAGATACTAGCTTTCAGATGTTATCCAGATTGCTGCTTTTTTCCAATTAGATGTTGGGTTTTTTAAACTGATTCTCTCTCCTGTTTCCCAGATCATACCTTCTTTTTTCCTTTCATTTAAGTGCTCATCAGTTCTTTAAAATTGAAATTCTTGATGTATATGCCTGGTTATTAACACTTTTTCTCACTTTTAAAACAACAAAACATACTGGAGGAGTGAATCTAACTCCAATCTAATCTCACGATAAGAACTGTGGGGGTTCGTGGTTGTGCAGGTCCTGTAAGCCGGTGTGGTTGACACCTGCCCCACGCTTCTCTCTGGCTCACAGACAGTGCATTTTCCTAACCACTGCTCAACAAGCCACGCCGAGCACTGGCACATCTGCACCCACCCTGCCAGCCCTCAAGAGTCTCACAGATGAGCCCAGCCAACATCACTTCCGCCCGCAGAGGGTCACATCACAGCAGGGGAAACTGAGGCTTGGGACCTGAATCTCTCTGAGCAAGAAGCAAATATGCCTGGCTTTTGCTATTTATTATAATGAATACACTACCTAGTCTTCAAGGCTGTACACAAACGTCTACCCTATGCTTTTGGAAGTAGAAACCAGCCTCTGTCTCTAACTAAGAAGGACATCTGTGCACATGTGCTCTGTCTGCAACGAAGAGTGGGCAGGACCCCACTTACAGGCATGCAGAAAAACAAGAGATGCATGAAGAATGGTCTTCCAACAATATGAAACTTTATCCTCAATTTTGGCTTCTGGAAAAATTTTCTCTGTGAGTACGCCACTGACAGATTCTAACCAATCTGCTCAGATTGTCTCGGACAGCACTTAATTAAGGCTACAATCAGCATGACTCCAAGCAGCAGGATGAATTCAACTCTGATTTTCAGAGTTTCAGGTCCAACAAACTGAATGAACCCAATAATATCAGGATGAACCTGAGAAAGTTTGCATATTGATCTTTCCACCTGTCCTAAGACAGGTCCTAAGAGATATTAATCATTGCACAGACTCTGCTTTTCTCCTTTCAAAAAGGACAAAAATCAGTCTATCATTATCTTAGACTAGGAAACAGTAATGAAACACTGGATGGCTCAAATGGGACATTTATTTCTCAAAGTGACAGAGGCCCCATGGCAGGTTATTTGGTGAGGGTCTTCCACCTGGTTTGTAGACAGCCATATTCCCTTTGATCACTCTGTGTCACCTGGCCTTTCCTCGTGTGTGCATGTGCAGAGGGAGAGAGGGAGAAGGACAGTACCAGTGTCTCTTACTTTTCCTGGAGGGACACAGCCTCATCACAGGGGTCCCCCCCCACCATGGCCTAGACTAACCCTAATGAATTCCCCATCCAAATACCATCACAGCGAAGGTCAGGCTTCAACAAGGGAATTCTGAGGGACACCGCTATCTGTCCACAGAAATCACAGAATTAACTCCACCCCAAGGGAAGTTGGAACACATTTGAAAGATCTTCAAATGGGTTCATGGCCAATGTGGTACCACTGACCAGCTGAAATCAGTAACAAATTTCACACTGCTGCTCTAATTGCAGGCCTCCCATTTGAGGGCAAACAGTGCACTTAAGGAGGAAGTCGTTTCTCCATTTTTTCTCTGCCAAAGGATACCAACTTCCAGTTACCAAGAATGGATAAGTCCAGAAGACAGCACATGCAGCAAGGGGACTGTGGTGAACCATACAGTGCTGTACACTGAGGTTTTGCTGACAGTAGTTTCAGGAATGAGAAAAGGTAACTAGGGCAGGGGGTGTAGCTCAGTAGTTCTTCCGCCTGCCTTGCAAGCACAAGAACCCGAGTTTGATCCCCAGTGCCAAAATAAAAAGAGAAAAGGTAACTAACGATACGTGTTAACTTGAAGGAGTGATGACCATCTCTCAGTGTTGGTGCATCTCAACAAATTATGCTGTACACCTTAACTGCGTATGGAAGAGAAGATCGAGCAGGGATTCCTGCAGGAAGGAGGCTGTCCAGGGAGCAAGTGCAGCTTCATCCTGAGACAGTCTCTGTGCTCTTCTGAGGGCCACACGAGGCGGACACATCTGCAGTCACCTGTGTCCTGTCTCCCCAAGAGGCAAGCTGCTGTGTGGGTGGAATGGAGGCGGCGAATGCCTGGATTCCACAGAACAAAGCAGAGTCCAAGGGGCACACAGGGCTCTTGAAGATCAGGAACTGTTCAAGTGGTCTGGGCCCTTAGAGAAGCAGAGAGGTCACAACGAAGGAGCACAGTCAGACAGAACTCGTGTGGCTCCTGGTCAGGCAACGATTGGCTCTGGCCCCTGGGTTTGAAGGCACTGTTTCCCTCCCGACTTGCCCTGCTCTTCTCCCTCATGGCACAATTCTGCTCAAGAGTGACTGGGCATGGGGGGGTGGCAGATGGAAGTCTGCAGAGTGGGTGCTGTTTGCTGGAAAGGTGAGCACAGCACTGGCCCAGGGTCCAGCGGGCATACGGGAAAGCTAATGGGAACACCAAGCAGTCTGATGGGAGGTGGCAGACTGGATGGTCACTGCAACCAGCAGGTCGAGAGAGCTGTGCCCAAGTGCTTCCCCCTCATGAGCAAGGCTCCAGGGTGATTTTGAAAGGCAGTCAGTTAAAGTCCTTCCTTCACCACCCACAGTTCCCAATGCCTAGAATATCCCCTTCCCAGACACCCACGCTGCGATTCCTGTATCACGACAAACTCAGGGGTCCTGTCCCATGCGATGGGTTTAATCTCTGGTCTAGTCGCCACTGTTCAAGGCCAGCTCTTTCACTGTAGGTCAGGCTCAGAATGGTGATCATGTTTAGAAGACACACAGAGGCCCATGTGTCTCGGGATGGGGAGAAGCAACAGCCAGTACTGCATATTCAGCCAAAGGACCGGCACCCCTGTGACCTGTGACAGCCACAGTGTGACACCACTTTCCTGGAGCTGTGCTGGGGGGCCCAGTGTCGCCTCTCGGCCCCGGCCCGCCCACCTGCTGGATGTGGAAAGGAGGCCTCCTGGCATTGCTCCTCTCCAGGAATGACTGGGGCAGGATCCTGAAGTTTAGGAAGAGTCCGTATCGGCTCTGTTCCCTTCACCTTGACCATTCCACAGGGAGGGAGACAAAAGAGAGATCTGTTTTGAGCCTAGTCACAGTGAGTGGCCACACTGTCTTGTTAAGTAGGAGACAGAGCCAGAAATCTTTGTGAATCTACCTGAAGGAAGTTGTTCTGTCCATCCGACAACAGTGTTAAGATTATTCTACTGCGTGCATTGGTTGTCCATTGATGAATTCTATAAAGACAACACAGTCTGGTTTCAAGGGCCACAGGAGTGTGACTACCAGATCAGACCAGAGGGGCAACACCCACCATAAGGTTGAAACAAAATCAGAATGGAGGCAGGGGCCACCTATAACCAAGAGGGAGGGAAAGGTCCACGTGTTCGCCTTGTCAGGAGTGGGAGGAGATGGCGGCATGGCCACACTGCCCCTCTGGAGAGGAGTTGGGCACACAGTGGCACCAGTCCCCAGGCTCAGTCCTCATTGCGCCTGTGAGGCTTCCACTGCAGGTGTTTTGCCACACTGTACCCAGGTGCGTCCAGGTGCCACCGCGGCCCTCCTGTGACGCAGGCTCCGTGGGCAGGCTGATTCCAGCAAGGCCCATCACAAAGCAAGCCCTGTCATGGTGCTGCCACTCCCAGACCAGAGCCTTAATCAGCAAGCTGTCTGTTCCCAGAACTCACCAAGAGTGGGAATCTTTTCCCCACCAGTCTGTACACAGCTATCCGTGAGGCAGACCAAGTGTTTGGAAGTGGGCAGAATACCATGAGGTTTACCAGGGTGGACTGGCTGACACAGAGACGGCGACATCCTGTGCTGCCCACACAGCAGGTGACCGTGGCCATTCTGGTTCCACGGCCTGGGCTGGAGTCCCTGCGGGATCTGGAGCACCGTTAGTGCCGCCGTCAGGGCCGTGCATTCAGGGAGTCTGTGGTCAGGGCCCTGCGGTGGCCGCCGCCTTAGACGGCAGAGCAGAGACAGGGGCAGCTGCCGCCCGTCCATGGGAGCTGAGTCTCGGCAGGCAGGGCCAGCTGCATTCGTGAAGAGGCCATTAGCATCTGACAAGCGGAGCTCAGCAACAGCGAGGCAGGAAAAGCTGTGCTCACTGCATGTGCTGCCCACCCAGAACTGTGTTGCCCGACCAGTGAGTTACGAGGTCTTGCTAGATCGGGTATTTGGTTTTGACAAGGGCCTAATAAAAAGTAATGGCTCTGTTTTCTCCCAGAGGCAACAAGCCCCAAACCCCAAGAGGCACCTCCAAGAGGCGGCATTTTTGTTTACCAGAGGCACCTACTAGCAAAATCATCGGTCACCGAAATGCACGAAAGACCCAGGAGCTGCAGGATCCCCGGCACAGAGCTCTCTAGGTACAGATCTTCCAGTTCAGGAGAATCCATCATGGCTTTTAAGGGACATGGTTCCACAGTGGGGTGATTAAAGATTAAAACAAATGGTTAAATAAAAAATTATCTTACAATAAAGGACACACCGCTATTAGCCCCCCTCTCTCTTTCCCCTTGCCTTGAGCCGCCTCTCCCACCCTTCAGGCCCCTTTCTGAAGCAGCTCAGGAGTCCTCTTTCCTGAGCAGTGCTGGGAGGTTTCATCAGAGCTGCGGCCAGTGCTGCCCCACCGGCATCCTTAGGCTGCTAAGGAAAGGCCCACGGGCTTGGAGATCACTAGGTGAGTCCTCGTCCGCCTTATTCATCAGGTCTGGCCCCGGGGAACCTCTGGCTCTTTCTCAAAGTTACAATGACCGTGAAAGGTCAACACGCTGAGTCCATCCAAGACGTGGAGGCAGCCATGACAATCACTCACCGACGAGGACTAAGTGCTTCTGAACGTGGCAGCAACAACGGGAGGACACATGTTTAAGGTGAGGGTTGGGGTGTTTCGGGGGTCGTGCTGATGTCTTTTACTGTAATAATTTTTTTTTTATTTAAGCACACGCTGTGTTTTTCAATCATACCTAATATAATTCTGCATTTCTTACTTTGCATTCAGATGCAGAAGCAACAGCAGGAGGCTGAGTCAGCCAGAGCTGCACCCGCAATGTCACAGTAGCTTGCCCTCACCACTGTGAACAAGACCCAAGTCTCCGGCATGTGATCGAAGACCCTCCCCCTGACCAGGACAGGATGGCCATTGGAGCTCTCTCATCGTCCTGCTGCTCACGCGCTTCCCCCCAGTTCCTTCATTGCCCTTGGGGACCAGGAAACATTAGACCCGTTCATAATCATCTTTCTCCTACAAGTGAGGTCATTGGGGAGGAATGAATTGAAGGTGGGAAATGGAAACAATATTTTTAAAAACCTTTTCAAACTATTCGATTGCAAAAATGAGAGAGATGAAAAGAGATGGGGTAGGCACCTGATAATATGGTGCCGAGAGTGTTTATTTTGTGCAAGATGGGAATTCGCACATCTCAAGATGAAGAGACTGAACAATCAAGCTTCATCTCACAGCTGTGTAGTGGCACACAGCAGATGCTGGTGTGGAGCAGGCTCTAAGCTCAAAGAACAAACAAGTAAATAACAAACACATCAATTTCACATGTAGCATCTATTTATATGACATAAAAAGTACACAATCTCCATGTAGAATTCAATTGGAACTTTTGCCTCTTTTAAAACAGAAATCCATGCATGATTTTCACTAAGTAGATAGCTGCTTTAAAGCACTCAAATTTAAGCATGAAATTACAACTTGATATTCCTTCTCCAAAATTATTGCTTTAAAAACATACCTCACCACCATTACACCTCATTGAAATGATCTACAGATAATTCACAAATGTTTCTCATCAAATCTGTACCCCACTAACCTCTTGTCTTAATTACTTGCTCGTTGGTGGGACACAATACTTGATACCCACAAGTTAGAGAAGGAAAGGTTTATTTTGGCTCACAGTCTGTAGAGCTTTCAGTCTATAGTGGCTGGCTCCAAGGAGGGTGGCATGGCAGAGGAGAAACAGTCCATGGCAGGGCAGTCAGGAAATAATGCACGCAATTAAAGGAGGGAAATGGATAGATACATCTATACCTGGGGCACATTCACAGTAAGCTATCTCCTCCCACCAGGATTCTTCCAACATCACACTCAGCTATATATCTACCAGTGGAATAATCCAGTACCACACACCCATGATCTAGGATCACACACCCATGACCCAAATCCCCTCACCAAATCCCCAGCTGTGCGTGCACTGGATTGTGAGGGTACACCTAGATGCAATCCACAACACTCCCCAAGTGCAAAAATAGGAAGGGAGCTATTACATTTATATATTGCCTTTAATTTAAAACATTCTCATCTGGATAATTTTGTTTATGCAAAGCAAACCTTAAAGGTAAGCAAATTGAGTGAAGATTAAAATAAAAGAGGAAGGGAACAGTAAAGATTGATTGATCTATTTATTTATAGATTTCAGATTTTTTTAAAGTATGAATGTACAAAATAGTAGTCCTCTCATTACTTTGAACATTTTGGCAAAACTGGTGCAACAGAAGAGAACAAAGGGCTGTGTTCATAGTGTGAATCTGGGCTTTGTGAGTTAGTCTACTAGCTTTATGGGGATAGCTAGGCGGGGGTACTTATGAGGACTGAACTATGTCTACGAAGAGGAAATGGTGTTTTTCTACATGTGAAACTGTGCAGAACCCTGCTTTGCTTTACCAGGAAATGTGCGGGGGGAGTGTGGAGATCAATGTCATTATCCAGAGGCAGTACTGAAATAGATTTTAAATCCTTTGATGTAATTGCTTGCTGAGTTTGCCATTACAGCAGCTCCATCCTTCTGACTGATTGAGGGCCTTTAGCAGCTCAAGCTTTACTGAGACTGCCAGCACACTCCAGTTGGAATCTTAAAATTAGACAGATGTTTGATGTTTAATTTAACTAATATGGCACATCATGAGTCAACAAAACACACTCTGCGTTAATGCCAAAGAAAAAGGTGAGGGATGGAAATGCATGCAGAGTTAATTTCCCTGTGGTGGCAGACAAGTCTCTACTCAGAATTAGGAAAGCGAATTCTGATGGAACCCCCGTGGCTTTCACTTGCCCCTTGGGAAAAGAGGCCTTGATTCCATGGGAGCCTGAGGTCCAGAACTCAATGAATAAATTAACAGTGCAGGAAACTCTCATGTGAAATAGAAGCAGCAACAAGGTGATTTTGTTCTTATACATGGATTCCTTGAAGCATTCTCATTCTTTAGAAAATCCCTCTTTTTCTTTTTACATAACTACCTAGGACAAATAGACAATAATGCACCTCATAAGTTTGCCTCTAAATTTTTCTCTCTTGCTAAAAAAAAGATTTGTAAAAAAACTAATATTTCATTCATATTTTTAACACAAACAGTGGTGAACATACTATATTTAATATCTCATAGAAGATATTTTCCTCAAAAAATGGTGACTGCACATTTTGTTTAAGAATATGGTTAATGCTATGAACTTTTCTAGTTAATAGAATTTTCCTAATTTTGAGGGGAGAAACTGATTATGTGATTAATTGGTTGGTTGGTTTGTTCATTTGTTTGTTTTCAATACTAGGGATTGAACCCAAGATTCCACACTACCACTAGGCTATACCACCAGTCCCTAAAGATTATTTTTTAATGTTATTTTTAGCTAAAGAAAAAAACCCACATTTCAATGTCAAGTTTTGCAATGAATGGTTGTAACAGTAGAGTGGTTATACGGATGGTAGTGGAAATATTGGTTGTAGAATTGGAAAAGGAGGAACTCAGAAATTACAGAAATAGCACTGACCAACATACAGTAAAATCTTAGCTGCAATCTGAGCTTTACCAATGCTGTCTGTATTTTGACTTCCCTGGCAACTTAAGACACAGGTAGAGGAAGTTTAATTACCTCCAGTATACAACTATGGAAACCAAGGCCCAGGAAATTTTGGCGGCTGTGATAATTTAGATCTGAAAAGTCTTCCAAAGCCTCATGTGTGTGTTAAGGGCTCAGTCCCAGGCATCAGGGCTCAGGTTTGGCCTTTGGAGAGCTGGACTAGGTTGAAAGGCTCTGATTTTATCCGGGCATGAATGCAATGATGGCCCCAAGTTGGGTGGACAGGCGAGAGTAGAGAACACTGCAGGAGGCTCCTGCCCTCTCGGGCCACCAAGCTCTGAGCAGCTCCACTGTGCCTCTCTGCCTTGGTGCTGTGTCCACCACAGGCCCAGAAGAACCAGCTGTGCACTGCTATCTCTGAAACCATGAGCTGAACTGCATCTCTCCTCCTTAAAGTTGATGTCCTAGGAGGTGTTTTGTCACAGCAACAGAAAGATGACTGGCCCTGGGATTTCTTGTTAGCAATATCCATATTTGTTGGGAGAGATCTGTGCCCACACCTGGTTCTTCCATAGCCAGCTGTTGCAGAGGTGGAACTGATACCAGGAGGGTGCAGGGTCCTGCCATGAACACACTGTTAGTTTAACTGCCAGGCATGACCCAGGCTCCAGCAGACAGGACACCGACCGGGCTGGTGCTCCATGGCCTTGGAGAGCACTCCCAGAGCTAGTGGAGGGCAGGAATTCTCTCTGGAAAGTGCAGAGCCTGGGCAGCCCAGTTCAGATGGACCCCGATCTGAATGAGCCCACACCTTACATTCCAATGATGTTTTCAAGATCTATCGTCCACTCTAACTGTAACCGTCATGAGGCAGGCATCACTTGCAGTTCTCCAGCTTGCATGACAAGAGTGTAGTGGAGTTTAAATTGTGGAAATTAGTGATCAAAAAGATGGACCTTGAATGAATAATGGGATCATCTTGTACTTTGAGGGTTTTTGTGACTGTTGTTATATTCTTTTGATATATTTGAATTTTTTCTGTTTGCACTTAATTGTATATATTGTCAAAATTCCCAGTAGTATGTAATTGTCAATATTGTATATATTGAGTCCTGAATATTTCCTTTTTCTTTAAAATCATTCCTTTATGTCCATGTGTTATCACTCCTGGCTGGAAGAAGGTTAACATTTCCGACACTCTATTTGGATGCCTCATTAGTCAACTCTATCACTTTATTAAGTATGTTTTATTTTCAACATGACCGTTCCCAACAGCTCTGTCCGACGGTCAGCCTGGATACATAGACCCCTGTCCTCTGCCCTGCAGGCAGACGCCAGCTAACTGTTCTCCCCCTAAAGCATTCCTACACCCAGGGACTATCTCTCTGATCCAAGCAGGGCCATATCTGTGGGCTTTGATACCACAGCACCTCAACTTCCGGTGCTATTTCTACTCAGATTAGGTTCTGTTACATAAAAACCAACTCAAGACTTAGTCTCCCGGAAGCAGAATCCATTACTGCTCCGGGTCAGTGGGCAGCTGTGGCTGCTGAGTACTTCTCCTGTGGATTCGTGAGGAGGCTTCTGTGCAGTGGCAGCCGGTTACAGCCCACGTGTGACGGGTTGGTGCTGCTGGCCACTATGCGCATGGCTGGATTTAAGAGGGGAGCTCAGGTGGGGTGGTGTTTTGAGCTGAGTATGTGTGTTCCCCTCAATGTTTCATGTGCTGACGCCTTGACCAGTGTGACAGTATTTGGAGATGGAGCCTTTGATAGGCATTCCAGTTAGGGGGGCTGGGGAGGAGAACCTTGGTCTGATCTCTCCCCTCCCCTCCGTTATCCTCTTCCTCCTCTTATTCCTTCTCTGTTGTCTCTCCCTGCTGTCCTTCCCCATGTGGACTGTCCATGTGGACGGCCCATGAGGCCTTCTCACACCAGGGTGTGTGGCTCACAGAAGGAAGAACCCAAAAGCAATATCTCAAGGCCTGAGGAAAAATATATACTCCATTTTGCCATTTAGCTATTATTTCAGGGTGTTTATCGTTCTTTAAGACTTCTCAAGAAAATATTAAACATCAGTGTACAATACATTCTGTATTCTCCTACTGTAGCAGGAGGTATGCTCAGTAACTAATTTCTATTTACTATGGGAGAGATCATTTATAGGATGCTTATTCATCTGGGATTCTTATGGCAAACAAACAGAATCTATGGGTAACAGCTCCCTGGAAAATATTCTGTGTTTAAAATCGGAATGTTGTATGACATAGTAATCTGTCTTCTGTGTGAACAGTTTAGCCATGTACATCCATAGAGCCATCGCATGCCCATCTAAGTCAGTGACAGCATGTCTTTAAGGAGAGAACAGAACTAGAAACCTGCAGGGACAGCAGTCTCGCCTGCTCTGCCTGTGTGTCCTGAGTACTTCTATCCTTGAAGTTGGTAGTAACATTAATTTTCTCTAATGCCTTTTCTTTCTCTTGCATCGAATGTGACAAGATGATCTTGACATGACTTGAATTATATTATTAACTTCTATCTATCGACTGATAGGTAATAAATATATTTATTTAGTTCAGTCTGTTGAAGAATAACTAGGATATTAATTAATATTCAAAAGCAAAGCCCTGAATTTATTATTAGCATGTTAGGAGAAAGCTCCATTGGTCAGGTTTAGTCTGCCCCAAGCAGAGCAGGATGCTGATATCAGGCAGAGTTTAAAGATGGCAGGAAGTGCAGGGGTGGTTACAACAGTAAGGACTTCACCGAGGCATGCAGATCCTAGACCACGACACTGGGTGAACACAGCTGGTGATGTTTCACCTCTGAGCTGCATCTGCCAAAGTGAGCCTCTTGATGACTGCCACCTTTGCAGAGGAGGGGCGACCGCTGACTGGTTAACAGAAGATGTGCAAGGTATGCCTTCACTGGGAATTGTCACCCAGCCACTGGCTGTAGTGGAACTCTTGCTGGGAGCTGTGGTGGCTCCGGGGTAGTCTTCGCCTTAGTGTGGGATCATTTTCATTTTCCAAGTACAAAAGAAGAGAGGTTGAGGGAGGAAGGAGGAATGGAAGTACCCTGTGTTTGGGCTTCCAAACCATGTGCATTTTCACTTCAGACCTTTCTGAGATCCACGAACTCCCTGGCCAACACATACACAACCTAAGAGATGTAGCTCAGATATGCCATAAATTTACTTCCAAATACTAAACAATATGCAAAACACTTTTATACAAATAAGGTTAAAAACTACCATAACAATGCCCCCTCAAAAATTTAGAGTTGCTAAACACTGAAGTATGGATGGCCTGCGACAGACTAAAGAGAGGACAGCACACCTGAAGTTCAGACAGCTACAAGGCAAGAACCAATGAGTTTTAAAGGAAACATGGGAGAGCTCCAGACCTGTAGGTGAGCAGTTTGGCAAGCAAAGAACTCTACTAGAACGTTTTAATGATTACCAGAGTAAGAGCCTACATGGTACACACAGTGTCCTCATAAAAAGGAAAAAGTTGGATGACAGACAGATACCTACAGGGAGAATGTCATGCAGAGATGAGCACAGAGATCAGGACTCTACAGATAAAGCCAGAGACAGCCAGAAAACCTCACTGGCGAGAGGCTGGGGACTGGGTCTCCCTCACAGTCGTCCCTGGCAGTGCTTTGATCTTGGACTTCCAGCTTCCAGAGGGCAAGATCGCAAGACTATAATTTTATGTATTCCAGTTGCCCAATTTATGCTGCTTTCTGTCAGCAGCTCCAGGAAAGGGCCCTTCCCACTCCACTTGCCACTGTGCACTTGGCATGGGCCTGGCAAGCCTACAGCAGGCAGCAAAGTGCAGATGTGGGGAGCAACCTCACTGCATCCTCCAGGGCTGCAGCCTCAGGGGCTGAGTCCTGTGACCTTGACACAGACCTCAACCAGGCACTGAAATGTAGAGTGTTCTTGGCCCTTTAAAGATTCGCTTTGTATTAGATTGGTTCCTTAAAATTAGAGCACTAGGCCCTCCCCTGCCAGGCCACCACCATGGTTCCAGCACCAGGAAGGTAGCCATGTGGGTGCCCCTGAAACACCCCCCACCACACTCTGAGACCTTCTGATTGTGCCAGTCTTTGGACCCACTCTGCAGAGACAGAAGTAGTCATAAAGGGTATTTTTCTGAGTTCTCAACTTTGAATATCTTTAAAGAAAGGGCATGGGAAACCTGTAGTAGAACTGCTTGGAGTTCATCCATTCAGGAGGTTGGGGAACTCAATCTGGGCCTTGCAGCCTGAGGTCAGTCTGCATCATGGGGTTCTGCCATCAGCTAGCTGAGATCAAGGGGTCTTGCATCCTAGCTCTGTCTGAGCCCCCATCCTAAATAGTAATTATACTATATTGAAAAGTCTGTTGACTGCAGACATGTTCTGGACTGCTTCTTGATTTCAATTTAATTCAAATGGTTTAAGGGTGATAGACTAGTGACTACCACAGGTGGTCAGTGTCCAGGTTGCACTTGCTCATATTGTGTTACTGTTTGTATCAGTTGGGATAAATGATTGTGGTTGATTTCATGAGCTCTTTTCTCTGATGTTATGAAGATGAGAATGTCTGTGGGTCGTTAGAGACCCAGAAGCTAGGGCGCAACTATATCAGGAAAATTTGGGTGATAACCCACAGATTAAACCAAGGACAGCCTGACAACAAAAATAAAAATGAGAAAACACTTAAGCAAGACACAAAGACAGACTTCCAGTTCACCAATGGCAAACAGTAGGGCAAATAAGGATGAAAAGGCCGATAGCGAACCAGCAGGACACCCTGAAACCATAGCACAGGAAGTAACAAAACAGATCAATCAGGCTCTAGAAAAATTCAAAACAGAAATAATTTCCCAGATAACCATGAAGATGGTGAGCAAAATGAAAGTCATGATTTGAGACTCTACAACAGAAACTGACGAAAAAATAGATGAGCTCAGGACCATGATAGAAGCCATGAAGGCCCAGCATAAGAAAGAAATGGAAAAAATAAATGCCCAACATAGAAAAGAAATGGAATCCATAAAACAAATTCAAACAGATATGCAGGAGATTAAACACCCCATTGAAAGTGTACACAACAGAATAAAAGAATGCGAAGATAGACTCTCAGATATAGAAAATAAGATTGTAGTCAGTAACCATGAAAAGAGAGATCTCTTAAAAACAGTAAGGGATCATGAGAAATCGATCCAACAACTCCTAGATGATGCAAAGAAGAATAACATAAGACTGATAGGAATCCATGAAGTAGCAGGAAAAAATACAAATGACTTAAAAAAGCTGTTCACAGAATTAATAACATAAAACTTCCCAACCAGAGGGGAAGAATTTGACATTCAGTTAAGTGAGGCTTATAGGACACCAACTAGCCACAATAAAAAAAAAATCTATGCCTAGACATATAATAATCAAGATCCCAGAAACCCAACAGAAGAGCAAAATACTACAAGCAGTAAGAGAAAAGAAACAAATCACATGCAAAGGAAAGCCCATCACAATCACAGCAGACATTTTAACACAAATGCTTAGGTCAAGGAGAGCCTGGAGTGAAGTATTTCAAGTTCTAAAAGAAAACAACCTGCAACTTAGATTGATGTATCCTGCAAGACTCTCTTTCAAAATGGATGGGAAAATAAGACACGTCCATGACAAAGAACACCAGAGAAACTGCATGAATACAAAACTGCATGAATACCAAACCAGCACTACAAGCAATTCTAAACACTATCCTACAAAAGATAATGAAGGTAACAACACCATGAGGCCCAACAGAGCAAGTCAAATAGGCAAGGCAAGAAATTAAAAGAAGGAGAAAAAGTAAAAAGAGTCAACAAAATGACAATAACATGACAATAAAAGTCAGTACATATCAGTTATAACCATCAATGTCAATGGCCTCAACTCACCAATCAAGAGAAAGAGACTGGCAGAATAGATTAAGAAACAAAATACAACAATATGTTGTATACAAGAAACACACTTAGTGCAAAAAGAAGCCCATAGACTGAAAGTGAAAGGATGGAAAACAATTCTCCATGTGACAGGAGCCCAGAAAAAAGCAGGGGTAGCAATCTTATTCACAAAGTAAGTGGGGAGAAAGGAGCCCTTCTCCATTGTTGGTGGGAGTGCAGACTGGTGCAACCACTATGGAAATCAATATGGAGATACCTCAAAGAGCTGGGACTAGAGGTTCCATTTGACTCAGCCATCCCTCTGCTGGGTATCCTTCCAAAACAATTAATGGAATCACAGCACAGTGATATATGCGCACCCATGTTTATAGCGGCACAGTTTGTAATAGCTAAATCTTGGACATAGCCCATTTGCCCATCAGTTGGAAACTAGATAAACAAGATGTGGTTTTTCTATAAAATGGAATACTACTCAGCCATAAAGAATGAGAAATTACATTCATTCATAGGAAAATGGATACATTTTGAGGATATACTCCTAAATGAAATAAGTCACACATGTAAATACTGAATAATTCATCTGGTGTGAAAAGCTATAATAGTACATAAGTTCCTAATGAGATAATTGACCATGTGAAATAGGAAGAAAAGGGCTAAATGTGTAGGGAAAATGGGAAGGGTAGGGGAAAGATAATAAGGGAAAAGAAAAAAATTAAAAAATGGAAATAAAGTGTTTGTAAATGGGGAGGGCAGGACGGGGTGCAGGGAGGGCATGGACAAGGGGAAAAAAAATGAGAACCAAGACCTGTCATGTAAAGGTACAAGATCCCAGTGATGAATGTAACTGTACTGAATACCTAGAATGTACCAATAAACTCAATGAAAGAAAAAAAATTAGAGCACTACACAAAAAGGGCATATTCATACATCTAAACAAGACTGGAAACTTTTTAGGTTAAGCTTGGAACTCATGAATTTACTTGGAGTGTAACTCCAAATTTTAGGTATAGTGATTTTCTTATGAGTTATTCTATTAAGTCACGGAAAATCTCACTTCTTCCCCAATGTACAGAATAGTTCAGACGGTCTGAACTCACCCAAATGATACCTGAGCATCACTGTTCACTCAGGAAAGCAGCTAACATGTTCTGAACTCTCTGCTCACCCATTCTCATATTTGAAAAATATTCAAACATCTGAAGTGCTGCGGCAAGCCCGGTGTGCTGCCTTGTTTTGCAGTCCACTTAGGGCCGCTCCTCGCGTGTCCCTGTGCAGGGTCGGGTCCAGGATCCGCAGAACCGCTCTCCACAGGCCCCATCACCCCCTGTGGAGGAGACGGAGCACAGACGCACCTTCTCACCCACTGCCGCTGGCACGGGAAATGCCTCTCCGCTGAGCTGTTGAGTCACCACAGTGGCTCTGCAACCTGACCTCAGCCCTCAGCCACACCCCTGATCCTGGGCAGAGGCTGGTTTCCTGTGTGCACTGTGCCTCTCAACCTAAATAAAATGCCTGCTTCTAAAAATGTCATTCACGTTTGGGCTCCAGTTGCATATAATGTGCTTAAATACATTAAAATTCCATAAAAACTTAAGAGGGCTCAGGTTAATCTTGCCGCCCTGCCATAATTAAACATGGAATTGAGCAAAACACGAGATAAGTGCTCCTTAGGCACTTGCAAACAAGTACCACCGAAAGGCGATTCTTGAGAGAGACGCAGTGTAGCAGGTGCAGCTGCCGTGTGGTCCTGCCATGGAGCACAGCAGACTCGCTGGGCAGAGAGGCTGCACACGCAGAACAGCGCCAGCAAAAGTGCAAGGCGAGTGGAAGGTGCTAAGAGCCTGCAAGCTGCTCCTCAAAAGACTTCAACCAACAATGGGACTTTGTAATTCCTTTGTCAAGGCTCTGGATGTAAAGACGAGACACCAAGGATGTAGGGCTGATCACTAACAGGCAGTAGTGAAGGATTATGCAATGCAGAGTGCATAGAAACTGTGGTGATTCTCAAGCACTCAGTTGAGATGCCCCAAAAGACCATGGCTTAGAAGTAACAACCATGACCTTAGCCCTGTGACTAAGGTCAAGACCTAAAGAGGCCACAAAAACATAATAACAACAAAAAAAAAAGCCAAACTTGACAAAATTAAAAAAGACCCACAAGAAATTTAACTGCTCTCTTGGAAAACACACAAGCAAAACCACCAGTTGGAGGACAATTTACAATGTCAATAACAGAATGAAAAATGTCTGGACACATTAGGAAGGAGCACAGCATGATCTATAATCAAAGAAATGGGCAGTCGGTAGAAACAGTTAACACAGATAACACGATCAGCAGACAAGGACTACAAATGAGTTTTTATAAAGAAGTTAAAGATTTAAGCAAAAGATGGACACAGTGCTCTGGTAGGAAAAGACTCAGAATTGTAATACACAGAAAAGAATCAAATAAAAATTACAGAACTGAAACACCTTGTTGAAATAGAAGAGTCACTTTGGTGGCTTAAGAATGTTTTGGAAATATGAAAGGAAGAAAGCAGAAAACTTAGCCAGAGTACTGGAAATTACCCAACCTGAAAATCAGAGACAAATGTAAGTAAAAGAGATAGAGAAAGTGGAAAGGGTAGGGGAAAGGGAAAAGAAAAAAATATGAGAGAATGAAAAAATGGAAATAAAGTGTTTGTAAATGGGGAGGGGGGTGAAGGGAGGGCAGGGACAAGGGGAAAAAATGAGAACCAAGACCTGTCATGTAAATGTACAAGATCCCAATAATGAATGCAACCTAGAATGTACCAATAAACTCAATAAAAAGAAAAAAAGAGAGAGAGAGATAGACAGAGACACACTGAAACATAAGAAATACCAAGTAGTCAAAACGTGTTCAACTTCTTTGCCCAAAGGCAGGAGAAAACCACCATATTAGGAAAAACATTTTTTCAAGAAATGGTAGTTGATAAATTTACCAATGTAATAAAAGTAACCATTGTCTAGATTCAAAAAATTTACCAGCCTCCAAGCAGAATAAATAAAAATATTATGTTCCAAAATGAACACTTAAAATTTGAGTGACACCTTAAAATACTGATGTTAAGTTTTCTAATCCATGAATATGGATTTTATTCTCATTTATTTAGGTTTCCTTTATTTCCTCTCCATTTTTTTTTTTTTTTTTTTGTACCAGGGATTGAATTCTAGTCCTTGCACTTGCAAGGCAGGCCAACAAACTGCTGAGCTAAATCGCCAGCCCTCTCAGCATTATTTTTATGTGTTCAGTGTATATAACTTATGTAACTTTTGCTAAATTTGTTGCTGAGTATTTCCTGTTTAATTATGGTATTATAAATTTGTTTGCAATATTAACTGCTAGTTTACAGAAGTCTACGTTTGTAAATGTTATCCCAGTTAACTTTATGTTTTTTATGTGGGTGTAAATACAATCTCTTCATTATTTTTAACTATTTCACCTAAAATTCATCTTTAATTCTTAGTGTCTTTTCATTTTCTTCTTTATATATTTCTTTCTCAATTGTACAGTGGACCATTGACTTATAAGCTCAATTCATTTCCAAGGGCCAGTTGTAACTCAAGTTGATCATTGAAGACTCAGGCTCCTCTACACAGCCCTCAAAATCTCTCTCCTATACGCAGACAGTTCTCAGTGTCCTTAGAGAGACACTGGACCAGGATTTTGCAACTGTACAAAGGAAAGGCTGTTGTCATAATCTTT
Organism: Fukomys damarensis; assembly: GCF_012274545.1. Classification (NCBI taxonomy): domain Eukaryota; kingdom Metazoa; phylum Chordata; class Mammalia; order Rodentia; family Bathyergidae; genus Fukomys; species Fukomys damarensis. The sequence goes on along the minus strand of NW_022900950.1, from coordinate 80,159,356 downwards.
CCAGATATCTTGAAGGGTTAAATCTGTATCTGAGACCATCTGGAAAGGCAACTAGCTTGCATGTGGGTTGTAACTCAAGACTTTGGTTGCAATTTAAAACTAAAATTCTGGTCATAACCCAAATTGTTCATTATGTCAGGCCAGTCAGGCATCAAGGATCCACTATACTGTGATACATAAATGTTGACATGTCTAATTTCATGATATATGGCATTTTGTCATCAAAAATGCAGTTTCTTATTTATGATGTTTTGTGGGAATTTTTACAGACATTCTAGTTTGTTAATTTGTTATTTTGCTCTCTCAGTTCTGCTATTTAAATAAACAAAGCAAAAAGCTTCTTGTAATTATAGAATCGAAACCATTCCCTTAGTGAAGAATATCACAAGACAAACAAACACACTGTGTCATGCTAAAAGTTACAGCAGATCTAGAACACACAAACATGCATCAAGATAATATATATTTAAGGTATATGGAGCAAGCTTTCATAAATCTGTGAGCTGGAGTTGGGGACTGGCTCTGAAAGGGCCCTGCATTCAAGGCTTGGTCCCCAGATGGTGGTGGTGGCATCAGGAAGTGGTGCAGACGCTCAGCTGGGAAGTCTTAGGACACTGGGGGACTCTCCTAGAGAGGAATGGCCCTAGCCTCCCTCCATCCTTCTCCTGCATACCCCAGCCATGGCTCCCACCACGGTGCACTGCCTCATCACAGGCCCAAAGCTAAGGCCAGCCAACCACAAACTAAACCCCAACACCATGAGTCCAAACAAACCTTTCCCCATTGTAAGCTGAATTTATCACTGGCATTTTGCTACAGTAACAGAAAGCTAATTAACCTATACAGAAAAAGTAAGAGAAATTTTGTGGGAGATTTTAATATTGTACTCAGAAAATAACATTAGAATAAGTGAAGATGTACAACATTTAAAAGCATAGTTTATATTCATGAATTCAACAGCTCTATCCTTATTTACAACAAAAATATGCTGATTGTGTTGTATAAAGAGGAAATATTTACCAAAAGAAAATCAATTACAAGTGATTTATAAAGTATACTTTAGTATATTTCAGAAAAAGCAACATGTCATGTTCTTTTACTGCAATAAAATATTAATATAAATTAACAAATATGAAATAAAAACAAACAATAAAGTGAAATTTATATAACATCCTTGGTATGTGTTAGTAAATAATTAATTTAAAATGGAACCTGTAAGTTTACTCAAAAATTTTATTTATTTATTTATTTATTTATTTATTTATTTATTTATTTTTGAGACAGAGTCTCTGTATGTAGTTCATCCTGGCCTTGAACTCACTATATAACCCAGGCTGGCATCAAACTTTCAAATGCCTCCCAAATGCTGGGACTACAGGTATGCACCAACATGTCCAGCAACTTTAAAATGTTTAGAACTAACAAAATAGAGAAACTTGTATTCTAAATTGATTATGCAACTAAAAATAAACTGAAAGTAAAACATAGTTTATTGTATGTACATATAAAAATTTATTTTCATAAAATTCAAAAAAATTTACATTTAAATTTGTGCATTAGAATAAATCTCCATAAACTGTTAAATCACATCTGAAAAATTAATGCAAAGAGGTATATTAACCATAAAAGGCTTTAAAAATATGCTGAAGATAATTATAAGTGATGAACAACCCTGACACTAATAAACCACAAAATGTAATAATCATAAAATACTTGAGATTATCAAACTATTCAAGAAAGTCAAATGCATAATTTCTAAATAATAACAAATACTATTTGAACATCAGAAGCTACACAATGCTTTAATGCATACAAATCAGCTACAACATTTAAAAATATTCACACCTTGGTAGTAATAGCATCCATTCTGTTAACTGTCTTGACTTTGAACTGTCATTTGCTGAAATTTATACCACAAATTAGAGGCAATAGTCCATACAAGAAGTTTTTCTTATTTAATAGAGCCCTTCAATCCCAAAGATCAAAGAACCCGACAATGTCAAATACAGTGGAATAAACAATCAGGGTATCTATCTTCTAGAAGAGGCAGAGCCCTTTCCCAGTGCTTTCCTATTTGTTTCTGATGAATAATTACTATAGATGAACCCCTTGATCATGCTGAGTGGTGGTTGTTTTACTCTAAACATATTAGATTTCTTATTACAGTCTTCTTCATTTTGGCCAAATCTATTCTTTTTACTTTGTCTTAGAAATTGTCTTTGTAAATAGGGAAGGGTGAAGGAGGTGAAGGGAGGGCAGGAGTATGGGGGAAAAACAAGAACCAATATATCACGTACGGGTACAAGATCCCAATGATGTAACTGTATTGCTTGCTTTAAATGTACCAATAAACTTAATGGAAAAAAGAAAAGAAAATACAGATGAGAAAAAAAACCTGTATTATAAGACATCAGAAAGTTTTGGGCTATTTAGGGGATCAGACTTAGGCAAAGCTAGTTGTAGTAGTAATGGAGCTCTCCTAAATGCTAAGCAGGCTGTTCTCTAGTTGTCCAAATAATTTTTAGTTTGGTGGAGAAAGAGGCCTAGTAGGCCTATAGCCATCTCATCCATCACCGTGGCTGTTTTTAAATTTTTTTCCGATTTTTTCTCTCCCGGTTGGGCACTTCATATATATGGTTTAGTCAAGGATGGTTAAGCCCTTTTTAAGATTTTCCAGTTTTATTCTTCATCTGTATGTTGGATTTCTTTTTTTCTTCTTTCTTTCTTTCTTTTCTTTTTATACTCACTTCCCCCTTTGGAGCTTAAATTTCTCTACTTCTCATAGCATCATATTCACCTTCCTCACTCTCCTCCCGTTTTCCAAGTCAGTTCATTACAATCATACATCACGCAACAGGTATGAAACCCTCAGCAATCCAACTCCTCTGTAACTAACTGCCCAATCTAGGATGCCAAAGACTTAACTTACGAAGAGCTCTACTGTTAGAAACTGCTCTGGTCAGCTAACAATTATAATATTTTTCAAGAAGTATAAGTGTTTAATCGCCTGGCCCGTCCCTAGTCAGTCGGTGGTCCATCAACACATGCAGAGATGGTGGCTGGGAAAGGAGCCCCCCAGGAGAACGGATGGGGTGCAAGGCTGTGCGGCCGGACTCACTGTTGCAAAACCAGAGGCGGCGAAGGTCTGTGTGCAAAGGCAAGATGTGAGTGTATGTGCACACGTGTGTGTGTGCGTGCACACGCCAGGGGACGGAGGGTAGCGAATGGAAGGGGTAGAAGGACGAGGCTTTGATAAAAGAGCTGCATCTCACTACTCCATCATCAGCTGTTCTAAGAGTCAAGTTAGAAAGGAAAACTCGTCCAAGAAGATGAGACGAGCCAGCAGGTCAGAGCTTGAATGCAGCACTGGAGGAAGCACAGCCATCGTATTCCTGCATCTCCCTGCAGAGTACTTCAGAACCTAATGTTATTACTTCAGCCTAACAACTCTTGCACAGCACAACAGTAAGGAACCCTGGATAAAGGATTTGTTTTGCTGATACATAATAAAGTATTTCATGATAGAATATTCGCCTAAATTTGTTTTTCTTATGAATTTCTACTCCTATCTTATCCTCGAAAGATGTTCCGTGAATTCAGTTCTGAAACATGCACTCTGAATGCAAACTTCAGTTATTAACAATTCACCACCTTTCACAGCCATAGCAGACGACAAGAGGTTTGCGCTCCAGAGAGCTTGCTGTGGACAGACTGGACCCTGGGACCAAAGCACAACTGGAGGTGATGGGCGAGGGGCGCTGCACTCCCTGTGGGAGCAAGCACAAAGTGACCTCCTCCTCCTCAGCAGAAAATGCAGCCTCCCTAGAAACGGAGCCCACGATGCCCGGAGCCAGATGTTCAACAGAACTGGAAGAAGGTTTCCCAGGAGCGCCAAGCGGGCTGAAAGAAATGCCTGGGGACGCTGACACGGGGTGCCCCACCACAGCCACAGGAGCCTCGGCTGACACCGCAGCACACACAGCACCAGCTCCTCGGGCCAGAGGGGAAAACAGAAAGGCAAATCACTGCCAGAGAGGAGAGATTCTGCTACTGCAGAAAGGACTGACACGAGACAAGGTGAAGGGACTCAGGGCAACTGAGGCTGTAAAGGGAAAAGTAGAAAAGGAAGGAAGACCTGTAGATGAAAGAAGACAGACTGTATCTAAGGTAAACACAGTGGTTGTTATGTTGTTGTTTTAAGTGAGCGTATCCAAAAAAACTAAAACTAGTTCTTGTGAAATATTTGTATCTAGGTTTGGTAAAAACTCAGTAAAAATGATTGAATTTAAAAGTGGAGGGAATTTCTCAGATATTAGGAAAAAAACACAAAGAAGTGTGGAATAGAAAAGTTTTTGAAAACTAGAAGACCTGTCAATGATGTTCTAATAAGTTACATGTTTCAGAAAAATTTTAAAAAAATTAGGGACACAGAGAGAGGAAATTATCAAAGGAAGCACAAGTTTATTCCCCAGAACGAAGACACGAGCTTCCAGTTTTAGAGGGCGAGGCCCAGAGCTGGCCAAAGGTGGTAGGATGGACCGAGACAGTGCTGTGTCACACAGTGCAGTCCGGAGACCCAGGCCATTCACATCCTGCAGTCACAGTCCACAGCAGCCACAACCCCTGCCAGCCTTGGGCCCGCTGGTACATGAGTGCAAGAACAGTCTACGTACACACTGCAGTGTGCTTTGGCATAACGCAGAAAGTGGGTGGAGCCAGAGGACATCATCTTACAGGACATAAGCAAGACCCAGAAAGCAAATATCTCACATTCTCTTCCACATAGAAAGCTAAAAAAAGTGCCAACTTGAAATTGGAATGGTTATTAGTAGACACAGAGAAGAGCGAGCGGGAAAAGGGCAGCCGGATCTATTAACGCAGGCACGGAAGCATCACACTAACCACAACCATATCTACAATTAATATGTGCTAATTAAATGTCAGTTACATAAGTTCTGCTATCAAGCAGAAGTGAATCTTGAATAGAGACATTTTTAGACTACAAAATGTATCAAGTAACCTCCACTGAGCTTATAGAAAACTGGTAAGTAAATCAAGGAAAAGGAAACCCACCTGCGTGCCATGAGGGCACTACTGGAAAAGAAACAAAAGAAAGCTGGCGGCAGTGAGCTAGGTGTCCTGGACCCCAGTTCTCGGAGGCTCTGGACGTAGTGGTCCAGCTGGGCATGAGGGTAAAGATTTCCTCCACAAAATGCAACTATAGCATTTCTGGATGCTTTGGACATTTTAAAGCAATATTTGCACATTGGTTGGAATATTTTACAATTAATTAGTAACGGCTGCATGAATAACTTTTAAAGTTTTTAAAAAGCCAATCAAAGAAAAAATATATGGCCTGAGAAAGCTGCAAAAGATTTCTGACTCAGCTATAGATATTTATAACCACACATGTACATTGATTATTGATTGATGCCAAAATATGGCGTAACTCTTTTGGGAATGTGGGAGGCAAAGGAAGTATGCAGAGTAAAGATATTGGGGAAATGAGCTGTATTCTCATCTTTCACAGAGCAAGAGATATTTGCAATCAAATGTGTAAACTGTAATTCTTAATTTTGACAGGGGCTGTAAAATAATGTGCTTGTATTCCACAATGTGATTGAAAATAGGCTTTCAACCTTATTTGACCTAACTGCGGGGTAAGTCCATTGCAGAGACAAAGAAATGAATCAGAGAGCAAAGACGAGGAGGCTTGGGAGAGAGGGACCACACATCGGAAAGAAGTGGTGCTGTCCCCTCCCTTGGGGTCAGACAGTCTTCACTCTCCCCCAGATCTGGTCCCTGCACTCCAGGCACAGCTGTCCGCTCAGACCAGGCGTCAGCCAAGCCCAGGGATGGCCAGCTGACCTGTGCGGAGTTCCGCGGGAAGGCCTGGCTCCCGAGAGAGAGCTGAAGCCCAGGAGCCACAGTTCCATCCAGATAAATGGAAGAGAATCCATCAACGGTCTCACGGGAGCACAGGCCACTCTACATTAAACCCGCAGTGTAAACCAGCCCTGCCCTATTCTTAGGTCAGAAATCCCTTCTTTGCTTTCATGTCCACACCCAGATCTGACCCTCAAGGGTTAGAATATGGAGAAGGGGAAGCACAGAAGCTCAGAGAACGGGAACAGAGATGAAGGGCAGAGCCCAGAGGAGTAGAGATGAAGACTCTAACCAAGTCTCCCTGGACCTAGCCACACACACTGGCAGTGGTGGGCACAGGAGACCCCGCACTGGAGGAAGTCAGTGCCTCACGCTTCTTTAGCTCGGGTCTACTAATTATCAAATCTGGAGATTTTTTTAAAGCCTGAAACAGTCCACCTGATGATTTTCTCTAAGATCAACTAAAACACTAGCTCTTCCAAAGAAATTTAAGGGGGTGATAGGAGACACATTAATTCCTACCATTGCAACGTGCCAGGAGATGTGCTGTTCGGCAAAACCAGCACAAAACCTAGAAATCCTGGGTTCAATCTCCAGCACTGCATTTTAGAAGATCTTTTTAAAAACTTTAAACCCCAAGAAGTAAGTCTGAGCATATTCCTCGAGGGACACTGTATGTGCCCTCTGCAAAAACATAGATTCTGGCCTCTAGGATTGGGAATCAGGGAGAGATGGGATAGAGACCTCTATTTTATATTATTTCATGTTGTTAAAATGCCAATAAAATAGGCGGTACTATGTAATATATGACATCCTTTATCATTCAGTGCTATGAACAGGCCTCCATTTAGTAAGGATAGAGACGCTTTAGCAACTCAATTTGAAAAGACAGTGCCTGCACCTCCAGTGGCCGGACAAGGCTCTGCGGCCCCAGCGGTGCCCGTATGACACCCGGGGTCGGAATCAACGTCCCTCCGCACAGGACTCAGCTCCCGTCAAGGATACTGAGGACCGAGGGCCTCGGGCAAAATCAGGGCCTCTGCAGAACTCGGAGCTAAGATTCGCAAACGTAATGTGGGCAGACAGGATCAGTGTGCACTGTGTGTGCACATGGCAACATCACTGCGGACCTCACTCATGTGCACAATTAACACACGTTCATCAGATGGACTCTTTGAAGGAGAGCTGGAACTGCGCAACGCCTCTAGTCTTTCCTGTTCTGACATGTGAAGTTTTATGACCAATCTGCAGCAGGTTGTGTTTCCATCAGAACCAGCTCTTCCTTGACCTCAGTCCCTATCCTCCTTCATAATCCAAACGAAACTCGACATCATCAGAGATATTTTACAAATATATATGTGCATTTAACATGTTTATTTTCCTCCTCATACCTAATGTGAGATCACTGAGAGCAAGGACTATTTATCAGTTAATCCTATTTGTTTTATTTATATTGATGTCATAGTTACTACCGTTCTTTAAGGAAATAGAACGGTGCCTAAAATAAATAAATTAAGTCTGCCGATGCAAAGCTATGAAATATGCCACTGCGCAATATCCAATCTTCTGTTTTTGAAATACTGATAAACAATATGAGATATAATATCTTCCGTGACAAGCGTTGTAAATAAACCAAGGGGGAAAGGCAGTATATGCAGGCCCAGTTCCCATTAATTGCAGCCTTGTAACATAATGTCAATAACTGAATTTGATTGCAAAACATTTTCCTCTCTTTGCTGTTCTGTGTGATATTCCTACAAAAACAATACTCAGGTTTCTCTAAGGCTTTCGTGTCTCCTTCTCCATTGCATTTAACTCCTTTATGCCATTTATATGATAACCAGGTCAAACTAACTGATCATAAGGCGGACTCTTTGGTGCTGTGTTAGCTCTCAGTTCTGATCCATGTCACTCACCGAGGGCCAGACGATGAATTTAACTTTATTCTATTTATTCAGACAGGAATGCAATGGAGATGTCTGGCCATCTTTGATGTTCTGTGAAAGAATCTCATCTTCCTGAGTAAATACAGCTCAAAAACTGAAAGTCTATATCCCAGATCATTGACATTCATGTTTAAATGTGATTTAAACAAAACCAATCAGACCCCACTGAATTAAAGATGAACCTTGGTATACTGCAGCCCTCCATCCCTAGCATTTGGGGCAGCACTGCTCAAATCATGAAGGGAAACTCATGATTCAGAGTTGAAAGGGCATAAACTCTCACTCAGCTCCTTCTGTGTGACCCTGGCCTTGGTTGGTCTTCAAAGACCTGAGTCATGCTCTTTGGGAAGATCTTTTTTCAAACACTATATGTCTCCTTTGGCTGAGTTAACATCATTCACAAAAAGCTGAAAGTAAACATTTTTTCCAAGAAAATTGCTAATCCACTAACATTTTGCCTTCTTTCCTTTCTTCCAACTTTGAACAACTTAGTCCAAAGTCACAGGGAGCTTTGACGCCACCCTTATTCTGTCATTTGCCTTCTCCAATACTTCATGGATGCAGCTGAGAAAGCAAGGTAGTCACCCTAGCAAAACACAGGCCAGGCAGGGTTATTAGTTCTTTGCTGTTACTATGACACAGTCCTTAAGACTGGAGAATTTAGACAGAAAAGATGTTTGTTTTGCTCATGGTTGTGGAGGCTGCAAAGTCCAAGACTGGCAACAGAATCTGCTCAGCTCCCCGAGAGCCTCTCGTTGCTTCAGCCCTGGACAGAAAGCAGCAGGGCGGGAGGTGCATGTGAAGGAGACAAACATGAGATCAGTCCCTTGCCTCATGGCAACCTGTCCAATAGCAACCAGGCCAGTCCTGGGGCAGCAAAAATGCACTCTCTAGAGACCAGCACTCATCTCTTCTAGTGACCCAGTCACCCCTTAAATGTTCCCGATGTCTCACAACGGTGACCCTGGGAATTTCCACAGGGCTCTGATCTGTATAGTCACAGGACAGAGTTCGTGGCAGAGGTTTTGAGAAAACAAGCAAATGAAAAATCAGGTTTCTCATCATCACTAAAGGGAACTGTAAATCCAGAAAGGAGAAAAGTCAGAATGAATTCTGAGTTTGGATTAAGGCTGGTGTTATTAGGCGAATGGCGGCATCACCGTAAACTTGAGGTGAGTGAGAGACACGTAAACATGCACGAACCACATGCACACGGTTTTCCCTGGCTTGCTCGATTAGTCACCGGGAAGGAACACAGGAAGAGAGGTTGAGTGGCTGTAGGTGCACCTCGCTCATTATATCTTGGTCTCCAGATACCACTCTCTCCTAACACAAAACAGGACTCATTAATGAAATGGCGGCGTCAGGGGCTGGGCCAGGAAAAACACCAATAAGCCTAGCGCGCATCGAAATGCCAGGAAACAGGGTCCTCACTGAACAACGAATGAGGGAATGTCAACATCCTGACACAGAAACTGTCTAACAGTGGTTCCACTCGCTAAATTTGTAGCAAATTGAGCAGCAAAATAAAGGACGATATCGTCAATTTGCATCTTATGTAAGTAGGAAATAACGGAGTTCGAAAACTGCTCTTGGGCAAAAAGCATAATAATCACTATTTTAAGGCAAAAGTCTTCAATGGATGCTGCAACTACTGAGTGAAAGTCCGATGAGGAAAATTACATTTACATAGTTTCAGAGTGTCTTCTGGCCAAATATAAAGTAATTATTCATCACAAAGAATAGCCAGTAACTTACCTTGGAGATATTTCACTTTAATTAAGTGATCCGAAATAAAAATCACCAGTGATGAGGGTGAGATATGGATATTGGAACAACTAATGGAACAAAGCAAAATAAGCTCACAGCACGATCCAGGTGTGTTCCTGCCACATGTGCAGCTGCAGATGGGTAGGACAGCAGCTGTCGGCGGCAGGAAGTGTAGAGAACACAGCAAAACTGGTCAGTAAATGTCAGTGGTGGTGGGCTCTGGTGGTGGGCGTGTATACAACTCCCTACTCTCCTTTCAGGTTTTCTGTAAGTTTGGATTTGTGTTGAAATAAAAAGTGATGGGAAGGTTTACTGAGACATTCTCCTGACAAAATGAAAATAGTCATAGACAGAGCGAAACCAGCTAACAACAGGTGCTTGGCAGTGTAGTGTCAGTGTGTGCGACCCAACTCTGGCCACCATCTTCCTCGAGCTTCTTGAGGAAGAAGCTGAGTGGCCAGGTATTCAGCCATGAATGGGACCCCGAGGAAATTCATGGCCAAGTAGAGAAAATTAGTGAAATGTTGACAGCAGGCCGGCCGGGTTGGCACCGGACTGCACATGGGTGCTTGCGCTGGGCGTGTGAACACAGCCCATGTGCGTGCCTCCTGCCATGTGACTGCGCCCTGTGCCATTGGTGCTGGGTTCCCCTCAGAAATCAGGAGTTCACCCAGCTGAGAAAATGCAGAGAGATGTAACTGCTACATCATCCTGCCAACTACTTCACAAAAACAACTGAACTACCCTTCACCCACCCTGTCTCTTCAATGTAGGAACTGAATTGCTGTGTGGGATCTTCCTTTTTAAACATTAAAACAGTATAAGATATAGAGACAGGTATAAAATAAACATAAATATTTTACCTTGGAATGCTATATGGCAATTAATATGTAATATATTATTCTGAGGTAGACTTCACCATGTATTCATCATATGAAAAAAATCACTCTAGTTTTGACTGTATGGTAAAATTACTACAGTACACCAATAGAATAGAATTCTCTGTAGTTATTAAAATGACATATTAGAAAATAATTATATTTTTAAGATTTCTAAACATTACCAGGAAAAGGCAAAATCAAATTAGATAAGTATAGTAAGTATTCTCCCAGAAGCGCACAAATAATACAACCCTAAAAGTCAGTTTCTTTGAGTAATGGAATTATGAGTGCTTCTCATTCTCTCACTTGTAACTTTTGCATTTTCTGAATTTTTTGATGTGGATTTATCTTGCTGTCAGAACCAAAGATATATGCTAATTTCATTTTGCAAATGAAACGTATGTGCGTGTGTGTTTCTGTTAGCCCAGGTATCATCATATTTCTTAGAAGTTTTTTTACAGAGTGAAGGAAATTGAGGTTATATTTACCTTCAGAAGTAGAACTGACTCATTTTAGTTTCTATATTTGCATCAAGTTGGGTTGAATGCCAACAGAGATTAATAGATGGCTCTTTATCTAAGGGTTTCCAGGACTGTTTCATTTTAGAAGCAAAGAGGTATCTGTAGCGTTACCTTCCATTTTATAGCTTCACTGCACCAAAAATATTCCCCTTTTTAAAAACCTTCTGGTTATGGCTTTGTCCACAATATTGTCCATCAAACACATATGGCTGACAATTTCTTCTGCTCACTTACCAATTTCTCTCTGAAATTTATATTTTTAACAAATCTTTGATTAAAATGGCTCCGGTCCATGAATCTCTTATTTAAATACCTGGTCCCTAAGATTTTAAATTATTAAATCTCCCTTAATAATGGAATGTCACATCTTGAAATTTAAAATATAATTGTTACTTGAAGTTTTATGATAATGTAATAAATTTAAATCTGGGTAACAATAAGAGAAATGAAATTGAACCATTTCCATAATATAAAATATAATCATAGTGTCATGAATCTTTCATTTATCTAATAAGAACTAATTGGATAGCTACTTTTTAGACAGTATTATAGCTATGTGCCGAAGGGTGCAACAAAATATCCAAAAAATTGATTGGACATTTTGGGAGGGGAGGTCTGGGTTAAATTTAAGGGTGAAACCATTTCCTTCCTGGGACATAATAGAATGATCACAGTGCCCCCTCATTACCAGGACATTGCTCTGTCCTTACACGGAGACCTCTGGCATATTCTTTACCTATCAACAGAAGATGAGGTTAAAACGGGAGGGGAAAAGCTCTCCTCAGAAAATTTTAAGGAATTCTTTTTCCTTCAAGAAAAAGCTAATGTTTGCAAGAACTCTGTTAATAAGGCCAAAGGTTTCATAGCCCCACCTAGCGGTCAGCAAACAATTTAATACATGAGTCCCCTGGATATCAGCAGCTCTGTGCCCAGTTTTAAGACCCAAGAGAATTCAGCGGAGCCTATACGACTCAAGACCAGCACGTTGAATGCAGCAGAAGTTGAATATTAAGCAATATCCTGTCCATGTAGCAATTCTTAAAATAATTGAAACATTCTCCTCCAGGACTAAACTCATTTAGGAGTCACTGTGTCTATTTTAGAGCTGGCTTCTTAACAATTATTTCGAGTAATAACATAAACCTCAAATGGCTCTTCGTAACAACGACTCAATCAGAAACATATCAGAAGTTCTTCCTGATGCTTCAGATAACAGTATTGTCTCAGTCTTAAAAGTGAAATAAAATTTCAAAAAATGTTTATAAAGAATTCTGCTCCTTGGTCCCATTGGAGTATTTATGATAGAGCATTTGAAGGACATGGGATGTAAACAGAATAGACTGACCATGTTGCCAAGCTTGGTCCACCCACCCTGGCCTCAGCACAGCTCAAATACTCGAGAATTTAAATGTTTAAGTTCCTGAGAGAAACCACTCAACGATGAAAATACTCCTCAAAGACGTGCTCATGCTCAGAAAACAATTTTGAACACGCACACTGTGTTGCTGAAGGAAAGCAATCCCAGCCAGTGCACCAGGCCACTGTGCGCTTGTATTTGGGCGGCAACAGGAGCCAGCGTCTCTGGGCCTGCGTTCCTGACAGAGCATCCTGCAGGGTGGACAGCAGGGTGTGTGCAGCACCCTGGCCAGCTGGGGGTCTGCAGCTCTCCATAGCCAGCATGCAACGGCCCAACAAGATCTCCGACAAGAGCTGGAGGCCAGCCAGGCCATCGGCACTGACTCACTGCCATGAGTCGTCCCGAGCCAGGCACACAGAGGGCACGCAACAGGAAGTGCCAGGAGCAGCTATGGGCAGGTGCAGGCCCAAGACCCACAAACCCAGCGCTGGGCAGAACCCTTCAGTGAGGCAACGAGGACCATTTCCACCCATGCAGAGCAGAAGTGACTCCCCCGCAAGCACTGTGAACATCTGCAGAATTTAAGATGTAATGAAAAGTGACAGGTGAAATATCCCTAGCTTAGTCCATTTCGGTTCTAAGGGGAAGATGCAATTCCTAACTCTGCTACACAACATCACGCTTCATATTGACTGTATGTGTCCTCCTCGAGTATCGGTATGAGTTTTAACCAACATAGTCCTAGACCTTCTGGAATCTCTTGTTACCAAGGAACAAAAACGAACTTACGCATTTCCAAACAGGCCGTGCTGATGACGCACAGGGCGGAGTTACAACAGTCAGACTCTCTCTCACTGTCCTGCTGGGTGGTTGCCCCCACCTCTACAGGGACACCAATCTCTCTTCTCATGATTTCTCATCACTCCTGCCTCGTAAGGATTCCTTTGATCACACTCAGTCACCAGAAGATTATGGGAGAAGGGTGGCCGTTGGGTTGAAGAGACCTGCAGCCAGTCTGCTCGCCAATCCCCGGCAGACACGTGCTCTCGGTCGAGCGGGGTCAGGGTTAACTCTCCGGACACTGTGCAGTGAGCCATGTGTGAGGGCAATGCACAATGCTTCCAGCTGCACTGGCCCGGTGGTCGTAATCAGCAAGGCCAGCCACAAATGGACCCAACAGCTCCAGCGACAGGGTCCGGTGCCTCTGCAGGCAAGACCAGAGCGAGTACACAACTGGAAGGACCATGGACAGCTCCTCGGGGAAGGTGGCCAAACTTCTCCCTTTCCCAAGATGCAGTCAGCGCCTAGGAGACCTGCAGGTGGGGGCAGCATCGCCCCTTTCCCTGAAACGCTAAGCAGAGTCCCCGACTGAAATCCTCATAGGGTCAGGACCAGGATCGGGCCTGGCAATGAAATGTCTCTCATCAGAGTTCTGCTAGGAACTTTGAGGCCAGAAAACTGAAAGGAAAATTCTCTTTCCACACCCTCTCAATTTCGGATCTACCGCAAGCTCTGAAGGCCGATTCCTGTCTGCATCGTCCCCTCCTACATCGCCAAGCTGTTCTTCAGAGTCCTGCTTCATCTTTCCCTAGAGAAAGCTGGCGTCCTCTCCACTGCCTTTGTCTGCACTCTACGCACAAGTGCACGAGTGCGCCCTCCCTTCGTGTAAAAGCCCTTCAGAAGCCTCAGCACTTGCCGCCTCTCGGTGTGGTCCTCTCACAGGGTCCACTTAGAAGCCGGCACAGGGCCCAGGAGTCCACTGCAAGGACACCGCAGGTCTCCGAATCCCGTCAGCTTGGGTAACTTCACTCCCTCTGCGGTCCACAGCAATCACACAACATCACAGTCACAGGACTCGCTCCACTGCAGGGATCCCGTTTCTCTAGGATCGCGTCACACAATATCTCCGGTTCTTATTCCTCGTCTCGCACAGTGTTTGGCTCTCTGGGGTCCTTCAACGTCTCATTTTCTCCTAATACTCCCCCACCTGCATCCTCCTCTCCTGCTTGACAAAGCCCTCTGTGAGTCCTTGTGCTCTCTGTCCGCAAAACCCTGTCTTTATGTCACACCCAGCAGGCGCATCGCTGGCCCGGAGTGAACCCGTCATTTCCACTCTCGTCAGACCTAGGAGGAAAAGGGAGGAAAGTGACAGAAATAAAAAAGGAAGGAGAAAGGGAGAAGGAAGCAGAGGAGGAGGAGGAGGAATAGGAAGAAGTGAAAGATGACAACAAAGAAAAACCCACATTTTAAAAGGTTGAAATGCATGCACATGCTCCTTCTGCTGTTTAAATTTTGAGTATTAGAGTTAGAATTCCCCAGTATTCTACCTATATTCCCTCACTCTTTGTTGCTTTTTAAAACATTTACACTATGGACTTCCATGAATTTTCTCATTAAAGCCCACCAACTTGAACTCATCCTTGTGCTCAGGTGATGAATAGCTTGATACGTGAGCCGAGACTTCTCTTTAGTGCCCTGACCCACACATTTAATTCCTTAGCAGTCATATCTACGTGGTTATTGAAAATTCATTCCATCCCAGTGTCTACGCACCTGCCTGAACTCTACCGCCCGCCGCTGGCTGCCTTGGAAGCAGGTTACTCACAGTCCCCAGAGTCATCCTTGACTTTCCCCTTTCTCTGACCTCAAAAGTGGCAACTCAGTTTTACCTAGGCAACTTCTCTTCAGTGCGCCCTTTATCTCATCTTCGTGCCACCACTTCTTATGCAGACCCTGGTGCCCTGGCCAATCACAAGGCCCCGACAATGCCACACACACGCACACACAGCGTCACACACACTCAGCGTCACACACACCCATGGCCTCACACGCTCACAGTGCCCCGTTCACATCTCTGTGCTTTTGAAATTTTATTCCCTGCTTGGGGGGGGCTGCAAGACGATGGCCTCACCCACCCTCCTCACTGGCCGATCCTTATTCTTTTCCTCAACAAGCCGTTTCCTCTTCATTTCCTTCAAGAGTCCCTTTCTCCCTCTCAGTGACTATTCTCCGTGGTCACGGAACACTTTTCTGTCCCAGTATTGCAATAGTCATTTGTTTTGGAATTGCCATAATAGTCTATTTATTCTGAATTATATTTCCTGAGAGCAGTAACTTCATACTTTGTCTCGATTTTATCCCCAGCCCCAAGTAACACAAGTAATTTTGTTACCTGTAACAAAGTATGGTTGTGTATAGCCTTGTTTCTTGTATACACACAACAATCAAGTCTCAACTAAGTTTCAAACAGAAACAGACACATGAGAGATGATAGAGATGACGTGCTGTGAATTTTCTATTTTTCATTGTTTAGATTCAGTTTTTCACCCTGACTGCTTTTTAATGATACTTTAATTATCAGTGAACATAATTCCTATCCACCTCACTGAGACTGAAATGCATTCCTGGCCTTTATCTTTTCTTGGTGCTGAAGTCCATATGTCAAACACAGCAAGCAACATGGATACTGTCAGACGAAAGTTAGGTTCATGACTTATGTGGAGAACAGGCTCCTGAGGAGCCCTGCACGCCCACTCGTGGAGCTGGGTAGATGCCTTCAAGGACTGAAGTTGTCCGTGGTAATCCCACAGGAAGAGTGACTGCTGACTCTTGTCTGGAAACTCAAGAGTTTGAGTTGGCAATTCAGTGGTTGATTATCTTATTAAGATTTTTCCAGAAAGCAAAAGGATTACAGGCAAGAAAGGGTCATCTGTGGTAAGTTGTACCTCTCCAGTTCCAAACATGATCACCAAGGACCTTACCTAGGTCTTAATTCAAGTATTGCTTGCATCTCTTTAGTATGCCTCTATCCCGCTGGCCCTCCATCCAGTTTCTACCTTCACAGTAATGATTCTGACCTGAAAAACTAATTATGTGACAATCTAATTCTTATTCTTACATGAAACAATAATATTTTTCAAGTAATTCTACAGTTTTGACTCCACCCTTCTGATTTTCTGGAACCGCACTGATTCACTTGGTGCCCACATCTCTGTGGGGCTCGTGCAGGACACACGGTGATTTGCCTGCTCCTGTCCCCACACCTGCAGGCTGCTGTGCTTCAACATACTTATCAAAGATCCACACAGACTCCCACACGTACCTGTCCACCTTAAAGAAAACTTTCTCCTTTAGCAATCCTCCTTTTCCCACTTCTATATCTTGCTGCTATCTTGAATTTCTCCTACTTAAAAGAAATTACTGCAAGCAGCTTTCTGCATGAAGAATGCAGTCAACTATGAAGCAATGAACGGTTGTCCGAGTGTCTCCTATTTCATTGCGGACACAGTGTCTCCTATGTGCCTGGTGAATTACCAAGATGTAGCAGTATTTAAAACACCAGACACTAAAATCACAGTAAATATGCCAGACTACGCACATTGGCCAAACTGACATGAATTTAAATTCTCAGATTTCATGATAAAAAGCTTCTGAATCTCATTTTTTAAAATAATTTATAAGTGGAGAAGTGAGATGATGTAAGATTAATGTGTGTTTCATTTGATTCTGCAGTGAAAGTTTAAAGCCAAATACTAAGAGCAGCAGTACAAATGGAGGCACCAAAGGCCTGCTGGGGGGATGGTGCAGGAGGAGCGGCTGCATGAGAGAGCTCCAGAGGGCCACAGTGCTAGGTCAAGCACAGAGCACGAAGGGAGGCATCCATCCTTAGCTGTGAGCAGCGTAAGCCAAGGACAACAAAGTCACCACTGTCATTAACCCAAACAGAAACGATGCAACTCCACGTCCTTGCATGAGGAAGAATAAATCCAGTTTCGGAAGCATTTAACTGGGAATGATGACCAAAATTTTACAGGGCTTCTTCTATAAGGAAGTAGAGAACTAGACGAAGAGCTGTCTTAAAACTCAAAGCCAAAAGTATTAGTGTACACCAGTATTGTAGACAAAAGTTACACCTATGAACAAGGAAAGTGGATTGAGAGAGAGAGGAAACTTCACTATATCATTAAAGAAAAATCATAGTGTTCTTCTCTTGACCGATATCTTTCTGAATGAGAAGAGGCAAAGGACTTTATGCTCAGAATAAACAGTAAGAAAATAATGAACTCCTCGGTGATGTTATTTAAAACATTAAACAAATACCTGATTTTCTTTCTTGTTTCATGGCCCAAGCTGGCCTCAACCCCCTGGGCCAAAGTAATTCTCTTGCCTGAGCCACTGGGAGTACAGGTGTGCACCCCTGTGACAGGCTACATAAACATTATTTTAAAGACCCCATCCGATGTGTTGGTTCATTGGATTCTACACAATGAAAACACATTTTAAATACTTTCCGCTGTGCAATGGTAAATTTGTATCTGCCATCGCCTTTTTCCAGCCCGTGGGAGCCCTTCTGCCTGACAGGTTGTGTCCCTCCCCCTTGTCCTCCAGGCTCGAATCTAAGGTGCTCAGAGCTCTGGATCTCCTGGGTAGGAGCGTGCAAGGAGGAGGGGAGGCAGTGAGCACACAGGCAGAGGATGCAGAGCGTGACTCCTGTGCCCCAGGCAGCTCCCGGGACAGACAGACAGACCGATAGACGGACAGACAGGAGCTGTGAGTTCCAGACCGCCGCCCGCCCCACAGCGTCCTCTGATTTACCCTGCTGTTTACCTGACAGCCTCGGGAGCTCTCTGGGAGCCACTGTGAGTTCCCAAGTAAACAGGTATCTCAGGTTGTGTGCTCACCCGGAGAACTCATTTTAATTACCCAGTGGACATTAGCAGCGTCTTCCCAGCTATCCCTCCCTACTTTGCCCTGTAAATGAGCCTTGTGGCTCTTTTTCAAAAGGCATCTTTGACCTGGCGATGACGAGGTCACTTGAGCAGTGTGGCACAGGTAGTGTGAGCTGCAGCGACTGAGAAAGGAGACTTCAAGCTGCTCCCTAGCGGAGTGGCCGGGACTGCGGCCCCCACCCATGCACCATGCCTGAGCTGTGCATAAATTACCCTGCTCAGGGTCCGAGACAGAGTCCATGCAGCTTTGGTGGGATTCCTCGGCACACAGCCTCGATTCGATAAGGAAATGATTACCAATTAATGATGCTTCCAGTCACTGGACAGGACAGCAATGAAAAAAACAAGACCGAATCAGAAAACTTTCTGCTGAAGGCTTTAACGTCACCGTGTGATGCCCTGGAGCTGTCGGTGCCACATTCCTGTTCAGTTAAACAAATTTCACTCTCTGTGATCTTAAAGATCTAACAGTTTGGGCCACCAAATGCGAAGTTTCTATCAGTGACAAACACATATGCAACACAGCAAACTACAGGGCAATTCTGGCCATGTGTAGCTAAAAGATGACTTGCTTCCTGAATTCAGTTACGTTCACAAATCCTTGCTTCTCAGACACCTGAAAAGAAGTTTGTATTTGGCTATTTCCTTTCTTCTAAGTCACTTTGTACTAAGAAACCTGAAGAATAATTTTAAGAAAACTCTGATTATGCTATTAGACTTCTTTTCCCTTCCAAGAGTATATTTCTAAAACACAAAAGTCCATACAAGAATATTTTTTGTAAATTTTGTAGCAAACAGAAATGTATCCTGCAATTCCCTACTGAAACTTGAGAGAAAATCAATGGTCACTTTAGCAAGAACAATGTCACTTTCTTTTGAGCAGGTCATCTAGCTCCTAGTAACCTGCTCTCCCAGGACTCGACAAAAAGTCAGACCGAGTACCCAGAGCTTGCTCAGTGCCCTGGTTACCAGCTGCACGCAGTCTAGGAAAAGCCTGGACCCAGCTCTGGAGAAGCTGCCTCCTGGGGAACCCACTTCCTGTCTGGCAGAGAGCGCTGTCCTGCGCCCATCTCCACTTGCACATGAGAAAACAGAAGGAGCACAGTACTCTCCCTAGGAGATAGATCCCAGCAAGCACGTTGTTTGGAGAACCCCAGGGCATTTAAATGCAACGGAGTAGGTTTTGAATCCTTATTCCGCTACTTAACAACTTTATGTCTTATATCTTTATTTAAATGTAAACATTAATTTCTTGGTTTAAATATCAGATTCAAGATAAGGATTATAGTAAATCTTATATTACTTAAATCCCTGAACTGCAACTTACTCATTTGCAGATGTGGGTAACGGCAAACAGGATTGTTCTGTTAGGTTACTGTATTTGCAGGATGCTTTGAAACCCTTAGGAACAGCCTGAAGCACACTCCATCTTGGGGAAACATGCATGGTCGTGTTTGTTGTTGTGATTACGGTTCTTCACTTCCACAAGAGAACAACCCATATATTTATATTTAACCCTAATAGTAAGGAAGAGTAAGCATACAATGGCCATGAAAACAGGAAAACTTGAATGCGCTGCAGTTATGATGCTGTAACTCTCTTTTTAAGTTTCAAAACACAGAAATTGAAAGGATGCCTAAACCTATAGCTCTTAGGGGTCTTTGACGTTTTCACCGACTTTCAAAAGGAAGGAGGAGGAGAATAAAAGCTGGGGCATCGGGAAGCACACAGCGGACATCAGGCTTCCTGTCAGCTGCTCTGCGGTCTGTGATGCTCAACACGGCCAAGCTGCCCATGAAGGACCACTCTCCCATTTCCCTGTCAAAACGCTATTGTAGTACTGACCCGAGAAACAACGCTTCTGACAGAGGTGAAGCCCTGGGTGAAGAACACACTGAAACCTTACTAATGAGGGTGATATCTGAACTGGGTTTTGTGGGGCAAGTAGGAGTTTACTGAGGAAGAAAGACTGCTAAGGATAGACAAAAAAGCCTGCATGAGGATACTAAATAAAAAATGATCTCACAGGACCGCGGTTTCGTCGGGCACAGGAAGGACAAGAAGGGGAAGGGGTGATAGTGTCCCTTTGGAATTGCACCAAGAGAAAGGTTGGGAAGTTGTCCCAGCCTCTTGGCTGGTGCAGCAGTCTCGCCAGTGATCACCAGATCTAAAGAGAACTCCTTGGGAGCAAACCCCACTTTTACCCGACTGCTTCCCGGCAGACGGCTGGGTTTCTCGTCAGTCTGGGGCTGTGGTGCTGACCTTGCAGACTCCGGTAGGCGCCCCCACATCCGGGACGGTGCAGGCCACAGGGCAGACTGGGCAGAACGGCGCTCAGTAGTGGAGGAGACGCAGCCTGGGTGGGCAAGTGCGCCCGAGCGCGTCCGACCGGAGCCGCAGGGCACAGAGGGGCTGCAGGGTGCTGTCGTCCCCGCAGCACAGGGCTGTAGTCCTCTTCACGGCAGGCAGAGCAAGCACAGCGCTTCCACTCTGCCTGCCGGCTGCAGCCCACCACACTGGAGGGCGGGTCTGCCAGGCGGGGGAGCCCACGTGGCCCACGAGCACAGGCCTGGCCAGGTCTGACCCAGCGCGCAGGGTGAGGGCAGCCATCTGCACACAGTAGAGTCCAGACTGGGGATACCAGGGATCCAGCTGTCCTTCCAGGATCCACCAGCTGGTGGCCCACACCCCTCAGGTTACAAACCAGCACCCTGAAGCACAGGGCCCTGCAGAGGGGCTGTCACCCTCTGCTCTGCTGGAAGGGCTGCCCGTGCACAGGGCCACCAGGGCAGAGGCCAGAAGGAGGGGCAGTGGAGAGCTGAGATGACCTCACCTCCTGACAAACTCGCTGGGAGGCTGAGGCAGGAGGATCCCGAGGTCCGGCTATCCTGGGCAACTTAGTGACTTAGCAAGATAAAAAATAAATAAAGGGCTACAGAGGTAGCTCAGTGTGAAGGTCCTGGATTCTGTAAAAATATTTTTATTTTTAAGAAAGATTATTGAGTCATGAAGTGTCTGCCTCATTGATGGGAAAATTGATACGAAATGAAAGTAAATATAAAGCTCTGACCTCTGTTACTGTAACTAAAGCAGCGACTCAGTCCCGTGCACAGCTCTTCCCGGAGTCCACGTGGAGCTGCACGGGGTGCGGTGCGGGCTCTCGCTGGGAAGGCCTGGAGCACCCCGGGGCAGGGAGGCCGAAGCGAGGGGCCCGGAGGGGCATGGGGCCGGGCCGGAAAGAACAGACGCAACGGCGAGGGCAACCCTGGCGTGGAAGACACGGTGAGGCGTCGGAAGTGAAGGCGAGCTGGCTGGGCGGGTGGGAGTGCGTCCGAGCATTTCCGATCGGCGTCTCCCTGACACGGACCAGCACCTCGCTGCACAGCCGGAGTCTGACGGGTGTGGGAGCGGCAGGGAGGCCGATGGCCTGGCCGACCACGCAGGAGAACCACGCCTTCCACCCGCCACTGGGAAGTGTGGGTCCAGTGCTGCTCACGACAGGAGCCCCTGAGAAGAGTGCACGGACTCCTGGGTCACACATCACAAGCACGTTAACAAGCAGCACGGCCTGAACGGGAAGGGACCCGGGGACGGCGGGACCATTCTGACTGTGTACAGCATAACGAGGCAGACACCTTCTTAGCTGCAAAACGTAGACAAGCAGGAAGAGACAGACAGACACACATCCAGATGACACATATGTGAACATCCCGGGCTGCGTTCACAGACTGTTCCATGACCAACAAAATACATCAAGTTGATGCGAGAACGGAATGAAGGGACAGAGGACCCGCCACATATGGGACTGCTCTGGCTTCACAGAGAGCTTTACTTTCTAGAATTATTAAGCAACTCCAGCTGTCCTGTTGAGGGTCTGGGGACCCTTCCTCCTGGCTCCAAATCATCAGTTTTCTTTAACGGTCACAAATAAAAGCCTTAACTATACCTCACTGGGCACTGTGAATGGTGTGGATGCCCCTGAGGACCACGGGACAGGCTCCAGCCGGGTACTGGCAGGTGGAACCTCGGAGTTCGGCTCCACGGCCCCAGAGTGCTCTGGGAAGCTCACCAGCGCTAGCACACAGCACCCGACACTGGCAACAAAGGAGGAGAGAGTGGTTTGGTTCACGGTTTCGGGCTGCCGTCCTTGTTGGTCTGGGTCCAAGCAGAAACCTCACAGGAGAGCATGCAGGGCACAGCCGCTTAGTGCGTGGTGCTGCCTGCCATGGAGAGGAAGCAGGCAGCAGGGAAAAGAGCTGTGGGAGACCCATGGGAAGCTCCCCAGGGACGCCGTCTACTCCTGGGCCCCATCTGCTGGGCCCCACCTGCTGCGCCCAGGGTGCCGGGAACCTTCATGGGCAAATCCGCCAAAGAGCATGGTGCCCGGGCCGGTTCACCTCTCCAGGGGTCTCCGAACCCAGTCGTGCCAACCAGCAAACTCGACTGGTGAGGAGGTTTGCCCTCCAGAACACCAGACCCCCAATTCCCCGGGGGTGTGAGGAAGCCCGAGGCTGGCCCTAGCCGGTGGCGCTCTGTGACCCCAGACGCCACAGCACCTGCCAGTCACAGTGCAGTCCTCAGCAGAAACCAACCTTCCGAACCGTGAGCTAGATGAAACCTTTCTCTATAGAGCTCAGAGCTTTCTGTCACAGCATTGCACGGCTGGCTGGTGCACACCAGCTTTGTGTCTGGTCTTTTCTCTCTCTCTCTTCATTTTCCCACTAAGAAATGCTGCCCTCTGCACAGCTAGCCTCACCTGCCTCTGAACTTCTGCACACCAGGGTCTGTTTATACGTAGTGGATGAGCTACCTGTGGGCAGAAATCTTCTTATTTGCTTTACATTTCCAAGAGCTGGGTCAGCAGACATTTGTGAATAAATAAATAATAAATAAATGGGGGATCAACACACTGACAATGCCAGGAGCACCAGATGTTTGGTCCTAGATCTTCTCCTTTAGCCTAAAAGTTGAATTGTTTGGTTACAATGAAGTCCGGTGTTCTCTTCTCGGGTGGCACTTTGTGAAGCCTCTGGACAGATGCAACTCAGCGATGATCCCTTCAATGTAAAGGGTGCAAACTACATCTGGACAGTGCTGCCAAATAAAGTAAAGGGTGCTTTGATGGATTTCTCTCCTAAAACTGGGAGAGAGGAGGAGGCGATGGAAAATACGGCCATTATATTTTTAATAGTGAGCAGAAGTCAGATAAACTAATAAAGCAAGACAATACGTGTTTGACTGTTGCTTCCCACTTCTGAAATAAATTTCATTCTTACATTCCAGGCATTAAAACTGTAACAAACTGAAATTGATTCTGCATGAACAAAACAAAATGGTATAAGTAGTTCTTCCACCAAAAAAAGTTTAAATTCATTTCTCATCTTCACATTTATTAATGTTCTTATAAAACAGATTCTCAACCTTGGAGCATATTGATGTTTAACTTGCTTTAGAAACTTGTGTATAAATATTTAAACAGCAAAGGAAAGAGAGGGCTCATGAAATTTGGAAGTGTGGTATTACAGGCTTAGTTTTACCATGGAGAAGAAAATGAAACTTTTCTTCCTATAGCATTTCATACCAGTTAACCATTTAAAAAAAAAATTGACAGGCAGCCGAGACTGGAAAAATCCCACACAAATATAGTTCATGGGACTCAGCCCCCAGTTCTGTCTCTTGATAACAGTATTTCTGGGCATTCAGTTAGATTAAACTCTGCTTTGGAATGTGAGCCAGGCTTGGCAGAGGTGGATCAGCCTGATACAGACAGACCGTGTCTGTCTAATGAGACTGGCCAGAGAGGAACAGACTGCAACCTTGTTACTATACCAGTTCCCCACCAGAACCCAACCCAATAGGATCTAGAGCAGTTCCCTGGGGTGCATGGGCATTAACAGATCCCAGGTAATGCTCCCCGTCAGCCTCCCGTGTGGTGGTACAAGCACCCATGGCTGGACACACACCTGGCACACACCACGTCCAGGCCTGGAGGCCTCGGTCAGCAGCTGCTCCACACAGCTTTCCCTTCTTGAACCAGACACGCACACTCACTGCCAAGTGGATTTCCCTTAACCCACCAGCAGGGAGAGGCTACTGGTTTGAGAAGGGAATGATCAATTCATCAATAATTTCAAGCATCTGTTAGATCCTAGCCCATGTGTAAAGCAGTGTTGAGGGAGACTAATACGAGTGGTAGACATCATCCTACAGCCCAATACAGGAGAAGCAAAGCGAAGAAAAGTCAAGGGCTGGGTATGTGATGAGCAGGTGTGGGTCACGCCCACGTGAGGGGAGTGGCATTCGAGCCATGAGAAAGCTGATTCGCGAAGAACAGGACCCTGCAACTCCTCCTCCTTTGCTTCCCTGAATTATTCAGCACCCTTGGAGAAGGCCTGGGGTTTTCACTTCCAATTACCACCTTCACTGCTTCTATTCGGAAGTCTGAGTGTCTTGGAACAAAAGAAACTTACTCTTGATTGATTCTTTACTAACAGACTATGGTTTCATCATTTAGCTTTTTTCTTTATAAGTTTTAATTCATAAATTCTCAATAAGACATCATCTTTACTCAACAAAGGGAAGCACACATTGAGTAAGTCATAGGAAAAACAAGGACAGCCCACGTCTGCCTCCGCAGTTATCTGTGGACAGTGTCTCTTAGCTGACACCAGAAACTAATGAAAAATATCATCTAATCTGACAGGGGCCAGGATGGACTCAAATTGGCTGAAGACATATTATACTCGTCCTGAAATGTGAAAAAGGAAATTCATTCCATAGAGAGAGGGGACTATCACACCTTACAAATCCGCTTTCCGGAGCCTAAAAGGAAGCGTGAATCAAGTTTGATTTATAATATCAGAAGGTCCACGCGGCTCTTCACGGTGATGTCTGTGGGGTGGCTACGGCGTTGCCTCCAAACACACTTTCCGTGTGATGGAGATGTAGTTACCTGAGTACAAAAACGCAGAGCATTATTTCCAACAGAAATTGACACATCCTCAAGGGACTCTGGGGTTCCAGGGACATCCTGGAATAAAGCCAAATGTGTCAGTCAGTGGTGCTTGCGTGAGTGCCTGTGTGTGTGCGTGTGTGTGTGTGTGTGTGTGTGTGCATGTGTGTGCGCGCATGCACAGAGATATCTGTGTGTGTTCGTAAGCTTTTCATCATTCTGAAATTCTTCTTACGGTAATTTATCAATGACAGAGGGTGAAAGTTAATGATTCTTTTATAAATTGTGTGAAACCACCAAAGAAAATAAACTGCTCAGCGCTGTCACCTTACATGACGGATGCTGGGATAACATCACAATACCGGTGACCTCGTGTGACAACTCCTAAGAAAGTAATCAAAGGGATGTAGAGTTATCACCACTGCCTTCACCATCATTAACATATTATTTGGATCCTCCAAGGTGGAAAACGGCTGAAATCCTCCAATAAATTTCTGCTATATTTCAAGGGGAAGGATGAGAGACTTCTGCACAAAGTTGAAGCATGGAGATCTTTTGAGAGAGCAACGATGGTAAATACTAGGGAAAGTGGTTCAACAGACTGGTTTCTGTGGAGCCAGTGAAGCAACAGCGAGACAGAACACAATATTCTTAGACCTAACAATTTCCCAAAAGCAATGGAAGAATCTCCTCGGTCCAAATAGACAAAAGCTGTCTGGGAAGAGAGATAGGCAGAGTGTGACGACAAGAGACAGAACCCAAGTGAGTACTGGGAGCTGTAGTTCAAACTTGGAAAATTGGAGCTGGTGTGAACTAGGACGTTTGAGATCAAATTTAAGTTAGGCAAGACCCCAAGGACAGTGATGCACAGAGAAGCTCTTCACCTCCTCTGATAATTCCTGAGCCCAGTAAAGTTTGACACAGAAATGTTTGTGCGTGCAGCATTTCCGCTCCACCATGAATCGGTCAGAACCAAAACATACCTGACATGCAGGCACCAAGCCCTCTGAGCAAAAATACTGCAGGCACAAAATGGCTCTGAGAAACCATGTTCTTCTTCTGTACATCATGAAATTCGCTGCTACGTGGATCTGCCCTTTTCCCCACAAAGCGAAGTCTTGAAAGAAAATGACGGGGTCTGGAAGGGGGCTCTTTAAAAAGATTGCCTGCCTGGTACAGATGAACAGGACATGCACAGCCCACACATTCCAGCCCGCTGCAGGAAGGCTGGCCCCATGGCAGTGAGCAGCTCCTCAGGGAAAGAATACACGGCAGAGGACGTCTCTGCTTACCTATTCAGTCTCCTCCAGGGCCGCTCAAAGAGAGCTGTGACCCCACCCACCCACCTGAGCCATTCGCACAACTTCTCCAGAACAGTGGGGGTTCTGCAGAGGGAAAATGGCGGAGGGAGCAGCTCTTTCCAAGGCAGACTTGGGACTGAGCTGAACTTGCCGCCCAGGTGAGTCTGGAGTCCCCACAGCTTTCCTTCTGAGCAGGAGCCTTGGGAACGACACCAAAAGAGGCCTGGGTTGTGCTGATTTCCCCAGAACTCCCATTTTATCCCTGAAATTCCTGTGTGTCCCCAAGCCCTCTGTCTCGGGGTGGTTGGCTGCCACACCCAGGTAGGGGCTTGTACAGTGCTGAGTTCCAGTTTAGGGCTCAGGCAACCCCTCACCTATGACTGAAGAGGTTAATTTGTGAAATAACATTGAAGGAAAATGAAAACCTACAGAATAGGCAATTGCCCAGCAGAAAGAGTTACGGGAAGGCCACAGTAGAGTATTTTTAAGTTCAGGAGTGGTGGAAGGTAAGCCTTGCCCCACACCACACCCAGAATCTTCAAGTTTCACTGTCACTCTAGCTTCAGATAAGGGAAAGCCGCCCTCTTCCCAGAGGCGTTAGAACCTGCGGCACAGCAGAAGTCATGAGAGGAATGGACGCACAGCTGCAGGAAGGAAGCCAGGGGCTCAGGGGGGCAGCTGATCGCCAGTGTTGGCTGTGACTTTTGTCCCTGTGAAATGAAAGCAGGGTATGAAACGAGCCAGTCTCATATAGGATGAAGCCCAAAGACGAGTCCAAGAGAAGGGCACTGCCCCTTGGGTATACCAACCTCGGGGCCAGCTCAGGCAGGTGTCTGCGCAATTCCAGCCGAGGGCAGGAGAACCTCCAGCGACATCAGCACTGTTTGAATTTTAGATGATGAGGGGCACAGGGGTTGGGGGCCACCTGGCATGGACACAGGCTGTCCAGACTGCCCTGCGAGGAAGGACCCGTCGACTTGCTGCCCAGCTGCTGGGAACGGGGAGCCGCTGGCAGCGCCTCGGCTGCGGAGATGTGCAGGAGCACACTGTCCTGGACAGCTACGTCCAGCGAGGGAGAGTGTGGCCTGAGAACCGGCACCCGGGGCCCACGCAGGCCCACCGGGCTGGGCAGCGATCCGTGTGAGCCTCCCGTGGGGAGCCGCGGCTCTGTGGGCTCTGACCTGCCCTGTGCTCCAGCACTTCTCTGTCAAAGCCTTCTTCCCCTCGTGGTGGCATTGCATAATAACCCCTTTGTACACCTAATTCTTCGTAGCTGCTTGTGTAGACCCCAACCTGTGACAGGAGGGATCTCCAGCAGAGAACGAGACGCATTCGAATGGAGCTTAAGGACAGGCATTTCCACGTGGAGATGCCAATTTGGAAACGATCACATGCACATGCACAGTGAAATACCAATAATCCACAGCAGGTGGGAACTGCGGAGGGTAGGAACAGCAGTGACAGATAGTGAGGGAGAACCCAAGGGAAGATCAGCCTTTAAGGAGCGAAAGGAGGATCTACAATGCAGCAGAGCAGCTTGGAAAGAGAGGATGGAAAAAGGTCCACCTTGTTCGGCAACGTAACATGCTGTCCTTGAGGCAGCCTGGGGAGGAGGCGGAGGTTTAAATGTGGAATTGTGAGCAGGGAACAGGAAGTGGAGAGAGCAAGGATGACCTGAACATTCGAGAGCTTCGGATGGAATGAGAGAAGCTGTTACAACAGCCAGGAACAGACAATGGGAAGAGTGTAGGGAGGGGAAGATAAGGAGCTAGCAGCAGGGATTGAAGGCAGCAGCAGGAGAGCAAGTGACAGCCACTGCCAAAAGGGACACACATGGAAGAAGAGACGTTCAGAAGAACAAGTACATTCTGGAAAGAAGATTCAAGCCTCACAGTTCCTCCAGGAACACGCACAGCACAGCACCAGGCTAGGGAGCGCACCACAGAGAGGCTTTCTCCGTCTTCCCAAAAGGAGACAAAACCCCGCGCTGCTGCACTGGTAACCAGTAGGGTAACCTTCCCCGCAGCCTGAGGGTGAGGGCAGAGCAGCGCCTGCCTAGAGGGGTCTGCAGGCCCCGACCCCCACGAGCTCGGCTCTGCTCCTCAGTTCTTCTCATTTTCTGTTTTCTTTCCTTTTCTGTTATTTTTATTTTTTGCTCACGGGAATTGCTTTATTTTTACACAGCTTTCCATAGATTCTTAAACAGTGTAAAGTTTTGATGTTTGCAGACCAATTTGACCTAACATTTCGGGCTGATCAAATCACATGATCACTTTTTGCAGACTTCAAAATGACCAATTTCTTTAGGCAAGGAAATGTCATCCAGGTAAAAGGTTGTCAAGCACCATCTGCTGTAATTTAGTCCAGGGTGAATCATCCAAATGGAGACATACTTCAAGGTCTTAAGGCGAATTTTTTTCTTTATCAGTTTCCCTGGTTATAAAGTAGTATGCAATTATGTATTTCTTCAAAAATTAAATTTTCAATAAGTGCTGGCAGGGATGTGGAAAAAAAGGAACTCATACACTGGAAATGTGCATTGATATAGTTCTTACTGAGAACAGTATGGAGCTTCCTCCAAAACCTAAAAACAGAGTCGCCAGTTGATGCAGCTACTGTTCCTGTAGGAGGGAAATGAGATCAGAAAGCCAAAGAAACACGTTCATGCCCACGTTTACCGCGGTGTTAGTCACAGAGGCAAAGTTGCAAAAGCAGCTTAAGTAGCCATCAGTGCATGAACAGCTGAAGAAAATAAAGTGTGCATGCGTGGGGATGCTGTTCAGTGATAGAAAAGCAAAATCCTGTCTTTGGTGGCAAAAGGAAAGGACCTGGAGGGCACGATGTTAAGTGAAATAAAGGTCACAGGAAGTTAGTTCCACACGTAGAGCTGAAACTGTTGATGTGGCAGGAGAGTGGCAGGAGCGATTGTAAAGGACGATGGAAAGGAGTATGGGATTCGATCAGTGTGTGCCGAATGCAGGTACAGAAATATGGCATTGCACCTCATTGGTATGCATAATAAATACGTACCAATAAAAATTAGACTCTCTTTGGAGATTTCCTTATACCTTTCCACTGTTGTGCTAATATATCTGAAATCATTAACATCTTCGCATGCAAAATGCCCCCATCTTTCCAATTCCTTGGTTATTGGATCAAAGCCCAGTCTGGGCACTGCTGTGACTGGCATTTTCAGAAGGAACTATGGTGACTGATGAGCCGGTTATGACACGGGGAAACCAGCTGGGGCCATGCAGGGGCGGTGCAGTCCCCTTAGCAGCAGTTCCACGAGTGTGGAGGAGAGGGAGGCAAGGGAGGCGACGGAGAATGGCAGACGGTCGCTGGGAGCCTAGATGTGTGAGAAGAACCAGATCCACCGCCGCGGACTTGGAGGCACGGGGCAGCATAGTTAAGGGACGTGGGATCTCCACAGTCTGAGAATAACCCCATCTGACAATCTGCGAGGGGCCGCGCCTGTGCTCCACGCTCACCAGGAGTGAGTTCGGCCCGTAGCCAGAACTACTTTGCAAGCAGATTCTTCCCCCAACTGCCTCCAGAGCCCAGGGGTCACACCTCACTGGGAGAAGACACACAGGAGATCTTCAACTGCTGACTGTGAGAGTGATAGGAGAAAATATAGCTAATACCTAATTAAATAACATTTGGGATTTTATTCCTAATTAAATCTTTCTGACCCAGTGCAGGCAGAGTCTCTCTCCTGTAATTACAGATTTCAGCCCGCAATTTGTCTAGGCTTTATTGCCAAAGCATTTAAATGGATGTGTTGCTTCTGTGTTCATAACAAGGAAATGCCACCTATCCAATGAGAAACAGTGCTACTATTACCGATAACACCAGTATTTCATGAGCCACGGTCTACAAATTGAAAACAGTGTCAAATGGCAAATTGCAGCTAACAATTAAATGAACCCCACCTTCATATGCAGGAGCTTAATTGTGGGTTTATCTGGTATATCTGACATCATTTAAAATTTCCTGGAATCTGCTACAATAATCCAACTTACATAGAGCTAAAGTATAATGCATAACTTGAATAAAGGGCAGGACTTATACTGAGAGTAAACAGCACTGAAGCAAACTTTCCTTTTAAGGTTTTGAACACCTAAAAGCCACGAAGTTCTACTGGAAACAGAAGTGGAAACATTTTGCAGGAACACACTGGCATGAGGCATCGCAGCTGGCACAGACATGTGCAACACCTACATTCAGAAGACACTGAGACTGTGCCACGTTCCTAAATTCAGCTCCACATCCACTCTTAGTTTTTGTTCACCTTCCTACTCTGATTCTAAATCCAGATGGCTCCTAAGCATGGCAATTTCTATGAAACATGGTCCATTCATGACCTAAAGGCCACTGGGGAGGAAAATGCCTGTGTTATTTATTAGCCATCGCACAAGGAAAGAACAAACGACACCATCGACCGGGAATTAATTGACTATCTGCTCTGCTACCCTGTCTTTAAAAATAGCTCACTTTGCGTTGACTGGCAAATCACTGCCAAGACTACCATAATTTTCTCATATTTTTGTATTTTGTTCTAATAAGACCAGTTGGCTAAGCTTCATCCTCTCCATGACTGAAAAGCCTTGGCCAGTTGTTATTTTTCCAGCACACCTAACCCTTTAGCTTCAAGTAAGTGTTAGCTATTTCAGCAAGAGAGCCTAGTGGCAAGACTGCATTGAACTGCACACGGACGGGATCTTCTTGGAGTTGTCACAAAATAGCTAAGGTGGTTCTTTCATTTGTCGCAGCCACACAGACACCTGATGAGAGCAGGCTCTCCTAAGGCATGTCGGACGAGCTGCCCAAGCACTCGGCACTATTAGAAGAAATTGCATCCCATTTGGATACGACGCAAATGTTTTAGCAAAGGGCAGTGAGAATATACTGAGAGCTGACAAGGGCACGATTCCATCATCACAGTACCCGGCTTTTCAACTGTGGTTAAATAAGAGCAGGCTGCCACGACACCGAATCTAAGTCAGGAAAAAGCCAGCCTGTCCATTCTGAGCTCTAATCCAGGCAGCGAAGGGCCTGGGACAGGGCGGGTCACGCCCACAGCTGGATTGGAACTTATGTCTAACCATTCCTAGGAGCTGGATGGTGATAGTCCCATGCTCCAGCCCTCTGGGCCTCAGTTCTGAGTACTGTAATTTAGAGAACACTTCTTGGAAACATCTCGAGGGCTACAATACGTGATACAAAATCCGTACAGCATCGGATGGTGGAGGAGCATTTGTCAGCACCACTGGCACTCTCGGTGCCGCATGCATCTGTGAGCACACGGCCCGGGGCCACCTGGCCGACGTGGGGCACCTTGAGATGCTGCATGCTGATCCGCCCTTCCCTTCCTCCCACGCGCAGCCTCCGTCCCACCATGGTGGCTGCCCATGCGTGTCCTGCTGGGTAGCATATGTTCATTTTCACGATGGAAATCTGGGAAGACCACTTTTACCCCAGCAACAATGATGCCAGGGGCTTCGGGATGACAGCAGATGTTGTGAGTGGCATTCTGGCGTTGCTCCTCCCAGGAGCTCTCCCTGGTTGTTCGCCTACTCTTCACGCGCGGCTTCCCGAGGACGCCTGCCAGGGGCTTCCCGCCTGGCGTTTCCCCAGCGTCTCCCTCCATGGGGTCGAGTTCAGCGTTTGTGTGAACGAGGCACTTTCCGAGACTTTCAGACCCCGATCTACTTCCTTCCCCACGTGCAGGCAAGGACTGGGCTGTCACACTCCTGAGAACTGGCACAGCCTGTCTTCCTTCTCTTACCTTGGCTGGGATTTCTTAAATTTTATTTTAACCTCAACAACATTCAAACTGGACTCACAATCTCAATGTTCCGTCACTAAAAGTCATTGTTCACATAATTAACACGTGCAACTGAGGAATTTAAAAAGTCAACACATTCTCTTCACCTTTAGTATAAAGTCCAAGTATTATGCAGTATGTAAGATCTGCATGCCATAGCTCCAGTCCTTCAACCTCCTCTCTCATACCTGTCGGGATCTCCTGTTCTTCCTACCATGCTAAACCATTTCATTATCCCAAACGTGAGCACTTCAGTTATGAGACAAGACAATGTGTAGTTTCTTGGTACAGTACTAGGCCTTAAGGACAAAAAGTCAATATCTCTCTCTCTCCCACTCTCTCTGTTTAATATCTATCCATGCTGCCTGAGAACATGAAGAGTTTACAGTAAATAAATAAGATAATGAGACACATGAATGGAAGTCAGTCATCAAAGTACTGTCTAGGCATGTGGCCTCACTCTTCCTTTTTATTTTTTTTTTTTTGACAGAAGAGGTATTTTCTTGGCTGCATATAAAATATATAATAAACATAATATATATAAGTAACAAAGCTTCGTCTATTTTTATATTTCCTTTAGACATTTTAAAGGGGCAGATACAATGGTAGGATGGACCTGGCCGAAAACACAAGGGCCTTGGTCTTCAGGAGCTTTCTGCTTTAGAGATCAGGAAATAATTATAAAAATGGACAGTGATAAGTTGCAAAGAATGGGAGCAGATAAAAAATCAAAGGCATGAGAAGGAAACAGATGTGACTTATTCTCTTTTCTGAAGGATGAGCGGAAGAAAAGGTGAGAGAGACAAGACACCTAAGCCGGTCCTGGAAGGGTGGGAGACGTGGCCAAGCCCAAACCCAGAGCAGCTCACCAGTGTGTCCTGCTCCTGCCCACCTCCCCAGACTGGTTCGCACTGCGGAGCCCACCAAATATTATGCTACGGAATGTGAGCACCTTCAGATGAGCAGTTAAAACGGCGCGTGCTTCCTTCCAGCAAATATGTCTGTTTCCCTGAAGGCATACATGAAAGGACACGGGGAATAAACAGTTTCACACTGGCCAACAGCCTCGTGTTCACTAAGATGCACTGTGTCCCTGGAGAGTCGTCCCGTCCGATGTGGCTTGTGTCTGACGGGGTCTGCGGCTGTCTCAGGTGTCTCCTCCCCAGAGAGACCCCGGGGGACGGTTCTTCAGCTCAGTCAGATGCCAGAGGGCTCCAGCCCAGTACGATTGTCTGGATTTCATACACACCTTATTCTTAGCACATTAACATCGAAAACACCGCCACGCCCCAGGTGGGACTTCAAAGGTCTGAACACTTGCATGAGAAGCAGGGAGATATTTGCCTTCTCCCCCAGTCTCACTGCCCCCCGCTGATGAACTCAGCCATCCTCTCGAGCACTGCCATCTCCTGCACCAAATTCGATTCCTCTTCAGTTTTCAAGTGACAGGACTCACATGAGCCTGCAGTGATTAAAATCTAATATCATTTTACTCAAGTCTTCTTTCTCTTTAATCAGTCTGCTACATTTTGACATTGACTAGGTGAATAAGAAGCAGCATTATTGATATTTCCTGGGTCGTCAACCATTCTACATGCAAAATGAATTCCAGCTTGCAAGCGTAAGAAGACATACAAAAGGGAGAAAGACGCTTTTTAAATGCGTGTTCTGCTAGCTCCAAGAAAGTTGAGATGTATTTCCAGAAAGCTCAAAATATTTTAATCAACATAAGAATTATTAATTAACTTATATTTGTCATATGCTGGCCGCATTCTTTAAATTGATCGTTTTTTAACATTCTAATTAAATGCACAACGTGGGCACCGTTTTACAGAAGAGCCACCAAGACTTCACAACAGTGAAGTGGTTTTTGTAGAGGCCGAAGACTATGCACCACATTTAAGTCTGCCTGCCAGCGGAGTCAAGCCTCCCTGGACCTCCTCAAAACCAGTTTGGAATGTGTGTGATACTGGCTTCTCATCTCTATTGCCAAAGTATGTCATCTGAAAGGGGATGATTTTTCAGCAGATATCATGCTACCTACACAGCAAAGCCGCCAAAACAAAGGGGCTGCCGACAGTCGTTTGTTACTCCGTGGGAGGAACGCCAATGCCCTCAGTTCAAAACTAAGATTGGTGCTGCCACCCACATCTGCTGAGCCACGCAGGTTAGCTTTCGTGGCCAAGTCACACATAATGTCTTTTCCATATGTGAGCAGTGGGCACCACAGGAGGAGCAACAGGACAGAAAAGAGGCCTCCCCACCTTGACTGCACCCTCCGCAGGCTGGCGAGCCGCAGTCTGACTTCTGGCTCACTCTGCAGCTGGAAAAGCACCTCTCTTCTCATCAGCTCGCACTGTGTCAGCCCTGTTTCTCCCCACCAGCCTCCTAGGGAGAGGGGTGGGGTTCCTCACAGGAAGGCGCAACACTGTTTCTGAAGTTCTGGGTCATGAAAATCGCTCACCCGGAACTTGCTTCACTGTGAAGATGCAGCAGAAGGTGTTTGGAAAGGAGTGAGCAAAATAGGGTCAGCCTAAACTGGTTTTTGTTCACTTCAAGTAGGACTGTGGATACAGGTACAGAACACAATCTAGGCTGCTAGAAAACAAAGATAGTTCAGTATTCGTCCGTTGTTTATCTGGAAAGAAACACCACCACCCAACCACACCGAAGCTGAAGGTCTTGTCTCAGGCTGTAAACTCACTACTGCTGAGAGTTTGGATTACAAAGGGCATTTTGATCTGTAATAATACGTAGTTTTTATCTTGCATTTTAAAATATAGAGATGCTAAAAATTATAAGTACACCCTGAAAAAGAAACAGGTATGACTCAGAAACAGTTCAAGAAACAATGCCGACTAGAGCTGTCAGCAAGCTCCAGGTCATTTCTGTGTCCTGCACACACGGCCTCACTCACCAGGCAGCTCTGATGAGCCCGCAGGCCCTGCTCAGTCCCGAGTGCGAGAGGAGCCCCAGCATGAGATCTATCGCTCAATTAAATATTTACACACCCAGTTGCTTGTGTGATGGGTTTAATTAAACCTTGCTGAACAGGGAGGTTTAGTAACATTGAGGGAAGTTATTAAAAATACATCACTCCCCAGAAATGCCCTAGGAAGACTTTATGTATATTCAGGTTAAAGTGTTCATGATAACGTGACTCACAGATTGCACACAAACACGTTTAAACCCAACACATTTTTTCCCAAACCACCACTACTACAGTTAAGCAATTACATAAGCTTCCTTAATATATAA
Source organism: Fukomys damarensis (assembly GCF_012274545.1). NCBI lineage: Eukaryota > Metazoa > Chordata > Mammalia > Rodentia > Bathyergidae > Fukomys > Fukomys damarensis. The sequence goes on along the minus strand of NW_022900950.1, from coordinate 80,123,925 downwards.
ATTTAATTTTACGTTGTCTTAAAGGTAAGCATTTTACTAAATTAAATTTATTCAAGAATAATGAGCAAAGGGAAGTTCTAATTTACACCTCTAAATCTTAACGTATGCATTTTTCTTCTAACAGATGTCGTCACAACAGAAGAGTGTATCACGGAGTATCCAATTTTAGTTCATGTGCTTCAAAGATAACTGAGTGAGGCAGCCTGTGGCAATCACACGGCTCTGACAGACCTGCACACAGTTCTGAGTCTCTGAATCCCTGGAGACGTTAGCGCTGCACACACCCACTGTACGGACTGAAACATTCATCTTTCTGGTGAACAGCAACAGAAAAAGCCACGCAAGTGTGGGTGGTGGAGGAGAAGAGACTGCAAAACTTTCAGACACCATAGACTGTGGCTCAGGGACCTATGAGAAGCCGACCGTGACCTTCTGAAACTAACACAGCAGCCCTTTGTCCACAGTTTCACCTTCTCTTGTTTCTGTTTCCTGCATTCAGTGGGAAATGCCGGAAATAAAAAACCCATAGATTTGAAATGACTTCTCTTGGGCAGTGTTGCCTTACAACTGGTCCACTTTAACACTGGTTATTGTTGCTCGTCTCTTACTGTGCTAACTGACAAATGAGACTTTGTCACAGACAGTCATGGACATGTGGTCTTTGACTTACTGTGGCTTGACTTACAATTTTTCAGTATCACAATGGTGTGAAAGTAAAACATATTCAATTTAAAACCCATGCTCCGAATTGTGCATTTTCATCTTTCACTGCAGGCCAGTGACGTGCAGGACAAGGCCCCCTCCCCATGCGGGCAGCAGCAGTGAGACACGGCACCACGTGACCATCAGTATGGAAAACGAATGCTCTGCGGCATGCTGGGCCCGTGGGTACCCATGTTTGGGAGGCCACAGTAGGCTAAATACCTGTTCACCTTGCAGCACCCTCAACTCACACTGTTAACGGGACGTAACCCGTCACAAGTACAGGGATGTCTGCATAGGAGGGAAATACAGCACCTGCGGATTTCATGCTGTGGATGGTTTCAAGCACCCGCTGAGACTCTGGGAACACTTCACCCACAGACGAGGGGGCTCATTCTGTAAAAACTTGGGCAAAGGACTTATAAAGGATCTCTTGAATGACGTTTAACTGCCAAGAACCAAACACTTTCTGGCAGATTGCCAATGTCTTGCAATTACATTCTTAAAGTCGCACACCTCACATCCCATTATCCAAGGATTACGGCGAATTGCTGTGGCACTTTCTGTACCTCACCTGTGGATGTATGTGGTCCACGAGATGTGTGGACTGTGGATTAGGAAGCTGCACCTTCCCAGACTCCTGAGCACAGTATTATCATGGGAGCTTGATGGCCAGGGTCTCGATGCTTCATTATCCCTGATATATAGAGTAGTGACTACTGAATGCTTTTGCGTGTCAAACACTGAATAAGCTTGTTTTTATATGTGTTTTGTTTTAACCACAGGACTTCACTAATCCTAATAATACTTTGCAAATAGGTGTTATTATCTCTACTTTGTAGATGACGAAGCCACACCTTAGAAAGAATAGCTAACTCGCCCAACCACATGGCCTCTACACAGCACAGCACAAGTCAGCCCACCTCCACGTCCCGCTATTTCCACGTGAGTAGTGCTCCAACATGGGAAGAAGCAAAAAGGAGCGTGTGTCTTCATTCTCACTAACGACACGAAACACAAACATTCGCGATAATCCCCAGTACAATCAGAATGGCCTCCCAGGGCATGCCAGAGCCATCAGCCTGTCCAGGAATTCATCTCCTGGTGCCCAGTAACATCACACTCTGCAATGCCCAGCTGCTCCAATAGAACTGATCCAAATCACTCGGATGAATAAGAATGGATTTGTGTATATTAGATACGTTCTCATCTCTGAGACACAGTGCCGGACACCAACAACTCAAAGATTCACAGGTGTATTTTGGCTCACGGTTTGTAGGTTTCAGTCCATAGTTGGCTGGCACCAGGCAGGGTGGCATGGTAGAGGAGAAAGAGATCACGGCAAGGCAGAGACTGACCAAGGGAGAAGGGAGATGGACCCTCCAGCCTATGCCACCCGTGGTCCACCTCCTCCAATTAGGTTTCACCTCCCAACATCATATTTAGCTATGAGCTCCTGAGTGGCATAACCCAGTATGAGTACAGAGCCCCCGTGATTGACCACAGCTCTACCTATGAACACACGAGGCTTTGGATTGGCTGCTGTCTAGATACAAACCACAACATCAAGTTAAAGTATCGTACTGAGTGATCTGGTTATGGCACTTTCCTGCGACCAGCGATCCCAGTTGGAGAGAAGAAATGAAGTGTCAGCAAGTTAATTTCCGCTTCTTGGAATCTAGTGCTGCTGCTTTGGAGCTCATCTCTCACCCTGGTAGAGCCACTGTCACCCCACAAAAAGCCACACGGCAACCACTTCCCACATTTGTTTTCACACGGGCACCCTCTAACTGACGATCTGTCTGCAGCATGGAACTGCCTTTGACAGGATCTGTAAGTGCTATAAGAGCAGTCACAGATTTGCTTGTGTTTCTCAGAGGACCAGCTCCTACTCTGCTGATAATGTGTCTTGTTTTGGAGATGAGCAGACAGATTGCTGGACTCAACTCAGAATCCACACCGACGACAGCTCCTGCTGGTTCACCCACAGGCTGGCCTCCAGCAGGTTTCCATCCTGCACATCTTAGGAAAGGCCACGCAGTCGCAAGAGGGACAGAGAGGAGCATGCAGGACAGAGGAAACGGACTTCTCGAAAAATAGGAAGCATCTTACCCATTGAAAGAGGACTTCAGACAACACTTTCCAGCCTTACTGAGGTATGATTGACAAATTCAGAATTCTGTGTATTTAAGGTATAAGTGGTGTTTTGGTGTACTCACTCTCACAGTCAAACTAACATATCTGTTTCCTTACTCAGTTACTTTTTTGTGGTGCTGGGAATTAGCTAGAGCCCTCACACTGAGCTATAATCCAGCCCTTTTAAAACTTTTCATTTGGAGACATAGTCTCACTAAGTCATTAAATTGCCCAGGCTGGGCTTGCACTTGTGATCCTTCTGCCTCAGCCTCTCAAAGTACATTGTGTGTGGGGGTAGGGGTATTAACACAAGATCTATTCAGTTTGCAAACTCAAAGTATAGAAGACATTTAATCACTTACCTTGCTCTACATTGCCTGTCCAGAACTCACTGTACAAACGAAGAGTTTGCACGACGTGATGAGCATACATTTCTCCCACCGACACGTCAGCCCTGGAAGGTCTTAGGTGACATTCCACAAATCAGTGGTATCATGTAACACTGACATTTCCATGTCTAGCTTCTTTCATTTGTCATATCTTCCAGCTTTATTCACTTTGCTGCAAATGGCAAGGTTTCCTTCTTTCTTTAAAGGCTGAATGATATTCAATTGCATACAGATTCCAAAATTTCTTCTGCTTCACTTTTAAATTTTACTTTACTGTTTTACTGGCCCATGTTTGCAGTACACAGTGATTACATGCATCCTGGGGTGTTGATACATGCACAGAACACATTATAATGCTTTTTTGCATTCCCTTCTCCTCCTTTCTCTCTCCTCTCTCTGTCTCTTGGTCCCCTTCCCTTTTGCAAAAGATCTATCACCCTATTTCCTGTGATCTTTCAGCTTGCTCTTTTATTTATATTTTGGGTTTCTCATATAAGAGAAATCTTGTAATATTTAAGTTGTGTGTCTGATTTATTTCAGTTAACATTATGGTCTCAGGGTACATCTGTTTCCCTACAAATGACTCAAGTTTACCCTCTGCAGCACAGTCGTCCTCCACAGTATATGAAGAGCACAATTTTTTTCTGCATTTATCTGTCAGCACCTAGAGCGTTTCCATGTCTTGGCTATTGTGAGTTATGCTGCAGTGAACACTGATATGCATATATATCTGCAATAAACAGATTTGATTTCCTTTGGATATATGCCCAGAAGTAATATTGCTGGATTATGTTCTAGTTCTAGCTTCTAGTTTCAATTTTTTCAGGAATATCATGCTTCTTTCCATAAAGACTATGTCAATTTATATTCTCACCAATACTGTACAAGGGACTTTTTCTTCCCTATGTTTTCTAACTGGTCATCTCTTACCTTTTGGATAAGAGCTACACTAGAGATGTAAAATGATACTTACTGTGGCTTTGACTTGTATTTTCCTGATGATTGTAGATGTTAGAAATGTTTCATATACCTTTTGGCCATTTGTACATCTTTGTAAAAAAAAATCTGTTGAAGTCACTTGCCCAATTATTAATTAGTTTGAGGCTTTTTCCCCCAAGGGTGAGTTCCTTTGGATTGGATAATTATATCTATTTACATTTTTAAGTAGTGGTTGACAGGTAAGGACTTATGATGGGCATTTTACTTGTTTTCTGAAATGTTTGTAGCTTCTGTGTTCCTTCTCTTGCTAACTTCCCTTGCAAATGGAAGAGTTCTACAGTGGTATGTTTGGACTCTTTCTGTTTATCTTGTGTGTGTGTGTGTGTGTGTGTGTGTGTGTGTGTGTGTGTACTACAGGTTTTTGCTTTGTGATTACAATGAAGCTTATGTAAGAATTTTTATAATTTTCGTTTTTCACTGCAGTACTGGGGATAAAACCAAGGGTCACTGCAATGAGCTGCACACCAAGCCCCTTTTCTTTCTTTTTCATTTTGAGCCAGGGCCTCACTAAGTGACTAAATTACCCAAACTGAGCTTGAACTTGTGATCGTTTTGCCTCAGCCTCTCAAAGTGCATAGCTACAGTGTGTGTGTGTGTGTGTGTGTGTGTGTGTGTGTGTGTGCCACAACATTTAAGATCTATTCTGTTTACAGATTCCAAGTATATAATACATTCTTATTTATACTGCGATCTTCCTGTTTTGGCTTCCCAGCCTACTGGGATTACAGGTGTGTGGACCAGCTTTATAATAACCTTTTTAAAACTAATATCAATCAGATTTTCATTGCTAAAACAAAATGCTGGAGGATATGAACTTACAAGATACTCATTTGACCCCAGTTGGGAAGGTTCCTGTCGATGACCCAGCAGTCCTGTTGCTTTGGCCTTCAGTGAGGACACCAGGTGGCAAAGGCAGGACACATGTGGCAGAGCAAAATCACTCACACCAAAGACAGGTGAGTGAGGGGCCCCCAAAACCCCGGGGCCATGCCCACCATGACTCAAGCCCCTCGTATTAGTCCCACATCCAAACACCCTAGCACCCCTCCTGCGACCAAGCCTTCGTGAGCCCCTGGGGGACATTTAACGTCCAAACTACACCAACTACTTAGTTTCAGTTATCTAAGGAAATTATACACCTTTAATTTGCACCCCACATTTTATACTGCTGAGGTCACAACTTACATACGTACATATTATACCTTCATTACATTAGCAAAAGGCAGAGTTATTAGGCATAGTTATTATAGTATTTTTATCTTTTAACCTTTAAGCTGGAGTAAAAAGGATTTATTACAATTTTGACATATTGATTTTGATACAGAATAAGAAAATAGATATTTATCTTTGCCAGAGAATTTTATACTTTTACATGTTTTTGTGCTACTTGTTATCATCCTTTGATTTCAGCTTGAGGAACTTTTTTAGTGTTTTTTGTAAGTCAGAACTGGTGCTGATGAGCCCCTTTAGGTTTTGCTTAGGAAAGTCTTTCTTTCTCCTTTCTGAATGTCACTTTGCACAATGAGATATTCTTGGTTGACCTGATTGTATTAGGACTTCGTTCATTTTGAACTTTGAAACATGACCAGCAATGTTTCTACTGAGAAATCCACTGAGAGCCTCATCTACATTCCCTTGTTTATGATGACTTATCTCTTGTGCTTTAAATATCCTCTATTTATCTTTAACAATTGATAATTGATTATGTTTACTAAGGCTATCTTTAAATTGAATCAGCTTGGGACCTTTGAGCTTCATAGATCTGGATACCCACATCTCTCCCAAAATTTGGGAAGTTTTGGGTTCTTTCTTTCTTTCTTTCTTTTTCTTTCTTCAGTACTGGGGATTAAACTGAAGACCTTATGCTTGCCCAGCAGGCATGGTGCCATTGAGCTACATCCCCAGACCCCATTATTTCTTAAATAAATGTATTCTTTCACATTTCTCTCTCCATTTTCCCTCTGGGACCTCCATAAGGAGTATATTAATTTGCTTAATGCTATTGAATAATGTGTTGCAAAACTCAGAGCTCTGTTTTCTTTGACCTTTTTCATTCTTAGTTCTTTTCGTTTTCAATAAATTTTATTGGTACCATGGAGATAAACACAATGATCCCATTCGTTACAGGGAGTGTGTACCTACGCATGCTTTATCTTCATTCTGTGCTCCCCAGCCCCCTTCCCTCTCTCCCCCTTCTTCATTTCCTCATTTATAGAAGCTTTGTTCCTTCTTCTTTCTATTTGTTCTCTCCCCTTTCCCCTCTCTCTGCCCCTTGTTCCGCTCATTTGAACATATTCTGCCTACTCCTGCTTCTTTTCACTGCATATTGCAAAGTGCTCCTTTGAGTTTGCAGATTCTTTCCCCTGTTCAACTGAATCTGGGTTAACTCTCTCTATTGCATTTTCATTCTATATTCCTCACTTCCAGAATTTCTGCTTTTTCCATTTCTTTTTTCAATTTTTTAATATTTTTCCTTCGATCATTTATTCTAAGGAGAAGGCCATCCTCGTTTCCATATGAACAAAGGTACACTGGGATTCCAGGCTGAACTGGTTGAATGCTTAAGTCCTTTTTTTCAGCTTTTAATTATTTATTAGTACATGTTTGCAGCACATAATGACTACAATCCTCATGACACATGTTAATTCTTTTGTTAAGCTTTCAGTTTTGTCTATGTATTATTGCTTGATTTTCACTTAAGTGTCTTCTGTTCTTGTGTGTCTAGCTGAAATTCCTGAAAATAATTCCTTTGGATTCTTATTCAGCTCACTCATGTCTCTCATTGCAGTGCCCCCTTGGTTGTGCCCCATGTTTCCTTGCTTGTTTGTGTTTCTGTGGCTTTGCACTGGCATCTGTGCCTCTTCCGCCTCTTTAAATGACTGGTGGTGGCAGACTGCACCCGCGGGCACTGTAGCATGCGGGCCAGGCGGCAGGGCCCTGCCACTCAGTGGGTACAGTGGTGCGCTCTCCCTGCAGCTCTGCTAGCTGACCTCAGCCCTGCAGAGACCGGCGGCGCCAGCCTTGGCTGCAGGGGGGTCTGCAGCAGTACTGGCTTGGGCTGCTGGGTCCCTGCTCGTCTCATCCTGCAGGAGGGAAAGTGCTAGTCGATATATCCTCCCAGGTGTTGGGTCAGGCTCTGTAGTAGAAGTGAGGCCACAGGAATTCAGAGCACAGCAAGCCAGGGTCCTGGCTCCAGGGCAGAAGGGGCCTGCAGCTTGGACAACTCGCTGTGTTGGTGGCACTGGCACCTGAGGCACATGTAGGTCGCCTATGGAGCCCAGGCCGAGGTCTGCAGGGCAGCGGCAGTGGCGCAGCCCCTGGGAGGTGGTATGCACCACAGGCACAGGTTCTGGAAGGCAAGGTCCAGCAGGGTGCTGTAGCAGCGGCTCACAGGGTCTCCTCCACAGCAAGGGCTCAGGTCGGGGCATGGAGCACTTGGTCAGCGTGGAAGCTCTATCAGGTCGCAACGGCAAACTGGGCCTGAGAACAGACACGGCGCAGCAGCAGCCCGCGTCCCTCCGTGGAGGTCTCTTGGTCTCCAGCGCGGGGCAGCAGACCCGGCCCAGCCCAGAGAGCAACACACAGGCGGGCAGCTGCAGCCTGGGCGGGAGGACTCTGAGGCTCCTTCCAGGCAGGTGTGCAAGGAGGCCACACATCTGGCTTGGCCGTGCGGAGACCGCAAGGGCCGTCTGGGCAGGTGTCCCCAGGGCGACCCGGACTGCAGGGTCGTCCCCCTCTTCCTCACAGGGAGGAAGCCGTCCGGGGATGGCACTCCCCGCCATCACACGCTGCTGTGCTTTGTGCACCCCTCCGGGGCCAAGGACCCCAGGTTTCTTCTGCATGCGTGTTGTATTCTGGAACTTCCCTAGAGGCATTTTGTTAGCGTGTCATTGCTCACTCCTTGTTTCTGCTGTCTTCATGGGGAAGTTCAACACTGGGACCACTTACTCCACAGTCTTAAGTTGTCACAGTGAAGCAATTTTGTTTTCTTAAAGCTTAGGGAGAAAGGGAAATACGAGATATGACCATATGTGGTGCGAGTTATCCAAACACAGAGGAGAAAGAAGTTAACAATTTCCTTGAAGAATGCCATTAAGGAAATCCCGTTTTTGAACTGCCTGTCATAAAAAGTACAAAGATGCTTCCTATGGTGAATGTAACCATGAAGTACTAAAAACAGGTACTAACAAAAATTTTTTAAAGAAATTCTAAGTGTCAAAGGAAGAAAGAATATTTTAGGTTTAATGTTGTAGTCAATTAACAGAGCCTCAAAAATCTGTGGTCATTGTATTCTTGAAAGCCACTACCAATTCACCGTGACTGGTTCTCCACAGAGATGTCTCACATGGCTCCCACACTGCTGAAGTGTATTTACAGTCACCGTCCAACTGAAATTTAGTTCTGTGCACCCAGCTGTAAGATCTCAGCCAAGTCAGAGGCCAACCTGCCCTTGTCCTAGGATGGGACTTGATCATTCATCCTGACGACACACATCGCCGTTGCCCCCCCCCCCGCTCCATCTTGCAGAGCGACCTCTGCTGGTCATCTCACAGTCGTGATCTCTCAGACAGCCTAAGTGACACCGACATGGGAGTCCAAAGACGGCTGTAGGGATGTAAGACACCTCGGGTGACGCTGCGAAAGCGCGGGTGTGTGCGTGGCGCCCCACTGCCTCTGCTGCGGCTTAGCGGGACGGGTTTGTGTGGACTATTTTACATACCTCAGCTTCACAGAGGCAACACTTGCATAGGTCCTTCTTCTCCCACTTAGTGTTAACTCCGAGAACCCTTCAGCTCTACGCTTTCTTGACCTGTGTTGTCCTAAAACTATGAGAGCTGAATTACTTTGAGTTTGGCTTTTTTTTTTTTTGCACTAGAGATTTCTTCTTTGAAAAGTGAGATATTTGAGGTAAATCTCCTGTTCAAACCCAGGCTTCTACATAAAGAATAACAAAACTATACTTTCTATATTTTCATTGCACTGTTTCAAAAAAATTTATGCAGAGGGAAAACCTGAATGAGTCCAAGTTAGGTAATGGGTAACCAATCATGTGCTTCCGTGTCCAGTACTGCAAGGTCAAAGGTTGGTTCCATTTATCTAACCAGGAGAAGGTATTTTCCTTTAACAAGAGATGATTATTTTTTAATCTAGGCTGTGGTATATCAAATTGCTGTTTTGCATATGAAAAATATTAAACTTTTGTAGTTTACACAGATCAATGTATTACACAGATAGCAAACACTATCTTGCTTATTGTGCCAAGCAGTTATTTCACTCTTGTGTAATTATTTGGATCAAAATAAGTAAATCTCAGGTAGAATGAAGTGAGAAATATAACCTTCAATAAAACATATTTTAAAAGCTTGATTTTAAACACCGCTCTGTCCCTTCCCCACAACGTCCGTCTTCATCCTAAGTGTGGGTGAAGGGGGAAATACAGCCATCTGCAGGAAGGCCCCTCTGAGCCCAAAGGCAGACTCCAAACCCAGCTATTTTAGAATCCATGGGAAGGAACCCCCTTCCACCTTAGAGGCATCACACAGCAAAGAAAGAGGCGTGAGAGAGCTCGGGTCTGGATGCATTACAGGGGGGTTTACCCGAGAAGGGGAGACAAAAACAGGATGCAGATTCTGCCTCTACTCTCACATAGGAAGTGTCTTTAAATCCTGGTAAAGAGCTGGTGGTACAGACCGCTCCAGGCAGGATTGGCTCTCCGTAGGCTGAAGGTAAATAACTACATTCTGGAAACTTCCAGGCAGACTCACTGCAGGGTCATTTCCCCCCCAAGAAGGGGGAGGCTGCTGAGAAGGTGATAACCAAGAGGAGGGTTGACAGCTGCAGGTGGACTGGGCAGTGGTCCCAGAACAGGCCTGCAAATGGACCTCCAGACGTCGCTAGTCCAGCAAAAGCAGTGCTCCCCACCATGGTCCAGAGGAATAGCAGGGGAAAGGCTTGTTCCGGTCAATATATCCTAACAGGGCATAGAGGGATCTGACTCAAGGAAATAGGTATGAGACTGAAACTTTTTCTAAACTCCCACTGCTCTTAGAACTTAAAAACATTTTTGCTCATTACATGTTGGTCTCAATTATACTCATTTTTGTCTTCAGACCCATCATAGTTTGTACACAAATGAGTTACACATTAATCAGTAGCCTATAAAGACTTTTAAAATGCAAATTTGATTTGAATGAGGATCACTAGAGAAAATAGGATCCCTAGCACTTGTATTTTGCAAGTAGTCACCAGCAATCGATTTCATCCCACAACCGCGGGGAGAAGTTGGAGCTGCCCCTGTGTCCCTCGTCTTGCACAGAGATGAGGGCTGAGGAAGCCCACGATTGGCTGCAGGCACAGAGCTATTCAGGCCAGGCTGCTGCTCTGTCCACAGGCCCACCTCATGGATTCCTATCCGCTCAGGCCCTGGCTCAGTGGCCCACACAGTCCTGTTCTCCACACCAAGCCAGCCAGGCCATGGCCCGGAGGAGAAAGGCGTTTCCAGGACTGGGGGATACTGTGCAGGAAGCGACAGGCAGGGCAAGATGAAGACCCAATCCTGCTAATCCAGCTCTGTGCACGGCGCTGGCCAAGCCTTCCTGTTACAAACCACGGGGTGCCCATATCAGCAGTGTCTGGGAGAAAGCCGAATGTTCTGTGTGTTAAATGGTAAAGAATTATCAAGGTGATTCCTAATCACCAGTTTTATTATTAGCGTGAAAGCAATGATTTGGATTCTTTAAAGAATTTTAATTATTGAAGCAACAATGACCTTTGGAGTCTCCTAATCCTGATCCTCTTTTTTTCATAAGAAATCAGTCACTCTTACAAAAGCCCCAAATAAAACTATTTGCTTCAGGTTGTATAACAGAGTTTTGCTGCTAATATACCACCCCTAAAATATATATATAGCTACACTGAGAAGTAGACAAAGATTTATTACCAAAAAAGAAAGAGGCACAGGCTTGGTTGTTTTCATCTTACATATGAGTCAAAGTGCTTTTTAGCTTTCTAAATCAGAAGTGCTAATAAAAGATGTAAAAATCCTTGCTTCTATGACAGGACCAGCACTTTATCAAAATACTCCTCAGTGTTTGCTGAGGTGAAAATTCCTGTCTTCAAGTCTCTAAACACGATTTTAGATCCTTCCAATTCTTTGCAGGTGTGGTTTTCTGTTCATTCATTTTTTATAACTCATAAAAATGTATAGAAACATAAAGCCCCTACCTTTAACTCTTACAGTTAAGCAGACCCCTTTACTGCCACTCCATGTGTGAAGCCTGTTCCCTTGGTCAGATGCCGGCAGTGAATATTCACAGGCTGCGGCTCACAGAGCGACAGGACACCGGGTGATTCTAGGGTGAGCAATAAAGCAAGCACATGTGATGCAGCCTTGGCAAAGTGCAAAGGGGCCCTGCTTCCCATACAAGAGCACCCACGAGCATAACAGCAGAGAGAAACCTGCTCCTGATGCTCAGAGTCCAGCCTCCCTCTGCAAAGGATGCAGCTGATTTTCTTTCGGCCTCCGCAGTGCCAATCTCCTGGCTGTTGCTTCTTTTCTCCCATATTTTTCATGAACAAGGGAATGAGGGTGGATACAGGTGCTTGCTGTTTCTCTTTAAGGAAAGGTGCTGCAGTCCTCCACTCCCTCCCCAGTGTCTGTCTGTCCAGGTGCAAGGCCCAGGCCTTCCTTACTCTGGCAGTGAATTTATGGCTACAGCAAGTGCACTTCCCCGGCATCTCTTGTGGAGCAACTATCATCAAAGAGCACAGTGCCATCGACAAGACAGATAAGCAGCTTCCACTGCCCAATTACAGGTGCGGAGGCAGAAAGCAGAGGCCAGTAGACAGTCCCGAAAGACAATTTAAGTCAGGTCACATTGCAGAGGGCGATGGAGTCATCTGTAATTGGACTCACTACCACGCTGCCAAAATGGTTTTTCATTTTCCATCAGATATTTCAGGCCAGATTGCAAAAGAAGTGATGTCTTTCAGTGGCATATTTCTACCTGACCGAGGCTAGCAGAAGTGTTGGATGTGGTACAGGCAGCACTCGGAGGGCTTTTAAATCAAATCAGTAAAATTTTTTCTCCTAGCCAGCTTTACAACTCAAATGATTTTCCCACCTTGCCGATACCCAGCCTCTCTGTGTAAATACCATTTGAAATTATAGAATCAAGCTGCACAGAATTGGGTTCCTCTTTTATTATAATCTATGCTAAATTCTTGAATGCAGCAATTAGAACCAATCTATATTGAATATAGTAAAATCAGACTAGGGAAGCAGATGAACAACCAGCCACGAGGTCCTGTACACACATGTATACATCCCATGGTCCACTCGTTACACATACACCCACTTACACATACATGTACACCTCCCTCCCCATATATGCCAACATACCTCTTCCTAGAGAAAACGAGTAACACCAATTCTAACAAGCTGCCATCTACACAAAATTTGTTCTTTGTTTCACAACCTCAGTCTTTGCATTGAGAGAGAGAGAGGTTCAATTCATCATCTCGTATTCAGCTGTCTCGTTTTCTTGTGTCCATTTGTGGAACACGACTTCCCTTCCATTATATAAAGCCACTTTTCCTTCTCATCCATGCTTTTTGTGCTCAGGGGACATCACAGCTTCCAGCAGAAGCTGAAATCTAGGAGTCACCGCTGCAGAACAGGGGCCAAGGTGTGGGCTGCTGGAAACTTTACATGCAGAGGAATTGTGTTTGGAAATGCTCAGGACTCAGTAACACTCTTTACCTTTTCAGAACAAAATGTATGATATTAATAACGAAGATTTTCTCTTCTTTTAGCAGCTGTGAAAATGTCTTGCGTGTGCAGTGTGAGTCACTCTCTGGTTCTTACAGAAGGGCGCTTCATCACTGGTAGCTGGAGACGGTCTCATGCAGGCTGAGCAGCTGTATTCTTTGTAGCATCTTCTGCCAGAAAGAAAGCGTGCATGACGGCCTGTAGGTACTACAGGTCTCATGCCAACTGTGCAGAAGGTGGATATAACCAAAACAGAATTGGCAGCAAGATGGCCCATTCTTAGCATTCCGCAAAGCCATGGGGACCGTCTGTTCATTGACAATGGCAGTCCAGGAAAATGAAATCATGGGGGTCCCTGCTAGGCAGCTTTCATCCAGGGAGATGCTGGTTTCCCCAGGGAGCTTCCAGACTATGATACAGTCTCCAGGCTTCATTTACATTAATGATACATGAGACAATCTGATTTGTTCAGGAAAATAGAAAGAGCATGGCACGTTGTGGCTTAGTATAGAAAAATCCTGCAGTCCTCAAGAGTTCAGAGGTGGGGCCTATGGAGGTGATGGTGACGGGCGTGACCCAGGAGCTCACAGGAGGCCACAGCTGACCCGCCATGGGCTGCTCAGCAGAGATGGTCAGCTGGTCGCCAGGACGCAGCTGGGAGGTGTCTTCTTACTCCTAGCTCCTCCTCCGGCTCTCTGCTTTCAGGCTGCCGAGGGTTGAGCAGCTCTCCCCCTTCTGCCCTCCACCACGCTGTTTCTGCCTTGAGCAAGCCTAATGTGAGCTAAACCGTGAGCCAAAAGAAACCTCTTCTCCTTCAGTGTGTGGGAGTTGGGAAAGTCGCTAATACGGAATGGAAAATAGTTTGTGCTTCCCATAAAATCGCCCCAACTTTATCCAACACTTTGTACATTAAATCTTATCTCAGAGATCAGGCATCTGCATTTCTGGCACCAACAACTCTAGAGAGAAATCTGAAGCTTACAAGGAAATTTAGCAAAACTGGCTAGGGGTGTGATTTCTGAAATAAGATATGGATTTAATACAAACTCATACTTTTTTAGCTGCATGATTTGTCTTTATTTTTTCAAGCTAGCCTGTTAATTACATAGCCAAGCAAGGGCCATAATAAACACTCGGTAAATGGTAGCTGTTATGATAAAATTCTAATTACCTGATTTAAATACCTCGCAGTGTAGATATCCCTGCAATGCCAGGAAAATGCAAAGTAGAACAGGAAGCACTTAACACACAGTTAAAGACTGCCCAGTGTTCGTGGTATGTACAACCCACCAGGACTTTTTATATTTTATGAACAAGTCTAATAAATTTTGTATAAAGAAAAGGACATTTTTATCAGTCACTCTCATGCCTTCCTCCTTCATCCCTGCCCTCTAATGAATGCTGACCAGGGCCAGAAACTAGACTAAGCACTAGTACACATGGCTTCTTTTAATCTTTACACAGTGATAAATCGGGAATATTTATTTATTTTGCATATGAGAAAATGAAAAGGTATAAGGTGACTCATTGAAATGGCAGGATGGCTTAGTGATACAGCATGTGTCTGGCATGCAAGGAGGTGCTGGATTCAATTTGCAGTTCTGAAAAAAACAGAGAGTGAAAAGTCAAGACAGTTAGGAATTGTAACTATTAAGAGAAAGATTAAAACTGGGCGTGTCTCAGTCCAGACACCCAAATCTTCACTGGGAAATGCACTTTCTCCTGTTACATGTTTGCACATCACCGGAAAGCAGAAAGCTACTTCAGACTTGTCTTGTTGAACGGATGACGCCTTTAACTTTCTGGTCAGTTTTGAAGCATTTATTACCAACAGCCGACCACTTGTTCAGTGTTGTTAAATACATACATTATAACACAAAGTATGAGATGCTTTGTCCAGCAGGTTTGCATGCTCCATCAGTAACCGGACAATGCTAACCAGGACACTGGGCATCTGTAAGGACCGGTGTTCTAATCCACTGGAGTCCTGGGCTGACCAGAGACATACAGCCACGACCACAAGCACCATCAGAGAAGTCCCAAGTCTGATCTTTGTTTCCTCCTCCACATCTGACCAAGTCCCGGAGGGATGCACCGCGGTCTCCCGCGGCGAGCCTGCTGAGACTGCACTCTCATGCCTGTCTCCAGTCCTCATCGTCCCCAGCTGAGGAAGGGTTGAGGGGCAGGGAAGAGGCCCTCACCCATCTGGCAGTTCTTGCTGCAACAGGGAGCACAAGGCGCACGGCTCTGCTGGGGCTCTGTCACCTGTGAACAGTAACACTTCTTCACAGGGATCAGAAACACCGCACGTCCAGATCAGACAGCTGTCCTTTCTGCCAGAGACGGGCAGTCTGTGGTTTTGTTGATTTACCCACCAATTAATCCATCGATCTTCCTATGTATAAAAACAGTGGCAATGAAAAGTACATACATCCAATGGAAACATATTAAGAATTATAAACCATCTATGAATAAAAACAATAAATAAAAATGTAATAGCTATGTTTGCATTGTCTTACTGTTTATTTTCACATTTTCCAACAAGATGTTTCACAGTATGTTGCAGAAGCATAACAAAAATCCATGAATATGGTAAAAGAAACTCCTTTCTAAGAGACAAAGCTACAAAAGAAATTAGAACATTTTTATTTTGTATTTGGCTTCCATTCTACTTCACCAGTTTATGGTTTTCTTTTTAAATTCTACTGACAAACAAATGTATCCCAGGCTGAAAGTCCCAAATCACCACCACTCATGAATTCTGAAGGCCAAGAAAGTTGAAGCTTAAACTGGATTTACCCCTCAACAAGTAAAAATAGAGCACTATAAAGAAATGAATTCAGCCACAATGCAGATTTGAATCTTAGAGGGGAAAAAATGAACACAAAAAGTTACAAGACTCTAGAAGTTAAAAATTCATGCTAGATAATAGTGACTAACCACATGCATGAAAGGGTGAAGGTATTAGTTAACATCAGATAAACTAACTGCTATGTGTATTTTTCAGGTTTGCGCAAGAAAAATCAGGATGCATCAGGAATTTCAAAGAGACTTTAATTTCTGAGTTACATGTGCAAATTATAAGACAATAATCACATCTTACAAGAAAAATTTCTCTCTTATTCTAGGAAGCTGTGCCTGTTACGTGACCTTTAATTACTAAATATCACAATAAGCAGTCTAAAATATTTAAGCTAAAATATCCCTGGAAGTATTAGATATCAATTCAGTAGTGATTACTCATCTTGTGTAGGAAACTCTATATTATGTGAAATTAGAAGCTAGATAGATTTTAATTCTCCAATAACAAAGAGCTTCTACCAAGTTATTATCTCGTAATTACAAGATTTTAGAAAATACTTAGCTTTCATAGAAGGTAAGTGATATAAACCCAACATGTGCCAATTAGAAGGCCAGGAAAGAAGCAGTTTACACCTCATGGAAAGCAGTATCAGAGGAACTGACAATGAAGTCCAGTGATAGAAACATCTTAAAACTAGAATATTTGGGTGGTGGAGATTAACTGGATTTGTGGCCAGTGGCGGAGGGTCAAATAACTCACAATCCCAACACAGATAACTAAACAGAGGAAGAGAGAATTCTCTGAATCAGATCGCATCAGTAGAACAAACAGGAGACGGAATGCAGGCAGCAGTCTGCTTTGGAGTAGACTCTTGAGTCTGTGCCTCAGGTGAGTGTGAGGATGCAGAAAGGGCAACTGTAGGGAGACCGAGAGCACAAAAAAAGTCTGTGCTGAAAACACGAGTCAGCAGTCGTTAGCCTATGTGCAGTATTTACACATGGGAATGAAAAGGCTCAAACTGGAATGAGAGTAAAATGCTGAGGACAAAAGGAGGCCATGACAAAAATCTGGAGAACAGCAATGTCTAATAAAATTTAAAGAAGGTCAAAAAGAAAGAGGAGGGAAGCAGGAAGAAAAGTGATGGTAACGGTCAGGAAGATGCCCAAGAGAGAGCAACAAGGTAGACGTCAAACGGGACACGTCCTGCACAATAATTTAGGAGCCACTTTAAGCTACTAGGGTTGTCATAAAGTACCACAGACTGGGTGACTTAAACAACAGGAATGCATTGAATCCCAGGATCAGACGCGGGTGCCCTGGCTGATTCTGGGACCTCTCCTTGGTTTCTCCTGTCTTCTGGCTGTGTCCTCACTGGCCTTTCTCAGTGCACATCCTGGAGTCTCTTCCTGCTCCCCGGATCCTCATCTTCTGGGCAGGGCTCCCTCTCCTGTCTTTACTACCGTTAACCATGACTGTAAAGACTCTCTCTTTCCAGTACAGTCAGAGGGGTGCAGAGTGCCCACATATGGGCCACGAGCAGACACAGCTCGGTGCACACTGCGACTGAAATGCCTTCTCATCTGTTTTATAAAGCAAACTCAGATACAGTGGCCCGCTCAGCTCCCGCCTCGCATCTCCCCTCCCTGGCCTTATACACACATCTCCCCATTTCATTCCTGTGGGCTCCTCGCGTTCTCCTCCACATGCCTCTGTACCTTGGGGGGTCATACTGACTCTCCACATGAGAAAATCCTACCCCTCTTTGAAAATCTTCTTCAAATGTCACCTCCTTTCAAATGGCCTTCTTTATCCTCTCTAGTAAAATAAATGCTTCCTTCCTCTGTGTGACATTAACATTTTGTTCCTATGTCAAAAGTATTTATCGAATTCTATTATAATCACCACCAGAATGCGAACTTATCTAAAACAACCTATATCTGATGCATCCTTTAAAGATTGTCCTCTAGTACTGCTCCAGATCCATGCAAGATGTTTATCAAATACAGACAGTGAGTAAATGAGTGGACAAAAATAGCCATTGTTGAGCTGCTATATTCTGCATAGTGAATTATTTCTCTACACAAACATTATCGAGAAGAAAACGCTCTTTCCAAATTTTCATATGGTATATCAGCTGTATTTAACTTCTCCAAGTTGTCAGTTTATCAAATGCCTGAAGCACAAATATAAAGAAAATTCAAGCAATATAAGAGAAATGATAGAGAACATCAGAGAAATAAATGAAACAAAACATGGTTTGAACATTAGTGAAATTTATACATGAAAGAAGTAAGCCAAATTACACGCTGGAAAAATCATACAGCTCCACACCAAATTCTTTGAGGACCTGCGCAAGTACCTTCAGTTTGTCTTCGGCTACCCTGACAGTGAACGTGGTGTGTGGTAGACTTAGACACCAAGTGTGCCGGGGATGACACACTAGGGGTGCTCCTTCAGCTTCTTGGCTCGGGAGCACAAAACAGTGCTTCATCATCCAGGATAAGCAGTGCCAGCCTTTCTTCTGTCCATGTTTTAAATAGCTATAGCGTCAAGTATCTATATTATTCTCTCTTAATTAACAACGACCTTCATATATCCTTCCTGGAGTCAGCAGCTCTCATATCTCCATATTTGGAGGTAAATGCTAAAGCCTCTAACAGTAAAGGAGATATCCAAGGTAGAGGTCCAGTGAGTTTGTCTCCCAGTCTCTGGGTGGGAACCAGGGACTCTGGGTCTTAACTCCTGGTCACGGCCTGTCAGCACGTGCTCCTGAAGCTGCATTACCTCTCCAGGCACAGCAGCGCAGGTGCCTCCTCACCAGCCACTTCCCAGTCCAGGCCAGCAGCTCTGTGTCATCACCACAGACTGCACTGAACCCTGAGCCCCTTCTCCCAATGCCCCTGCTGCCTTGTGTGTCACTTTAATGACAGAGCACTGAGATTCATCCCATGGGATTTGTTGAAAACATGCAGATAAAGAGCCTCAGGACTTTCCGCTGTGGACTGTAACACGGGTTCTGTTCAGGTCATTTTGAACTCCAAGTAAAATACCACATACCAAGGGTCCGTGTTCTGTTTTCTCAAAGCTGAGCAAATTTGTTAATAGTGATTTTCCTTGCAGTTTCCAACTAAATGTAAATCAAATCATTCACTCTCCCGTTCAAAACACTATGCTTGCGGGACATGGTGGCGAATGCCTGTAATCCCAGCACTCGGGAGGCTGAGGCAGGAGGATCACTGTGAGTTTGAGACCAGCCTGGGCTACATAGTGAGTTCCAGGTCAGTCTCAACTACATAGTGAGACCCTGTCTCAAAAAAAAAACCCAAAAAACTCTTATGCTGCAGTGAGTCCAACCTCCTACGGTCTGAAGGGCACAGCACACTTCTCTCTCTCTCTCTCTGTCTCTCTCTCTCTCTCACATTCCCCCTCTCCCTCCCCCATCCCTCTCCCTTTCAGTTTTGCTTGCCTTAATCTTCCCTAGGCTAACACACAGTTACTCAAGGACATCATGCTTAGCCTCTACTTGGAGTGCTTGCATTTACTGACCCCCATTGCTTAGATGTTTTCTATCTCAAATTTTTGCAGCACGCATTTTTCACTTAATTGAAGATTTTGATTGAATATCACTCCCTCAAACCCTCTTGAGTAAACACTCTGTTTAACACTCACATTGAACATATATCTACAATCCCTCTCATTGCTCTGTTACTGTCTTACACTAATCATCAAGTGAAATCGCATTACATATTCCATATATCATAGTTATTAACTTGTATTTTTTCTACTCATCTCAAAACCTGCAGATTTAGGAGGGCAGGGCATAGACTAGTCCCTAGTATGTGGTAATCATCTGTTAATGTACAGTGAATTAATAAAGGGAACATTTGTGGCTCAAGACGAAGAACCAATGGAAATTTACCTGGTTGTCATACAACAGAGATCTGTACAGTGTGCTTTGAAGTTTGCCATTTCCCCAAGTGGAGAGTAAAGAACATTATCACACAGCAAAGCTAGCATCCTCTGTTGAGATGAGACATGAGAAGTAACATTAATAAAACCTTGGCAAAGCGCACACCCCTGACCAGGAGACAACAATGCTACTGCTTTAACTAGAGTTTTTGAACTCTGTTTTACTCTGCATCTATATAATCATGAAAAAACTGCCTCTTGTTCCAGTGAATTGGTTTTGGTAGCAGAAACACAGCCCTCACTCAGCAGTGAAATCCAGATTGCTGTCAGCGGGTCCTCTCCTGCTGCTGGGAGTTTACCGCATGCTGACGTGGGATGTAAATGCTGGGTTCACTAGCTTAGCATTCAATTCTTATCCCATCCAAGGCTGCCAGATCATCAGGATATGTGGGCATCACAGACAGAAGCCACCTTTCAAGGTTACAAGAACTTGAGCCTTTAAGAACCTACTAATTTTGTTATTTCATTTTCTGTTAATGACAACACCACAAATGAGCAACCTTTTTATTTTATTTTATTTTATTTTTTAGTTTATTGGCACGTTTTAGGGATACAATACAGTTACATTCATTGTTGGGATCTTGTACCTTTACATGACAGGTCTTGGTTCTCATTTTTTCCCCTTGTCCCTGCCCTCCCTTTGCCCCCTCCTCCCCTATGAGCAACCTTTTTAAAAGGAGGTTCACTTTGACTCTGGAGGCCCAAGGACAGTGGGCTGCATCTGGTGAGTGCAGAGTCCTGACCTAGCTCGGGGTCACCTGGTGAGACTCAGAGAGCCACCAAGCCTGCATCTTCCTCCTTCCCTGCCTATTCCTCCTCCTTCTCCTCCTCCTCCCTCCTCTTCCTCTCCTTCCTCTCTGCCCTCCTTGTCTTCTGATAAAGATGTTTTCAGTCGTGAGGGTTCAGCCTGATGAGCATACAACGTCTGAACAAAAGACTCAGATGAAGTTTCCGCCCTCTTCCCATCTCATGGATGTCAGAGGAAGAATCACATTCGAGCCACAGCATCTCACCATCTGGATCTGCCACCAGCAGCCACCAGCAGTGCTCACATGGGGCTGCAGAGCAGAGGAGGCATCACCTGTCCTGCCTTCCCACCTCACCGGAGCAGGAGGTTCTCAGGTGTGCTCGGAACAAGCCCTGGTCACTTTCACCATGAAACTTGATGTGGCACAAATTACAGTGGCCGCAACAACCCACACATCCATTTTAGGGAATTAGGGAAAGAGAGCCAACTAAATGTAAACAAATAGAATAAATAACTCACAAGAGAAATCAATGGAATTAAAAACAGTAAAGGATAAAAATCAATGAAACCAAAAGCTGGTCCCTTGAAAACATCAATAAATATCTAGGTGGACTAAAGAGGATGACACAGAAGACAAAAATCGCCAGTGTCAGAAATGAGAGAGGAGTTCTGAGTACCGGCCCCACAGAGAGCAAAGAGATAATAAGGAAATGCATGAAAACCTCTTCACCCCCAATTGTAATTAATTAAAGGAAATGAATGAGTTCTTTAAACCCGCAACTGCCCAAAACACACTCAAGCATAAATAGGTGAGGCGAACATCTCTATGTCTATCAACACGTGGAATTCACGCATTTAAGTCTTACAAAAAGAAACCGCCAGGCCCAGATTGTTTCACTGATTATCTCTACCAAACATCTTAGGGAGAAGCAATTAGCAATTCTCCATAATTTTAGCCAAAACATAGAAGAAAAACAAAAACCTCCTAACTTACCTTACAAGACCTAAAGGCCCGTGTGTCAGAGTCTTGGTCCCCAGCCAGCAGTGCTACTGGGACATGGTAGAAGCTTCTGAGGTTCCAGTACATTATGTAGATTAACTACATATTGGCATACAATACAAACCCATTAATAGCAACAACTATGCCACCTTGGCAAAGCAACAAAATAAGCAACAATAATAAAGTCAAAGAACCAACGGATGCTACCACTGGACCACATTCAACATAAACTTTGAAAAATATAGAGAAGGAAGAGAAAAAGAACGAAAGAGTAAAGGAGTAAAAGAAAATTAATAGAATTGCAGTGTTGGCCCCAACATGGGTGGGACCAATTTTTCCAAACTCCTGGGCTGACAGGGCCGAGATGCAGTGAACACCCCCAGCACTCAGATCTTGGTTTCTGCTTCTTTTCTGCAGTAAAAGAAATAAAGGCTGTATCTAGGCCTGCGGAATGGAATGTGTGAGAGAGCCTGGAGCATCACTCGATGCCAAGACATACGGAAATGCCATATTTTACAAGCTCACACACGGACACAAATGGGGCAGGCGTGTCCAAAGAGGAGCAGAAGCCCACTGAGAAGCTCCTGAGGACCAAGGCTGGAGGAATTCAAGCAACGAACAAGTAACATCTTATGGAGTTGCCATTCAGAGCATAAAATATCCCGAGCTGAAACCAATCTAAATAAGTGGTTAAATAAACACACAGGTGAAAACACAGAAAAGCCTACCTAGAATTCCAAATAGCTGATGTAGATACTGCACCGTCAGGGATATGGAGCCTAGCTCCCCAATCCTCAGGTGTGGGCAGTACATAATGATCTCTTTCTACAGAATACAAGGATGGGGGATGAGTGACCACAGCATAGGAGCTGGTCAAACACTACTTCTGGCAGGTAATAAGGTTAAAATCAACAGCAATAAGTCACGATGGAAGTATATACCCTTTCAACATGATGCAATCAAAATGGTGCTTTATCTCCGTGGCTTTCTCCCAAACAGACGTAACCCCCCTGTTGATGCTTTCTATCTCAATGACTCCCCCCAGAGCTTCATGTGCTCCCTATGTGGGGCAGGTGATTGGTCATGGGTTTGTGACGCTCCAGTAGCTAAGTCCACTGATGGGTCTTTAGCTAAATGTGATTCGAGAGGTAAAGCCTGGTTGGAGGAGGCAGTCACTAGGGTATGGCCTAGGAGGGTCTGTCCCCCTCCTCCTCCCCTGAGCTCTCTGCTTCCAAGCTGTCCTGCCATGGACTGCTTCTCCTTTGCCATTCTCCTCTACCATGCTGCCCTGCCTTGGAGCCAGCTGACTATGGACTGAGGCAAATTAAAATTTCCCTCCTTTAAAATGTGGGTGTCTGGTATTATGTCTTGGTAGCAAGAAGTAACTAAGGCATCCAGTCTACTCAGGAAAAAAGAAAATATTAGAAAACCCAAACTGATTACAGTATTCCTCAAAGTTGTGAAGGACATTGAAAATGAGAAAATTAGTCCATGGATACCTGAGCAGTACATGTTAATGAAGTATCCTAGATTGGATTCTGGGATAATAAATAAACAAATTGAAGAGATTTGAATAAAATATGATTTCAGAATAATGATAATATGTTAATATTGGTTCATGAATCATAATAAATCTTTCCTGCTAGGTTAAGGAGCTAACAATAGGGAAAATGGGTATGAGTTATAAGAAGTCTATGCTATTTTTACAATTTTTCAATAAATAAAATAATTTTCTAAAATAAAACAAATATTTAAAATACATTACTTTATTTGTATCTTTAGAAGTTAAGCACAAATTCAAACTCAGCAGAATAAGCCTTCAATTTTCTAGAAATTATTTCTTTTCTCATTTCCAAGCTAAATATTAAATACAAAATTTAAACTACAGTTTGAAAAAGATTTACTTTAGACACCTTAGTAGTTTTAATTAGGAAATTCAGACATGCATATTGTTTTAGTTACTCTTCTTGTTGCTGAGACAAAATACCTACCACTCACAAATTAAAGGAATAAAGGTACATTTTCAGCTTACAATTTATCGAAGTTTCAGTTCATAGCCGGTTGGCTCTAAGGCAGGGTGGCCTGGCAGAGAGGCATCACAGAGGAGAAATAGTTCATGGCAAAACAGGAAGCAGCAAGCAACAGCAAACCTGCCTTCCCTCTTTTTCTTTATATTCCATCCAGGCTACAAGCCTGTTGATTGGCGCCACCCACACCTAGGACAGGGCTTCCATTATCCACACTCTGAACTATGCTAATCCCAGTCAAAGCTAATTTAGGACCACACACCCTCAATCCAGCCAGCTCCAAAACGCCCCGTCTATGAATGCGTAAGGCTTTGGGGGGACATCTAGATCCAAGCCATAACACATACATTTTATTCATCTTTAAATCATAGTAACAGCCATGTCCCAGGAGGGTGGGACAGGAGATTAAAATCTCACCCTATAAAGTGAAAAAATGTCCTGGTTTGGAAAGTTTTCTGTTTTAACGGTGTACTGTGTTAAATAATGTTCCCCACAATTCAAGACCACTACAAACTTCAGAATTTGATCTTATTTGAAAATATCATTGAATTCAGATGAGGTCACACTGCATCCGGGTGTGTCTGAGCCCAATAACTTGAGTCCTTATCAGAGGAGAAAACACAGAGAGAGATAGAGACAGAAGGAGTCTCCTTGAGACAGCAGGGGCAAAGCCTTACTACAAGCTAAGGAAAAGCAATCTGCAGTCACCAGCTGCTTGGATGAGTTGAGGGGAGACCTCCCGAGAGCCCACAGAGCTCAGTGAGGCCCGAGACACCTGGATTGCAGGCTCCTAGCTTCCAGAGCTGCAAGAGAATAGACCGTTTTAAGTAGCTTTGTATAATTTGTTACCAGCCCTAGAAAATTAATCCACACAGATGTGCAGAGCAGGGGCACAGTAGGGGCTCAGGATGCACCTGCGCCCCTCAGCGCTGGTTCTGAGAGTCATTTTCTTCTCCTGCAGCTGTGCCAGGACACAGACAGCACAGGAGGGACTGAATGAACTCTGACTCCTAAACCTCATACCGCTCTACACAGGCCTGGCCCTCCCTCCCCAGGCCCGCTCCTCCCTCTCATCTCTGACTGGCAAACTGTACTATTTGGATGAGGCACTTCCACCTAATTAAGAATTCTTTTGACAAGTGAGTTTTTTTCTAGACCCAAGAGCCCAGTTGCAGCTTGTTAACCTCATTATGTCCATGAGATCAGTTTGGTGAAATTCTAAAGCTCCTCATTTACTTTCTTGACAAAAAGTAGAATTGTGCACCAGAAAGCACATTAAAGATTCTAGTCTCATTAAACCTTTTATCCAAAGTTAATACAGCTGAGAAGACGATGCTTTTTCTTCCTGGAGTGCATGAAGGTTCTTTCTTTGTCCCAGTATTCTCAAAATGATCTGTTATTTCCCAGACCCATCCACACTCCGGTTACTCCACGCTGCTCTGCAGGAAAAGGCCAGGCCTCATTTTCCAGTCCTGAGAAAAGAAGGCACTGCCTTCCCACACAGTCATTCCAATCCCCTGGCCTAAGGAACTACAAGCTGTATTAAGATAAATAGGAAATAAATGAGTCTTTAACTGAGAAGGAAAAAAAGAGAGCCTTTTCAGCAAGTTTTTTGAGTTCATGCAGTAGAAAAGTGATTTCACAGCTTGGCTGAGGCAGAATCCCTGCAAAGTAAAATGTCTCTCTTTGTTCAAGATGGGGAGGAGATAAAAAACTTCATACTAAAATAAATATCTGCAAATTTCAGAAGACTTTGATTGCCAAAAACTATGAAAGGTGAATAGCAAGGTGGCATTAAGATTCCTGGTAATGCAGGTCATTATTTTTACAGAAAACTAACTGCCCTAACCCGCTTAGCATTTCCCTCTCTCGATATTGGGAGAAATGAGACTGGCACTAACAAAATAAGATTTGACAAATGAACGACACACTCAACAACTCCAATCTCCCTAGAGAACCATCCCATTTTTGGTCTCCAAATCTTTTCTGAATCACTTATATTTATAACAATCCATAAAACAATTTCTTTTGCTCTGCAGGTCAACATTTATTTGGTATTTGCAGATAGCAGAAATCAGTGAGGCACAGGTGTTCAGCGTTGGGATTCAGACAGAACATTGCTCCGGCCAGCACTAACATGGACCAAGTCTTGGGGCATAACTGTGGCCGGTGTAAATACGCACAACTGAGGGCCAGCGCCCAGTTGGATGGAGGCCTCGCTCTCCTTCTACCAGGGGTCCCGGCTTCTGCTTTAGTTGGGGTTCCCAGGAAGTCTGCTCCAGGTGGAAAGTTGTGCACAGGCTCACAGGTGTGCATCCTGGAATGTCCCCCAGAGGCCACGGGATGAGGACATGGTCCCCACCTTGGTGTTGCTGTGAGATAGGGGAGCCCCGGAGAAAGGAACCTGATGGGCGATCTGAGGGTCATCCAGGACCCCCACCTTCACGAAGGGCAGAGGGACACCAGGACACCACCCCACCCCACCCGACTTCCTAGTCGCTTGGTTCCAGCCTTGAGGTGAGCGTGCACGCTGCCCTGTGCACTGAGGGCTGCGCTCACCACAGGCCTTAGAACATCAGCCACCACTCACAGACTGGGCCCCAGGAAAGTGAGCCGCTGTGACCTCTCTCTTCCCCCACCCCCCGCCATTGGGTCTACTGGTACTTTTTAGGTATGCAGTGCAGGTACACTCATCATTGGGATCCTGTTTCTTTACATGACAGA
Source organism: Fukomys damarensis (assembly GCF_012274545.1). NCBI lineage: Eukaryota > Metazoa > Chordata > Mammalia > Rodentia > Bathyergidae > Fukomys > Fukomys damarensis. The sequence goes on along the minus strand of NW_022900950.1, from coordinate 80,097,658 downwards.
CCTTGGCTCCTATTTTTCCCCATTCCCCTGCCCTCCCTTCTGCCCCTCTGCCCTTCCCCACCTGGAGCATTTGCTGCAGGAACCGGGGGCTGACTAACGCCTCATGGGGCCAGCACAGCAGACCTAGCAGTGGCTCTGCGCCTCTCGCAAGCTCCAGCCGGCCTGGCCTTCGAAGCTGCTCCGGGAAGAGAGGGAGCCGCCTCCGCAGCCCTGTGCTCGCAGGACTAGGTCTCGAGTCATGCCTCCTCCGGTGCCCGCTTAACCTGAGGCAGACAGCTTTCCCCAAGGGCGGTTCTGAGAGAAAGGCTCGCTGTGCACTGTCAGCGGGGTTCTGGGCAGCCGGGAGAACGGAAGCCTCAGTCCTGGGAGCGGCCTGCGCAGAGCACCAGAACCCACAGCTCCTGCCTGAGCCAGCTGCGTGGCTTTTCTCTGCGCTGCTTTCTGTGCCACTGCTGAACGCTAGCCCACTATCCTCCGGATGTTAGACTGCGAACTCTCCCCTCCTAAATCCCTCGGCCTCCAACACCCTCGGTCCTGATGGCCTACTCCTACCCTAAATGCCTGCTGCCTTCCAGAGCTCCTTGGGAATCTCATTTCGCCCTGGCGGGGTACGGCTGAGGTAAATGAACGGCGGGCCTAGCGGCAGGCAGGCAGGAGTGGGTTCTCCTGCCAGGGCAGCAAATGTGCCAGAGCCCGACTGTGCCTGTAACCCCCCCTCCTCAGCGTGGACTTCAGGTGGCCCAGGTTCCAGCTGCTCGGGAGGTATTTTTTCATCTTATGGCAAAGCAGGGGGCAGGCCGCCACCCAGGTCCCGAGGAAGAAGGGCGGTCACAGACTGTGGAGCAGGCCAGAGCCAGTGCCCAGGTCCATGCCGTGCCTGTGCCTGCCTCCTCATGTCCCTGGCCTGCGGGGCCCCTCCTGGCCTGGGGATGGGGTGGCCAGGGACGGGAGCTGCTGCCCCAACTCGGGAGGGAGGCATCTGGTGAGCCAATTCTTTGTCTGTCGCTGCCTGGTGCTCCTCACGACTGCCACAGGAAGGAGGGAGCAGTAGGTGACCTTGGGGCGTGGCAGACTCCCCAGCCCTGCCTGTGGCTTCCTCTGCTGGCCACTCTGCTCCCCAGTGTGGAGCCTGACAGGCCTGACGCAGCCAGTAACGAAGACCGTGTGACAATTACATACTAAAGACCAAGCTAAGAAAATGACCAGTGAGTCTTCAAATAGTAATTCTCATTTAAGAAAATCAAAATTTTTAAGAAAATTAAAAATTCTTAAGAAAACCAAATTTTATATGGCCCATTTTTAATGTATAAAAGATGAGATCCTTTGACTAAAATTAGAAGGTTAGGTCACAGCAGAACATCTGTGCATTCCCTGTACAAGTGTATTGTGTTAACTGATCCAAGACGCCGTGTGCTCAGTCCTGATTCTCTGCATGGTTTACCAGGAAATGGAGTGGGAAAACAAGGATTATTTGAGTGCCTATCTTTGTCTTAATTTTTAAAGAGTTTCATTTCATTTGTCTGAAGGAAATGTTCTGTATTCCTTCAAAGACTTGTAATCATTGATTTAAATACAAATCAATAAAATTATAGTGTGAGAGACCTGAGTATATAGAATCTGAGAGGGTCTAGGTCCAGTAAATGATTAAACCCAGAAAGAAACTCAGCTGTCTATGAATTTGTATGTGTGTTTGTGTGCTGCCCATCCCCCAGTCTAAGTCCCAGAGCCCTCGGGTTGGTACACATGCCTTAAACAGGACACCCTGAGACAATCCCTTCCCCTCCTGCCCAGGAGGACACAGCCATAGTCACAGACTCTGAGGAAGGAGCCCCCCCACCCCCCAGCGCTTGGATGTCCTGAACTTCAGAACTGTAAGAAATAAATGCTTGTTACTTATAACCCACTCAGTCTATGGTATTTTGTTATACAGCAGTCTGAATGGGCCAAGACAAGTCCTGAAGAAAGATCCAATTACTCACTGATCATGGAAACAAAATTAATGCCATTATTTATTTGTGGTAAAATAAAAAGCACTAATTCCGTTTCTATCTTCACCTCCCGGTAGAAGGGAAGAGTGGGTTTTATAACCCTTGTTCCGTGGGACACGGTCTCTGGATCACAGCAATGGTGAACCATCAAAGAGAGTTGCTCTAATTTCGAGATCCGGCGTACTATCCCCAGCCGTTTACTCTAGAAGACAGCTTTTGACAAACCAGTTGAAGAATGGAACTTTTTACACGAGCAGAGAGGAGATCCGCTGAAGAATGAAGAAGCGGGGGGCACTCGCGCGGGGCCAGGGAAACCCTCGCCACATCCCAGCCTGGGATCCACTTGGGGGAGATGCGGCCCTTGTGAGCCTGGCCATACGCGCCTCCCTGGCTGTGTGCGCCCCCGGACTTTCTTGGCCACTGCACGGTGCGCGTCCCCAGCAAGGAATGGCTGGGCCCTGGGCTGCGGAGCAGGACCCTGAGACCCACTCGCTGCCCATGCGGCCTGCTCTGCGCTCCCACACTTCCCTCTCCGCTGCGGCTGCCTGGCGTCTTCCTGCCGCCCTCGCTGGCAGAGCCGCGACTCCCTTTCCGGTGTCAGGCAACCTGGTTGGGAGCTGACAGACCCAGGCCTGGATACGCTTTTATTTCACAGATGAATGAACAGGCGTCACATGGCTCCGTAAGACTCATGTTTTGAAAAATACCATCCAATTACTGGAGGAGTCGGAGTGAGAAAGGCCTGCCGAGGTCTCTGGCATACCGAGTGCAGATATCTAAAATTAGAAATAGTTCCTCATTACATCGTTCCTAGCTGTACAAGACGCCTATTTTTCATTTTTCTAAACTATCCTATTAATGTATTGGAATATGCTTGTGCTAGCTGAAATGGTGCGTTTGCCTGTTCTGGCTCAAACACGCTGCGTGAAGGTGTGATTCGGTGACTTCTAACAGCGCGAAACAAGGCAACACACGAACCAGGCAACCCAGAGAACGGACCCGGTAACTGCGCAGCGAGCTCACCGCGCTCTCCTGTCCGGTGTAAAGGCTGCTGAGCCGAACTCCACAGCGAGAGCCGTAAGCTGCTTGACCTGCGCGCCTACTTGTTCACTATTCTTGTACTTCCTGCCACCTATTTCTTTTTTCCTTTCTACCAACAATTTTTCAACTGAAGGTGTTGGGGTGCTTTTAACATCCGAGTGATCTGCCTATCACAGGCCTAGAAACAGCGCCGGAAACTACAATCAGAGACTCTACATTGCTGGAACTCGGCAGGGCCTGGCCTGGAAGGAGGGTGGATGTTTACAGCCTGCCCTGGTCCCCTTTCAGCATTCCCTAAATGTATTTCTATGGAATATTTAAAAAGCCAAGTTATTGAAGGCGACTAATTGTTTGTCTGATGTTTTGTGGAAAAGCCTCCGAGCGCGTAGCTCTAGGGACCAGGAGAAAGCGTCTCCCACCATTGCAGCTTCATCATCATCACCATAAAAAAATCCCTCAGGTAATTAGTAAGGTCAAACAGTCGTGCAGACATTTGTATCTCCGCCCTGAAGACAAAACAACCGGCAAGTGGCGTCTTGCTTTAGCAATTTAGGTGAATCCACAGAGTGAAGAGGGCAGGTCCTGCGCGGGGTCACATGAGACGCGGACCAAAGCGGAGCCTGGAGGTTGCGCTGCAGTGCAGGGAGTTGGAGCAAAGAAAATCAGCAGCTTGGACGTGAACAGGAACTGCAGGAACAGAGTGGGAGCCTCAAAAGCTGGATGCAGGATGGCAATAGTAACAGAACTGCCGGAGCATAGCTGCTCCGTACAGTAGCCTCAGCCACACGTGAGTACGTTTTAACTTTAACCCTAAAAAATTTAACTAGGTGAGGTTCGCAATCAGCTCCTGAGCCACAACACGGAAAACACGGCCACAGCTGCGGAGCACTTCACCCGAGTTTTCAGCAGAGAGCGCAGAAGAGCAGTCACCGCCCAGACATGCACAAAGGGAGGGGCGGGGCCTTTCGAAGGGAGGAGCGGGGCAGACCGCAGCTACTGTCCTTTTGCTCCAGTCAGATCAACCATGGACCAAACCCAGGGCGTCTGGCCCAGCGGGGAGGGAAACAGAAGGCCCACGGCGACACCGTGAAGCGGGTGGGTGCTGGAAGTTGCTGGACGTTGCACAGGTCTGAGCCCAGTTTGCAGAGCTGTGGGGGAGCCACGCGGCGGCGCTGCCCCAGACAAAGGGCCCCATCGTGTGTCCGGCTGCACAGGGCCACCTCGCCTGCCTAGTTTTCAGTTTGCTTCTTTCTTTCGGGCCTTAGACTGTATTATGCCATTCTCTCCTGGACTGTAAGGTTTCCTTTCTGACTGTAATGGAATAAAACTAGAAATCAACAACAGGAACTCTAGAAATTGTGCAAAGCATGGGAGCTAAACAACAGGTTCTTGAAATTCTAGTGAACCAATGAAGAAATCAAAATCAAAATTTTAAAATGTCATGAAAATAGAAAATGTATCAAAGTACATAGGATACAACAAAAGCAGTATTCAGAGGGAAGTTAACAAGAATAAAAGCCTACATCAAAAGATAAAAGTGTTTCAAATAACCTAAAATTGAAACTGAAGGGATTAGAAAAGCAAGAACAAACCAAACCCAAATCTGGCAAAAGGAAATAAATAAGGAAGATCACAATAGAAGCAAAAAAAAAAAAAAAAACAAAATAGAGATTTAGAAAAGATTAAAGATTACTGAAACAAAGAATTCTATTTTTGAAAAGATAAATAAAATCAACAAGCCTTTACTAAGACCAACCAAGGTAAAGGGGTGGAGGGAGGGAGAGAGAGAGAGAGAGAGAGAGAGAGAGAGAGAGAGAGAGACAGAGAGAGAGGAGAACCAAAGAAATGAAATCAGACATGAAGAAGGAGACAGGTAGTAACCCAGAAACACAAATGACACGAGGGATACCATGAGCTGCTGTGTGCCCACAAATCATAACGGGTACGTTTCGGGGGTACCATGTTCACACTCAAACTAAAGAAATGGATGCATTCTGAACACAAATAGCCTACCAAAATTCAACCATGAGGGTGCAGAAAGCATGAACAGACTAAGAACAAGTAACAACACTGAATCATTCATAAAAAAAATCTTTGAACAAAGAAAGGTGGTTTTGCTGCTGAATTTCATCAAACATTTAAAGCACTAAAACTAAGTTCTCTCAAACTACTGCAAAAAATCAAAAGAGAAACAAATAATCCACTCCCATAAGATCATCATTGCCCTGATAAAAAAATTCAGAGGATACATAACCAAAAAGAAAGCCACAGGCCATTGCCCCAGATGAACACAAATGCAAAATTTTTCAACAAGCAAATTGAATTCAGAAACACTTGAAAAAGAATTTACACCATGATAACGTGAATTGTCCTGGGGGTTAAAGGAGAGTTCAACATAAGCAATCAGAAAATGAAATAAATATCTTCTACAGAATAAAGAACAAAAGCACAGTAATCTTGAGAAAAATCAACATGGCAAGGCTGCAGGAGCTGAAACACAGACCAGCAGAGCAGACTGCAGAGCTCACCTATGAATCCACGTTTATTGCCAGCTGATTTTCAATAAAAGCAATCTCTTTAATCAATGGGCAACCATATGTAGAAGAATGAAACTGAACTCCCACCTCTTACCATGTGCAAAAATCAATTCAGAATTAAATATAAGATTGAAATTTTTTCTGGAAGGAAAAAAATTGGGGAAAAACCTCAACAATTTTCATAGGTAAAATGTTAATCTGGGCAATGATTTTAAAAATGAGCACACAAGCAGAGGCTACAAAATAAAAACCTGATAAATGAGATTGTATCCAAATAAAAAGCTCTGCATTAACAAAGGTAATTAACAACAGACTGAAGAAATAACCTTTGCAGTGGGAAAAAATTTACCAATTATTCATCACCAAGAGACTAATATTTAGAATATGTAAGGAACTTAACAGCAAGTAATAATATTAATAATATGATATAAAATGGACAAATTGCCCAAACAAGCATTTCTCAAAAGAAGATACACAAATGGTCAACAATTGTATGAGACTCTGTTCCAACATCATTAATAATCAGGAAAATGAAAATCAAAACTTCAATGATATGACATACAAATCACAATATTATTTTAAAACATCAGGAAGAATAAGAAAGAAAAAGAGAGAGAGAGAGAGAGAGAGAGAGAGAGAGAGAGAGAGAGAGAGAAAACAGGAGAGGGAAAGCAAGGAAGGAAAAGGAAAGGGAAGGGGAGAAAGGAAAAGTCCCATACATTCCTGGTGGAAATGTGAATTAGTACAGTCATCATGGAAATTACTATAGAGGTTCATGAAAAACTGAAATAGAACTCCTATGATCTAGCAATCCCACCATTCATACAGATAGATAGATAGATAGATATAGTACGTCAGAGAGACATCTGTAGCCTCATATTTATTGCAGTGCTATTAAAAAATGGCTAAGATATTCCATTTTATAGGAAAACCACCAATAAACTCAATGAGGAAAAAAATGACTAGGATATATAACCAATTTAGATGTCCATCAACAAAGAAAGGAGAAAGAAAAGGTGGTAAGAATGCAGAGTGGGATACATTTTAGCCACAAAAAAAGAATAAAATCGCATGGATGGAACTGAAGAACACGGTAAGTGACAGAAGCCAGACACAGGAAGTCAGATACCATGTGTTCTCCCCTATATATGGGAGCTGAACACTGGGTCCCAGAGCAGAACGAGCTTCCCGTGCCCTGGGAGGGTGGAGAAGAGGCAGGGGATTGAGGATGGAAATGGGAAGGGGCACAGCGGGGTGGGTGAATCACTTCTGCTAACCTCCTGCGATCCGGGAAGACAGTACGGTTGGCATCAACTGTACACTTCCAAATAGTTAACAGAGGGATTCGAAATGTCCCCGACACAGAGAAATGAAACGTGTTCAAGGGGTGGGTACGGCAGTTCCCCGATCTGAATATTACACATTGTACACAGGTATTGCGATGTTATACTGTCCTCCTTACATATGGACAACAGTTAAGTATCTATCTCAATTATAGAAACATATAGCTCCCAAGTGAGTATAATATATCGAGACATAGATAGATAGATAGATAGATAGATAGATAGATAGATAGATAGATAGATAGTGGGTACGGCAGTTCCCCGATCTGAATATTACACATTGTACACAGGTATTGCGATGTTATACTGTCCTCCTTACATATGGACAACAGTTAAGTATCTATCTCAATTATAGAAACATATAGCTCCCAAGTGAGTATAATATATCGAGACATAGATAGATAGATAGATAGATAGATAGATAGATAGATAGATAGATAGATAGATAGATTGTGTGTGTATATACATATATATATATATATATAGAGAGAGAGAGAGAGAGAGAGAGAGAGGGAGGGAGGGAGGGAGGGAGAGAGAGTAAACTCTATGGTTAGAGAAGCCGGCTGTTAGAATAAAGAGGGGAAATTTCAGGTGAGAAGAAGCAATAGCCAGTAAACTACACAGCTTCAAATAACTGAGAGTTTGAATACATTTCCTATCTATTTTCCTAACCTTTTTTAAGGAGAAACAACCTCCACTTGATCTATTAAACTTTAAAAATAATATCTTGCTATCATGAATAATTGTGTTTGGAGAAGAAAATGACATAAGGCTAGGCCAACCAAAAAAATATAAGGGCTGGATTCTACTTTACTTTTATTTGGCTAGATTACATTTCAGTGCCTCCTTTGGTAGCTTGGGCTTCCCGAGCTTTCAAAACAATTTTGGTGTATCCAGGATAAATGCTCATTCAGCGAGCGACAGAAAAAGAGCCATTTGTTATTCTTGACCAGAGTGAATAATCCAAAATTTATTAGTATGGGAAAGATAGTGTTCATTACTTCTTGCATCTTCATGAAATATTATATTACTTTACTTGCACTCTTTGAGAAAAGAACTCTGAAGATCATATTTTTCAATACTGAGCAAATACTGGAATAGCAGCTCTGTTCAGGAGAACAGAACTAAAGAGGGCAGCAGAAAAACTGCAGGTCGATTCCTCCTTCTGACAACCACTGCTCTGTGACACAGCCACTCACCCTCCCTATGCCTCCGTCTCCCTGCGGGTCAAACACTTGCTGAATGAAAAGATCACCTTCTACAGGTGAGTTCCTATGGGCACTACTGCCACTCACCTCCTGCTGAAAGTTACCAACCAGTGACAGCGTCCTTTCCCGAAGGTCCCACGGACAGCCTCAGAATCATGGGCAACATCACCCTTCAACAAACCACGGCTAATTAGTTTATATTTGCACCATCCCTCATGAAATTTCTTACAGCTGTAATAGTCTAAAAATAGAACAAAATATTTTTCTTATAAAGAAGGAAGAATCATAAAGGCCGTAAATTCATTCTTGTAAAGAAGTACATCAAAGATATTTAATTCTGTGGACCTGAATGGATTGTGTTCCAGGGCACTGAGCTGCATATAGTGTCTGTGATGCCTGTGAGAGCAGTTCTTATTTAAGACTTGAATAATGCGTCTATGCAAAACGTGGCAGGTGACCCCACCACCTTTTCCACATACCTACTCTTCCAAGGTTGAGGGTGATAGCGATGGAATGACCCAATCTTTCCATGCTGAGTTTGGGACTCGCGGTCTGCCCCAGTGGCCTGCCCCACGGTGCGCTTCATGACTGTGACTCCCGTGATGCCTCTGTCTCTCAACTATGCTATTACTTCTTGAATCTCAGGAACTGTTTTGATAGGCACAGTCTAGTACTGGCTGTACTAAGCAGCTTTCTGAACTCTTGCTGATTTAATTAATGTGGTTTTAGAGATCAATAACAAAGTCCCACCCAGCATGGCACTAAGGAAGAGGAAAAACCATTTACATCCTGTAGCATCATGCTACCACGAAAGCACTTTGCTCAGCTCTGGGCATTCGTCCCCCGAAGAAGGGACATCCGTGTGAAGGTTGAAATGAGTAGCATCCTTGCCAGTGGAGGAGGGGCTTGAGGAAGGGGCTAAGCAGCACTGAGATGCCCTGCTGTGCTTGAGGAATGGACGTGCTTCCTGAAACACATGTGCAAAGTAGAGAACATTTCAGATGCATCCAAAGCATTCGGCTATGGATCGTTTGTGAATGATGATTAGATAAGGCGTTATGCATTTAAGTATTTGAGGGAGTAGTGAGGAATTTGAAGCTATTGCTTAAAAGCCATCCCAGGAGCATTCTAGAAGTTGGGGTGAAGCAAAAGAGGCAGTGCTGCCAAAGGCAGTGACAGCCAATGTCAAAAGCAACCACTGGAAGAAACAGAAGGCCAGAACTGAAGAATCAGGCCACAGGCAGAGCACGCAAAGGCAGACGTGATCTGTCCCAGTCACGGATTAGTCATGGAAAATGAGCAAATGTTGTTAGAAAGTCTGTGAGAGCATAAAGTACATTTTTCCAACACCTTGTAGGTGAGATTTGTGATTTATTTTCCTTCTAACCTTCCAATATAATTAAATTCCTATCACTTTGCACCAACTCATATGAAGAATGAATCAACTCTCACTTTATTGATTTCATTAACTCATTAGCAGCTATTATTACAAGATTAGCTCTGTAATTTTTAAAATGAGATTCAGAAATGCACATAATTAAGAGTAACAACTACAGATTTTCCATTGGGAAAAGTATTTTCTTTATTGTAAACCAATCATCATTTAGACAAAATCTATTATTTAATCAAAAGATTAATGTACACTATCATCTGCTAGATTAATGCAAAATAAAGTATTTTGGGGAGGAGTTCTTCAGTAAAATTGATCAATATGGTGAATTTATAAGTCAATTTATCAAAACCTATATATAAAATAAACAGGAAATTATTTGAGTCCTATAATTCTAGAAATCAAATTTGTTAGTATCATCATGGACAAACCATGGGTCAGGCCACATTTATCTGTCTCTCCTCCCCCTCCCATGCCTAAGAAGTCAGAGATTCTTTCACCTTGATCTCAGTTGCTGGGTACATAGACTCCAGCGGGTGGTAAGCTCCTCTGAACCTTTCCTGGATTATCAGCAGGCAGAAAATATGGATGGGACCATCAGATCTGCCCAAATTAACTCCATAACTTTTTCAAGTTACTTTAATATTTCACTCTTTTTTATCTCTTTTCTTATTAGAAGACAGAAATAAACCTATATGCCTTTTAGATTTGGTATGAAGTTTAAAAAAATTAAACATACTTAAAACCCTGCATATTGCCAGATAACCTAGTAACTTTCCAAAGTGGTACTTATTGGTATAATCATTATCTCATTGTATTAGACATTGTTTTTGGCAAACGACAGGTCCTGTAACATAAAATTAATTAATAATGACAAGTGAAATATTGATCGGGTAAATTTGAGTGGTCTTGATTGCTAGCTAGCAGGTAAATATTTGTAATGAATAGTTCCCGACTGTAGCTACCACTTAACCTAGGGTTTGTTATATTTGTAATCTCAATTTTCATAGCTGTTATTACTCCAAAAAGTAAGATTCCATGACCAGACATATTTAGAAAACATTTGGATTAAACAAAATTGAGAGGGATTCTTCAGTGATCCTCCCAACCTTTTTATATGATCATACACAGCATAAGAATAGTATTAGGGAAATAATCTTAAGAAGCCAAATGGACCATTTAAGTGCTTTCCCGACCCTGGGCTCTCTGATATATACTATGAAAACCCTGGGATTTCAAGAAGCCAGAGTGGTCTACTGTTGCTGTTACATATTTCTTCTCACTTCTAGATCATCTGCAAAATGAGTTTTCCACTTTGCAGGTTACAAGATATAAATATTCACATTAAGACTTCCTAAAATACCTTGACAAATTCTTAGTCTTAAAATTAAGATTTCTCAAAAACCATCTGTCCTCCTCATTTTTCTCTGCAATTGACCTGAGATTCAGGGCTTGCTTAAAAGCATCTTATACTTGTTCCTGTGTCTCCTCATCTCTCATCTCTCCTCATCTCTCCTCATCACTCTGTGCCCAATGTAAGAGGCTAATTCTCATATTATTTCCCCTCTAGTAAGCTTCTAGTTATAACCCAGAAACCAAGACCAATGCCGGTGCATGATTTCTCCTGGGAACAGCACCCGAAGAATTCGAATAACTGAAGCCCTTGGATTGGAATTTATGTGTAGCTGACTTAAATACTTTTCAAAAATAAAAGTGGTAGCCAGTAGCAACCTCAGTGCCAATTACTATACACGGTGCTCTCTAGCTGAGAACAAAAACTGGGATCGCTCACTACGAACAAAAGCGGAAGCAGAGTGGGCGTGTCCCAAAGCTCACAAAGGCGAGCACATGGCCACACTGTGCCAGACACTGCAGAGGGAGGTGACTGCCCAGCATGGGGTAAACGGCTGTGCCCGAGGCTTGGCGCACATCGGAACAGCAGCTACACAGTCCCGGAAATGGGACTGAAGTAAACAACGTGACAAAAAGGGCAGAGATATCATCTGATTAAGGCAGTTCCTTATTATCTCAAAATAAATGCATTAGCATTCAATAATGATCAATTTCAAATAATCAAAGCTTAAAATAAGCATTTCTTAGTAACCTTGGGAGCAATAAATATTTCTTCTTTTATTTAACTGTAACCTGGGAGTCTGACTGGTTGGTATAGAAATATAAAAATTTTCTTAAATAAGGAATAATATGTTTGAAAAAATAGCATTTTGGATCCAAGGGTTACTTTGTTTACTTAAAAAGAGAAAGAGATTTCTACGATTTCATAGACTGCAGTGTGGATAGAACAGCGCATTCAAAGCACCCCAAAAAGGGCAAAGGTACCAAAGCTGGGTCTCCGTGGCGTTGGCCCAGGGCACAGCTGTACCCTGCAGTCCTCTCCTACACAAATCGGAACAAGTGCAGTCACAGTCGGCTGTACATATCTAGATTATTCTCTGCTCAGGCTTGTCTTCCCACGTGAGTTACAGACCTATCCCTGGAAGGCTCTTTCCACAGATCTCAAAGAGAGCGAAGCATGCATGGAGTACTTCCCTTGGAAACAGCTGCCTTGTCTTTCCCCACAACTCATCCTCTCTCAGCCCTTCTCTGGCACGTGGTGTAACTGAGTTGGAACTCCAAACGATGCTGTGATGGCTGTGTCTGGGTGTCCCCCTAAGGCCTGAGTGGTCCTAGGTGAGGAGTCTCAAAGGGGGCTGGGTTAGGGTGTGTGACTGTGGACTAAGGGTGTGGCGCTGGGATTAAGCAGGTGGATGGGGAAGCCCCACCCTGGGTGTGGGCAGCACCAACCAAAAGGCTTGTAGCCTGCAGGGAATATAGAGGGACGGAAACAAGGCGGGCTGCTGCTGCTTTCTGCTTGTTGCTTTCTGCCTGCCATGGACTGTTTCTCCTCTTCCATGACCCTCTGCCAGGCCACCCTGTCTTGGAGCCAGCCACTATGGACCAAAACTTCTACAAACTGAGCTGAAATAAACCTTTTCTCCTTTAACTTTGGGTGTTGGGTATTTTGTCTCTGCAATGAGCAAAATAACCAAGACAGATGCTTTTCAGTGAGCCAGAACTGCACAGGCAGCCTAACCTGTTTGTAGAATTGTCAAAGTTCTAAACAGAATTTTACCTTCATTTAACATACTGGTTAGACTTTTAAAACAGAACTGTATGTGCAGGAGAAATAGCTCAGTTCACATATTTTAAATACTTCACAATTGAAGCAGAAGCACCAAATAACATTAGGGGTTGATTTGACTTTATGAAACATCAAACCCTTTTATTTTATGAATAAGAAAAGCAAGGTCAAGAGGGGATTGGTCAGCTTGGAAAGCCTTTGACATTGAAAAGACAACCATTCTTATTTTTCCATTTAGAATAATTTGGGAGTAATGGAATCCTCTGAAGTTGTGTCTACAGGGTTTAACCAGGTGGGCCCTTAAAAAATACTCCCTAGTCAACAAAAAAAAAAAGAGGCCACATGAAGACTGCCCATGCAAAGAGTAAGAAAATGTTTCTACTTTTCTTTAATATCAAGTTCTCTTATCTGTGTCTAATAGACTTGCATACTGTTCACTTGGTTTTCACCTTAAACATCCTTAAATGCAGAGTTAAGTGTATCTTAGTATCCTCTCTCCCTGCTTTTTTGTAGTGTTTGGGATTAAACCCAAGACTTTGCACAAGCTAGGCAAACCTACTCTACCCATGAGCTACATTCCCATCTCACTATTAAGTCTCTCTCTCCCTCTCTCTCTCTTCCTACACACACACACACACACACACACACACACACACACACACACACACTATTCTTCTCCCCATCTAGGAAATGTGTTTCTGGGTTCTCAGGTAAATTACTTTTGTTTTATTCCCTTCTGATATCTTGCAGTCGACTGGGTTATGAGTTTTTCCTATTGAAATCTATATGCATAACTTCAAAATCTACTTTCATTTTCAAAGATGATTAGATACAGTAGTTGGAGGAAAAATAACTTTTAAATGAGCTAAAAATCAGAAATCTAAGGTATTATTCTCACTTCTCTGAGATTCTAATCAAATCACTTAATCTTCTAAGCTTGTCATATTTACCCATAAGCTAGAGCTAATTATCCCTGTCCTGCTTACTCCAAGTGGTTGAATTGAAACTAAGAGTGATAATGAGTGAGGCTGCTTTGTTAGCTGTTAGTCACTGCCAATTAAGGAATACGGTTTTTTCGTCCAATCCTTTATCCACCATTGTGGAGCTCCTACCCCAACTCAGTTCTCTGGGAAGGACGGAGCTCATGAAAATGACTCAAAATTATGAATGCTGCCCCTGTGAACCTCAAAGTTAAATGGGGGAGACAGGCATTAACCAAAAATGAGGGAAGTATGGGTGTGATCAACTGAAAGGGAAGAGCACGGCCCTTAGAGAAATAATGAGTAGACATTTACCTTGGATTCAGACAAATTTCTTTAAGTTAGCGGCTTTAAAGAAGTCTGTGCAAAGGACAGACAAGGAGTGGGGAAGTGTTGGTAAGAAGCACTCCGGTCACAGGCACCATGCAGGCTGCCACAATCATACAGGTATGAACACCAAGTAGAAGGGGAAATGTAAGGCAATGTGGAAGACACAGGCAGGAAGCAGGTCACCAGGAAACTGTACTCCATGGGAGGAATTCTGTTTCTTATTAAAGTGCAACAAAAAGACAGTGAAAAATATTAGGTAACCGATCGACATATCATGAACAGTTTGTAAAGAAACACTTTAGTTCTGTGTGGAATGTATTTGAGATCTACTTCTGTGATATAAAGGGATCAATGATTAATTCAAAGTTGGCATACAATGAGAGAAAGTACAAACTCAACAGGAATAAAGTTTCATTTATTGATTTAAGAGCACTTGGATGAAGGTGGGGACGAGAGGGTCAAAAAAGAAGCGTTTACTTAGCATCCAGCTAAGACTGAAATTTTATCTTGTCGTCACATAAGAAGGTGCACAGATGAAACTGGGCCAAAAATTCTGAAATAATCCATGCTGTGCTTTGAATTTGCCCATTCCCAAATTCAGGCATGGCCAGTGCGTGGAAGTAAGAACCAAGGCCCATCCCCGAGGCTATGATGAAGGTCTCCGTGAAAGAAACTTCGTACACACTCCTCCCCTCTGCCTCCATCTCAGATGCAGAGACCTGACACTCACCAGCAGCTAATGTCTTGACTTCGGAGGGCTAGCCTGTGCAAAACTGAATTTCTGTTAAATGCACAAATAAAGAAAATCCGGCTGGTCCATGACATCACTAAATCTTCCTTTTACGTGAGTTGAATTTGCTTCAATATATTCACACAATCTGTACACAAGTGAAAATTTTCAGTCCATATCTTTCACTTTAGTAGAGCTTTCATAAGAAGATTCACAATGTTTTATGTGAAATCCCAAAATCTGAAACTTCTAAATTTCCCCAGAAGTGACTTTTGCAATTCATTTACCAGCAGAACTTGACATAACCTAATCAAATTTAGCCAAAATCCATCCTAAAATGGTGTAAATTCTGATAGTTTTTATTTCATCTCATTTAGCTTGATTCTTTGCATATTTCAGTACAGAAATATAGACATATTAATTATAAGTTATTGTCATCAATCCCGCTAGCAGTGATATCTAATATAAGATATAAGTATCTCTACAACCTTTCTAAAACCTTAAAAATTATGAATTTAGATGCATAACTGGCTGCAAGGGTTTCTGATAAGGGACAACCAACTTGGAATAATATTCATTTTAGGAATCACTGACTTTTTCTTCATTAATTATATTGGTACTTATAATATATACAGTACAGTTACATTCACCATTAGGATCTTGTAGCTTTACATGATGTATCTTTGTTTGTTTGTTGGTTGGTTGGTTGGGTTTTTGAGATAGGGTCTCATTATGTAATTGATACTGACCTGGAACTCACTATGTAGCCCAGGCTAGTCTCGAACTCACAGTGTTTCTCCTGCCTCAGCCTCCCGAGTGCTGGGATTACAGGCGGGCACCACCACATCCGGCTTTATATGATGTATATTGGTTCTTATTTTTTCCCCACATCCCTGGCCTCCCATCAACCTCCCCACCCTTCCCTATTTACAAAGACTTTGTTTCCATTTTTTCCTTTTCCCTTCTTTCCTTTCCCCTACCCTTCCCACTTCCCTTATTCCTGTAGCCCTTTTCTTCTTATTTCACATTATCAATTATACAATTTGAACCTTACTTACACTTTTAGTTTATCACACCAGAAAAACTATTTAGTATTTACACATTTGTCCTATTTATTTTGCTTAAGAGTATGGCCTCAGTATGTACCCATTTACCTATAAATGACTCTGGTTTCTCATTCTTTATGGCCGAGTAGTACTACGTTTTATAGAGAAACCACATCTTTTTTATTCTGTCTCCATTCAATGGGCACTTAGGCTGTTTCCAAATTTTAGCTATTATAAACTGTGCTGCTCTAAATGTGAGTGTACATATATCACTGTGGTATGATTCTTTTAATTCTTTTGGGAAGATACCCAGCAGAGGGATGGCTGGGTCAAATGCAACCTTTAATCCTAGTTCTTTGAGGAATCTCCATACTGATTTCCACAGTGGTTGCACCAGCCTGCCACTCCCACCAACAATGAAAAAGGGTTCCTTTCTCCCCACAATGCCACCAGCATTTGTTATTGGTTGATTTCTTGATTACAGCTATTCTTTCTGGGTCAGGTGGAATCTCAGTGTTGTTTTCATCTGCATCTCTCAAATGACCAGTGATGTTGAACATTTTTGTATATGTTTATTTGATGCTTTTACTTCTTTGTCTGAGAAGTGTCTGTTCATTTAGATGTTCCTTTATGAATCGGGTCTGATTTTTTTAGTTCTTTATTATTCTACATAGTAGACTTTTGTCTGAGGAACAGCTATTAAAATTTTTTTTCCTACATTGTAGGTTGTCTCTTAGCTCTTTTGGTGGTTTCTCTTGCAGTGCAGAAGCTTTTTAAAAAGATGAGATCCCAGTTGTTGATTGTTTGTACTAGTTCCCATGCTACTGAGGATTTGTTCATAAAGTATTTTCCTACGCCAATGTCTTCGAGAGTTCTATCTAACTTACCTTCCAGTAAGTTTAGCATTTGTTTTAATATTTAGATCTTCAATCCATTTCAGTTTTAGTTTAGTGCATAGTGAAAGATAGGGATCTAGTTTTAATCTTTGGTAGGTTCACATTCAGTTTTTCCAACACATTTTATGAAAGAGGCTGTCTTTCCTCCAGCTCCTTTGTCAAAGATGAGACAGCTGAGTACATCTGGAGTTGTTTCTGCATCTTCTAATTTATTCCACCAGTGCTCAGGTCTGTTTCTTAGCCATTACCATGCTGTTTTTATCACAGTGGTTTTGTAGTATAGTTTCAAATTAGGGATTGTGATACCCAGTCATGTCTCTGTTGCCTACAATTGCTTTTGCTATTCTAGGTCTCTTATAATTACAAATGAATTTTTGGATATTCTCTAGTTCTGTGAAGTATAGTGTTGGAATTTCAATAGGGATTGTATTGAATCTGTATAGCAGTTTTGGAAGTATGGCCATTTTCACTACGTTGGTTCTTCCTACCCAGGAGCAAAGGATGTCTTCCCATTTTCTTATATCCTTTTCAATCTCTTTTTTCAGAGTGTTGTAGTTGTCAGCGTAGAGGTCTTTTGCTTCCTTTGTTAGACTGACTCCTAGATATTTCTTTTTTTTTTTATGCTATTGTGAAAGGGATTGTTTCCCTAATTTCAGCCTTAGTAAGTCTGTTATTTGTGTACAAGAAGGCTACTGATTTTTTAGTGTTGACCTTGTATCCAGCTTCTCTGCTGAATCTGTCAATTAAGTTTAAATGTCTTTTAGCAGAGTGTTTTTTGGGTCTTCTATGTATAGTACCACATTGAGATTGAGCTCAATGATGCCACCACCTGCCTCATAGGCACAAGGACCCAAGTTTGATCCCCAAACCAAAAAAAAAAAAGGAAAAAATATATTGTCAGCAAATGACAGTTTAACTTCTTCCTTTCCTATCTTTATTGCTTTTATTTCTCTCTCTTATCTAACTGCTGTGGCTAATGTTTCCAAAACTATATTGAACAGGAGTGGTGACAGTGGACATCCTTGTCTTGTTCCTGATATTAGCATGAAGGTTTTCAGTTTTTGACCATTTAGTATGATGTTGGCTGTTGGGTTTTCATAGATAGCTTTTATAAAGTTGAGATACAGACCATCTGTTCCAATTTTCTGAAGATATTTTATCATATGGGTGTTGAATTTTGTCGATTATTTTTTCTGCATCTATTGAGATGATAATAAGGTTTTTGTCCTTGACTGTGTTAATATAGTGTATTACATTTATTGATTTATGCATGTTGAACCATCTTTGCATCCCTGGGATAAATCTGACTTGGTCAGGGTGTATGATCTTCTTGTTGACCCTCTGTATTCTGTTTGCTAGTATCTTATAGAGGAATTTTGCATCTATGTTCATTAGGAATACTAGCCTATAGTTCTCTTTTTTTTGGTTGGGTCTTTCCCTGGTTTTGGAATCAAAATAACACTTGCTTCTAAGAATGAATTTGGAAGTATTTGTTCAATTTCAATTTCATTGAACAGTTTAAAGAATAGTGGCAATATTCTCTAAATGTCTTGTAGAATTCAGCAGTGAAGCCACCAGGACCTGGGCTTTTCTTTGTTGGTAAATTTTTAATTACGTTTCAATTTCACTGATTGTAATTGGGTGTTTAGAATTTTTTATCTTCTTAGTTCAACTTTGGTATTTGGTATGTATCTAGAAATCTATCCATTTCATCCATGTTTTCCATTTTATTTGAGTATAGGTTCACAAAGTAGGTATTGATGATCCCCTGGATTTCTGCTGGATCTGTTGTGAGCACCATTTTCATTCCTAATTGCATGGATTTGAGTATTTTCTTTCCTTTTTTTGAAGAGGTTGCTTAAGGGTGTATTGATTTTATTTATTCTTTCCAATAAACCAACTCTTAATGAGTTTATTTTTTTGTATTGTTCTCAGTCTCCGTTGCACTGATTTCTGCTCTCAGCTTTATAATTTCCTTACTTGTACAAGCTTTTGGTTTGTCTTGCTCTTCTTTTTCTAGAAGCTTAAGATTCAGCATAAGATTGTTTATTTGAGCTCACTCTGTTTTCCTAGTGTGGGCATTCACTGCTGTGAATTTCCCTCATAGAACAGATTTAATTGTGTCACATATATTCCTATATGTTGTATTGGCATTATAATTTATGTGTAAAACCTGTCTAATTTCTTCTTTAATTTCCTCTGTGACCCATTGGTTGTTCAGGAGGGCATTGTTCAATTTCTATATGTTTGTGAAGTTCTTGTGGTTTCTTATGCTATTGATCTCCAGTTTAATTGCACTATGGTCTAATAATATACATGGGATAACTTCAGTTCCTTTGCATTTACTTAAACATGTTCTATGAGCTAGTATGTGGTCTATTTTGGAGAATGACCCAGATGCGGCTGAGAAGAATGTATATTCTGATTTTGTGGGTGGAACACTCTGTAGACATCTATTAAGTCCATTTGTTCAAGTGTTTGGTTGAGTTCTAGTATTTTGTTATTGGTTTTTTGTCTAGATGACCTGTCTATTTGTTACAGTGGGGTATTAAGGTCCCCCACTACAATTGTATTAGTACTTATTTGGCTTTTCATTTCCCTTAATATTTATTTTGTATAGTTGGGGGCATTAGTGTTTGGTGCATATATATTTGTGACTGTCATTGCTTCCTCTTAGATTGTTCCCTTTACAAGGATGTAGTGAACTTCTTTGACTCTCTTAATTAGTTTTGGTTGGAAATTTACTTTGTCTGCAAATAAGATAGCTATCCCTGCTTTTTTCAAGGTTCCTGCTGCATGGAAAACTATTTTCTAGCCTTTTACTTTCAGTCTATGAGTTTCTTTTTGAATGAGGTATGTTTCTTATATACAGCATACTGTTGGATTCTGCTACTTAATCCATTCTGGTAGTCTGTTTCTTTTCATTGGTGAATTGAGGCCATTAACATTAATAGTTATAACTGATATGTATTAACTTATCATTGTCATTTTATTGTCCTGTTGTTGGCTCTTTTTCATGTTTTCCCCCTCCCTTTAATTTCTTGCCTTGCCTAATGGATTTGCTCTGTTGGGCCTCATGGAGTTGTGACCTTCATTGTAATTTTCTAGGATATTGTTTAGAATTGTTTGGAGTGCTGGTTTGGTAGTCATGAAGTTTCTCGGGTGTTCTCAGTATCTTATTTCCCCGTCAGTTTGAAAGAGTTTTGCAGGATAAATCAGTCTAGGTTGGAGATTGTTTTCTTTTCCTTGACTTGAGGGTTTGTGTTTAAAAATCTGCTGTGATTCTGATGGGCTTTCCTTTGCATGTGATTTTTTTTCTTTTCTCTAACTGCTTGAAGTATTTTGTTCTGCTGGGTTTCTGGTATCTTGAGTATTGTATGTCTACGTGTAGATATTTTTATCATGGCTAGTTGGAGTCCTATATGCCTCACTGTTCTGTATGTCAAATTCTTTTGCTGTGTTTGGGAAGTTTTCTGTCACTAATTCTATGAATAGCTTTTTTAATATCATTTGTACTTTCTCCTGCTTTTCCCTGGACTCCTATCAATCTTATATTATTCTTCTTTGAATCATCTAGGAGCCATTGAATTGATTTCTCATAGTTCTTCACTATTTTTAAGAGATCTCTCTTTCATGGTGACTGACCACCATTTTATCTTCTACATCTGATATTCTGTCTTCAGATTGGGTGACTCTGTTGTGTATACTTTCAGTAGAGTTTTTTTTTTTTTCCTGCATATCTATTTGAATCTGTTTCATGGTTTTCATTTCTTTCCTATGCTGGGCATTCCTGGCTTCTATCATGGTCCCGAACTCATTTATTTTTTTATCTGTTTCTGTTCTAGACTCTCTCATCATATCATTCATTCTGCTCATCATCTCGGAAATTATTTCTGTTTTGAATTTTTCTAGAGCCTCATTCATCTGTTTTGTTACTTCCTGTGCTATCAGTTCAGGGTGTCCAGGTGGTTGACTATCAGACTTTTCCACCTCATTTCCTTCAGAATTTGCCTTTGATGAACAGGCAGTCTTTGCTTTTGCTTGTGACATGCTTGAATGTCTTCTCATTTCTATTTTTGTTGTTGGTACTGTCCTCTTTTCAATTCTTGGGTTAATACTTCAATCTTCCAGATATAGCTGGTCTTTAGGTTTTGAGTCTCTAATGACTCAGAGACAGTCTCATTTTCAAATACCAGGAAAGACAACTGATTAACTCAATCACAACACCTTAGCCCAAGCAATACAACCAGCAACACAATAGCATCAAGCACAGCTTAGAAAATGACAATTTGTTGTAGTTATTAATCTATCACCATGTAAATTAAATCAAAATCAAGGACCAGTCCAAAATATGTTTATAGTGAATATAGCAACATAACCCTTTAGGATGGGGATTTAGAAGGAGTTGGGAAGAGAGGAATAAACAGGTAGAAGGATAGGAGAAAGTTAGAAGTGAAGCCAGAGGACACAGATGATCACTCACACTCTAGAAAACTGTTAAAGACATGAGGGAAAGACAGAATGAAATAACAAAGACAAGACCTAACAGCAATAGGGAAGCTAGACACTGTACTCACCTTCCTTTGAAACTAATGACAATAGAGAGAAGGGAAAAAGTAGAAGAAAAGAAAAAAGAAATCTGAATTAGAAAGGAACAAAAAGTGAGAGAGATTTAGAACAAGGAGAGAGAAAGAGAAAGTGAGGAAAAAAGAAAAGAAAAAATTGAAAAAAAAATTAAAATAAGAGAAGAAAAATAACTTGAAAATAAAAATGAAGGGCCTCTTTCAGGGTATGTCTCTGCTATCACAATACACAATGTGACCAGCAGTGTGCAGACCTAAGTCAATTAGTCTCAGCTAGCCAGCAGCAGGCCCGTGAGATTCAGGCTGATTTCAGGTTGAGTTCCCTAACCTCCTGCAAGGTAACTCTGCAAGGTTCTACTGCAGGTTCCAGCTTCCCTTCCCCTGAGGACAGTCCAGGTTCTGATGGGAGGTGGTGACCCCTTACCAATCACAGTGGTCTTGTGTGCCTTTATTCCAGAGATTCTCTTTACTTTTCCAGTGGGCTTCAATGTTTATTAAGGAATCTGAGAGAGGCCCTCTTTCTGTTGTTCACTTCTGCTCTATCTTCTGGAGCTCAGGACAATGGCCTTATGACCCCCTGTGCCTCTGCAGTGTGGATCCAGGTGCCAGCACAACCAGGAGGCCCACGTCAGGAGGGGAGTGCTGGAGTGACACTTCAGTGGCACCTGCATGGCTCTACTCCTCACTGGTCTGCACTGCTTGGAGACCCCAGGAATCATTGGATTTTTGCCAATCAATGTGCTGATTGCCCAAGGACAAGCAAAGTGCTGCTTCTATTTTTATTGTGTTTTTGGGAAAGACGTAGGGTGGGCTTTGTCATAATGAGTGGTTAACTCACCTATCCCCACCTCAACCAGGAAAATGGGATTGGGGCCAACTAATTCCAAAGGTGGGTTCTTTTTATTTGATTACTTATTTGGCTGTAGATTAAAATGATCCAAATTTCTAGATAACTAATGAGGAAAGGAAAAGACTAATTATTGATCCTTCCCTGAATCTTCACTCTGTTTCAGTTTTGGATTTTCCTAAAGAGAAGTGTCCAGCCCACTGGAATTACAGCTTATGTGTGGCTGGATGACCTTGTGTCCCTGATGTAGAATGACTGGACCCTGGAGATGGAGGAACTCAGGAACTCAGGTTTTCTTTCTGTTGGGAAAGTAGTAGGCAACTGCTGCTACCTTCTCTGAAGAAAAAATTCTAACCACATTCTCAGGGTTAAGGAACCAACTTTTGAATCATTTTGACTTTTAAGTGACCTCAGGTCTCTGCCAATGAGGAACACTGGTAGAGCTGGAGGGAAGTCAACCATGGGAACAGTGCAGCAATGCACAGGTCCACAAGGCAGGAAACTGCAGATAAGGAACCACTCTCTGCTTCAAGCTGACTCAAAGCTCAGTGCTTTTTCCAGCTAATTTTGTCCATCTGCCTCTTTAACTAGACAGAGACAGGGCAGGATGCAGAAATAACAGAGCATTACCAGGGGCAAATTGATAGTTCTAGCACTAAATAATCAGAGCAAGGCTAGAAGGACAAGTAACAATAGGAGTATTATTATTATTACAGTCATATACCACACACTCACGTTTGGTGAACAACATCACATATAGGATGAGGGTCTCGTAGGATTACATCGCCTACTGACATCACAGGCATCTTAGTTTTTGTACGAAGTACAACCTATGATCTTCTTGCAATGCTAGACTAGTGATGCTTCTCTCAGAGCATATTTCTGTTAAGCAATGCATGGCTGTACTTTAGATTAATAAAGAACTGGTATTAATTTTTGAATGCCCTTAACTAGAATCTTAACATGTAGAATCCTCCTAACTTTTTAACAACCTTACAAAATGGACAGGGTTTTCAGTTTATACATGTAGAATTGATACACTGAAAGACAGAAGAACCTGCCCGAGAATGCACAACTTGCAAGAAGTGAAAATCCAATCCTCAGTGCCCACAACATATGTGTTTTAAAAACAGTTCCATTCCCAAAATAATAAAACTGTGGCATTTGTGTAGTGTGCAACAGTGCAAAGTGCAATAACTTTTCTGACTGTAAAAACAATGTTTTGCAATGGAAAGGGGCCTTTTCCAGATGACAGATGGAGCTCGAGAAATTCTGAGTGATTTCCCATTAGTCCCTGGCTGGAGATTGGCAGGGCCAGTTCCAAGAAGCAGAGGTTGGGCCCTAAGCAGAGCCCTCTACTTTTCTTCACATGGCTCTGAGATGCAAAGGCATACATCTGAAAAATCAGAGCTCTTTTCTTACTTTTATTGCAAATCCAAGAGTTTGAATCTCATGGGATTTAAGGGCCAGAACCATAGCCTATAGGAGAAAACAGCCCCCTTTTTGTTTGTTTGCAGTGGTCCCAGCTTTACCCCTTCACTATGAGTTCACACAGCACTTGTGGGTCTTTGCTGAATGCTTTTGTATCTACTTGATATATCCTCTTGGAAAATCTCGAGAGTCTCAATTATATGAGAGTTACTGGTTAGTGTCTGCCTTCCTATGACCCTCATCATTTCGCTCTCACAGGGGTTTTGTAGGAATACAACATACACCACAAATGAACATATCTAAAAATAATTCTATACAATAGGCTTCTTTAATTATTAATTAATGTTAAATTACTATTATAATTATTTTAAAGCCAGTTTAGGCTTCTAAATAAGTGGAAACAATATATCCAATCAAAACAAGAAAGAGGGCTCATAGGAGGAGAAAGAATAACAATTCACTTTGGGTCAGAAACGGTGAGCAATCTCCCCCCAGCCACTGACTCCCCTAAAGCAAGACCTGGAATGGGCACAGATAGGGAGATGGGGCTTTCCCTAGTGAGATTTGGGAGAATCTTTCTGGACTTCACATTCTTCATGGACCTCTTTACTGTCTAGTTTGGGATAAGGGTGTCTTGCATATTAAGAAAATTTTTTTGCAGAAATTTCAAGGGGTTGGAGTGGAGGAGGAAGAAAGGGAGGAAGAAGAGCACAAAGTGGCCCCTTGAGAGGCTTGGAGGTGGAGGCGGCCCTCACAGCTCCCCCTCCCCAGCCTGTTTCCCGGCCTGAGTCATTTCAGCACAGCAGGAGCGGTGCATGGAGACAAAGCCTGCTCGGAAAAAGCCTCCCTCCTGTGGCATGTGCTGCTCCTTCCAGCCACTGTCTCAGTTCCTGGAGTTCACTACTTCATTTTCCAAGATGAGACTTACGCTGCAGCCTCCAGCAACGTTGTCTTCCCCTCCTTTGCCTCAGACTTCATCCCTCCCAAGAGTTCCTTAAACATAGGCTGTTACAGCCCTCATCTGACAGTGGGACCACACCCCATGCTTGGTTTCTCTAAAACACCAGTAAGAAGCGATGGAATTTTCTATAATACAACTTCATTTTTATTTCCCAATCTTTTCTTAAACAGCCTTCAAGAAGAGTTTCTCTCTCTTAATCCTGGAAGGATGAAGGACTGTTTCGCTCACTCTGAGACCCATTTCCATGAGAATTACGTTAGTTTGTTAATGAAAATATCCTATCATGTGCAGTGATCAAAACTTTGACAATAACTTGGAGTGAAACCTTTTGTATCAAACAGTTCTGGGTTTAGCAACTTCCTGATTTCTGGGAGGACGGGGCGGACAAGGTACAGACAACTGTTGCTCCTTTCATCTCCTTCCTCATCCAAAGCTGCTTACAGCTTCTGGGTCCTCTACAGCTTTAGTTCAGGGAGAGAAAAGGACGTGCTGTGTTCAGGAAGTTGGACTGGAGCAGTCCCAGCGTATGGACACAGCGTTACCCAGCCTGACCCTTCCCTCTGGTGGACCTGCCTCTTTGGAGGTCCTGTCCTGCCGGGCCGCTCCCACCTCCCCGTCTGCTTCCCTCCCAGCTGCCCTCTTACCCGTGGCTCCCTGCGCATCACCCCAGGGCCTCTTTGATGGCATCTCCTCACCTTTGGTAGATTCTGAGGGCAGTGTCCGGGAGGCTGACATCTCTACCACCGGATTGTCACTGGGAAGGGCAGGTGCTTCCGGGACCTCAGCAGCTCCGCCCTCTCTGCCCTGCCACCTGAGCCAGCAGTCAGAACTCCCACCTTGTAGGGCTCAGGGTTGTCTCCCACTGTCCTGTGCTCTCCCTGGCTCAATCACCCTCCCTGGGGAGCACATATTGAGAAATTAGTCGCCTTGATTCCCAACCCTACTACAGAAAAATCGCCAATAGCTCTTTTATTCAATGTCCACTTTGATCAAATTAGGTCAGAAATTTGAAGTGTCATAAAACTGCGTCTTGGTATTTCCTTTCAGAATTCTCCTGTGGGCCAAGGTCCTCCTCACTGTGGAACTTAAATATCATATGCTGGTGTCTCAAATGAGCATCCGATCTCATCCACCAGCAGAATGCCCAGCAAGCTGGCATGACGCACATTTAAGTGAAAAGTTGATGATTTTATAACACTTTTTAGAGCTCATAAATTGTCACTTCTGCATTTTCCAGAGAGGACTTCTATACTTAATACTTTTTACTGAGTTAATTAACAAGATCCACATCCCATTATAATAAAGCACTTGGCAAAGGCATCCAACAGTCACCATCTTATTTTAATAACCGCAATCTTTCCTCACAGCTGATCTACCAGCAGAGCCAAACTACTAATTCTGCCTCCTTCTCCAAGTGCTTACTACACAGCACTTCCACGTGGGCCTCAGTCTTCACTGAATCCAACAACAACGAGGGCAGGAGGTGAAAGGTGCGCAGGCCGGAGGGCGATGAATCCAGGATCAGGAAGACTTAATAGATGACAACTCCAGAATTTCAATGTCACCAACCCAAACAGGCCCTCATATGCCCTTGTGCCAGACCAACATGGAGAACTAAACATCAGAGCCAGCCTTGCACACTAACCCAGCACGACTCATGGATGGTTAAAGTGCCCCATACTCCAAACACTGAACAGCTAAGGCGCAAGGAAATATTTCAACATCTCTCTGCTCACTCTTTTTTTGTATTTTTCTCCTTGATCTTATAGAAAATTTAACATTAATAATAAATTATTTCTCTTGTTCCTCCTAACGTTTTGTTCAAAATGAATGTCTAGGAAAAGGAAACCTACTTAGGACATAATGAATGTGATTCTCACTTCTTTTTATGATTACTTTTATGAGTATCAGATCTTTCTTATTCAGCCAAAGGCACACATTTGCCTAAGGGATCGCTGAGGTCTGAAAAAAAAAATGAAATGGGTGGCAGTGGAAATAGACTGGGGAGTAGTCTGGTAATATTTTGTCTCTTATGCAAAAGAGAAGTTTGCAGGAAGAAACTTCCTTACTGCTTGGAAAAAGGTTTTCTCGGGTGTCTGTAATCCCTCCCCCAGGCAGTGTAGGAGAGACCGAGCCTGAGAGACCAGAGCGTGCAGCACTCTCACCAAATAGAAAAGGTGCTGTGTTATTGGGTGAACTGAGACTATATTTGTTGCTTTACAAAATACAGTAACTAAAATAAAAGTAAGCTTCCTTTGGCACAAGGATATTTTGAAGAAAAGAAAGAAAGAAGACTACGGGAAAAACAAATGGCCAAATACCTGCACCCTTCTTTGCTGTTGCATTTCCGTGGCAGGGAAGTGTCCGGTGGTCTGCGGTTCTTCTGTGTCCTGACTCATCTAAGAATGGGAAACGGTCCTTCTAACAGTCTGATCTACCCCAGGGGCAGCCTCTTGATTTCTTGGTGTGGAAGGAGTCCAGGGTTATCAGCTTGAGGGGGAAGGTGTGAAGTTTGTGGAACACCACAGCACTTTATAGCCAGCACCACACCAGGGAAAGCCCTAACCCCACCCCGGCTGCCACAGGGTAGAGATAACAGCAATGGTCAGAGAGATTGATGGTGGAACAGAGAGGGAGCTTTGCCCAAACTGCAAATGTCCAGCTCGCGAGTCCCACAGCCCTCCACACGAGCTACAGATGTCATCGCGACGAGTGGCAGCCAAGTGGCCTCAGCCTAGGAGGCAGAGGGCGGTGGCCACCTCCCATTCTGTCACTGGGACACACAGGCCACATCTCCAGAGACCACGCATTCACTGTTACTGAGACCTCAGCAGTCATCAGCTCGGAGTTTTGAAAAAGTGGGTGTAGAACACTGTCACGTTGTCTTCTTTACTTTTTCCTTTTGATTCATCTTCTCATTAAATTAAATAGACTCATTCAGCACACACGTTTCCATGTCAACCACGTGCCAGGAGTGAGGAGTTAAAGTGCTAGGCGAGGTCACAGCTAGACAGATGCTATTCCTGTCCTCTTTGGCTTAATTTCTTAAGGAGAATACAGACAAAAAGGAAAACAAACTGATAACGAATAGTATGATTTCAATTTGTAATGAGTATTAATGCAGAAATGCACAAGAGTTTAAAAAATCACACTCACGCACACACACACATGATCACGTTTAGTTAGGGAAGTTAGGGAAGACTTTCAAGGAAAACATCTTGAAATTAAGGCCTAAAGTGAAAAAAGGTAAAGAGGAAGTGGGCAGTGGGGGTGAGCTACGCAGAGAGCATACTTCATGCTAAATGGCCAGGACATGAAAGTGCTTGGAGCGGTCACAGAATTCAGGAAAAATGATTCATCCATCCTGAGTGTGCCAAGCTAGAAACAAGGTGGCATAAAATAAATTTGTTGAGATATGCTTTGAGTGATCTTGAATAGCCCATGTGTCATTATAAAAATACATATTTTATTTTAAATGCAATCCGTGCCCCTGTAAAAGGTAAATACGATGTCAGGCATAGGATGCACATCTGTAATCCTAGCACTGTGACAAGCCAAGACAGGAGGACCCCAAGTTGGAGTTCCACCTAGACGAGTTAGTGAGATGCTGTCTCAAAACAAAATGTTTTAAAGGGCTGGGGATGTACATAATTCAGCACAAATGCCCTGGGTACTGCAAAAAAAGAGAAAAAGAAAAAGGGGGAGAGAGGAGGGAGGAGAAGAAAAAGAAGCAGGAGGAGGAAGAGGAAGAGGAGGAAGAGGAGGAGGAGGAGGAGGAGAAGAAGGGGAAGAAGAAATAAAAGAAAAAGAAAAAGTGATGATGTGATCTGGTTAGGCTAGTTTAGATGCCAAGGATGCCATGGCTGTAACAATATGGGATTCTAACCCTAGAAATAGAATAGGAGAGGCACAGGATGGAAAGGGTATGGACTGCAGACTCTGGCAGCAATCCAGGCATAACATAACTGGTAAACTCAGGAGGTAGAACTACAGATGGAATCAGCAGTTGTACTAATGATTTTAATGTTTGGGTTTAAAGGGATGGGTGAACCAAAGGTAATTTCTTTGCAGGAAAAACAAAAAGTAATTTGAAATATGGTAAATTTAAATATCTGTGAGAAATCCTTAAACTTAGATGTGCAAGCCTAAAGCACACAAGAGACCTGGAGTGGAGACTTTATTATTATAAAAATGGGATTAAAATCCAAGAGAACTGGGGCTTCCACAGAAGAGTGAATAGTAAAAGAAAGAAAAGAATAAAAACAAAAATGCATTGCCCCAAACACTGCACAACTCTTTGAGGAAGGTACTGTTGTATGTGGTTTCCATGTGACAAAATGCAGAAAGTACTACTGAAAAGGATAAAATAAAAAGTGCACCTGAAGGGTAAAGGGGTGCACTGTGTCCAAAGGTCATACAAACACTAAGAGCCCCAATTCATTCTGTAAAGAGCCAAACTCTGACTTAAATCCCAACTCAAAATCAAACAAAAACAATCAGATGCTATCCACTGGTACCCTGATTGGATTTTTCTCATGCGATGCATTAAATTCACTAAAATTTCTTGAGTATAGAAGGTCATATACATGGTATATTTCTAAAGTTTGCACCAATACTTTGTGGAAGATGGAACCATTTGGTATTCACACTAGAGAGCCATAGTTCTCACAGAAGGCTATGGAGGGACTCTGGTTACCACTCTGTCACGAAGCAAAGCAGCTGCCTTCCCTGGAGCCGGTGCCCATGACCCTCTGGGCCCACCGGACAGACTGTGAACCTGTACCCACAGTGGTCTTGGGCCTCCTTAACTGCAATGTAACATTTACACACTGACTGCTGCTATGTTTCTGGCAAAAAGTTGAATATCCAATCCTCAACATTCTAAATCAATCTACAATCAATATATGTTTATTATTTGAAAATTTCAGCAAGTTTTGTTTTATAATTTTAAACTCATCATACATAGATGGAGTTAAATGTCATATCTTTTCATGGCATTATTTTCTTATTTTAAAGAAAATATTTTAAAAAGACTAGATGAGTGAAGATGTATCCAGACTGCCGACTATTCTGCTGAGAGTTGTATATGTTGTTGGGTCTTATAATTTAGACTGAATCTAAAGAAACACCTTCTTTACTGATTTTTTAAATATCAAATGCATTTATAAAAAGAGGCAGTGGATTTCTTGCTCTGAAGTCTTCTATATATAGAATTTTTCTTTGTTTGTGACTGTGTACAAATGGCTTTGTCAATAGACAAGGAAATTATTGGATCTAGCTCCAAAATAATGAGAAAATATCACAGCCAATTGTCAAAAACTATGCCATTATTGTATAGTCGCAAGTGATTCTAAATGATCTTTCCTGGTTCTGTTAAAGCTTGTGTCCTGTGGGGAAGCAAGAAATGATAATTCAATTATTATGGATGTTTCTATTTAAAAGCTCTCCAGTAGTACACACTGAAATGACCTCAAGGAACTGTTTTCTTCTCACAGTGATGTTTATAGCAGAAGATCAACCCTGAGTATTGCTACACTCCCCCGCAAAAAAATACACACATAATAGGATTGGTAATGAGTGTATCTGATGGGTGGAAAGATAATCTCTGTCACGATTGACCATGTACACGATGCTGCAAAGCATAACACCGAAGTGCACGAAAGGGCCAGGCTCCTAAAGAACTAGTCTCAGTCTGGAACACAAACTCCTAAATCCACATGTCAGGAGTATTCACCAAATTCAGCTTTATCAGCCCACCTGTTTAAAACCCACTGTCCTGTGAAGAAGAATGTAGTGATGAGATTCATATATTTACTGCAGCTTTTTTATATGCAAGATTTAAACAAATAGGGAAATGGGGTCAAATAGAAGGTAACACGTGCTTTTTACCACCCTTGTGAATCCATGGACGTAAGGCAGCTGACTGATGAGGGGCTATAGGACAGCAGGACTGAGGTGTTTTGTCCTCTAATAGCATAATCAATACTAAGAATTCCTGATATCACCAACAAAAGGAGAGAAAAAAGGAAGGAGGGAGGGAGGAAAAGAAATTTCAAAAGCAGGGCAAATGTGTTTGAATACACATTTCTGCACGTGTACTACATGAATACAGTTTTCTATTTGAATACATGTTGATTCTTCCCCACTGCATCAAGGATGAGCAGGAAGATGGCCACAGAAAGGCTCGCTATCTCTGGATTTAACTGGATGCTCAAACTCTGGGTGTTGAGAGTCGTCAGTCTTCCTGTGTTGATTCAGAAACCTGAGCTTTGGAAGTAAAGTGGTCCTGGAAAAACCTCACCAAAATGATCTCTGGGAAGCTGGGCCCAGGTGCCAGCAATGGAGATCCACTCTCTGCTACTCACTACTGTGTGACCTTGGGCAAGCGATCTAACTTCCTCACCCCAATGGCATTAGGAGATGAAGTGCTGGCTTTGAATCACTCGAGAACACTGGCACACGTTAAGGGTCTGTCTCAGTGCCTAGAGGAGAGGCCCTGGAGGTGAGGTAGGTGAGTGCTCCTCCCTGCAGGATGATTCTTGGAAGCCATCAGTCTCGAGAGAGCCAAGAGGAAGGTAAAGATCTTTGATGAACTATGCCAAGCAGGCCCGTCCAAGGGGCAGGCAGGAGGGTCACACTCTGGCAGGAAGCCAGAAAGGACAGAGGTTCAGGGGAATTTACAGGATTGTGCCAAGAAAAGGAAAAGAACAAACATGCCCGAAAAGCGAGACGTGAAAATATGACACAGTCACATGGGCTGAAAGCCTTCTCTTGAAAACTATGTCCTAAATACATTTAAAAAGCAAACCCAAAGCAATTATAAAAATCAACACCACACAGTGCGTTCTTTCTAACATTAAATTTTTTTTTAATTTCTAAGAAAAATCTGTGCAGGTAAAAAGAAAAAAATAGTTCAATTCCTGAGTTGGTAATTCAGAGAGGGTAAAATTATGGCCCATTCATATCTAAAACTGTTGGACCTCAGCAATAATCGAAAAAATTGCTTTGTGAAGCAATTTGTGAGCCAAACCTCTTCACAGGACAGGAGCAACAACAGGACCTTAGCTGGTGGGGTAAAGCAAGCACTTCTTTCGCAGTTGGTTTGAGGGTGATGTTTCTGAGAACCTTATCGGGAAATTTAAATAAGCTCAGGATTGCGGCCCTGAGATGAAGACACAGCTTCCGCCCTCCTGGGCCTGGCACAGCTTGCGGGGATGGAGCCGAGATGCCCCCCGGCCCCCCCCTCCCGCCTACCCCTACCCCTTCCCTGCCCCTTTCACGGCTGCTTCCCCGGGAACCATGGAAGCCACAGCCTGCTGCCAGTGGTCCTGCCTTCTGAACGAGGGCAACTTCCTCCCCCGACCCCAACCCCAACCCCAGCCTGGGCCTGGGTGACGCTCACATGAACAAGAAGTACAGCAGCTGGGCCCGAGCTCGGGCGCTTGGAGCTACAGCAGCTGGCACAACTGAAACAGGCGTCCATTCTCCTCTGGGGATGGGTCCCAACTATGCTTAAAGATAGACAGCAGCAGTGAATTATAGTACCAGGAAAATATGAGAATTACCTAAAACATGAATTATAAAATTAACTACAGAATATTGCTTTCATGGAATGTCTTCTAACAATTGAAAGTCATTTTTAACTGCGTAGGAAAATATATACAGATCATTTGGCTCTAAAAAGAAATATACAACATTGTTATATGACATAGGACTGCAGTTTACATACACTCAGAATTTGACCACGATTACTTTGGAGTATTGGAATTAATTAGGAACAAGTTTATCTTGTTATTTATATTTGTCATTGAAAACTTTTACACTAAATGTTTGGTATATTGAAAAATTCTTCACGCGTTTTGGGAACAAGGGGAAGAGAAAGTAGGAAAACAAAGAAGCAGAAAGTCTGCCCTTATTGGGACGCTCTGGACAATTTTGCCAAGGGCAGCTTTGGCGCATGTGCTGTGCGCGGTGCCGCCGAGATGGGGCCCTCCGAGCGCGGTGTCCTCCGAGTCACGGCAGGCTAGTGGCTGACCTGAGTGCTCCGCAGGAACACGCTTCTCTGCATGGAATATGGCATGCGCAATGCTAGGAACAGCTATGCCACAGCCCCACGGAAGAAGAGGACTGCACATCATGTAAACCGTGATGTTTAGAATCCTCAATGTCCCCAAGTGCTCCTGTGCTGAAAGACGGATCTCCACATGTGCCATGGGGAAACTGTGGAGGTGGGGCCTGGGGAGGAAGTTGGTCACCGGCGGGGCTGGGCAACAACACGTGACCCTGCCCTTCCCATCTCTCTGGCTCTTTCCTTGCTCTCTGACTCCTGGCTGCACCTGTGTGTGGGAAGCTTCCCTCTGCTGACCTTTCATGATGCCACTTCTGTCTGGTAGCCAGCTGAGCAGGACTGACACCCTTAAACCATGAGCCTCGAAGGTGTTTTCCTCGGGTACGTGGCCACAGCAATGGAAAGCTCACCAACACAATACTTATTTCCTTTTATTCATGCAGAATAATGTAACTATTGGCAGTGTTTACATCGGAAAGAAAGCTACTGTAAAATGTGCAGCATCCAAGATATCACATTAAATCACCATTTGATAAAAATGCAACCAATAATACAAATAGCACATTTATTGTTACTATTTTTAACAGTAGTTCATGGTGAATCTATATCCTTTTCTCTGACAAACTTAAGACCAGAACCTGGGGGAATTTTATTGAGTGTTTCACTGTTAAACGTTTTCTCTCCATTTAAATCAAATAGAGCTGATGTGTTTTATATACAAGTTCAATGAGAGAATTAATAAAACATTTCAAAATAACCTTGTTATATTCAGAAAAATGCAGCTATGTGCTGCCAGACAAAAAATGAGTAGAAAGTGAAACAAGTTTTTCTTGTTTGACTATGTTTTGATGGGCAGGAATAAAGCATCTGAAGATAAAGCACTTTCTTTAGCTCTAGGATATACACTGAAACTTCAAGGGTATTAGCATATGAATGGTGCAGGCTGAGAAAAGTAAATTTAAAACAGCTTTTTATCCTAGTCTATGGCCATGTGACGCAAAACAAGTTTCAAGGAGCATACTGGCCCCACTGTAAACTAAATGCTTCACTAGAGTCCAAAGAAACCCCACCAAAATCTTCATGCTCACCTATCAGTGAAGATTACACAGCAATACATTGTAAAATGAATATACTGTAGCAGACAGCTCTGCCCGGTATCAGCAGGCTGCAGTGGCACAGGCTTCCCGCCCCTCCATAGTTCGGCTGTGTCACATTGGATAGAGCAGAGCTTGGCTCAGGTCCCTCCCAGCCGAGGTCAGCTGACTCCAGCTCATCTCTTCCCCTCCGAGTTAACCTTTGTTCTCTTCAGCACAGATATGCCACGCCCTCACTCTCCAGTCCTGCCTGCTGGATCCTTGTTACCAGCAGTGTCCCGAGGCCTGCCCAGCTTCCCCTTCCCACACTTGCGATGAATGAACCCTGGACGTTCTGGGGCCCTTTGTCTTTGCTGCCCAGAGCAGCTGAGATCAGCCCAGGACTCAGTTTCTCTCAAGTCTCTGTCTCTGTCTCTGTGTTTCTTTTAATTCCCACTTTCCGATCTCGTGGACGTCGTACTGGCATGCAGGAGGCCGGGACCACTGCAGGGCTCTCTGGCAACTCCCATTACCCTTTTCCTATAATTGGCGACCAACGTTGATGTGGATAGAATCCATGAGTGATTCTGCCTGCAAGAGAAGTCAGGGGAATTCATGCTGATGCTCAGCTCTCACAAAATAATTTCAGATGCAGACACAGGGCCAGGTAAGCCCAGTCGTGAGTCTTCCAATTACTGTTTTCCTAAATACTGCTTAAAGGGGCCAGGGATTTAGCTCAGTGGTTCCAGCACCTGCCTGGAAGTGCAAAGACCTGAGTTTGATCCCTGGTACCAAAATAATAATAATAATTAATAATAATAATAATAAATACTGCTTAAAACGTGGGTTGTTATTGCCTAGAATTGCTTTTGCTATTCTAGGTCTCTTATTGTTCCAAATGAATACCTGGATTGTTTTCTCAAGGTTTGTGAAGTATGCTGCTGGGATTTCAAATGGGATTGCATTGAATCTATATAGCAGTTTTGAAGTATGCCCATTTTCACTATATTGGTTCTTCCTACCCAGGAACAAGAGATGTCTTTCCATTTTCTGATATCCTCTTTAATCTGTTTTTTCAGAGTGCTGTAGTTTTCAGAGGAGAGGCCTTTAATTTCTTTTGTTAGGTTGATTCCTAGGTATTTCAAGGTAGTGGGTATCACAATCCCCAACTTGAAACTATACTACAAAGCTACTGTGATTAAAAACAGCGTGGTACTTGCAAAGAAAGAGACCTGAGGACCAGTGGAACAGATTAGAAGATGCAGAAACAACTCCAGACACAATCAGCCACCTCTTCTTTGACAAAGGAGCCAAACACCCTCACTGGAGGAAAGATAGCCTCTTTAATAAATGTGCTGGAAAAACTGGACTTCAACTTGCCAAAGATTAAAATTAGACCTATATCTCTCACCATGCACTAAGCTAAAATCAAAATGGATTAAAGATCTAAATATTAAACCAGAAACACTAAACCACCTGGAAGAGGTAGGTAGAAGTGGAAAGACATCGGCATAGGAAAACACTTTATGAATCAACACGTGGGATGTCTCATTAAGAGGCTTCTGTACAGAAGGGAAATAACCAGAATTGTGAAGAGACAATACACAATGTGAGAAAAAATTTTCACCACTTGTTCCTCAGCAAAAGTCTACTATCTAGAATATATAAAGAACTTTAAAAATAAGACCTCCCAAATATAAAGATTCAATCCAAAAATGGGCATCTGTAATGAAGAAACATTTCTCACACAAAGAAGTAGAAATAGCAAATAAATTATGAAAAAATGTTCAACATCACTGGTCATTTGAGAGATGCAGATGAAAACAACACTGAGACTCCACCTCACCCCAGAAAGAATGACTGTTGTCATGAAATCAATCAATAATAAATACTGGCAGGTCGTTGGGGAAAGAGGAGCCCTGCTCCATTGTTGGTGGGAGTGCAGACTGGTGCAAATACTATGGAAATCAGTATGGAGATACCTCAAAGAGCTAGGATTGGAAGTTGCATTTCACTAAGCTATTCCCCTGCTGGGTGTCTTCCCAAAAGAATTAAAAGTGATATATGCTCACTCATGTTTTATTGAGGCACAATTCATGATAGCTAAAACTTGGAAGCAACCCAAGTGCCCATCAACAGGTGACTGAATAAAGAACATGTGGGGTTTTTTTTTAATAACATGGAGTACTACCCGGCCATAAAGAATGAGAAACTAGAGATATTTATAGCTAAATGGATGGACTTTGAGGCGATACTCTTAAGTGAAATAAATAGGACACACATATGTAAATACTGAACAGTTTCTCTAGTGTGAGAAACTGCAAGTGTAAATAAGGACTAAAACATAATAGATAATGTGAAATAGGAAAAAAAGATGCAAAGGGGAAGGGGAAGTGGGAGGAGTTGGGGAAAGGAAAGAAGGGAATGGAATTAATACGAGAAAAAGAGAAAAATGGAAACAAAGTCTTTGTAGATAGGGAGCGGGGAGGGGTTGAAGGGAGGGCAGGGGAGTGGGGAAAAAATAAGAACCAAGATGGATCGTGTAAAGGTGCAGATTTCCAATCCTGAATGTTGTTATACTGTATACCTAAAATGTATCAACATAATTAATTAAAAGAAAACATAGGTCAGACCTCATCAGAGCAGTGATGCCTATCTGTCTCAGTGCTGCAGACCCTGTTAAAGCGGGCTTCCTACACGATATCTAAACATACTACTGTTAATATGCTACTGGACATCTATAAAGATGCCCCTTCTTTTCCTAAGGCTGGGACACTCAATGCGAAAATTTGGGATCTGTCCATCAAGCCAACTGGAGGAAAGATCATCTTTCATCTCAAACTTTACTTTCATGTAGTCTGATTGACTTGGTCCTGGCTCCTTTCAATTCGGCTCAAAATAAAACAGCTATGCCCTCAGTAAAGATGGCACCTGTGGCAGCTTCAGTCATCCCTGTGAAGGTGTCACTCACAATTATGGTGGCCGGACTGGCTACTGTTGTCAGTGCCAGAGCGTGGGATCCTGATTGATGTTCGCAACTTTCAGAGGACTCTTCCTCATAGGGAGTGTTTCCTTTCAGCCTTAACCTCTCCTGACACTACTGTGTCCCCCACCTGCTCTTTCAGAGACTCTGTTCTTCCTGAGCTGCTGGCTGTTTCAGTCCCTCCCAAAGGGGAGAGCAATTTAACACCCCACCTCCTCAGACACCAAGGCCAGCTATAGCTCTGTTTCTTCTCACCCACTATAGCCATGAGATACAAAAGCCTACAGCTATAGATGAGTCTTTTACAACATCCTTATGTTTTCCTGTAGGCCAAATAAAAATCAACCTTGTGGAAAAGTCAAAATTAACAACTGAGATGGCTGCTTTGGCTGTGGCAGCTCCCCTTAAAAAGAAAGGGAAGCAGGACTCTACAAAAGAAAAAAAAGTAAAACTCTTTCCTGGCCCACGCCTCCAAAGCCCCAGGAGGCTAATGAGGTGAATCCCTGCCTATCTACACATCAACACCTCATTTGGCAGGCTACACTAACAAGAGATTCTATGGGGCCCTATTGTTTTCTACATAAATAGTGGAAAATAAAATATAAGGTTTTAAAACAATTCAAACAAAGTAGATACTTAAGATTAGAGCACAAAGACTAAATGACATTTTAGTGCCCCAGTGCTGGCTACAGATTGCCTACTCATTAGAACAAACAAATAAACAGGGCAATTCCAGCCTAGGGCTAAATGACCAAAGCCAGGGAGATGCACTGTTCTCCCAGGCAAGAGGAATTTACAGCAAAAGATAAATGACAAGTTTTAGCAAAATGACAAATGTACATTTGGTTTCCACTTCAAATTTACATTTAACTGCTATACTTAAAACATTTCTTATACATTATAAATTCTTGAACTGTAACTATGAAATTAACATGTTTCTTTCTACTGTTCGTTGATACTAGATAAATTAACACCCATTCAAATATCAGATTCTACAGCCAGGTTTTAAGTTCAAGAGGCTACAACCAAGTTTACTAAAACCAGCCTGATGCTGCCTGCAAAGGTCTAGAGCTCTAAACAGTATGGTCAACACTGAACAACCTACAACTGAGCTTGACCAGACATAAAAAAAAAAAAAAAGGTTTTACAAAAAAGTCAAATTACAAGTTCTAACTAATAAGTGTTATTTTAGTTTCCAAACCTTTAATTTGTGTAGTTAAAACATTTCTTCTACATTACAAATTCTTAAATTGTAATTACAGGGTTAATTTGCTCTTCTCTCTACTCTCGTGGATATACTACTGTTCTATTTTCAGCTTGTTATAGAAGATTTATAGTAACTGAGATTTTTTTAAAAAGACATTAATCTAGGGCCTACCTTCAAAATTGTTTTTACATTTCCCATATAAAGTGCTTTTTTCCTTCTGATTCTAATTGCAAGAAATCTGTTAATTAACCTACAAAAAGTTTTGACTAGTCTTATTTACAATTATGAACCTAAAAATTTTAAAGGGATATTATAATTAAATTAGGCCAAATATATTAGAGTGCCCTCTAGTTTTATAAGTAAATTGTCATATATGTTTGTTTCTGTTTGTCTGTCCAACTGTGTATCTCTTTTGTTTGAGCTCAACAATTTTTTTCCTTTTAAAATTTTTTCTTAAAAGATATTTGCCTATAATTAAAGTTGGTTTATTGGTAAAGTTATTAAAGTTAAAGGTGTGCCTTTTTTCTCCTCCTAGGTTGCTAGCTAATTATATTGATGTCAAAATTAATTTTACAATATAATGTGTACTATTGTCTGCATATACAAACTCAAAAACTTTTATTGGTTAAAAATAATATACTAATTATTATAGTCTTGTTTTTACAGGTTATTAAAAATTGTTGTCAAGGTAATTAGAGACTTGAGGTTTAAAAAAATGGCTGAATGGGACTCCCCTTGGTAAATAAAGAAACAGCTGCCCAGAAAACTGTTAGATTGGTCTTTGTTCACTAATGCAAACTCCAGTGATTTTCATAGCCTTATGGGAGACACTCCCCAATACATATTGTCTAAATACGTTACTATAAAATGTTTACATTGGTTACATCAAAGGGTTAAATTCTAAATATATTAGTGTGATATGTTTACATTGGTCATCTTCAAAACATTAAATTTTCTGTGGGAAATACAAGGTGTAATTAAAAATTTGCTTTTGGTACCAAGCTACATTGAAGGACATAAGGTTTCATATAATTGTGATACTATTGCTACTTTTCTGATGTACTAAATATATTTTCTCTGACTGTACAGCTCTTACAACATATTGCTTATCATAATAACCTTTTGATCCAGGTATTTGCCTTCCTCTTACTCCAGCTACTTATGACAACAGGTACATTTATAGGCTGATACATTTTCTTGGATGGCATCCTATTAAAAGATAACAACTTAGGTAAAAGTTTTTGGATTTTGGGGGAAGAGATGAGCACATTTAACAATGGCTATTTTATATTAAGACAGACATTTAAGCATATTACAAAAATGATGTCATCTTCATTGTCATGCTAAAATATTATATGTGGCTCTTGATTAAATTTTTTTTCTAATAACATTCTACAGGAATTCAACTACTAGAACAACCATTATGACAAAACAGTCCTCTGACTATATTTCATATTCCAAGGTGCTTGATATTCAGGTAAAATGATCATAGTTAGGTTCACTACTCCCATTACATTGGTAATGTTCTTGATCTTCTTCTGGGTGATCAACAGCTAAAGACTAGAAACCAAAACTAGAAAGGCAGCTGGGCTAGACAACAGCCAATATTTTGGCCCTGGCCCTCCTAGTTCAACAGTAAGCCCAGGATTTGAGAGAAGCTTTTCTGCAATATCATACAACTTTGGTAAGTCACCCAACCTCCTGAGCAAGGAGACCGCTGAACACCAAAATGATAGGAATCAACAATGCAGTGTGCCAAAGGAATGTTACCTAGAGGGGAAAATCTCCCATTCTTTCACAGAAAGCAATGTGATCAAGCGACACATCCTGATGGCTGACACTGATGGGAGCTGAGAGGCTCTGTACAGGATTCCAAGCTTGCCTAAGGAGTCTTAATTGACCAAGAAAGATAGCAAGAGGATAATTTTATTTAACATAGGTCTCATTTTAACTTGGTCTTGAACACCGAGTAGAAAAGTATAACTAAAAAATGTATAAAGTTAAGATATAATAATAAGCTAGATTTCAAAAGAGACTCCAATTGCTGACCCCTATTGACAACTTCCAGATACACCAGTAGCTAACCACTGTTATGGGTCATTGGATAAGACTGTGGTAAAATTTGTAAGACCTCAACAAGAGTTTTTCAAAATGTTTAGCTAAAATGTTTTTTCAAAGTTATTAAATTTTTAGTCCTTTTATGCTAAAATTTTTTATATTATGACAAAATATCAGACATCGATAACCTCCATTAGTGAGAGTCCAAAAGCCATTGGGTTACAATTGCCATTTTAGTCCCCCAAAAATGGTTTCTAAACACGGTTCTTTCCCCAACCTGCTTATTTTAGTGCTTGTACTTTATACATACTCTAATTTCTTTAAAACTTTTGTTTATTATTGCCTTTAGGTTGCCAAACTCCAGGTGATCATACAGATAATATCAACAACCTAAGTACTACAGCTTTTTTACCACAGTCCACCAGATTGCTAAATTACAACATGACTTCAATTTAAGGCCTATTAAATTAGCTTCCTAGAAGAAGTACCTAACTATGGTCTTTCACACATCAACCCTTCTCAGCTTGAAGGAGTTGGACTAAAATGACATCCTTTCTCCCTAACCACAGTTTGGGATAGCTCTTTAAGATTAAAAAAAAAAAAAAAAAAGTTATAGACAGCTCAGTCAAACATATTATAGGTCCTTACCATCAACAGGGATGAGTCATTGTTGGCCATACTCACTTTTCCCTAAAAACACAATTACACAAATAAAAAAGGGGACTACAACTGTCTCCACAAGCTCAATTAGGTTTTGTTAGCTTCATTTAAAATTTTTTAAATCTACTTGTGGAAAGTAAATATATTTCATCAAAGCTCCATTGATACAAAGATAAATCTACAGATACATCCTAGACACAAATGTTCTAAATAAAGGGCAAAATGGCTCTATACAATTAACAATATAGGGTCTAGAGTATGCTTGTGTTCCAACAGAAAACAAACAGACCTGTGGAGGTCATCAGACCCGATGCACCATC
The DNA here is from genome assembly GCF_012274545.1 of Fukomys damarensis. Lineage (NCBI taxonomy): Eukaryota > Metazoa > Chordata > Mammalia > Rodentia > Bathyergidae > Fukomys > Fukomys damarensis. The sequence continues at coordinate 80,056,839 of NW_022900950.1, read as the reverse complement.
CTCCACTGTCCGAGACTCAGAAACAGAGAGACATATTGTGTCATGCAGAAACTACACCAACCAATGTCTAGATACCATGCTACCTCAACTCACCCTGCTGCAGCTGCTGCTGTTTCCAAAAATGGAAGCAGGAGATGTAGCAGACAGCTCTGCCCGGTATCAGCAGGCTGCAGCGGCACAGGCTTCCCGCCCCTTCATAGTTCGGCTGTGTCACATTGGATAGAGCAGAGCTTGGCTCAGGTCCCTCCCAGCCGAGGTCAGCTGACTCCAGCTCATCTCTTCCCCTCCGAGTTAACCTTTGTTCTCTTCAGCACAGATATGCCACGCCCTCACTCTCCAGTCCTGCCTGCTGGATCCTTGTTACCAGCAGTGTCCCGAGGCCTGCCCAGCTTCCCCTTCCCACACTTGCGATGAATGAACCCTGGACGTTCTGGGGCCCTTTGTCTTTGCTGCCCAGAGCAGCTGAGATCAGCCCAGGACTCAGTTTCTCTCAAGTCTCTGTCTCTGTCTCTGTGTTTCTTTTAATTCCCACTTTCCGATCTCGTGGACGTCGTACTGGCATGCAGGAGGCCGGGACCACTGCAGGGCTCTCTGGCAACTCCCATACACTTTGCCTACAATATATGTCTCTCAGAAAGCTGTGAATTATTCCTCCCCATAGTATGCTCCCTGCCCCTCCCCAAATACTGAAACAGTCGTAGGTTTTCATCATACTTTTCAGACATTATGGTTAGCATGTTACATTTTTAAAGAAAAAAAAGATAAATTTAGATTCTCCTTAGAAATTCTCTTGTGGTAAAATTAGAAGCAGACATTTTCTGCTGTAGAAATCATGTTTTTTAAAGACCTCAATCCAGAAATGGCCTAGAAGTTGTAGAGATGTTTGATTCTGGGGAGACTCCTGTTAACAAGAGCATCCCTGCATCCAGGGAAGGAAAACTCTTCTGTCCACCGGAGAAAAGCATAGACCCATACAGCCAGCTGTGGACAGGCCACGGTGGCCTGGGTAGATCCCAGAGTTGAGGACCTGCTGTATTCGGCTGTGTCCTTTCAGGCTCTGTGTTCTGAGCTGCCTCCCAGCTGCCTGCTTACTGCTCCCATGAATGGTAACCTCGCTTGTGATGGGCGGGACCGAGGTCTCAGACTGTCACCGTCTTCTCGGCTATGGGCATTTTGTCTGTACACGTCAGATGCTGAACAAGCACGTGCAGCTCTGTGAGGACACTCATTCCTTCATGCAGTCCACAAACCACACGGTGGGGACTCTTCCCCAGGTTAGGAGCACGAGATAAGCTAAATACAACCATTAGCTCTTTCCTTCCTATTTCACATTATCAGTTATACAATTTGAATCTTATCTACACTTCCAGTCTTTCACCCCAGAGAAACTATTTGGTAGGGGAAGTGGGAAGGGTAGGGAAAAGGAAATAAGGGAAAAGAAAATATACGAGAAAAGGAAAAACTGAAAACAAAGTTTTTGTAAATAGGGAAGGGAGGAGGGGGTGAAGGGAGGGAGGGGAGTAGAGGACAAATGAGAACCACAATCTGTCATGTAAAGGTACAAGAGCCCAATGATGAATGTGACTGTACTGCATGCCTAAAAAGTACTAATATACTTAATTTAAAAAAAAGATAAATACAACCAAGTTTCTAGAAGAGAAGCCCTGTTTCCAAAGAGGGGAGCCGAGTGAACAGGTCTTAAGGCCTCGGGGCTCTCGGGATGGGTGGGAGACACTGATTACAACTCTGCAACATGGTGGTTCTTCGATGAGGTCTGTAAGCAAGTGAAGCATGAGAGTCAGTGGAGACGGGACCTGCTCAGTGACACAGAGAGGTCCGAGAAGGCCAACACTGCATCAGACTCTAACCCAGACTGAAGGCATAAATGCTTCGGGAACTTCCATCGCAGAAACTTTGGAAAGAAATCTCGGCAATATGTGAGACAATTCAGTTTTGTTCTTCAAAATCCCACACATTCACTGGAGATGAAACCTGGAGCAGTTTTCCAGTTGGTGTTTGCTGTCGTTTAGGTCTGGGGTGTCCCTGAAAGCCTCAGGAGGTGGGGCTGTGGATGTGACTGGATCATGGGGACTCCTCACTCACCAAGGATTCACTGAGTTCACTGCTGAGTTCGTAGCTGACTGTGCTTAGGAGGCAGGGTCTGGTGGGAAGAGGCAGCCACTGCAAAGCACCCGGGAGGGGTGATCCCTGCTCCTTTCTTCCTTCCCTGCTCACCCTGCTGTGAGTAGCTCTCCTCACCCACACCCTCCTAGATGCTCCTTCTGCCTTGGAGCCCACAAACTAAGGACTGGATCATCCAACCACTGGGAGCTAAAGTAAACCTCTCCTTTACCCTGTGGGTGTTGGGCACTGTATCCCAGCAACAAGAAAGCAACAAAGAGAGTATTTTAATTGTTTTAAGATTATCCATGGAAATTCAAGTGATTAATAATTTACTGATATCAGTTTTCAACAAGAAAAAAAAGCAAAAGGCCCACAGCACATCCGGTTCTTCTACACACATCCATCTCTAATGTGTACTGTAATTTTGGCATTTTTAGTTATAAAATAAAACATACCATTGCAATGAAATTGTATATAAAGAAATAGCAGAAACTAAAGACTAGCCAAATAAGTGTTAATATCGCTATGGGAGAAGTATGACTCCCAACCTGTTAAATCTCAGATGTGCTCAGTTCAGGGGCCCTGGAATCAAAGAATGAAGTTCAAGGGACTACAAAGGTTAAGAGTAGGAAAGGTCTGTTGAGAGAGAGAGAAAGAGGGAGGGAGGGAGGGAGAGAGAGAGAGAGAGAGAGAGAGAGAGAGAGAGAGGGAGATCCTAAGAGATAGGAAGGGCCCTGGAGTGGGTTATCACTGAGGCCCTTTGTCAGGGATCATTTATACAGCAAATTCACAATGTGGGCACAACATGAATCAGACTGCCATCAACCAGCAGGATCACAACTATACCTGCTCAGCTAATATTGGTCCAGGAGGAAAGCAGGACACATAGCAAGGGTGCATGAAGGAACAGAGGCACTCTGAGATGATCTGGTCATCCAGCTGGGCAACTGATGCCTATCTGGACTTCCAGAACCTGGTGGTGCTAACCACAGAATCTGTTCAAGTTACTGCTTGTTCCTTAGGGAATCAGATAGGCCTGACCATTGCATCTTCATCTTGGGGCCTGGTCTTCTTCAGATGCCCTTCCAGCCACGATTCTGATGTCTTTATTTTTTCAAGGACTTCCTTGAGAGCCCAATCCCCCTCTGACTGTAGATTAACTTCTGTCGAATTTAGCTGCCTGTAATAATACAATTTGCTTTAAAAAAAAAAAAAAAGAGAGCATCAAATACAAACTGCTCAGTTAGAAAGGTGGGTAATGCCAATCTCTGAGACCGGAAAGTCTTGTTTCACACAAACGAAAGGACAAGCACATTCCCTCCTCCTGAGACACAATCTGGCAGGACATATTGAAGAGATGATGCCCACACCCTGCCACACAGCGCCCCGACCCCTAATAAGAAATGTAGACAAATTCTCACGGAGGCTCAAGAATCTCCAATGCTTCGTTAATTAGAGCACCAAGAGCTGCTGGGGGTGTGTTAAGCATCCATCAGAAAGGAAATGGACATTAAAACATAGTGGCTGCACTTCTATGTACCTCCCAGTAATATGAAATCATAAATAAATTAGATTACATCAGAATGTAGCAACATAGCACATTTGTGTGAATTAAAATCCATGTGCCTGCAAAGCAACCCTTTTCAATATTCTAAGAATTCAAAAATATGTGAGGAAGTGTATAAAACATGTTATTAGAGTGGATAGTGGAAATAAGGCATGAAGGGGAAAAGACGAAATTAATGTCAGGAGAGAATCCTGAGATGGACCTGTTACAGCAAATGCCATGAAATCAATTCTATAATTAACACAACCCTCTGCATCACCAAGGACAGAATCTAGACAAAACATTAGGCCAAAATGAGAACTCATTAAATACACAGCAATGTTTCCAATCTTTCGCTTTTAAACTCTCACCAGCAACATGAGATTGCACATATATGTCTCTATACGCAGCATAAAAGCCCTCTTCACTTCTCTTCCCAGCCTAATTCCTGTGTATACTGGTTTCACATCTGAGTATAGGTGCAGACACAGACATTTACAGATGTTTATAGACAGAGTAGATACAGCCTGACCCACTGACATTTTATTTATTGGTTACACGGAGTAAGAGGGTTCCTAGGATTCAAGACTTTCATCGCTAAAACCACAAAATGGCAGGGTGAGATGGTCCCTTTACTTCCTCACTCAGAGAGAAAATTAGACAGCACACTCTCAGCTCTGCAATGTGATCTGCTTTCCACAGCGATCTGTTATAGCTTTCACTCTGTTCCTTACAGTAAGATATATTTTTCAAGCTTTCAGAAACTTTGAAAATTCTGTTCTTTGAAATTGCATGAGCAAAAAGAAAATAATTTCAGATTTTTAGATGTAAAACTAATTGGATATATTTAAAATTTTATAAAACCCAAAGTTGAAAAGAAATTATATAGTATTACCTAATTATCCAGACAGTAAATTCTGTAACACACTGTGATAAAGTCCAGAAATGTAAGTAGTCCTTGGTCAAAGTTTTTTTACAGCAAAGACAGATGGTGGAACAAACAAATGTAAAAGGACGAGTAGAAGATGCCAAGCCCATAAGTCAGACAATAACAAAATCCTCATTGTAGTGTGGTCCCAACCTTGCTCACTCTATTGAAGCCACATACAGAATTGTTTTGTTCACTTCTTCATATAAAATAACATTAATATTATATAAAATAATTTCCCTTTTGCTGCCCCAAATCTAATTTGTAAGGTATGGAATTATTTTTTCATTCCATTATTTATTTTCTTTTCATTCCCTAGCAAGCCTCCACTGGCCTCTTGGAGGCTATTACTTTTTTATAACTTATAAGATTTTATGTCTTATTTTGAAGACCAGAGAAAACCATATTTACCAATAAATAAACCACAATATTTGATTTCCTTCAAAAGAAAGTGATAGTGTCTGCACAAATGCATATGGGTTCTTGCTCCTTGGATAACTTTTGAATATACTACAAAAATAATTTACTTCCATTCTTTCTCATAAACAGTCACCCAGGTCTGAGGTCATTCTAGAAATGGTCTGATTCATCAGGCAGCTTTTCACACTGATGTCTAAGGCTTTAGCTTTGAAGCTATGCCAGGGGGAGCAACATAACTCATGAGGTAAGTAAGGATGAACACTGCTGTGCATCTGACGAGTCCTTCCCTTGGCCTAATAGTGCTTTGTCTAGATTCTGTCTTTGGCAATGCTGTAGGAAAGGGAGCTGCTGGACAGGGCAGTCACAGCATTCTGGGAGGCTAGAGCAGGACAGTCACAAGCTGGATTCCATACCTTCCTCAGGACATGCTCTTCGCCTCAGCTCTTTCACATATTATGTTTCTAGGTTTCCACATCTTCAGTGTTTAATCTGCTAAGAATCTCACCCAATGTATTATTAATTTCAAAATGTGTAGTTTTTTCTCTATGAGTTTAGAGTCTTTTAATCTTCCATGTATTTTCTTCTTCTGTTTTGTAGTCCCGTATATATTTATAAGGCTTAGAATAACCATGTGAGATCCCTGTTGGATAATCCCATTACCTCTGTCATTTAAGCACCTGTTTTTACTGAATGACTTCTATGTGTTATTTTTCCAATGTTTTATGATTGATAATGTGACTCAGCCAAGTTACCATGGCCAGACTGGGAACACACGAATGTCTTTAAAAGTAGGATAAACAGGGGAAGGACCAAAACGGCTGAATGCAAATACGCACAACCCACCTCCTCCCTGAAGTGAACAAGGGCCACATGTGAATGGCTCAAAATCTTTATGCTGAGTAAGAGAAGCCAAACACACACATATTCATGTACACACACATACACACACACACACACACACACACACACACACAGATACACGTGTTATTTCAGATGTACAAAATTCCAGAAAAGGAAAAACTATAGTGACTGAAAGTCTATTCAGTGGTCTTTAGAAGACGGGTTGCAAAGGAAATATTACAACTAAAGAAAGTTATCTAGATCTTCTTGTGATGATGACTACACAAATACACACATTTTTTAAACTTCATCAACTGCATACCCAAAAATGAGTAAATTGAATTGGAAGAAAATTAAACTTTGATTAAAATAAATGAATAGAGCCAGGTGTGGTGGTGCACGCCTGTAAACCCAGCACTTGGGAGGCTGAGGCAGTAGGATCACTGTGAGTTTGAGACCAGCCTGGGCTACATAGTGAGTTCCAGGTCAGTTTCAACTACATAGTGAGACCCTGTCTCAAAATAAATAAATAAATAAATAAATGATAAAATAAAGGAATAAACACAAAATGAATACATAAACTTGCCTGGAATTTTTAAAAAGTCAATTAGAGTGATACCACAAAAGTTACATAAGTAAGGCACATGTTTTTAAGCGTCTGGAAGAGAGTAAAGCATCCAGGGGTAAGCATGGTGCAAGAGGTAGCAGCATATCAGGCGGGCAGGAAGGGCCACACCGAGGTGGTGACCTCTCAAGGCACAGATGTGGAAGAGAGAGGGAGAGGGCTATGTGAGGGAAAAGCAGCAGTTACCACCCAGAGCCTGGAGCAGCCGGGCAGCCGGGCAGCCTGTGCATCAGAGCAGAGTGAGCTGGGGCGGAAGAGTGGCAAGGTGAGAGGGGACATCGTGGATGCCTGAGGCCCCCAGGAAGGGTGAAGACTCTTATATCCCAGGTAGGCTGGATGGTACAGTACTTGTCTTTCTTTGTCTGGCTTACTCCACCCAATGTAATAAGCTCCAAATTCTCTCACACTGTCACAACTGACAGGATATCATTCCTTTTTATGGCCAAATAGTACTCCTTGGGGTATGAGTAGCACTGTGGTTAGCAGAGCGTGGAGTGAGAAGGGAGGGGTGAGGAAATGTTGAGCAACGGATACTAAGCTACAGTTAGGAGCCAGAAGTCCCGCTGTGATGTTGCACAACTGGGTGACAAAGACGGTGATAATATGTTGTGTCTGTTTTAAAGCTGGAAGAAAGAATTTTGGCTACTTTCACCATAAGGAAATGATAAATATTTGAGGAGACAGATATATTTACACTGATTTAAACATTACCCAATGTATAATATATCCAAATATCACATAGTACTCCATAAATATGTACAATTTTGTTTTTCATGAATCAGTTAAAAATCAAACTTAAAAATTGTTTAGAAATGAATTAAGATTTCAATCTCAAGGAGAGAGAAATCCAATAGATGGTTTTGAACAGAAGATGCACATTTTGTTTCATGTTTTGCATGCAATATTTTCACATCTTTTTTACTTTTCTGACTTACTAATCAACCATGAGAAGTTACGTGAGCTTCATTCAAGGTATTTCAAAAACTTTCTGTTAACTCCTTCTTGCTTCTCAGCGTTTATTCCTAATGGATGTTTTATAAATTTAATGAATATGCATCAAAAATCTGTTAACCAGGTGCTCATTGAGGTCCTAGGTATGAAAATAGGCAGTTCCATTGCCTTTCTCTCCATCATTGGCCAACTCTGACCTGAACTTTCTTTTCTCCTGTTTTTCTCCTTTAAGTTTTGGGCAGCATCTGAACATTCTCTACACTTAGTGGTCATGATGTAAATTTTCCTGGCTGTAGGACCTGATGGGGTTGGAGCACTTGTGCCTCCCAGCGTGGCTGGATGCAGCGTTGAGCCTGTGGCTGGCCTGGGCGTGGCACAGGCAACTTGAGCAGACTGAGAGCTGATGGAAAGAGAGCATTGTTACCTTGCCTCCTCCCAAACCCAAGGGGTACCTCTCATCTGCCAAAGAGAAAAGAAAATGCCTATGGCATTCTCTCTCCAAAAATAGTCTGTAGACCAACATGGAACTTTTTAAATTTGGAAAATGAAGTTATATAAGAATTTTTATAAGTGACATTATCATTTGAAAGTTTAAAAAATTGCATAACAGATACATTTGGGGAGGTGGATGCATAACAGTCAACAGTGGATCCATTCACTGATGCTCTCGTCTTTGTCTCCCCCTCTCTGGCTTTCTCTGCCAATCTTCCTATGCTTATTTTCTTCCTCTCCTCTCACTTTCTCTTTCATGGTTAGGTCACTAACTGCCCAGAACAGTGATCTCTGTAATCAGTGAGGGGACAGCTGCTTCCACCAAGGCCTGAAGTGGGAGACGCAGGCTGCTTGCCCAGAGGGTCACCATCAACTCCAGTTCCATCACAAAAGGCATGGCAGGGAGCTGGCCTGAAGAGCAGATTCTTTTTAACTCTGAAAAGGAGAATTATCCAAAAAAATCCCCTCAAAACAAAAGTCACATGCCTGGAATAAAGATTTGACTATATGCACACACCAGCAGTGTTGTAGAAATGTGCATACACCAATAAATCCTACACCCAACTGTCAAATTAATCTTCTTGAATACAGCTACATACCACCACTCCAGGCTCCCACCAAGACTGGGAGCTCTGTTCTTGGCATTACACTGTTAGAAGAATCAGAAACTAACAAGAGTGAGTTCTGGAGAAAGAACCTCTGCAGGCAAGAGAAAAGACTTTATCAGGCTAAGAGCGAGGGATAAAGCCATAACTGAGGAGATGCAGATTATTTTTAAAATTTATCTCACTAAGCTACAAGACCTAATATACTATTATTAGGTGCATATTGTGTAAAGAAAATACACTAGTGAAGAGTAGCAAACTATTTGGGTAGAAATGTGATTTTAATTTTATCACTTACACATGTTTTCAGCTTAACTCTGCTTTTTACAGAACCGTAGCTTGATATTTGTACATTTACCAAGCGGTGTAAAAGTTTAATATAGTAATACTACATTGTCCTAAGAAGACCACTTACATGTTCTCTAATAAGCTTTGTCTTTTAAAATCCCAAATGAATCAAGTGCAGTGCTCTTTGGGGTCTTCCTTTCTGAAAGCCATCACTGTCCCACAGTGCTTTAATGTAGTCACCTTAAAAGTCACTGTCTCCTCTTCCGTTCATTACACTTCTCCTACCATGATTCCCGGTTTTGTGGCTTCTATTTCTTATTAGTTGTCTTCAGCTAAGTTAGAAATGAGTAAAGTTGGGCAGGGCTGTAGCTCAGTGGAACAATGTATGGTTAGCATGCAGGAACCCCTGTGTTCAATCCCTAGCTTCAACACAAAGAAACAAAAACAAGTAGACTGATGTCCCTGATGATGACTTCACAACATGATTAGGGTATTAGTGTCTAAATCTGATAGGAAAGGCATATTAATAACACATAGGACCAAATTCAATGCACAAAAATAAAGTTAGGAAAATGTGGATCTGGTGTTTACCTGTCCATCCTTTTCTTTATCTTTTAAAAATCTTCCTTTTTGTTAGAAAACTTTGCTCATATTTTTTCTTGCTTTTTTGCCTTCCCTTAGCCATTTCTTCCTCTCCTCTACCATGCTGTAATCTATTATGTTTTTATTTTAAACCATTCATTCACATCCAGCCACTTTCTTTCTGCCTTCAAATGTGATTTCTATAACATTTTCTCCTTAGGCTCCATCCATTATTGTAATTATCACTCAATCTTCTTTCTGCCTGTGTTTCAAAGTCCTTAGAGTTTGGTACCATTCATTTTCTCTCAACTTTTCCTGAGTCTTTGCTTTCACAAGAAGAATAACAAAAGAAGGGTTTTTTGTTGTGTGTGTGTGCATGTGTGTGCGTGTGTGCGTGTGTTACAGAAAATCAGTTTTGAGAAGCATTTCAAGTCCCTCTTTGATGTTTAACTAGAGAGAGTGCACTATTGAAGCTGGCTATTTTTCTGTATAAAAGTACACACAGAGCTACACTTTCCTATGAAGAGAATCAGAATCTATTAACTTGCAGAATTTTAAAAGCTAAAAAGAGACTTCGAAGGTCATCTAGTGCTATCACCCATTATTTTATGGATGGAAAGAAAATAGAAACCAACAGTTATTGATCCTTTTCATGCATCAAGCTTTGGTTTTGTCCTGCTGCTGTTATTGTATATTCCTCAAGTATACCCTCATTCACATCCTAAAAGTTATATATTCAATTTAATAACAAAAATATTTACTAATCATCTCGTGCCAGTCCTAGGGAGAAAAAATGCTGGGCCGCCATCACCGGAGCCACTAATTTCTTCCAAGTGCTGCATACTTCATCTCATTCAGTAGTCTAATGTTAACGTAAATGAAAAACAAAACTCAGGCTCACCAATAAGTTAGCTTGTTAAGGATCACAAATCTATGCGAAGGCCAAGCTAGAATGTAAAACCAGGTCTGTCTTCATTTAAAGTTTCCTTTAGGTTTTGTTTGCCGCTTCTTATTTATTTGTGTTTCAATTCAGAGTTTTCTATTCAGTATGAATACAACCAAGTTTTTACATCCTGATGTCCCACAAAGCCGTGTTTCCTCAGAGGTGAGGCTTCTGGGAGTGGCTGAACATGGGTGTGTGCGACAGCAGATCACCAGTCAGTGTGCTGGATGAGTTCTCTGATGGCTTCATAACTGGTGTGAGGCTGGGAGGGGAAGCCTGGTGGGGAGAGGTGGGTCTCTGTGGGCCTGGCCTGGAAAGGTATTTCACAGCGTATCCCTTGAGGCACTGTACTGATTCCTGTCTGCCACACCATGAACTGTTTCTCTTCTGCCATGCCACCCTGCCTTTGAGCCAGCTGACCATGGACTGAAACCTTTCCTCCTTTAACTCGTGTGTGTTCGATATTTTGTCCCAGCAATGTGAAGGTAACTGAGAAAATCAAGTGAGGTTTCCTACACGACAGCTGGTTGTCCTGAGCTCCAAAGGCAGAGAGAAACTGTCTCTCCTGGATTCTGAGTGTTCCTGTGCTGGTCCATCCATAGTTGGTCGAATCACGCTGACCATGGTCCCTGAGCACCTCCTTGCGTGGGAGTCACCATGTTTAATGGATACAGTATGGAGGCAGAAAGAGGCACTAACTTAAGTAATTCACTTTAAAGGCTCTGTTTTAAAATTAATCACCATCATAATTAGTTTTAAACATATAGCCTAATATTTATTCCACTAAAAAAAATTTGGTCTCCCACTCTTTTGTAACTTCGGTTCTAGTACTATTGGTTTACTTTATTTTTCATTCCTTTAATCTACTCCCTCCCCCAGAAATGAATTATTCATTTTTCTGACCCAAGAATATCTGCTGCTTTCCCTTTAATATAACAGCAATTCACATCAGACTTAATGACATATAGTTCTTCATCTGATTCTTTTTGGCAAATAAAGAATAGAAACAAATACTTGAAACTTGAGATGTGCCTTAAAATAGGTACTCATCCTTGCAAAATACATAAACTATCAATAACAAAATCCCACGCACTTTAATTTCTTGATAGTCAACATTATTGACTGAATTTTCTCATGTCGACTGCGCCCCTGATATTAGATCAAGACAGTCGGGATTAAAAGATTTCTTTCTTTCCACTCTCCTTCTTAGACTATTAAATTTGCATTGGTATACTGCCTAATCCTGCACCTGCGTACAGCAATGTGAATGCACACTGCTGAAAAGTAAAATGAAAACTTGTCAGCTAGACAAAAGTATAGCACCTTTGTTGTAGCTCACCCCACAGGAGCTACTCGAGGGAAAGGATTTTGTTTTGATTCCTCACATGGTTCCCAGCACTGAGTAAACAGGGAAGCTGTGTACTGAATTAAATTGTAACGAAATTTTGCCACAGTTCTATAGTCCAGGTCTGATGCACAATTCTCCAAGGGAAAAGAGTTAGAGTTTGAGAAAACAGTGAATGGAAGAGAACTGGCAAATTGACGTAGGCCGCCACTGCCATGGTTTATTTTCTATAACTTTTGAGAACAAAAAAAGAGGCAAGTAACTTAACTTCTCAGAAGTTGGAACACTAACCCTTAGTCAATAAAGAACTATTTTTCTAGGATCTACTGGGTGTTAGGAATTTTGCCATGAAAGTGATTTACTTTATTTTGTTTTTCCACAGTACAACTTTGAGGAAGGATATATTATACACATTTTTAGAATAGAAAACTAAGTCTTACGGTTGTTCCATAATTGTTCTGGACCATACAGTTAGCAAATGGTAGGAATGAATCTGAACCCTAGTCAGCCTGTCTCCAAAACCCATACTCTTTCCACTTCACTGTGCAAAATTCCCACACACAGACAGAACCCATAAATGTAAATTACTTACTCAATACTGATAAACAATATAGATCCTCATGCACACCAATTATTTAAAAGTGAATTACTGAATGTTGCTCAATAACTAGAAACTATAATCTGAAGCACTCAATAAAATCATAAATCTGTTAAAGGCCTAAGTCCTGCTGAGTCTGTCTTTGCCACCTCATATAAATAACACGGTCAGCAGCGAGGTCTGTAACAGCGTGAAAACCGTCTGTATTCCCAGCGGCTAGGGCAACTGCAGGAGCTAAGCCCAAGCACATTTACACCAGGCAGACAGCTCTGCCCCTCTGTCCTCCATATCAGACACAGCTTTGCCAGTCACCCTTGTTAGGCTCTGAAAATATAGGCAGTGGTAAGAAACTGGTTTAGATGTGACACCTCCCCTCAGGGAGAGCACCCTGGGAGAGCACCGGAAGAGGTCAGGGCAGGCTCTGATGGAATGCTGGCTCTGGAGCCTCACTGAATCTTCTCCTCGCAAGTGAAAATAGACACCTCAACTTCAGTTGTTTGTGTTAATAAAGAATCCACTCTACAGCTCCAGTGGAGGTGCTACATTAGTCTCAAGGTGAGTTCTAGTATCGTCGTCTGATGCAGCCAACCAAATACCTGGGCATAGTCCAGGCCCCAGAGCAGTTGCTAACAGAAGTACACAGCAGGCTTTTTTATATATAAAATTGAGTACTACTCAGCCATAAAGAAGGATAAACGAGACCTTTGTAGCCAAATGGATGCACCTTGAGGCCATACTCCTACGTGAAGTAAACATGACACATGTATGTGTAAATACAAAATTGTCTCACTGGTTTGAGAAACTGAGGGAGTAAATGGGTATCAAAATGTATAACACATATTGTGAAATAGGAAGAAAGGAAAATGTTCAAAGGGGAAGAGGAAGTAGGGACGGGGAGGGAGAAAGGAAAGAAGGGGAAGAAGAAAATTGAAGAGAAGCACACAGTGTGAGGCTGGGGGTTCACAGAGACAGGGCCTTCTTCAGTCCTTTCATATTTCCTCTGAGGAAACTGAGGCCAACAGAGACTGATGCGGGCTAGGCACGAGGCTCGGCAGTACAGTGGGTATTTAGCAAGCACACGAGGCCCTGGGCTGGATTCTCAGCAGTGCCAAAAAGGGTTAACTGGCTTTCCCACGGTTGCTCACCCTTACGTGACAGAGTCAGAAGGATTCTCTCTATGACATCAGCTTGCTTCACAGAACTGGAGAAGGTGAACCTCAAACTCCAGAAGCCAGGAGGCTGGACTTTTCCAGGGTAGACGAAGTAAGCAGGGCTGCTCTGTGGAATACCGATGCCACGGCAGCACAGAAGGGTTTCCTGTAATGCTCCAAAAGGAGCTCAACGGCCACTCAGATGTCCCTTTTGGGGGTCTTCCATTCATTCACACACAGTCTGCTTCATGCCCGCCCTTCCTGCTGGTTTTAGTGACCTGGAGTGCTTCTCTGACCCAGGCCCCGTGCTCTCCACACTCCCTCCCCACTTGTCCCACCCCGAAGACGAGGCTTCCAGAAGTGCAGTAAGTGACAGAGGGCGGAAATCACCGCACTGCTTATCTCAGGGGAAATTCCACGTGCTGCTGTTTAAAAAATGATACAGTAATCTAATGTGAAGAGTACAATGTCGACTGAACCTAAGAAATGAATGCATTTATATCAAACAGCATACCACTTTTTCAAAGATGCCAGACCTCTGACATGGACTGAATGAGCCCTATGTATGACGCACTTATTCCCCGGCTTCATCTTCCATTTGTTGCTTAAGTAAACATGCTGCATAATTATAACTTATTGAAATAAACTGATACACTCACCTGTCTCAATAGCAATCTGAAGATATTCACTTGTACAAATACACTCATCCTGTACACCCCTTTCCAGCCATTACAGGTTCTCCCAAACCCCTCTCTATTTTCCCGTTTCTACCTCGAGTTTATGCTCAAACACATGCTGCATCTCATTGGAAAGACCAATCTTCTCCAACAGCCAGACCTCACCCAAATGTTACTCAGTCTATAAAAAGTGTTCTGGGACCATTCTCAAACTCTTAAACCACAGAAATTCTCTCCCTTCTGATGATAAAAGCAACACTTATCATCTGTCTGACTTAACCCAAGCGTAAGTAATTTTTTTCTGTATTCCCCACAGGGAACACAGCCCTTGGGATATCTGGGCTCCAACCTCAGGGACAGCGTTTGGAGAGTAGGGAGCTGCCTTTTGGGGGACAATGACAGGGACATCAACCCCAGAAATGCGGGGCTGGAGAAGAAAAGGGGAGCCATGGACTTTTGGTAAAGACTGGGCGTGTCCCTAAGCCAGAAATGTGATTGTCCCAGGTCCTGCCAGCACTGTCTTCATCCAGCTACAGAACTGCGTGCTCACCTCTGCTCGCACTGACATCCAGAGCTCACCCTACTGATGACTGCATTCCTCATTTTTTTCATTTAAAATATACCTACTGAGCACGTACTGTGTGCCGATATCAAATGCTGAATTTAAAAAGAAGAATCTCTGGCATTTGGAACAGTTTTCGAATGAATGGAAACATGAAAATAACAAATGGATTGTAAAATACATTATGATTAATAATTTCCAAAGAAAAATAAATCAGAGAATAGGTAGTGGTTAAACAATTTAATTTTATCTAGAATCATTACAATAAAATCACACTGAGAAAAAAATATTTGAGCAAGAAGATAAGCAGAGCAAAATAATTCATCCTAGACATAAGGAAAAGAAGTGCAGGGAGGCTGAACTAGGGAAGGCCGTGTGGTCTGGGGGACAACATAGGCCTCCTGAGAATGCTGGCCTCTCCTGGGAATGAAAGATGCTGGAATACGACCTGCCCTGGCTCATTCTCTAGGAGAACGGACTCTACAAAGGTTCCACACTACATAATTCAGAACAATTCTTCCAAGAACCAGAAAAGGAGAATTAAGAACAAACAACCTCTGGAAGACACTGTTGAGTCAAAAAGACAGCAGAAAACTATCAGGGCATACTTGGAGGCCGCAGAAAGTTCAAAGGTCAAGTTAACAGTGGTGCCACTTTTTCCATAGGAGCTGAGGCCCCGGGGTCGGGAGAAGCTCTGAGAAGTGCCGACTTCAGCGCCACAGAGGGTGGGGACCAGTGGGGGGTTCGGAGCCTGTGAGGGCTGGGACAGCTACCTGCCAGCCCAGGGTGGGAAGAGCGGAGCCTGCCCGACACAAACCACAGAACAGTCACAAACAACTGTAGAAGTGATATGCCAAGATGTTTAAGAAGAAAAATACAATAGAAAACACGTAATTCAAAAAGAAGTCAATGAAGGAGAAGAGGAAATAAAATAGGATAAGTAAAAAGCAAACAGCAAGATGGTAGGTCTAAACCACCAAAGACTAGTAACTAGTGTAATAGTATTTATTTGTGACGTAAATATAAATTCTTTATTTTACAAATAAAAATGACCAGACTCAACTTTTAAAAATGAACTGTACACCGCTTACAGAAGGTACTTTTAAGACATAAGACTGTAGAAAGATTGAAAATAAAGGGAGAGAAGTATGCATATTTGCTGGTTATTTATTACATCTGGGTTCTGAACAGGGCCACGACACGACAAAACCCCCGATTCCACTCTCCCACTAAGGGCTGTTAGGGGGAATGTGGAGGTGACAGAGGGAGGAAGAACGGCTTGCTGCCTGTGGTCTGCAACCATGAGCAACAGCCAGCAGCCCAGCAGGCACAGGCCAGACCTCTGGCTGTGGCCACCCGCTCAGAGCCAGCATCATCCCCACCCTCGGCAGTGCAGAGGAGCTGAGCAGCAGCCCCCAGGGCACGCCTGTCCGGCCTCACACCATCGTCGTGCAGGGTCACAGCCCCGACTCCTCCTGCCCTTCCTGGCATGTAACTTCTCTTGTTCTCCTAGGTGAAGGACGGCCACTGCCCCCTACCTACTGTGTGTGTGGTCTCAGTGTCCTCCTCTGCCCTTGCTCTTCTCCACATCCGATGTCTCAGCCACTTCCTCCTGCTGCCAAACCCGACACTGACAACATGAAGAGGCGAAGTTTGCCTTGGCTCAAGGCCTCCGTCTGCAGTCAGCTGGCTCCAGGATGGAAAAGGCACAGTGGCAGGGCCGGGGCGAAGGGCAGCTGCCCATCCCAGGGGGAAGCCAGGGACACGAATGCACCCACAGGTCTGTCCCCAGGCCCAGTCCCAAACAACACGTCCAACTCTGAGCTTATCATCAAATTAACCCAACCACCCCCAAAGCCGCACCTCTGAACCCAGGAGGCTCTAGAGGACATTTATACATTGTTGTCATTCATGGGTGCCAGAAGGTGCAAGGAACACCAGAAGCAATGAATACAAATTACTTTGGCTGGAAAGGGTAGCAGTCACAAGGCAATCAACCCTTCAAGTCTAGAGTGCACACTGAGTACCAAACAAACACAGACTGTTGCATCAAAAGGCATCAAGCACAAATTCTACAAGTTCCAAGCAGCCAGGTACCAAGTTATGACCACCATACACAGCTGGACGAAGGGCTGGTTCACATTATGTTATTTAACATAGAATGCAATTTAAATCCAGCGCTCACCTGACTGATAACTACAATACTCATTTTTTTCATTTAAAATATATTTATGTAAATATATCTAAATTTATATGTATCCAAACTGGAACAGCTATGTAACCCATTCTTTTTATTAAGTCACCTGCTGTGAGTTATCTAATGTGATCATTTGCCTTTCTGAACAGAACTGCCAATATGTTATATAAATATTAGCAAAAGGCAAGCTGATGTACCTGTACTAATGAGGGAATAGGTACACTTAACTGCAAAAGCTGTACTATAAATAAGAAGAGATGTTTCATAATGGCAATACATTTGGGGAGTACTACAATTCTAAATAAAAATGCACCTAATAACACCTCCTCAAAATTTATAAGGCAAAACAGAACTACAGACAGCCCTAGGTAGATCTACAATTAACAGCAGTAGTTTTTAACTGATATAATAATCAGACAAGAGAGAAGTAAAGATTCGGATGAACTGGACACCCCAGTTCAGGTGGGGGCGAGGCAGGGGATGTTGCAGGAGGGAGCTGGAGTCCTTACCCAGCTGGCGAGGGGAACACAGCTAAGGCCCAGAGCTCCAGCCAGCCCAGGCTCAGAGAATCTGACCGGGACAGTTTCTCCTGCTGAGCCCAGACTCCTAACACTGGTCATGGCCTGGAGAGGAAAAGAGGGTCAACGGCGACACCTGAGCACATGACAGGTGGAGTCACCATAACCGAGAAAGGGCAGTGTGACAACAGGCTCCGTTCAAATGGCTGAGTTTGAAATACCTAGGCCCAGGGCTCTCGCCCCTCTGAGCCATCTGCTCACGCCATCCAGAGTAGACCTGGGTGTGGCAGCCCCTCCCAGCTCTCCTGGGCCCCCCCTTCTGACCCCCGGATATCTCCTCTGTTTCTCCTTGCGTTGCTGCTATTCTGAAGCAAGTGCAGCTCCCAGCACCTTTCCTACTCCTGGGGGTTTTGTACAGGACCCTTTTTTCTTGGAATATCTTCCCTCTTTGCCTGAATATCTGGATTCATCTTTTGGCCAAATAATCTTATTCTCTAGGAGTCTTCTGCTGAAGACCATCTGGCATCTGTGCTGCTCTTTGTCCACTCCCCTAATCCTCGTTTGTACTGTGTGTCGCTGATCACCCGGCATCACAACTGTACCTCCATGTCTGTTTCTCCACAAACTGAAAGCCCCTCAGGGCAGGCAGAAAAGCCCGAAAGCACTTGGTGCAGTGGTATCCAATACATTGCTCAATGCTGATAAAGCCTTGTTAAATAATTCTCCACGTAAAGCACAAAAACAATAACTGTAAGGACATATGGCTCCCTGATGACTAGAAAGCATACCTTTGAATATCTCTTTTCATGCATGCTAGAAATTAGATTTTAAGGTATAAATCTGTCACCAAATGATGGAAAAACAATAAAGATGAAAACAATCCTCAAGGTTCATTTCCATCCCACCAAAAGCCTAGTTTAGCTTGCAAACTGAGTACACGTACTGAGCTTCGCAGTGATAACAAAACATTCTTCACTGCTTCTCATTTTAGTGATGAGAATTTTTTTACTCTGACGCATATGAAAATAAACAAGCTAATTATGAAGAACGTTGTCAAAAGCTTCTCTCCTGTGGAGAAATACAGGATATCACTGTCGAATGGAGTTTGAAAAATAAAACTTACTTTCCTGAGACAGTCAGTTATTAATGTCCCTGGAGAAACTCCCTTCCAAGTGACAGTGTCATGCTCTCCCGACATTTTAAGTCACTGTGACTTTGTCTTCCCGGCCATGTCTCAAAATCTTCCCATCTGGCCTTAAACCCACTTCATCTCACCACAGATAACGTCGCGGTGAGAGGCTGTCTGGCCAGCCACCATCTCTCAGCCTCAGAAAGACAGTTAGCTACCACTTCCTCGGATGGATAAAGGATAAATCTAGACACAAACAAACTTGTGTAGACACCAAGAGAAGGGGCATCCATATCCTGAAAGCCAGAAGAAACCCTGAAAATAAGCTTGTTTCTTCCCCCAAAAAATCACTTTCAAAGCTAGTATGCTCATTTCTTCATCTAACTAATTACTAATGATGCATACAGAAGGTAAAAAGCACCAAATTTTATCCAGAAATCAAACCTAAACTTCTTTTTTGAAATATAGTTATGCTTCAGAATTATTTTATATTTCTTAAGGCATGTAATTTTAAGAACAAATAAATGGACAGTATCATTCTCATCACTATGGGCTTTTTGTTACTTTAACCACTCTGGCTAAGAATCACACATATAGCAATTGCTGTCGTGTGTATGAAATGTCTCCAGAGTCTAACACTCTTTTGATGTTGCTGTTTAGTCTTGTTAGAAAACTCCACAGGAGGGAGAGAGAAAGGCAAGACAGTTCCAAATGAAGAAGTCCACCTCACGGAATCCATAACAAGAGGAAAAACAGGTGCGTTGCTAAGCAAAGTACTTTTTCGACTGCCCTATTCCTGCCCTTTTCAAACATCTCATTTATGAGTCCAAAGCAGCTGTCACTGCACCATTTTGCAAGCCACAGCTCGGCTATTTATTTTCTCCCCTCTCTTCAGAGATCTGTACGTTGTTGCTTTTTTCTCCTTCGCACATGAGAACTATAATACTGATCTATAACACTTGTTAATTAGAACATAAAGACTTTAATTTTCTGTATGGATTACTTCAGTGATATGTGCCATTTCCCATTCAAGGAAAAGATATTCAGAAAATACATAAAACCACTGAAAGAGTGGGAGGACCCAGGCTTCAACCACAAAGACCGGGCTCGGTGGGGAGGATGGAGTATTTGGTTATCCATGTTTGCACTGACAAACCTTTGGAGGGGCCCGAAGGAGGGAAGTGAAGAGGCAGAGGCAGGTTTGGCATTCCTGTGTGTGGCCCAGGAACCCTTGATGCTCCCATAAGCACAGATCAGAATTCCTTCCAATCTGCTTTCTAATTTCATCTTTCCATATATTTTAACAGATTATCTACAATAAATTGGCCACTCTCAGTTATCTGAACTGAGGTGACGGCCTATGTTATAAAATAAATAGTGGAAATAAAATTTTTAATGCTCTCCAGTTGATTTTGGATGTTCTGTTTTTTAATCCACATTCATATTCCATTAGGAAAAACTGTAGGAGGACATCAAAGGACTGTAAATCCCAAAATTCATGTTAATTCTAGTGTTACGGTCAAAAAAGGCAATTTTTATTAGAATTAGAAATTTTGTGCAGAAATAATCAAAAAGAAAATGTAAAAAGTTATTGGTTATTGGGCCCAAAATCGAGCTGCTTGTGTTCTGAAGTAAAGGCTTCAGTGAAACGTGCTGGGCACATGAGCTAGTCTGTCATTTTATCATGCTGGGTTCAGGGAAGACCTAAGGGCCAGGCATGGTGCTGTTTACCTTCTAGCTTCTGAAGAGGTGAGATCTCTTAACTGAATCCTTCACTTAATCATTCTCAAATCCCAAGCTATACTTTCTGATCCCTGTTTCGATTTGAAGTAAAATTCATTTTCTGGTGTTCTGTGTGAGCTTGCTTCGGGCTTGACTTGGAGACTTACGAATAGCACGTGCTGTTTGCTTGCTGACCACTTCTGCGGTTCTGACCCAGGGTGACTTCCACAAGGCCGGAAGTGGGAGGTGGGAGGAGGACTGCGAGGGACTTCTTCGCACCAGAGCCCGAGCAAACATTCTGAGCAGGATCGAGCAGCGTGTCTCATACGAAAACACCAGGATACCTGGGACTGAGTCCATCCGCCAGGGCTCCTGCACATTCTGTGGCTGTAGACAGGGCTGGACTTCAGGGTGACACCAGGCGTTCTCCCTTTCTGTTTTACTGTGTTGTGTTGGGTTATGTTTTCCTTTTGGGGGGAGTGTGGACAACAACCAACGTGATTTCTCACCGCAAATAATGTCCTCAGTTTCACAGTGGAGTAGTCAGAGCGCGAGGAAGGCGGAAGCCAGCAGTCCAGAAGGCGTCCTCCCGTGCTGCCCTCTTACCCACTGTACTCCTCCTCCACCCACTGCCTTCCCCACTGCGCATGTGAGATGGCTCCTGCTCCGTTGCCCATCTGGCCTCAAACTCTCACTCAGCTCATGTGGTCTCCTGCCCTCGGCCCCAGCAGCTGGGCCTGCAGGGGGCTCTGCACCCTGGGCCCTGCCGCGTTCCTCCGGAGCCTCTCCTCCCGGACTTCCGGGCCTGGCAGCTGCCCGTCACTCTTCACACAGCTTCAGTGATCCACTCAGATGCCAGCCACTCACATGCGAGTGCTTCCCAAAGTGCCGCTCTCGTGCACGCAATGCCCTGGGCGCCAAGCAGAACCCCTGGGGACGGCACGTGTGTTTCCACAGGACGGAGCTTCTGCTTCAAACGTTCGTGTCCCGTGTCCACCTTCTTCACTCACTTCTTGGACCACTTCTATGATGCAGTCTTCCAGCCACCACTTACACAGTCATGAGTCACAAACTTCGTCTCCAGCACAAAACCTCCCTCCACCTCAGGTCTACTGCAGAGCTGCATTTGTGGGTCCAGGAGCAACTGCAGTTCCCCGCTGCACACACCACAGAGCCTTTGCTCATGATTGACAATCCTTACCCCGATGATGGTGATGTCTACCCATTTGCAACAATCACAAATTTGGAAGCATCCTAGTCCATTCCCCATGACCCTGAGCATACACCGAGTCTGGGGAGTCCAGTTTTAACCATCTATGTTTCGCTCTATGCCTTAGTTCAGGACTTTGTGAATTTTCATGTGGATCTGCAGTTTCCTCCTCAGTGGTCAGCCAGCCATCATCAAGAGACATCGTAATACATTAAAAAAAAAAAAAAAAAAAGTAAAATGTCACTTCCTCTTTGCATTACACTGGGTAAGTGATTTAATTTCCCCCTTCCAAGAGTATAACTATTAATCAGCAAAGCATTTAGCACAAATCCTAGAAAGAATAAACCTGAGTATTTGCAACTTTGACTTCTTCAGAGAGGATAAGGGCTCACACTACTTTCAAAATGATTCCGCTAATCGGCAGACCTTGCGATGCACAGTTCGCAGATGGCCATGTCATCCTCCTGCTGACAAATGCCCAGCGACTGTTCAGACACAACCGAAAGTCATTAGCGTAGCATTCAAAGCCCTTTGTGCTCTGTTCCCCTGCTACTTTCCCTCAGGCACCCTGACCGGCTTTGCACCAATTACAAATGGAATGCCATCGTGAATTTAAGAACCGGTTAGATCAAGCAGTTTCCTTGCGGATGGTGAAGGCTCTCTCTGTCACCTGCTGCCCCCTGCCAGCATGAGACGGAAGTGTCAGTGCCCACGCAGAGCCAAAGGGACACATACCACACTCTTTTGTAATTAATCCCAAGCAACGATCTGCTTTGCATAAAAATGTATTTAAACCCCCACGGACCCTTTTACATATAATTTTCACGCTCTTTCAAAGCAACACGAGCTGAACAAGAATATGGATTTCCAACTCAGCTTCCTAACCCACCGTCACACCTGTTCTGCCCGAGTGCTCGCACCAATACCTCAACTTCCATAAGACTTCTAGAGGTGACGCCCACATCTCCCCACAGGGAAATCAGTGCCAGTCTTGAAGGCTAGCCCTAGGGTTGAAGAGAACTTTTTTAAAGGTTTTTCTCTTGGGGAGTTGTTTCCTGAAGAGGTCCTGAGACTCCTTTGTAGCTAAAAAGACCGTTGCTCAAACAGGGGGACCGGAAGCTCCCTCCTCCCCACGCAGCCAGTGTGTGACCATTGGACACCATCTCACTTGTAACCTCTGCCACGGGGAAGCAGAGTCCACTTGTTCCCTGTCACGTAGGTATTAACTGCTCTTTTAAAAATAGCCCTGCTTGAATATTTGAAATAAAAAGATCAGATGCGAATGAACTTGTACCTACATAATTTTGATGATCAAATTTAAAAGAATTTTAGACTTCCCTTAGAAGAGATTCTGAGGAGTATGTTTACCTAACCTGGTGTTGTGATCATAAATGCACATGATCCAGTTGTGTACTAAGAATAACTGTATTCAATAATCCATCACCCACAGTCAAATAGAAGCTTAGACATTTTCTTTCTATAACACAAGTCTACAGAATGCTTACTTTCACTAAACATTATTATATCTCATGCAACAATGTATTTCTGAAATACTGATCTGTGCAATTTCCTATTCTCCCATCTCCGCCCCACTGCCCTATTAAAGTGCCGGCCAATTTTATGCTTACTTCCTCGAGGGAAGGATATAAGGAACGTAGATGTCTGGGAAAGGGAGAATGTTAATATCATTCTGAGATTCCATTTGGGATAAATTCCTTAGAGCAGAGGTGAAGAGCCTATGGCACACATGTGGTGCTTTTCTTCTAAGACAAGGTTAATGTAGAGTTGTCTTTTTCTAAACTAAAAACCTCAGTATTAAGGTTTAATTGCAGAGTTGGCACTTTGCAATAAATAAGTGGGTTTTAGGTGGCAGTTTGGCACTGTGTATCTAAAAACTCAGCCATCACTGCCTTGGAGGACTAAAAAAGTAAAAACAAATGGGTTGAAGGAGAGCCTGTATTTTTTAAAGACTGTGTAGAGTTTACTAATGGATGGAAAAAGGAAGGGAAGAGACACAGGAAATTAATGACAAGCTAGGTGAACATGGGCCCAAGATGCAGAGAGCCTAGAGGGTCACATTGGACCAGTATGTGAGACTCAGGGAGGACAGCATGGTCTCTTCAGGAGGACTCCTTCCCAACTGGCACGGCTGGATGATGACCCCAGGTAGGCTGGACCCGGTGACAACAGCAGGCTGATAGTTGTGTCCCAATGAGATCCAGAAGGTAGAAAGTTATCACCATGACCAGAAGGGACCAGGCACATGGGGCCAAGACGCAGCTCAGTATGGCCTTCAAGACAAAGATCAGAGTTCAAATGCAGGAAACGGCCTCTCCTTGGACCCCCAGCAGACGGGCAGCATCTGCTTTTCACATTCCCATGTCTGAAGCTCTCCTGGTAACCAGTCTCCTTCTTACCTATCTGTCCCAGGTAGGAAACTCAGGAATTTACCAAGATTAAGTTTTCCCACTGCAGTGAAGTAGGTGTTTGAAATAAATACTAGGCTAAATTAGAAAACAAAAAGTGGATCTTTTTAAAATATGTAAAATCGCTTGTAACCTTTGCCATTCATTATAAATTGTCTATCACTTGAATATACTTAACAGGCTGATTCGGTGTTTCTCACATACCTCACTTGTCATCATGGCCCAAATATTTATTGGTTACATACGTTCCACATAGGACATTAAGACTATATTTAATTAGATTACATGAATGGTAACTTTTAGGTAGTGAAATGCATGTTAGTCTTTTAGGAGATTTGAGAGAACACACTAACAATATAGAAATGAACAGATTCGTGAAGAAGTTGGTGAGTCTAGTATAATCCATTTCTCACTAGATACAGGGAAAACATGGCCAGTCTGAAATGCTTCCAGTGATGAGTACTTAAAATAAACCCACACGCAACACTGGCACTGCTAAGACGGGAACCACAGAGAACAACTGACTGATGTAATTTTCACATATATATCTACGTTGAATCTTTTTAAATGTTGGAAGTATTTTAAAGTTTGAGCCAGTTATTAATCTACCAAAAAATAATCCATTGAAGTTCCACTTCAAAGCCGATAATTAGAACCACGCTCCACCCCAGATCGCACCACTACTCTCCATCCCAATATTCTTAGCCACTTCAAGATGTTCAGTGTGTTAAGAACGAACAAAGAGCTCCGCCAGGCTGGCACAGTTTGCAAGTAAGACTCACAAAGACTGCTTCTCCTTTCAGCCTCAGCCTCTTTCCTTCCACAAGAAGGAAAAGATCTATCTGACACATTTCTCAAGGATTCTTTTATTCTGTCACTTCTCAAGCAGAGAGTGAAAAAAACACCTTTCTTCTTCCCTTACTAATATATTTTGTGATTTTTTTCCATCAGACCAGGAACTCTGAAAATCTGCCCAAAGTCATTTTAGTGTGCTCACATAGGAAACTGCCTTGTTCTCCTAAAAATGGAGGAAATTTTATGTTTCACTTTGAAAACATATGTTTTATATATAGGCATATATACATATATATATATATATATAATCTTTGATTTAAAGCAAATAGGAATAGATAAGCTGTGAAATGAAAATGATTCAAGAAAGGCTAGTTGATAAGACTCTACATGAAAGAGCACAGATCAACTTGTGTTTTGATAGACATTAGTACAACATCAAATAGCCCAAATTTCCAAATTTTAAAATGAAAGCTTCCTGTTCACAGATGATCCAAGTCATGGAAATGATTAAGCCTTACAATTTAGTCAGCATCACAGTAAACTGGCTTAAGAATTACTCACACACCAAAAAAAAGTGATGCTCTGGTGAGATATTAGCAGGAATGTATTAATAGTCTCATAACATATGGAACTGTCTCTGGTACAAAGCCACCAACTAGGAGCGGAGAGAGGAATGAAAATGTAAAAGCAATAAAAATTCAAAAGTCTCACATAAAAAAAAGTATTTTAAAACTCATTGCTGATTTTAAGGGAGTTGTTCAGGAACAAAGGATTTCCTGTGCTGTTTCAAGTCTTGCCCTTTCACTGTTTTTTAAACAAATATAAACAAATGAAATTTTAATTCATTCTATTCATTTTAACTAGATTATGATTAGCACCCCATTCATGTCTAATAAATTTTCTAATACTGAAATCTGAGGGAATGACACTAGGATGTATTTTATATAAATATTGTATATTTCATAAAAACATACAAATAATTTCTAATGGTTCAACTTTCCTAAACCTTTGTTTCACTCCAATACACAACCATAAGCTCTTTATAATGTACAATTTTGAAAATATTAATTATAAGTCAGTATACTAATGATATTAGGAGAAAACCTTTTAATCCACTTTAATTTTTCAAGTAAGTTCACAAGGTTCAAAATGTTCAAACACTGTCCTTACAAATTACTTTTTCAATTGCATAACTAATTTAAAACTGAACAACAAAGAAGACACAGCAGCAAGATATTAATAACCCTGATGCAATAATTCTCCATTTCATAAAAATAAGGAATCATACATCCTTCTTCCTCAAAAGTTATGCAAATTGAATGTTTAAAAAGCAATTAATTAAAATCTACAATTCCAGCTACCATGTGAATTATCTAATAAACCGTTCATGCAGTTTAGACCTATTATAAAAAACACAAACCTTTCAGCACTTCCAAAATTTAATAGCACAACTATCTTTAGAGATAATGAAACACTGAAATCATATCATTAATCAAACCATAACAAAACATAAACTAAAAATGAAGAGGAAAAAATGTTCCATACCCCTGGTCATTTGAGAGATGCAGATGAAAACAACAGTAAGATTCCACCTCACCCCACAAAGAACGGCTGCTATCAAGAAATCAATCAATAACAAATGTTGGTGGGGATGTGGGGAAAAAGGAACCCTTCTCCATTGTTGGTGGGAGTGCAGACTGGTATAACCACTATGGAAGTCAATATGGAGATACCTCAAAGAGCTGGGACTAGAGGTTCCATTTGACCCAGCCATCCCTCTGCTGGGTATCTTTCCAAGAGAATTAAAAGAATCATATTACAGTGACATATGCACACCTATGTTTATAGCGGCACAGTTTGTAATAGCTAAAACTTGAAAAGAGCCCATTTGCCCATCAGTTGGAGACTGGATAAGGAAGATATGATTTTCCATAACATGGAATACTACTCAGCCATAAAGAATGAGAAATTAGAGCCATTCATAGAAAAATGGATACATATTGAGGATATACTCCTAAGTGAAATAAGTCACACATGTGTAAATACCGAATAGTTTCTCTGGTGTGAAAACATATAATGGTACATAAGATCCTAATGATATAATTGACAGTGTGAAATAGGAAGAAAAGGGATAAAGGTGTAGGGGAAATGGGAAGGGTAGGGGAAAGGTAGTAAGGAAAAAGAAAAAAATGAGAAAATGAAAAAATGGAAATAAAGTATTTGTAAATTGGGAAGGGAGGAGGGGGGTGAAGGGAGGGTAGGGTTAAGGGGGAAAAAATGAGAACCAAGACCTGTCATGTAAAGGTACAAGATCCCAATGATGAATGTAACCGTACTGTAAACTCAATGAGAAAAAAAAGATAATACAAAGAAAGAAAAACTAAAAATGAAGGAATTAACAATCTGATTATATCATTGATAAAAATTCAAGTGAAATCAGAAATCTGAATGTTTCCCCACTCACCTTTAGCAAACTAATTGAAGTAATCCGTAATGGGACAGAAATGTTCGTCAGCATCCCATCTACAACTAACCCTTCTGCAGGAAGTAGGGACAATAATCACATATATTTGGAAGCAAAGAATAGAATTAGATCAATGTCTCTGACCAAAAAAAAAAAAAACTTTAAATTCCAGTTTTTAGAGCACTTTTCTTAATTTTAATCAAAATATAAGCATTTCTAAATTATATTAAAATGATTTTCAAAAGGTTTTTTACAGGCTTGTTTTTGAATTTTGTTCCCTATCAATACTACTAGAATTTCCTTGGTTATTTATATATGGTGTAATATTGGTTATTCTTTTACTTTGAGTGTGTGTGCAAAGAATTCTGTATAAGAATCAACTTACTTGTTACTCGAAAGTGTTAATTTTTTCAGCTTGACAAGTAAACATAAAAGTCTTTTCTTTCTGCCTTTTGACTATTTTGATAGGAAAGAAAACATAAAAGCGATTACATGTTGCTTCAGGCAATCTGAATCAGATCAGTTGTTCATCCAGGCCTGAAAATCCCCAGAACCCAAGATGAGCAGAATACGTCCAGATGACAAACTTAAACACAAAGTGTGACAAGAGAGTCGATTGAGATAGGACAGCATGCTGCTGATATTGATCTATGCCTTAAATCATAACAATTGCAAACTAACCACAGTACTTTCCTGCTAACCACGGGTATTCTAACAGACCTTTTTCTAAGTGGAAATTCTAAACTGTAATGTTTCAAATATATTACAATTGTATGTAAGGATCAGACCCACACACAATTTACAGTTTGCTAGCGAAGTAGAGGCACTGACATCAATCACGTAAGAGCACAACTACTCAGGTAGCTGAACCATAAAACACAGAGCTAGGGCTACAATCGCTGCAACTCAGCTCATTTCTCAAGCTAGACACCCAAGGATGTCCTCAGATTTATGCCTGTCCTAATCCCAGCACACACACACACACACAAATACAGCAAGGTCCTGTTGCTTCCCACACCTCGACACATCTCCAGTCATCCCCAGCCCACCCTTTCTGTCTTCACCTGTGGCATGTACCTCCACCCTCTCTCGGTGCCGATGTCGGTCCCCGTGCCTCAGCCTGCTGCACTTCCTGCTGTTGCCTAATCCTGGTCAGAGTGAGGTTTTCTCACTCAGTTTTCTCTTCAGTTTCCTTCTGCCTGCAATACCCCAGCTCCCCAGATCAAAATACAAAGCATCATGATCTGGTCTCTGTTGATCTATTTAGCATTATTCGCTTTAACCCTCTCGTATTCCGTACTTTAAACGCCACTGCCAGTTTCTCGAACATCCCGCATCCTTCTTGCTTCCGGGTATCTGTTGTATCTCTCGCCCATACAACACTTGCCTTCCCTTCCTAGTCCACCCGCTTCAGTCATAGCCTGGGAAATCAGACCGGCTGAGCAATCCAGAGCAGAAGTAATCAACGCTGCACTCCCGGGAATGCCAACTGCATCCCGCAGGTACAGCCCAGTGCTGATAGCTCCTTACTACAGCTACATGTTTTATCTTCTTGTAAGTTGTCCGAGAAGGGGGCTGCGTAACATTTGCCTGTGCACCCGAAGCACCGGCACAGTGCCTGAGTGACAGCCCTTCATCCATCCTCATGGAAGGACACAGAAAAGGTAACGCAGATATGCTTACTGCTTCCTGAGGTGAGAGCTATGTCCAGTTATGAGATGCAGACATCTCTCAGAACTACAGACTAGCTTAATACAGAATGTTAGAGGTAGGGTGCAAATAGCCAACAACTCTTGCTTTTCATACTTTGAGTAGTAAATGAAATCGCATATAGAGACTCCAAGTGAACAAGCACTTGGTGAGGTTGCCTGTGCACACACAGCCCAGAGAGAAACGTCACTGATAACCTCAATTCTGAATTGAACCATAATGTCTTCTGTCTATTCTGAGTATTTTCACTTTAACTCTACCTCCCTGAAAATGTGCTAACGAGCACTGTGCTGTAGAAGGAGAGCTAGCACAGGGTTAGGAGACCTGGGTTATGGTGTTGGCTTCTCCTCACACACGATTTGATTCTTGCTATGCCTTAACCCTCGAAGTACTCAAGAGCGAAATCTGACAAGACAGTTTGAAGAGCTTAAAAAAACTCGACATAACGGAAACTCACAAAACAGGAACTAATTAAGTGGGTAAATAAATTAGTGCATGTGAAACATGAAAATGCCAATTATCCCTAATTGGTCTATACATTTTATGAATTTCCAAACACAATTTCAACATAAATTTTTGTGGGAAGCTGATTCAAAAATTCATATCCAACAAATAAGGAGGACAGACAGCTAAAATAATTTAATTAAGAAGATGTTCTAGGGAGTGTGGCACAGAAGATGGCAAGGTTGGTGACAGAGCCGTGTCCTTGTGGCACTGTGTGGTGCCACCAAAAACCACCGGAGAGAGACAGAACAGAGCCCGCGGCCGGGCTCAGCCTTGTTCCTGTAGGACTTTGTCGCAAAGGCCACCTTGAAACTCAGAGAAGAACGGGCGTTCAGCACCCGCTGCTGGGGCGATGGCCACCTGACCACACGGAACCGGGCCGTATTCCTGAGCGTGTGAGAGAAAGGGCGCGGCAGAGCTCATTCTTGGCCTCCAGGAGGCCCTGGGTTCAGTCCAGAGCACTGCAAAGGGAAACAGCAACGCCAACACCATGGAGCACTGGACGCGGCACTGTGATCCTCAGAGGGCTCCAGCCGAGCTGCTGTCGGGGGGGGCATCTCCCCACACCCCTGCCCGCTCCACTTCCCGGCCGCCAGGACTGCGCAGCTGTCGGCCCCACCACACCTTCCTGCTGAGGAGCCCCAGCCGGGGGCTGATACCCCTAAAATCAAGGAGCCCACTGCACCTCTCCTCCTTTCAGGTGCAGGTCTCCATGACGATGAACATGACTAACAACCTCAAAGCGCAAACTGCAAAGAAAACACCAAGTTTTGATATGGAAAATAAGATGCTCACGATGCGGAACCCTTGAGTTCCACGGGAGCCTCTGAGGAGAGCCCTGGAGTGGAGACCCAGATGACACGTAGGGGATGCAGCACCTCGGGCGCCTCCAGAGTCAGAAGGAGCCGTGCGCCCCAGGATTCACATGCAGGGCTCTCCCCACTCAGGCCTCCCAGGGTGGCCTGGCCTCTGCAGCCTCAGACCCTGAGGACTGAGTGTATGTGTCCCTTCACACAAGCTCCCAAAACGCAGCACAGAGAGAGAAGTGGAAAAGGTGCCTCTTCCTCCTACCGGCTGCCCAGTCCAAGGCGAACCCAATCCAGGCAATGGGGGCTCTTGGCAGTACAGCAGAAGGTCCTGGAGACCACAGGGCAGCCAAGGTGCGCATCTAACAACCCCACTGCTGAAAGTGAGCCTGGGGCTGGAGCGGGAGGGGAGCCCCTGCCCCGCGCCCAATGGGCTCACAGCTGGGTGGCACCCCGCAGCACAGTGGACCCCTGAGACGGTGCAAGGCACGGTGAGGAAGGGTCCGCACCACCCAAGGGAGCCACTGCACAAGCCACAGCCTGGCCCCTCTGCCGCTAAACTTCCCATTTACGCTTTGCTTCCTGCTTTGCCCGTGAACACACCACCTTTGTTCTGTGTCCCGGCACCGTGCGAGGCCGTGGCAGCCAGCGGAGAAGAGGCCGCATGTCTTTCTGGGCTTAGACAAAGCAAGGGGAACGGTTGTCATTCCTTCACACAGGATGACGGAGTACAGGTGCAGCCACTTTCACAGGCCCCCGCGACCAGGGCTGACAAAATCAAATCCACCCTTCCCTCGCCATCCTTTGACGCTTACTTACGTTGAAAAATGATTATAGTTGACTGTTAACACGGCTTTTCTCTACAACAGTAGGTACTTAGGGTTGTCTCACATGATAAGCCACGTGTGTGGCCAGGTAAATAAATGTCTCCCAGGAATAGATCCATCCTCTGTAAGAGAAAGTGTTAGACTCAACTGCTAAAGCCTCTTCAAGCTCTATTTCCAAAAGCACTAACAACCAAATTGTAAAATTTGATAAATTGATGCCAATATTAAGGATAAAATGTTTAATTTTTAAGGAATGGCTATTGGGTCACAAATTTCTTTAGAACTGAAATAGGCAGGCTTAACTGAAGTTCCCATTCACGCTACAGTGTAAGATGAGGCCAAAGATTGTGTTAGGTCAGGATTTTGGAACCAGATGCTATTATTTATTGTTATTTCTTTCTAGCCCATTTACAATGAAATTACATGGACCGCAGTATTCTAAGACTATTAACAGACTCTATTTTGTCTTTAGACAGAATCTTGGTGATGATTATGCCTTTACAAAATTCTTTTCAAACTCAGAAAGTATTTTAATATTATAGCTCTATGTTACAACTGTCAGGCCTCTTAACAGTATAACTGAAGATCTAAGTAGTAAAGAGGAAGTTTCTCAACTGTTTTCATAAAGCCCACTGTCACTGTCCCAGCTAGAGAAGTGAAACTGTAAGTACTTACTGGGAAGTCTTCCGATAAACAGTTATGCTTTTGTTCCCTTGATGATCTGAATATGTTATTAAAAAACAAAAATCAAACTATTTATGGAAAGAAATTTCCATTCTCTCAGTTCACTGGTTTCCTCCCTATCTAACGGAATGAAGCTAACGGTATGAGTTAGGCGCCATTTAATAACACTGAACAACTCAGCAAGGGGTCTGCACAGAAAGTGTCACGCCAGGGACCCCGGTTCATCCCCCAGGCAGCAGCAGGGCAGCACACTCAGTCTGTGTGCTCGTCACCCACTCGCCAGTCCATGAACTCACTAAAAGTACGTATTCAGTATCAAACCACTTAGGCTTAGAATCGTAGAGAATAAAACAAAGTTTCTCTTGGTTTAAACAGGTTACTCGTAAGGCAGAGAAACCCAAAACTGAGTGTTGTGACTGCTGCTAACGTGGTGCGCGTTCTCTGAGTAAAGGTTCCTCATACTGCTTCAGTAAGAATAAGAACGATTACAAAAGACAGAGGAACAAATAACAGAACATAATCTCAAAAAAGGAGGAGAAATTCTTACATGAGGTCGCTGGAAAGAAATATCTCAAAAGAGGACAGAACACCCACCAGTGGTCAGAATGAAAACCACGAACTTACCCTGGGACCTGGTGCGTTCGTCTCCCTGGGTGTCACTTTTAAAAGACCACAGTCTGGGTGACTTAAATGATAAGATTCATTTCCTTACAATTCTGGAGGCTAGAAGTCCCAGTCAAGGTGGCCACTGCTTCAGTGTTTTTGTTTTTGTTTTTGTTTTCTTTTTTGGTGCTGGGGATCACACTTGGGTCCTTGTGCTTGTGAGGCAGGCACCAGAACCACTGAGTTAAATCCCTGGTCCTACTACTTCAGTTCTTGTTAAGCTTGTAAGCGCTCCTCCTGGCTTGTAACCAGTCCACCCGTCGTGACCACATGGCAGGGAGAAAGGTATTCTTCTTCTTCTTCTTCCTCCTCCTCCTCCTCCT
>NW_022900950.1:80017935-80024109 GCF_012274545.1 Fukomys damarensis | reverse complement strand
CTCCTCCTCCTCCTCCTCCCCCCATTCCATCTCCTTCTCCTCCCCGTCCGCTTGTTCTCTTCCCCCTCCACCTCCTCCTTCCTCCTGCTTCTCCTTCTTCTCTCCTTTTTTTATTTTTTCTCACACTTTCTTCTACCTCTCTCTTTTCTTCTTCTCCTCTTTTTTCTTTTCTTCTGTTTTTTCCAAAGCCAGAAACCTGATCATATTAAAGCCCCTTTTCATCTCAATTA
This sequence comes from Fukomys damarensis, assembly GCF_012274545.1. Classification (NCBI taxonomy): domain Eukaryota; kingdom Metazoa; phylum Chordata; class Mammalia; order Rodentia; family Bathyergidae; genus Fukomys; species Fukomys damarensis. Next base: position 80,023,879 of record NW_022900950.1, on the reverse strand, counting down.
CCTCCGAAATGTCCTATTTTCAAATTCGGTCACGGTAGGGATTAGGGTGTCAACAAACAAATTTTGGGACACAATTCAGTTCATGATTCCTGGGGAAGGAGAAAAGTACTCAACAGTACAGCTGCTGTAGGAGAAGAAGTAGGAGACTGTGACAAAGATTCAGATGCAATCGTTTAAGCTGCACTTACCCCTGGGACAGGTTAGGCATGGCAGAAACAGTTTAAAGGAAAAGGAAGCCCATTCAAAAGTGTACATATGGAAGCAGATCTTGTGCCGATCCGAGTAAGGCCATCAGTGGGCCAGGTCCAGTGCACACAGTTTGCAAGGGAGGGAGACATGCTGCGGGGACTGCGCAGGTTTCCGGCTGGGAGGTGGAAGGGTCACTGAGGACGCTTCCAAGAAAGGGGCCAATGCCAGAGAGGAGCAGAGCTGAGAGACCACCAGGTGCTGAGAAATGCAGAATACAATGACGCCAAGTCTGCTTTGAGACTTAGAAGCTCAGAACATCGTATAAATAATTGAAGATGCTACTCTGGAGACACTAAGACCACCAAAGATGGAGCCCTTGGAAATGTTAAAAGCATAACAGGAAACAAAGGTGTGAGGAAACTAGTTTGCGAGTCCTAGAAATCAGGAAAGGACCCACGAGAGATGGTTTGAAAGGCTTGCGAGAGCACAGGCACTAAGTTGTGGAGACGGGAGGGCTCTGTGAACTTTCCAGAGAGAATGACCAGCAGAGCGAAGGTGGCAGAAGTCCCATGCGCAAGACTGGTCATGCTGACTCGCCACCATAAACCATCACCAAGCCAAGTGCCAGCAAGAGCATTTGTGGGGACAAAGTTGAATAGAAACTGAGGAATGATTTATAAAAGAGGAGATGGAGAATGTCCAAGCCCTAAAGTTGTATAGAAAACCAAAAATAAATTCACACACAGAAGAATCAAAGGGGTTGCTTTCCCTTTTAGAAAGGAATAATAGAATGAATCCTAATTACACTTACAGAGAATGTAAAGAAGCCACTGAAATGGAAGAGAAGCAGAACTAATAAATGGAGTTGGCTAAAAGGATCTTCATTTGTATCTGTATTGTTCAAATACAATGATTAAGATATTAGTAGGAGAGGAAAAGCAAGTTAGCGAATACCAACCACCAACTGGCAATCAACAGGACAACAATATAATAGTAGGTAATACTTCTAAGTGTTTAATAATTAGGGCTTTTTGTTTTTGCAACACACATGATTTTGTTATTAGATATTTCCTTGAATGTTTTACTATTTCCATTTAGCATTTAAAAAACTGAAACATAAAAACTAACTTGCTCCAGAAAGTATAAAAGATAGCAGAGCTGGGTCTAACCCCTAGCTTAAGGCTGCAGTCTAAACCTAGCTTAGATCGTCTACACGCTGCAGCCTTCAGGGTCAAGGTCAAGCACAGTGCCTCCCTCCAGCCCTCAAGTCCACCAGGCAGGTGCTGCACACACGGCTTCAGAAAACAGCACCCATGCAGAAGAAAGTTTATACAACAAGAAGCACAAAAGGAATTTCAATACTAATCCTAATTATTACTCCCTCACAGATACAGTCTATAAATACCATTGGAAAATTTGGCAATATAAAAACATTATGCTTTCATGTTTCCCTTTTTTTTTTTTTTTGATACCAGGGATTGAACTTGGGCCCTTGGGCTTGTGAGGCAGGCAGCAGAACCACTGAGCCAAATCCCCGGCCCCACACATCTCCTAATTTAGAATAAATTTTGGTTCTTGACACAAGGCTAGACAGGTGAACTTTCAGACCACAAGCCCGTCAGCTAAAGAACTTTATCCTAACAACAGAAAAAAAATGACAAAGTCTGTAAAAGGTCACCATCCCTAGTTGTATGAAAAATTATTTCTATTATATAGAACTGGTCAATGAGACAAATGGAAAAAGAGCTTGGTCAAAATGCTCCCAACAACAGATTAATCTATTGTGCTTGATGATATCTTTATATCACTTAACTGCTTTGCGGACATTTTGGAGTTTTTTCATGAAATGAAAACATTTTTTTAAATGGGAGTTGTAGGGCCAGTTTTGTTCACTAGGAATCTTTAGGGAGTTGTAAAATACATTATAACAATTTTTAAAATAAAAACACCATCGTATAAACCTATTACTGTCCTTACTCTTTGCCGTGGAGGCGGACTGACAGGATTGCCAAGTGTTACGACTTATATCCAGATGTCTCCCCACAGTCTCATGCACTCATAGGTAGGGATTTGCAGAGGTGGTTGGATCATGGCTATGTGATATCAGGGTTAAGGGTATGTGGTAGTGGATTAGTCCACTAATTGGCTTAGCATAGTTCTGTGTGGCTGAATAGATTTACTGAAGGCAGAGGCCCCAACCTGGCATGGGTGGCACCAACCAATAGGACTATAGCGTGGATAGAATATAAATAGAGAGGGAAGCTCACTGCTGCTGCTGCTGCTGCTTGCTGCCTCCTGACTGCTCTGCCATGGGCTGCTTCTCCTCTGCTCTGCCCCTCTTCCATGGAGTCCTGCCTTAGAGCCAGCCAACTATGGGTTGAAACCTCTACAAACTGTGAGCCAAATAAACCTTTCCTCCTTTAACTTGTGAGTTCCAGGTATTCGGTCCTAGCAACAAGGAAGTAATTAAGACACCCGGTTTGGGGAAAGAAGCTGAGCGAACGTAGTCCATGCCTCCTCTCTATCTTGAGGTCTACATGCCTGCCAAGAGTACATGGTCTGTTCTCCTCCATGTTCAGCTTCTTCAAAAAAAATCCCTCTGCTGAGCAAAATTCTCTCTCCTTGGAGGGTTAAATCTGGCTAATGTAGGAAAGAATCATTGAGAAGCACCACTGGGTTATCACAAAAAACCATAACCTTCAGTTATCAATTTTATAAATGCTAAAGCAAAAACATTATTCCCTAGTTGCCTAATCCCTGTATCTCTACCTTCAATGGTTACAGATTTGGATGAGAGAAGGGGTGAAATGTGCTGAGTCTCTCAAAAACTTCACATTTAAAATCGGGAGAAACAGAATTTGTAGCCAAAAGCAAAGATGCTTCAACAGTAAACCTCAGTAAACCTCAGAGCAGAAGACATAGTGATAAGGAGTGAAAGAATAGGTAAAAATATGTACAGTGCCCAGAACGCTAGGGAGGAAGCCATAAGAACACACCACAGAGCAAATCCACCGTCAACAATGTCGGCTTAGCTTTCTAAAACAATATTTTAATGGAGTTCAGTCTTGTATAAGCTTTCACAGTTAGCCCTTAAACAAACACACTCCTTTAAAAGGATCCGTTCCCAAAATTACTTAGAGGAAGCTGGTAAGATTTTCAGGCCACTTTTAAAAGATGGGCCCTCCGTAGGATCTTTACTTCCATTCATGCCATCTCTTACAACCTGAAAGTGTCTTCAATTAGGATTTGAAGCAGTAGCACATGCAGCCTGTGTCCTGAATGAACAAATCACACAGGTTACCAGGTTCTCTAACTAACAGCTGCGAGCCCAATAGTTCACCTAGGACAAAAGCATGCAGTTTGGAGCTTTTCTGCTAGCACAGTTTGAGTACTGATTTCCAAATACTAAGCTGACAGTTTTAGTACCTTTCTTTTATCCAAAGACTTTAACCCACATATTTCTTAAGAAAACCAAAAGCATCAGCTCAGAAGGGAGAAAAAAAAATCTGATCTTTTTCTTCACGCACTTTTAAAAGCTGCTTTAATGTGATGCATTTCTTCTCTCCAGTGTGTTCTATTCTGTGTCGCTCTCTGGTCTTTTCTGCTCTGTCTTCAGTTACGTGGAAGTCTTCACCCTTTGTAGTCTTTCTTGACTTTGCTGTCCCTCTACCTATAATTCTCTCACTTTCCTTTCATGGTTCCAAACTGGATCTCCATATCCACATCTGATTATAATTCCTCTCAAATCATAATCACTGTGTTTCTTCATAGGTTTTCAGTGTGTAATAGTGCATCACACAAGATGGAAGCCTAATAACCATCCATTAATTATTAGAACCAACCCACCAGTACAGGGTGACCTAACAGAATTTAAGTTAATTACATCTTAGTATGAAGAGTCCTTCTATTGTCACAGTTTTCATTAAGTTCAATTGGGGAGGGTGCCTTAAATTTCCTTAGAGTGACTTCTCCTTCCAATCCCATTCTGCTTTGGGTTTGGAGATTTGTTTTGTAATTTAATTCTATTACACCCTACCTTGACTTACTAAACTATTTCAGTTGTAATAGATAGCACAGGGAGACAAAAGTTGATAAATGCCTTATGAGATTCCTGAACAAATGAAATTTATTCCTGAACATCATAAATAAATGATAAATGAGGAGATAAATATGTTTGCACTGATTTGAACTATATATGGTCATATGTCATATAGCGGTCCACTAATATATATAATTTTATGCTTAAACATCTCAGTTTAAATAAATTAAAAACATGAAGAGTTAATACTAAGTCATATCAATAAAAATTAATGAATCTTATCAATTAAAATTTGTATATACATATTTGCATCTAAAATGGTCTGTAGGATACATTTATGACTGGCTTTTTATGGGGCTGGGGTCCCTCCTGTTAGGCAAGTGCTCACCTGAGCGATGCTGGCAGGATGCCCAGCTGGCTGACGGACTCCCTGCTCCCAGCACACAGACTGGGGAGCGGTCCCATCCCCACATCTCCACATACACCACATTCTGTATTCCCTGAGGCACAAACTCCTGGAGGCTAAATCAAAAGCTAAAAGGAAAGAGACTCGGTTTCTTTTTGTGTCTGTATTGGATCGAACAGGGAAGTATTTTCTAAAGGAAGAAGCACTGAGGTGCAGGAGACATCTGATGGTCATGGGCACTGCTGCTTTGCCGAGGAGGAGGGCTTTGGCCCTGGGGACCCAGCCAGACTCCCGAGGGTGAGAGGGCAGGGGCTACTCCCAAACTCCCCGAGTCACCGGTTCCTGGAGTGAGAACAGCCATTTTCAGCCACCACACAGGCTGATTTCTGGCACTAAAATGGGATTTCTGGGTGACAGGATTTGTTGTCCACCAAAGAAAGAAGATGAGAAAGCCACGTAAGATCCGTAATTGAAATAAGCCACAAAATGAAGAATGAATGGTATCACCCAAGTAATCCAGGCAAACAAGTATTTTTGAAAAGGAAAAGTTTAGAAAATAAATTCAGAGGCTCAGGCCAGGATTAGCTCTCCTTAAACAGTATAGATAAATATTCAATTTCTACGATTATGTATAAAAATAAAACTCACGTTTCTATTTCCAAATGAAGATACTGATGAGATCTAGAATTTTAACAAAATTAACAATGACAGTTATCAAAGTAAAAATGTTCTTCTTTCTTAAGAAGCCTTTTTAACAAACATGTCTTAAGTAGTTATCATCAGTGCTGTTAAAGAGCTGCTGGTTTTAAAGACATCCCAAATCCAGTACCGGCTCATTCAGAAAATCTCAGGTCTTCATCTCACCTGACAAGGTGCTGTGCCGGGAGGAAGGAGGCAGGTGGATAGGATGTGGGCTTTACCTTTCAGGCAAAAAGAAGAGAGGAGATGCCTCGTAAATAAGTTTCCTAGGAAAGAAGATCACATTACCCAGTTTAAATAAAGGAAGGTAATGTTTTTCCTACAAGACCAGTTGGAGGGCGGGGGAGGCAGGATGCCAAATGGAAAAATTAGATTTGTACAGGAATTTTAAATACGACACATTTTTACAGAGTTGCACTTGGGAAACCACTGGAAGGGGCATTCTCAGCTAGGGACACAACACGAGCATAGCAAGAGCAGTAGAAAACCAGCTGGAGATGTCGGCTGGGCCTGCAGAAGACGGCCTGAAACAGCAGCCTCATCCAGTGGACATTATTTAGTAACAACCTAATAAAAATAAAATGTTTTAGAGAGAAAAATAATTAAACCAA
>NW_022900950.1:80003969-80017591 GCF_012274545.1 Fukomys damarensis | reverse complement strand
AAGAATAAAGGTATCTCCTCCAAGTAGTATTGCTAAAGCTTGTGATCCAAGGAGCTAATAAAATAATTACTCTGTTTTGAGAGCTATGGTGAGCTGCACAGTGCATCAGACACATTGCATGCATCAGGCCATGCAATGCACAGGGCTGGGCACGAAGTCCCCATGCTCAGACAAGAACGTGCAGGCTACCTGTGCAGCAACAGCAACCGCACAGGCTCAAAACCCATCCTGCACTGCTGCAGCGAGGCCCAGGGCCCACCAGACTCTGAGTTTACAATACTATCCACGATGCTGTGTGACTTCTCAGTATTCGCACTGAGTAACATAAAGACACTTAGAAAATTGATAGTTTCCTACTATATTTAATGGAAAGAACTGTCTGGGTTGTTTCAACCATCAATTTTCCATGTAACAATTTATGTGACAACACTGATATATATCTTTGGGACTGCCTTACAAATATGTCCTAAAAATAATTTCCCTAAACATATATCTCCTAGACATTTATAATGTATTTGAAAATTAAAATATTGATTTGATTCAGGTAACTTTATGATCATCTTGCTTTATGGAACTGCAATTCTAGAATACATAGACTATCCTTTCACCCAGAGGGGAAACCCAGTCGGGCAAACACCTCCAGCCACACGCAAATTCTGGTCATTTATTTCCTATAATTTTAGTAGTACAAATAAAGAATATATTTTAGAATGTTTAGGGTCCTAAAAGACCCAAACAAGCAGTATTTTTTAAAGTATTTTCTAATGGTCTCCCTTATTTCTTCAGCATCATTGTTACCAATCAGAAAGCCACACCATTCTGCTTTATCTAAATTGAATGAATCCATTCTTTACTGCTTTACGGTGTATGATTAGTTTACAAACATAACCTCACTGAAGATTCTCACACGTAAGAACTGGAAGTAAAATATCGAGGATGTTCAGCAGCAGCTGTGCCCCAGTAGCTGATTTTATATCATAGATTAGAAAGGCAGGAATTCTTCTACAAGGAAAAACAAAGCCTGACTTCCTCCCCAGGCTGCCAAGGCGAGACCCTCACCGTCGATGCGGTCAGTCACTTATGACCTCATCTGCTGACTCCTTATCCCTGGAGTTTCTTCGCCGATTCTTACCTTCCTTCGCCGCGCTCGCAATCCCTCCTCCAGCACTGCTTCCTGGATCCCTGTTGTTGCTGAGAGAGGCTGTGGACCTTGCAGCCACCAATCTTATCTCTGCTCAGCGAGAAGCGACAGCTCCACAAAACCTGGCTGCTGCTTTGTTCCGTGGATTCGTGATGAGCTTGTTTTCTAGTAAACTTCAGGTCCGCCGGGTCCTCCGTCAGGTGTTCCGTACTTGCAGCCCTGGGTGATCAGTCCCACTGCCGTATTTTATGCTAACCCTGGAATGACGGTCACTCTGGACGACGACTGAAACACAGCACTGCCCAGCGCACAGCACACTCTCGTGCGTCTGTACAAGGACGGGCACTGACACCTTTCCATTTGGCTGACACCACAAAGGGCTACCTTTTAAAATAAAGGCCTCTTCTCACCTGTGCCGCCTTTTTATTTGTATTAGAACAAAAATAAAAATTATGCCGAGTACCTCCTCTGCAAAGCCCTGAAGAGTATATAAGATAAGCTCTCACATGACTTTTACATGTGCTCTAGGGACCTATGGAAATTGATAAATCATTAAGCTCGTGGTTTATGAAAACAACACACAGATAATATAGGTAATATATTCTCATTCGTGGTGATCCATGCAGTGGCCATGCTGTCCTCGGCACTCTGCTGATGAATCTTCCTCAAAGATTCGCGCGCGCAAGGTGGGTGCCCTGAAGTGTGGACAGTCAGCCGGACCTCCAGCGTCCACTGTTAGTACTGCATACCCCACTTCCGAAAGTTATTCTCAGAGCGTCTTAAAGTTAGAATCTGACAAAAACAATTCACTGGTGAACATCACACATGCTCAGTCCAGTATAGGACAGGTGTGCACCGAATAAATGCTGTCACGCAGCCACTCCTTTCATACATTTATTCAGCAAATGTTTGCATGCTCTATGCCACGTGCGTGCTTAGTACCATGGTTACTGAAAGCAAGTATTTCCTTTAGAAAATCCAACATACAGGAAAGCTCCTATGTATCCATCCCTGGCAACAGCACCTGCAGTGAAATTCTGCCCACTGTGCCACCTTTGGGACAGTACTAAACTAAGCAACTCTCTTCTCATCTCCACGGAATTCATTCTCAAGTGAAAAGTAGGAGAAAATATCTACCAACAGAAATGGCCGCCAGGGGACAAGAAGCAAAATACTTCTATGTTCTCAGTTCATGAAGATGAAAGTCCTTAGCTTTAAAAAAAAGTTCTGATAACAAAAAAGAAAAATCAGATATTAAGTTTGAAACAAGAACGTTAAAGAAAGGAGTAGAAGTCATGAAATTTTAAGACAAAAAAAAAATCCCTAAACAATCGAAAGTTGTGCAAAGAGGCAACCAAACTCAGAAAATATTTAGAGTGAAGAAAACAAATAAGGCATTTCTCAGTACTTTTAAAGTTAGGGAACGCCTAGATGGGACTTACTAAAGTGAGAAGTTGTTCGTTGTTTGTGGAAAGTGCAGCAGAGCTGCTGCGGCAGCATACCATTGTAATCCTAGCACTCTGGGAGGCTGAGGCAGGAAGATCGTACAGTTTTGAGCCCAGCCAGGGCAACTTAGCAACTGCAAGGAGACCTCCTCTCAAACAATTATTAAAAAGGCTGAGGACATAGTATGAAGTCCCTGAGTTCAACCCTCAGTACTATACCAAATCAAACAAACAAACTAGGAGACGGTCAGCCATGAATAGAGCTCCTCAGTTTCCAAGCAGTTGAATGAAAGGCTCTCTTACTAGAATCTACAAAACACACAGCACACACCTGCACACAACAGCAGAACTAATTATCAATGTGATTATGACACTCAGGGCTCTCTGCGAGTGCTGGCCCCACGTCGGGCTGCCTTGCTCCCCTGGGTGTCTCTTTCCTCACAAACCCACCGCGTGCACCCTTGGGAGGAGTAGCCCACTGCGCCAGCCCTGCCCACTGATTGTGATAATACTCCAACGACTCTGGTAGATTTCCATGTCATTTAGTAGGCACTTTTACCCAAAACACAGGCTGTGTCCCACACACAAATTTTATTTGGGATCCTTCAAAGCCCTGACAGTGAGGCAGACACCCAGACTTGGGCCTTGGTGACAGGGCAGATGCACCGTTTGTGCTGAGAGCGTGACACGGTGGAAACAGTGGGCTTCACATTGGAGCCATATGTGGAAGTGCCAAGGGCAGGTCCTCCAGACGGAGCTGTGCTGCGACCCAGTCACCCCTCAGAGGACCAGGCCCGCCGGGCTGGCGCACCGGGCTCATCTCCCTGAGGACAGCTCTGGACTGCTGGAAGTCCAGACAGGCCAGGCGAGGGGTGGCGGGGAGCAGAGATGATGGAGGTCAGCAGTGAGGCAGAGACAGGACAGCGGGGCCCGGGCAGCCCAGCCTGGGAACTCCGAGCCCCGGCCTGGCCCAGTTCTGCCAAGGCCAGCTCTGCATCCCGAGACCCCCAGGAGGAGGCCTGCACTGCAAGGTGCTCGGAAGGCACAGGCCATGGTGCTTCCCGTTTGAAAGACAGCGGAAAATCTGGCAACAGCCGAAAGCACTGGCCTTTCATTACTGAACCTTCATTCAGTGACCGCTCCCGGTGCCTGCTGCTCAGGGTGAACTGCGGGCACTGGAAGGCAGCCAAGCCTTTGTTCTTACACCGAAGCCAAAACAGTAGCAAAGAGATGAACAGAGAGCTGCAATGGCTGTAAAGGCCTCCAACACTTGCACCAGGTTTTAACTGAGTGTGTAAAGTAGTGATTCCAGGGGCTGCTGTTGACACCTGTAATTCCAGCACTCTGGGAGTTTTCTAATGCCCGAGTCTCAACATAAAAAGGGCAGAAGTGTAGCTTAGTGCAAAGATCCTGTTTCAATTCCCCATGACACACATGCACACACACATACACCCACACATGTGACTTACACTCAGCTTTGCTCAAATTTCAGAAAATTGATGTGGCTTCCATGAAGTCCTGAGACTTAAGAGTCCCTTTGAAACCAGCCCTACTTAAGTAAGCTCATTCGTTAGCAGGTCAAGTTCATGCTCTCTTCCTTGACACCTCCAAGAAATAATCAGAGCAGAAACACCGGAGACTGGAACACCCCAGACAAGCTTTCGTACGGGCAGTAGCTGGAGGGTCACCCACCTTGGACCGAGAAGAAAGTGACTCCAGAGAGCTCTTACAAACCATGGCTCCACAGCCTCCCGCAGCAGTGCTTTTGCACTGAATTTCCCCTGGCAGAAGCATCCGCCATGGGCCCCGTGAACGGCACCCCAGCTAACGGACCAGGCTGCGTGCCCACTGGCTCTCTCTGTAGACACAGGATTCCAGAAGGCCAAAGGACCAGCACGGAATTGAAAGCATGCAGACTCCTTGTATTGCACTTCAACTGGACAGCAATAGCAGCAGACCCCAAATCTTCCAGTGAGGACTCTGGGAATAAGGGACCCCTTCGACCCCTTCGATGAGCGTTTACGGCCACTGCTGCCCGTATCAGGGATCCATGTGTAGAGATGGCTTTAGGGATGGATTTCCTCTAAAGGACCCCCACATCCTGCCAGCTTCCTGAGCCCGAGAGCCCCACCGCCAACGCGGAGCATCAGCACACAGCCTGTGCTTGACAGCGATGCCTCCGAGGCAGCTAAACGATCAGAGTACTGAGAGCACTCTTTCAACTACTTCCTTAAAGGGGGACAAAAGCTGCACGTTCCTAATGTAAAGAGTAGGGGAATTCTGAGAGAAGTACTCACCTGTGAAACCATCATAATCCACACCATAAATCTAGCCATCCCCCAAAGTTGCCTCCCAGTCCATTTATTGTTTGTCAGCGTGTGTGTGCATGTGTGTAAGAACACAGTGCATAAGAGCTTCCTTCTTGGCAAACTGTAAGTGGATAGCACAGCACCATTAACTACAGCCTTTATATTCAAAGCATATATCCAGGACTAGTTCATCTTGTGAGCTGAAACATAGCCTTTGACTACTGGCTCCTTTTTCTGGGCCTGAAAACACTGAGTTGGGCTATTTGAGATTCCTGAGACAGCAGACCATGCAGTATTCTTCTCTGTGTCTGGCTTGTTTTGGTTAGTGTACTTTCTTCCAGGTTCTTCCATATTGTAACAGCAGGACTTTCCTTTTAGGGGTGATTAATATTCCATGTATAAATTTTTTCTTTATGTACTTATTAATCAAAGATATGTAGATGCTTCTACATCTTACCTGTTGCAAGTGATGCTGAAATTGACACCAGAATTCTTCAATTCTTTTGGATATATACCCAGAAATGGGATTACTGGACCGTACATAGCTCTATTTTTACTTTTTGAGAACTCGTCATACTTTTGTCCTAGTTGTGGCCCACATTTAAATTCCCATCAGCAGCAATCCAAGTGTTTCTTATTTTCACACCTCGAGCATTCTCGCTCTGGCCTCGTGACAACAGCTGTTCAAGCAGGTGGGAAGTGGGACTCGGTGCCACTGTGCTTTACAATTCCTGAGCATTAGTGATCTGGACACATAGCTCTTGGCCATTTGAATGTCTTTTTTGGAGAAATGTCTCCTCCATTCCTTTGCACATTTTTAACATGCATGTATTTGGCTTTTTACTATTGGGTTTTCATGACTGATTTGCAGAAGTGCCTCGTGTATCTCATAGACGAATCCTTTGTGAGATACGGTGTATTTGCTTCTTTTCTCCTGCTAGAACAAAGTACTTGAATCTGAGTAACATAAAGAAACGAGGTTTATTTAGCTCCCAGACCTGGAGATTCACGACACTGGTTTTTTCTTGACTTCAGCAAGGGCTTTGAGGTGACAGCACCACAGTGGCAGAAGCAGAGATGCACAGGGTTGACCACGAGGCCAGAGAGGGACTCAGGAGGCCCATGGTGCCTCTGAGGGGTGGTGGCCCTTCTCGGGATTGCCACCCACAGCCCACCTTACCGCCTGGAGACCCAGCTTCCAGCACATGGTGTGCTGAAGGACTCTGAGCCACAGCCCGTGTGTGGTTCCCAAACGTGCTGTCCCGATTCTGTGAGCAAGCACCTTTTCTGCATCGACTGTGCCCTTTGTTGTGCAGAATGCTATAGTTTGATTAATTCCATATCCAAGAAATAACTGAAAAGCCAATGTCAAGAAGATTTTCCCTGTTTTCTTCTGGGAGTTTACGGTTGCAGGTCTTATATTTGAGTCTGCTCCACTGAGTGGAGTCTTGCATGTTATGGGAGATACGGGTCCAGTCTCACTCATTTACGTGTGCATGTGTACCACCATTTATTAGGAGGAATATCCATCCTCTGTCTCTAGGCAACCAGCCTGGGTTGATTTCCGGGCTATTTGTTATACTAGACTGGTTCACATGCTATACAGCACTTGTGAGTACCTAGTTCAAAGAAGATGCTCATGCAACTGAAAGTGACTCCCTATTACACGAGTCTGAATTCCTAAGCTTTACTGTTCCCTGGCTCCCTCAGGCAGCAAGCTGGCCTTTCAAAACATCTCCCCAACTTTGCAACCTTCATGCTTTCCAGTTCAGTTCAAATCAAGCTTCTCTCATGCACTAGGCCTTCTGCTAAGGACAAAGAATACATTGCTCAGTATTCACTATTACACGGTTCCTGTTCTGGCACAGTTTCTATTTTGGTGTCGCAGGCATAAATGCAAACATATAACTTCTCGATATAGTATGAGTGATGCAACAATGAAAGTCTAATCAGATTCCTATGAAAGCACAGAGTTCTTAAACCCACCCCTCAAAGTTAAGGGTGCTGTTCCTCTGCCAAATTTCTAAGGACAAAATAATTAAGTTGAAAACAGGCTTGGGGACAATCTCTTTGGTGCCTTTTAGGCAGAGGAAGAATATTAGCAAAGACCATGTAATGAGAAACAGCAGACAGACAACAGGAGCATAAGTTGTACCTGGTGGGGAGGGAGACAGCACACAGGTGCATAGGGAGAAGCTCTGAGCGACAGGAAGCACAGACATAAGAGAGATCACTGAAGTATTGCCAGGAGGATAATGAAATTAGTTTGCATTTGTGTCTACCTACATCCTCAAAACCTGTATGGAAACACAGATGTTTCTCCAGAACGTGAAGGCATGTTGAGGTTTGTTCATGACTCATATAGTAACAATGTTTATAAGCTTTTAAAAACTATGTTAGAGCAAAGGAACACTCCTCTCAATTATCAAAATTTGTTTTCTGATGTGTTTTTCTGATTCAAAACAGGATATTCTGCTTATTATTCATCATTGTCTTTTATTATCTTTCATTGCTTGTGGGAGGTGGCAGTACGTGTGTGTGTGTGTGTGTGTGTGTGTTGCTAGGGATTAGTCCCAGGGCCTCACCTGCTGGTTGCTTGTGGGAGGTGGCAGTACGTGTGTGTGTGTGTGTGTGTGTGTGTTGCTAGGGATTAGTCCCAGGGCCTTACACCTGCTGGACAAGTGCTCTACCACTGAACTATCTCCCCAGTGTCCCTCACTTACTTTTTGATACTCTTTTTCCAATTGGAAAGGAGTATAATAAAAAAATATGAAATTTGAGCAAATCTTTGAAAGTAAGATCATAAAAATGAAGGTCTTCATGTGTCAAGGTAGGAAAAACTGAGAGCTACTGGTAATCAGAATGAAGAAAGAACTGGCAGGGCAAACTTAGAAACAGAAGTAATTTAAGAGGAGTCTGGTAAACCTCCACCTGTCCCTCCCTGTGTTTATTCTGGGCTTTGCTGATCTCTCTCTCCCCTCCAACCACACACCTAAGGTTCCTCCCGTTCTCCTGCTGCCTCTTGCACCAGCCACTGTAGGTCTCAGACGGTGTCCCTTCCTGCAAACTTGTCAATATTTCTTCCCTGTAAGACACGCTACAAAACCAAGCATGTTATCATTATTCAACATATTTGCTCTCAATTTGTCCTTTGTCCTTTAATCTTGTCTTTCAGCCAGGTTTTCAAGTACTATAATGTCGGCCGTGGTATTTCTGCACATTTCTTAAATCTTCAAAGGGCAGGCTTTGTGCAGAATCAATGGAGATTTCATTTGGTCCTTTCGTCCTTTTGCCTTTCCTCCTGAACTGCTCTTATCACTCTTGCTACATGTGAGTCAAACTGAGAAAATGGCTATGAGGAGTCGCATCTGCATCATATATTCACTGGCACAAGAATGCTTTGATCAGTAGTCTCTGAAGAATAAAAGCATCTTCTCGGGCATCTGCTCTGCTTTGCCACTGTTACCAGGCATCTGGAAATGAAGGCGTGGGACAGGTACTGCATTTATCTGTTTCTTTTCATTTGTTTTGGCCACCAGACTTTGTCCCTACCACCATCTATGTACACCCTTGAACAGCAGAAGTAGAGGCTTGGAAATATCTTTCTAGACTTCCTTCTTTCCAGAACCTAGAGGTGGTTTTCATCCCACAAGTGAGGTAGATCTGTGTGAGACGTGGATGGAGAAGAAAAGCAGCACCCATTGCCTTCGTCTTCCAGAGCAGAGGTGAGTGGTTGAGTATCTTTCGGCCACTGTGAGGCTGGGTGTGTGGGCTCCGGGTGTCAGCATTTCACACCCTCTCCTTTGGCAGTGTCCACCTGCCTGCAGCTCAGAAGCTGAGAGGAACCTTTGCCACGATTTCTGAAGAGGAAGCCACATCTGGCTCCAGGTTTCCTAGACCTCGTCTGAGAACATGCACTACCATCACTAACATGCACTGCTTCGCTTGGGCTTTCTGTTCTCTGAGACTCAGTCCTGGCGTTAGATTCCTCTCTGCCTCACGCACCCTGACCGGATTAATCCTTACCAACAGTTCTTGTCTTGATGAAATCATATTTGTAGGAGAATTGTGATACATAAATTCATGAATTTCACTGTGCAACTTTGGAAGATATGTTCCTTGCTACAACAGTCCCGTATTATTTGTATGATCCTTGGTTGGCTTTTTTGTGCATCCAGGGGTGGAATTTCTAAAATAGATAAAATTTAGGGTATATCTTTAGAGAGAGAACTGAAATAGGAAACTAAGAAAGAAGTTACTTCCATACCAAAATAGCCTTGGGAGAAACTAAAAATAATATGCAGTGTGAGAGTGGAGACACAGGCAGATGTATTTCCTGAGGATTGTTTGAGAAAGAAAGGACCTCGCAGGTTGAGTGTGCTTGAGAAGCAACCTCAGTGGTCAGGAATAAGTAAATTCACAATGAGTTGTGATATCTAGAATGAAAGTGAGTCCGGTGTCCTGTCCATTGTGGGTGCTATTTCACCTCAGAAAACACAGCATCACTGTACAGGGGGACTTTTTTAAGGACTTTGATCTTTTTTTTTTTTCCATTTTTTTTTTTTCAGCTTTTTTAGGGATACAGTGCAGTTACATTCATTGTTGGGATCTTGTCCCTCCACATGACAGGTCTTGGTTCTCATTTTTCCCCTTGTCCCTGCCCTCCCTTCACCCCCTCCTCCCCTCCCCATCTACAAACACTTTGTTTCCATCTTTTCATCCTCTCACATTTTTTCCTTTCCCTTTTCACTCTTCCCCACCCATCTTGATGTAGGTGCTCTTCTCATTCGTTCACTCCTTCATTCGGCCATTGCTTCCTGGTCACTTACTACACGCAGTCACTCTTAGGAGCACACGGGGGTCACCGCGGTACTGACAGTGCCACTGTCCCATAATATGCAGTGTGGGAAAGCAACAGAGTATGGGTAAGCAAATAGAGTAATTCTATAATTTAATAGTAAGTTATAATAAATGAACTAGGTGATAGGCAGGTTACAGTGCCTGTGTGGGTGTTTTATTTTAGGTACAGAAGCCTTCTAAAGGCTCTCTGAGAAGTTGATTTTAGAACTGATATCTGAAAGATACAGAGCCAGATACAATAAGAATGGAACAAGGAATATGCCAAGGTTCTCTTAGGAATGGAAAGCTCACCTAATATCGAGTGAAATGACTGTTGAAAGGAAGGGACCATGTGATGTTTAAAGAGAGAAAAGTTCCTGTGAACAGGAACAGAATGCTGGGAGACATGAATGGGTGTGGTGGTCAGGGTCACCTTCAACTCCATTGGACATGGGGTCTGCCAGGGCCTTTAGGGGAGTCGGGGAGCCATGGCCTTGGGCTCCATCTCTGACACTGTTCTCCTGCCCCACCTCTAGGCCACCCTGAGCAGAGCAGATCTGTTTCCACACACACTTCCTCCATGCTTCTACCTTGGAGCTAGCATACCATGGACTGAATCTCCCTAGCATATGAGCCAAATTAAGCCTCCTCTCCTTTAAGTGGGGGTATCAGATACTTTGTGTCAGCCACAGAAAGCCAATACCACAGGTAAGTAAGATCTACACCGTGTAAGTTCTGAAAGCCATTGTGTGGGAGAAACCTGAGTTCATTCCCTTGTGAAGCAACAGATGAACACAAAATAGCTGAGTACATATGCTTCCCCCCATTCCAACCAAACACACACACGCACACACACAGACACACACACACACAGTGCTCTCCCTCCCTCTTTCCACTCTCTTTCTCTCTCTCCCTCTCTGTTGCCCTCTGCCTCTCTCTCACACACACCATAATGTTCCAAAGCCAGCTTTATTAAGAATGCCCACTTGCACAGTACAGAAAGAGCAAGGAATCCCAAAATCTAAGGTGCTCTAACACCACCTCTGAAAAACTCACCCTTAAGCAAGACAGCCAAAAAAAGACAAACATTTGGATATGTTTCTGCTGCTAAAATCAAATGAAAATGAAAATTATAACCTGAGCAATAGAGAAGCCAAGTTTTGAATTCCAACATTTAATTCCGGTTGGTGGATCCCGCCCTTTGTGAGAGGGACATCAATGGAACCATAGTGCTTAATATGGATTTCCTGTTTATCTTTTGTGCGTTAGTACTCTTGAAAGGAAGTATTTTCATATCATTGTTATTTTTCAAGATGAAAAACAAAATCTGTGCTCCCAGGAAGAAGATATCTGCAAAGTACATATATAAAAAGAACTGTTACCCCAAATGTTCAAAAACTCCTAAAATTTAACAGTAAGAAAACAACCTGATTTTAAAAGTTCTAAACACCTTAACCAAACACCTCACTGAACAAGATACACAGAGGACCAATACGCATATGGAGAGATACCACACGGCACATGCATAGGAAAATGTAAATGAAACAAGGAGATACATGTGTCTGTCACGCTGGCCAGATCCAGAACACAGACACCCCAGGAGGTGAAGGGTGTGCACCAGCAGGGCCTCTCGCTCTAGGCTGGAGGGGCTGCAAAACGGCACGGCCAATCTGGAAGTTGGGCTGTGGTTTCATACAAAGCTAAACATACTCCTCCTGATATCCAGCAAATGCAGTGTTTGGCATCCACACTTAGAAAACGGAAACCCAAGCTCGTGCAGAAACACACACACTGATGTTTAGTGAAGCTGAAGAGGAGGCACAATTCTACCCTCGCCTCCTGTTCTCATCCAGATGTAGGTTAAGTGTGTCCTCGAGAGCTTCACCTGTGGGACACCTGCCCCGAAGTGACTGTACTAACAAAACAGGGACAAGTACCGACACACGAGTCACCAGGAGGCTGTCCTCTGAAAGGTCGGCCACTTCCTGGGGAACCTATCGCTCTTAGCACAGTGGACTATTGTGAAGGGAACAAAGGTCCCTCCCCAGGCCCGTACTTCCTGCCCTGCCATGTTCTCTCTCCTTCCCATAAGCTCCATCTGGGGTCGCTGCTCTGTTACTATGTAGCTAGCAGCCCCACACCAGGACAAAGCAGAAACTGACACCCTGCTGCTAGTGGGCCTCCAGAACTGTGAGCTAACAAACCTCTTTTCTTTACAAGTTACTCAGCCTCTAGTGTTGCATTGTAGCAACAGAAGCAAATGAATGTATCTTCTAAGGGTTTCTTTAGGATGATCCTGAGAATTAAACTGACAGAAGAAAAATCAACATGAAACCACACATTTCTGCATACATATTTGTTTGGTACAAGTTTTACAGGACATAGAAGCCCTCATAAGGAGATGAAAGCCCAAAGCTGCAGTTAGAGTTGAAAATTTATATACTGAATTGACAAAAAGCAGATATGAGACAATCTCCTATTTCTATAATGAAATACCTGAGACTGGGTACTTTATAAAGAAACGAGGCTTCCTTACCTCTCAGCTCTGGAGGTTCAGGGTCAGGGTACCAGCAGTGGCTCAGCCCTGTAAGACCCTGAGCAGCTGGCACAAGAAGGGCCAGCAGGTGTTCCAGAGGAAGTGTGGGCCCAGCGAGGGGCCAGGCCTGCTGCCGTGACAGTGCTCTCACCAGGCCTAGCCAGGGTCCCGTGAGAGCTATGTCAGCACCTTCTGCAGACAGCAAGGCCACAGCACTTCCCACCAGCTGCCACCTCCTCTTACCATGAGCACCCCGGACACAGCTCCTCACTCCAGAACAGAGCACATCAGGCTACCTGTACACCGAGAAACGTTGAGTCACCAGCATGGGACAAGGCAAGGGCAAGTCTGCGGGTGGGAAAGTGGCTAGGTGACAAGAGCCGGTGCAGCAAGTCATGTGGGTTTCTCTCAGCCTCGGTTTTCTGTCCTGGATGATAAGAGTCTCTTCTCCCTCCCCTCTCCTTCTTCTCCTTCTTCTCTTCCTGCTCCCTCCTTCTTTTTCTTTTGTATGTAGAGGCATCTTTCAATTTTACTGGCTTTTAAGAAAGAGCACAAAGCTGAGAGCGCTTTTCGTGTCCCTCCTATATGCAATATGCCACGTTGGCATTTTGAGTTGGCATATTCTTAATGTCTCCATGGCGCTATTTATAGATTTCCAAAGATGGCAACAGCTTAGCTGGGTCCTTCAGTAGATGAATGAACGAGCAAGCGGGGCTGCATCCAGGCCATCAAATACGGGTTATCGCTAAAAATAAACGAATCCTAGTGAAAAGAAGTCCATTTCAAAGGGTGACTTGCTATGGTTCCGGCTCTACAACATCTAGAAACGGCAGAACTGCAGAGAGTAAGAATATCAGGGCACCAGGGTTGGGAGAGGGGAGATGAGTAGAGCCAGCACAGAGGACCACCAGGGAAGTGGAAATGTGCTGTGGTCATGGTGGACTTGTGTCCTGAGACCTCCGTCCACACCCACAGAGCACACAACATGAGAGTGAGGCCCGGCATGGATCTCTGCCTCTATGAGATATGCTGTACTAAGTCTCTGAAGGACACTATAGCCATCTCTAGAGCTGCAGCTTAAATAAACTGTGAACCTAAAACGTCTAAAAAACAAAGTCCGTTTGTTAAAACGCATGTGGTCCAACAGCATCTAAGGCTCCCGTCATGAAAGTGTGTTAAGCAGGGAAGTGACATGGTTTGATTTTTTGTGTGTGTGCTTTTGTCACTACACTGATGAGTAAGTAGAGAATGTGAGGAGGTAAAACTGGGCGGAGGGGCCGGGGATGTAGCTCAGCGGTTCGGTGGCCTGCCTTGCAAGCGCAACGACCCGAGTTCAATCCCCGGTACAAAAA
>NW_022900950.1:79974284-80003885 GCF_012274545.1 Fukomys damarensis | reverse complement strand
GAAAAAAAAAAAAAAAAAAAAAACTGGGTGGATGGCGTCCAGTTTAGAGAACCGCCCAATACACCAGACAATAAATAACCGTGACCTGGGTAAAGAGGGCAGCAGTAAGACCGAAGAGCGATATATTTTCAATAAAGATGACACAACAAGACTTTCTGGGTGGAAAAGACAAGACAAGAGAGCAAGTGGGGACTACCAGGCTGTGAGATTTCCAAAAGAACCAGTGATGACGCCATTCACGGGGTGGTGGGGGCGTGTAACAAGAGGGAGAGCCGCGGAGAGCGGCAGGAGCCCCCCGAGAAACGCGACGCTAAGCCGCATCACTCAGCGGAGAGCTGGCAGAGGTCTGATGACACCTGTTAAACTCTCGCAGAAGAAACATTTCAGACATGAGTTTATCATAAGCTTTGCTCACGTAAAGAATGATAGCCTCTGACTAACAAATATTACTAAAAATGTGAAGCCTTCTTTACTATAAAGACTTCATGGCTCTCTGACTCTCTAGGAATAGTTTTGCTGCTTCTGCATCCAGTGAGGCCCCAGCTCTGCCTTCAGAGTGCAGGTACACGTGAGAGCTGGCGGGGCCCCGGGGTGGGTGTGCCAAAGAGCCTCAGAGCCACCGTGTGCAAAACCTGAGATCGGTGAACGCCTTCCAGAAGCTCCGAGATGTTAGAATTGTATGTTACTAGGCAGCACTGGGAAAATAGTGGAACGTGTACCAAGAGAATTCCCAAAAAGTCGAGGCCATATGAAGGAATTAGATGTGAAGGGGAGGAAGAGAAAAAGGAAGGTAGGAAAATACACAAGGTAAGCATAGGCGACACTCAAACCTGAGAGGTGTGGGACTTATTGCGGGAAAGAAGAGGGTTACTTAGCAATTGGTACAAGAACACACGCACATGCTTGCTGGGATGACACAGAGAGTCGGGAAAGCAATAACCAAGAGATGAGAGCAGCAGAGAGGAATCCGAGGAGGCTGGGAAGGGATGGAACCCGACTCGCGGCCAGAGGGGACCGGCCTCTCCTCTCCCCTGATGCTCAGGTAGGAGACCAGCAGCTCTGAGCGAGCAGAGATCCGCTGACTGCTTTGTGGAGCCGAAGAATGCGTGAGCTCATCAACTGCAATGATAGAGGGCAGAAATTACAACTGTTTGCAGAGGACAGGAAACCGACTTACTGGAGAAAGGCACTACAATTGTTTGATGAGGGTGGGTGCTAAGTTGCACTCATGACTTTAACGAAAAAGAAGTCGGCGAAGTTGTGTGATTCTTATTTTAAGAGATATTCAGCTTCTTCAGGGAGGCTACAAAGAAGGAAAACAATCTGGTATAAATCAAGTTTAGAGTTTGACCGCTGAGTAAATAGAGAAAAAAGAGGAAAAGAAATTCGACTTTCAGAATTGGGAAATACGGGAATAAATGCATTGAGAAGTAGAAGCTGATACAGTTCCTGATGCAGCAAGGTCTAGAATAGCTCAGCAGCAGACCGCCAGTGTAGACAAGGGATGGGCTTTCGGAAGCGAGAGGACTGTGAGTTGGGAGGGCAGGATGGGTGGACCAGCTGCGCTTGCGCGAGGCCAAGCTGGCCGCGAATCATGGCGGCCACAGGAGCAAGGAAGAGGACCGTGAGCTGGGAGCTGCTCTTCTCAGTCAGCAAAGACCAGGAGCTTGGAGCAGATGCTGCAGGTAGTGAGCAGTGCTTGTGTCAAAGGGAAGACCGCAGAAGGTGCACGGTGGGAAGGGGAGGGCAGCGAGCCTGCCGGTGGGAAGACGCTTTACCCACTTCACCCTGGGCCCTGGCAGTTGGCTGAATGGATAAATAAGCAAACGTCCTCTGATGAGAACATTAGTACATCTCAGGGCAATCCAGCGATGGTGACCTCTAAGCCTTAGGGGTGGCAGCTCAATATTGGATGCGCTGAGATAATTTACAGAGTGCTAAAAATATTTTAGGTGCCTACAGAAGTCTTCTAAACTGTAGGGCTGCGCAAAACGGTGTTTCATTCTCAAACGCAAAAGTCTCTATGAAAAGGGTACTGGAAACTGCTCCTCCAGGGAGGTTAACAGGAGCTGGCCCACACACGTGTCAGGCGTAGTTCAGACAATCAAGCCGAGGCCCTGTTCTAAAAGGTTAGCAGTCAGTGAGATGAAATACAAAAGAGGATGAAATAAGATTATAATTTGGAAGCGTGGAAAAGGCAAACATTTATGCACACGTGCGAGGACACTGTGCTGTGATTCGTGAGGTGGGCCCTGCACACATCCTCTGCAGGTGTGCTGCCCGCTTCCGGGTGGGGCCTCAGCCTGGTCTGACTGCCAACCAGGCAGGTATTGAGGGCGCCCGCACAGCGGGGCACACAGGTGCTCGCAGGAGCAGGCGCGGCCCTTATGAGGTGACTAATTCCATGGAAAAATTATTAGAGAAAACAAACAGCACGCAGCCAATACTAAATGGTGTGGTTCTGACCACAAAGGTAACAAGATTCAGAAAAAGTAATAATCGTTAGGAATCACATTAAAACCTAATTAGATTATCTTTGCACTAAGCTTTGCCCCTCAACATAATGATTTATTTAAGTGCCTGTCATCAGCAAGAGATTTTGGCACACGAAAAATAATTTAAAATGAACTGGAAAACATAAATGAAAGTGTACTGCATCACCCTGCTGACTACAAGATCGCTCTGGGAGTTGACCCTGCAGGATCACCACAGCCACTTATCTCAAGAGTAGACGATGGACTATCAAAGCAAAAATGTCAACAATTCTTCCTCTTCGATTTCTTTACCAGGAACTAAAAATCTCTCACAATGAACTACTCACCCACCTACTTCATCCTTGGAAGAGTGTCAAGGGTGCTGGGGGGTCTTCAGTGCAAGATACAATCTCTGCCTTTAAGAGTTCAGCAGTCCAGCTAAACACGATTAGAACAGGGGGAATCTCACAGAACAGTGAATAATGAGGCCTCTGCTTTTCAAATCAGGTACTCAATGAATTCTTGGCACGGTGTCTGGTATTTTAACGGCTAAAAAGAGAACACCCGTAAAGCCTGAAAACCCCCAGGAAAGCTTCAAACAAACAAAAATGGGGAATGAGATTAGCTTCACGGTGAATCAGCAAGAAGACCCAAAATCCTAATACAGAAGTAAACAATGAAAAGACAGCCTCTTAAACTGAAAACAGAACTGCACAAAATAGTAGGCAAATCTGGGTCCTCAGAAGTCCACGAAGCAGACGAGTATTCCAGCACTGCAAGTCCATTCAGGGGCAAGGGACTTGAAATATTTTTAAGAGAACACAAATGGATTATGGAGTAGAGGGGAAAATACGTGTAGATTTTTGGAAATGACAGATGAGATTGTGTTTTTTGAAATTGTCTAGATATAGGAAGTGTCTGTCCACAAAAGCAAGGGTTTTATTTTTTTCAGAAAAGATGGCAATTTTTTTATCAGGAATGACAGAATTAAGTCTGGCAGTGCCAGAAGTATATTTTTATTTTTTGTTTTGTTTTGTTTTGTTTTGGTACCGGGGATTGAACTCGGGTCCTTGCGCTTGCAAGGCAGGCCACCGAACCACTGAGCTAAATCCCCAGCCCAGCCAGAACTATATTTTTAAAATAAAAAAACACATGAGAAAAACAAATCTGTGAGTTATCAGGGCCGAATTTTGAACACACTGCTACCTTATCCCCTAGTTACATTTATGGACTATAATAGAAATATGTAACATTTGTAGAGTTCTCAAACAAAATATAACTTGAAGGTTCACTTGCCTCAAACATACACATTGGATTGAACAGGAAGGGGGTGTCTCAGAACACCACAAGCTAGATTACTGCCTTAGTCCAAATTTCCTCCACAAAGGCATGGCTTGAAAAGATGCTGGGTATGCATTCAGTCAAAACAAGAAAAGTCAGAAGACAGGCAGGACACTATGAGATAAACTCAATTTTGCATTATAGATAAATAAACCATTTTTTTTATTAATCCAAATGACCTCTGGCGGTTGGTAATAACTACATGTCGGGTTTACACTTCCTGTCTCAGGAACCACAAGCAAGAGGCACGGTGATGATCCACACCGAGGCAGCGCAGTGTCCCCTAGCCATTCACATCAGATTCACAGGGACACCACGTCCCTGCCCCTAGGCCATGGCAGACACAGGAATGCGGGAAGTAGACCTGAAGGGGATGGGGCGGCTGGCTCCAAGCCTGCAGGCCAGGCAGCTCGTTAGGAGAGACAAGGGAAGATGGATGGGCTCCCTGGTCAGCCATAGCTGTGAATTTAATGCACTCCCTGGTGGAAAAGCAGAGATTAACAGATCCTAATAGTAACCACACATCTGCAGAGACTAAGAGACTGTCAGACTGTAAGATGCCATTAATTTTGAAAGTGGGAGCCTAATTGCCTACCACTTACCACCTGTGGTTGGTGTTAGTGCTTCAGCAAGGAAGAGAAAATGACAGTGTGAGGCCAGCAATCCTAGAACCTGACACAGCTCCTGCTGGGCCTCTTAAAGAGAGGTTGACAATTGTATTACGAACTCTCCTGAAGGGGTTTCTCACTTTCATCTGTAATTTGTCATATCCTGGCACCATCGTGACCAATAATTTGCTTAAATTACTTTTGCCATATTTGTAAAACAGATGAACAATAAGTGGCTTTTTAGTGCAGCTGGGATTACACATGCTTGTTTTCTTTCTTTTTGTGTTATTCTACTGTAAAAACAGTGACAGAAAAGAGAGGCTGAGAGCAATTTCAGTAGTTCTTTGCCCATTTACTTATTTTAGGAGAAAAAGCATTCAAGGTGTAAAAGAACACTTCATGAGAATTTTAAGACCCAGTAGAGTATATAATTCCTCCTCCCTCTGTGAATCTCCTGACACAAGATTTCTGATATTTCTGATATGACACAGACGGAATCAGGACCTTCCCTCCAGCCACGATGAAGCCAAGATTACGGTATATCACACTTCTGGGACAAAAAGCAGCATTAACCTTACATTGAGAACATCCTTCTTTCACAGAAAGCAGTGAGCCTGTCACGGAAAGTTCAGAGGGCCCTTGGTCCGGAACAAAACTGAACCCTAAATATCTTTTTCAAGTTATTTCATCACTGACTATTTTGGTTCCAGAAAAGAAAGTGTGAATACGATCAAAATGGATAACAGATCATGTGAATCAGGGAGAAAAGGGGCTAAGGAAAGGAGGGAAGGGAATCAACATGAGAATATGAAAACATGGAAGTAAAATCCTTGTAAACAGAGAGAGGTAGAGGGGGTGAAGGGAGAGCAGGGGAGTGGGGAAAAAACAAGCATCAAGATACAAAGGTACAACTCTCCAATGATGACTGTCATTATATTGGATACCTACAATGTAGCAATAAAATTAATTGTTTTAAAAAAAATTACTCTTTTTTTTTTAATTTTATTGAGTTTATTGGTACATTTTAGGGATACAGTACAGTTACATTCATTGTTGGGATCTTGGACCTCTACATGACAAGTCTTGATTCTCATTTTTTCCCCTTGTCTCTGCCCTCCCTTCACCCCCTCCTCCCCTCCCCATCTACAAACACTTTATTTTCATCTTTTCATTCTCTCACATTTTTTTCTTTTCCCTTTTTGTTCTTCCCCTACGCATCACACCTTCCCTACACCTTTAGCTCCTTTCTTCAAATAGAAAAAAACATTACTCTTAAATCTCTATGTCTTTGCTCTTTTCCTTTCACCTCAAAAAGTTTCAGAGCTTACTCTTCTCCCTAAGTCATCATTTCTCAACCTCAAAGGTACACATTATAGTACACATATTGTATTAGATATAATATGCACGAACACATCATATAAATATCAACTACAAATTTATCATTACTATCTTTCAGAATTCTTCAAAGCTAAAAAGTAATATATGTAAGCCAGCCATGATGGCACATGCCTATAATTCCAGCACTCTGTGTAAGACCTAAAGTCTCACTTCCACTCCACGGAGCGTGAACAGCCGAAAGGCCTCCACCATGCTGGGCCCTAACACCCAGCAAGGCTCCGGGAACACGACGGAGAACCGAGAAACCCAGGAAGGAACACACCAGGCTAGATGGTAAAAGAGACCTTTATTAGTCTGGCCAGACGGTACTCCCAGAGCCAGGTGGCTCAGAGAGGCAACTGCTCTGGGGCTGAGGTACTTTTTATAAGGTTTTTCTAAACAAAGAGTCAGGGAATTCACAGAACAAGACTGCAAACACATTGCTTATCTTATGCAGGAAATGTTCTACTGTCACCTTTTGTCAAACCATTTGCCCCTGGGTGGGCTGTTTACCAAGGTAGCAATTAGCATATGAAGAAGCACAGTCTGGCCTATTAGCATGGAGTCACTTTAGCCTATTCAAGTCTTACATCTGGGAGGTTGAAGCAGGAGGATCACAAGTTTGATCTCAGCCCTGATTGAATTAGGGTCACCAAGACCCTGTCTCAAAATAAAAAACAGAAAGGGCTGGAGATGTAGCTCAGGGCAGAAGCCCCAGGATCAACCCCCAGTTCCCCCCACAAAAAAACAGATGTAAAACACCCCCACCACAGCTTCTACCACAGGAAAACATTCCTTATAAGGCTACTGTTATTATTAGCATGGAATGAAGACTTCTTTGCATGCCTGTGTCTCTGATGCCCCTGTAGTCTGTCAGCTACAGCAGGACAGACACAGTATCTTCCTCTACTGATGGAACAAGTAGGTGCCAATGTGAAAGGCACTGTGATGCGCATCAGTGAGATACGTGGAGGACCAGCTATGCCCAACCCCAGAATCTTCTAAACACAACCACCTGCCTGTGTCACTTGCTGTGTCTCCTATTCCTGAACACTTTAGACCATATTTCAGATACCTATTGTTTGCCTTTTGGAGCCAAAGAAAGTGTTCCTTACTTTACTCACAACTGCAACAATTCAGTGTCAATTCATTATCTTTTACACCCGATCAGTGCAGACCTAGGCATTTTGATTTTATTTTTAGAAATCATAGTTACATCTATTAAACATTAAGCTTTTATAAAAAATTTCCCCCATAGCCATCAGCCTTACAAATTTTCAAATTTTTGAGCATATTATATGTAGTTGCTCTTATTAAATAATTAATTTTCAATGGTTCACATAAATGATTGGTTCATCACTGACAATATATTTTCTTTGGATATAGCTTTTTATGTTTTTTCAGAATAGAACAGAAAAATAGGAAGTCATTGAAGATATTATTTTCAGATTAAGATTGAAATTCCCTTCAGTTTAAGATCTAAGTCAATTCCCAGATAATAATAAGGTGAACTCATAAAGTCCAAACAATTATTTCCTGGGTGAAACTTGAGACACTTGGATGAAAACCTAAGTGGAATGTATTCCATAGGTTATTTTATTACAGCCAGTCACCCCATGTGGTCTTTTCCATCATGGCATCATCCGAACCTTGTCAGGCAGATTTTTACTTTGGAGGCTGAATAAGTAATATACAGTCACCTGAAGAAATTTTACTCACTTTTCTTAATGGAGAAGAAAAGTTACACTCTAATTCCAATCACTGAAAATAAAGGATGAACTTTTGAATATCTTTATTTTATCCTCAACTTCTATGTCAAAGCCATTTTTCTAAAAACGGCTAAAATAGCCTTCAGAGAATGGAATTTATATCATATTCTTCGGCTGCCAAGACAGATGCAAAAAAGGTATCTCTGTACACCAGTAGGAATCCTACACACATTACGAGAGGTAAAAATGATAATTTATAGTAATTAATTTCAACTTCCATTAGCTGATATAATAAATAGTCATTATACTCCATGTAATCATGTTCCACAATGGAACCCATTTTAAAGAGAAAATTTTAAGATAGAGGGATAGTTTTAGCTTTTAAATTCTCCTAGAGTTTTTTAAAATTCGACTGTATGTCCTACTCACACTTTCTCTCCATTACAACAATTTCATTTGCTTCGATAACACCCCATCATTTCCACTGACATACTAATGGATCCCACTGTGTGTAACAAGTTTATGGCTATATGATTCATTTCTAGGATAATCTCCCTTTCATTAATATAACAGCCCCAATTGTAGTACATCAATTCCTGAGATAGCCACATTCACATGCTAATGACTTTTTCAACCCTTAATGGGTTTTAAAAGGGAAAAGTCACATTGTTCTATTAAAATAAAAAAACTCTGAGAGAAACTCCAACCAACTATATTACTTAGTGGCCTCTCAGCAAAATGCTAATGATTCAGGATGGAGTCATCCACGCCTCTGCATATATGCAGAGCATTTCCTTGAAAAGGATGGAACAGGAAAACTGAACAATGGAGAATGAGTCCTCCAAGTGATTCAGCACACAGGGGTCCACACTCTCGGGCGATACAGTAACTGTGCTGCAGAGACAGTCTGACATCTCTGGGATATCACGGGCGGGCTTCAAACAGGAGGGAAATCCCCAATCTTACAAGCAAAACACAATGCTGTAGTTTTAAATTTGCCACAGCTTTCATCACAGTCTGAAATCAATCTACAGAAGCTGAAAACCTCCTTTGAAATGTTTAAAAGGCCTCACCGTAAGTCTACCGCTATTCACACGGACTAAATGGACTGAGGATTTGGACTGTATGGAGTGATACAGATATAAACAGACATGGGGAGAAATTGAAGTGGTACATTTATCCCCAATACCCATATCATGGAGACGAGTATGACCCTGGAATTATAAAGAGTGATGCAGGTTTAGATTTCACTTAGGAAAGAAGGAATGTGGCTTAAGTTAAAATACAGCTGAAGAATGTGTATGCCTTTCTCATAAGAAAAAATGGATCGACTCTGTTTTGATCAAGAACAGATATCTTCTTGGGACAAAGCTGGAGGGTCCGTCATCACTGGTGAAAGACAGCCGAGGTAAAATCTATGTGGCAAGGCGGGAGAAATTCTCCTGTAAGAGCTGCGGTGAGAATTCTTTTTCTCATGGGATCTGTTCTTGAGAAAAGTGGGCAACTTGGGACAAAGTCCATTTGTAGCACCAAAAAATGGGAATAGAAAAATAAATTCACCCAAATGAGAAAGGCAGTTTTTGTTCAAAGGAAAAACAAGGGAGGAAGGGAGAAGGAAGAGGAACAATACAGAGATGAGAGAGACTGGGAAAATATGTGAGAAAACTCCACAGTGGAAGGGTAGCAAAAGCAAAATGACCACTCAAAATGCCTAAGGCACGTGCAAGTGTTGTGGGGATAAGCTTGAGCAATTTTAGTGTCCTTGTTAGGAAAAAGAGAATCTATAACGCTGCATTTCAAATTAGGAACAGATCTTCTGGAGAGTGTGTAAATTGGAGCCCTTAAAGCTTCAGGTCCATCAGGGTTAGAGAAATTCATGAGATCTGTGTAACATCCCACGGAAGGTGTTTTCTCAGAGGCATATACATGTGGTCTTCAGCACATATGCAGCAGATTTCTTCAACTCAAAATGCTCAGGATGAATGTGATTTTTGTAGGAAATCCAGGAAGGAGCTGAACTGCTACAGAGGCAGAAGAGAAGCCGGGAACAGGGGTGGTCCTGAGAACAGGGGAGAATACACAGCTGCTCTTCTTGAAACCAGGCTGTCATTACTGTTATGGTTTGTGTCTAGATGTCCCCCCAAAGCCTCGGGTGGCTGAATCTAGACTGTGTGATGCTGGGATTAAGGGTGCGTGATTACTAAACCGGTACACTGACTGGCTTGGCACCACCCTAATCCCAATAGTCTGGGTAAGATAAAAGGGGCAGAAAGACATTGTTAAGGTCCCTGGTTGCTTTTGCTGTGTTCTGTGGCCATGAACCATGTGTCTGTGGCCTCTGCCATGTGTCCCCCCACCTTGGAGACAGCCAACGATGGACTGAAACCTCTACAGACTGTGAGCCAAATAAACCTGTCCTCCTTTAACTTTGGGTGTCAACTGTTTTGTCTCAGCAATGAGAGAAGTAACTAATACAGCT
Organism: Fukomys damarensis; assembly: GCF_012274545.1. Taxonomy (NCBI): domain Eukaryota; kingdom Metazoa; phylum Chordata; class Mammalia; order Rodentia; family Bathyergidae; genus Fukomys; species Fukomys damarensis. Next base: position 79,993,897 of record NW_022900950.1, on the reverse strand, counting down.
GTCTTCCCAAAAGTACTCTGTTCTCAGAATCATATCTGAACAGAGACAAGGAGCCAGTGTTACCACTGAGGCAGAATGAAAAAGGGCCTGGAAATCAAGACAAAGAAAAAGAAAATAACACTGTAAAGGGCTATAAAATGGCATTTACTTTTATATAAATATTAGACCGGAATCAGCGTGGAGCTAATCAGTCGGATATGGGCATTTGGACTATTTTCAGTTTGTAGCTATTATGCATAGTGCTGCTATCAACATTCACACAGAACTCTCCCTATGAATACCTACTCACATTACATTGCCTAGAACACTGAAAATAAAATTACCACGTCACATGGCCAGGGTATATGGAATGATTACACTGCTTTCCAAAGCAACTGGGTTGAAGCACGTCCCAGAGCGTGTGTCATGGTTCCAACCTCTCCACATCCTTAGCAGCACTTGGAGTTCTCGTCTGTTTCGTGTCATTCCTGCTACGGAGTGTGATATGTACTTTTAATTCATTTTATCCAATGAATGATCATCTTGAGCCCACTGTCATGTGCTTACCTGCTATCCATATTTTGAAATGTTTATTCACACCCCATGTCCATATTTTACTTGAGTCGTTCAGTTTCTTATTCCTGAGTTACAAGCGATTTTCGCATATATGAGTCATATACGAGGTGTCCGATTGCATTTATTTTCTTAAATTTAGCCTTTTGGCTAAGATCAAGTGCAGATGTCTTGTTCTATATTCTTACTAGTGTCCTCTTAGAATTAAATCTGCATTTTCAATTTAGATAAGTTCTAATTTATCATTTTCTCTTATTGATCATGCTTTTGATATCAAATCTAAGATCTTTACATAATTCAAGAATACAGATTTTCTGTGTTTTCATCTTGAAGATTTATACCTTTAGTTCTTATACTTAAATATATGCTCAATTAATGCTTATTTTTATTATTGGTGAGGCAAGAATTCAAATTCTTTTATTTTCTTCCTTATTTTTTGCATATTATATCCAAATATTCCATCCCCATTTGCTAAAAACATTATCAATTCCCCAAAAATTACAATAGCACTTTTGCTACAATCAATTAAACATTAGAATAATAGGTATGTCAATACCTTTTTGTGCATAGTTTTGGTAAATGCATGTCACTCACAAGCAAAAGCACACATTGCAAATATTCAACTTATTCAGTAAACAAATAATTGTAAATTTACAATGCAGGGATCTTGAAAATAAAAAGGTACTTTTCTGCCACAAAAAATGTTTTTAAGTTTGACTAGGCAGAGACAAAGGTCTCAAGAGGGCAAGCACAAAGTGGCATGAATATTTAGGTAAGAAGTTACCTCCAAATGAGGACATTGGCATGGGCTCCCAAGATGCAGACATTGGGGTGCACTTGATGGGTGGGCAGGACCACCCCCAAATGTGGACTGGAGGGTGTCTCCGATTGAGTAGGACACCGGACACAGACAAGAAAGCAGGAAGGAGGAGTTGGGCATACAGGGGAGACACACAGGAGAGACAAGAACAGCAAAATAGAAAAATAAATTTGAAAGGCTTAGCGCCAAACTAAAGAATTGAATTTTATTTCCCAAGAAATGGCAAGAATGGGAGTCACTGAGGGTTTCTGAGCAGGGCTGCCGTGATTGATGCTCACAGCTATGCCCGTACAGTGAACTGAAGCCGTTAAAACATTTACCACCATTTCCAAAGTTATTTAATGTCACATAGGAGATGCTGTGATTTAGCTCTTGCTCGGACAGTTTCTGTACTTATTCTTCACCAGGAGGCAATCGAATTAAAATACACTAATTCTCTGGATATTGTGTGGTATTCTTCCTTTTAGGTTTATTCTTCTGTTTATTTAACTTATATTTATTAAGTGCATTCTACGTGTGCAGGGCACTGGACAATGCTGACTTAAAAAGTAATCAAAAATCTATACTCAGCTTCATGCTGAAAATTTACACAGACAGAAATGTAATATACTCACACATGTACACAGTAAACCTATAGGTAGGTAGATGATAGAGACAGATACATGATAGACAGACAGACAGACAGATACCTGTTATGGCTTATGTCTAGATATCCCCTCAAAGCCTCGCATAGTCATAGCTGGGGCTTTTCAGAGAAGGCTGGATCTAAAGCGTGAGAAGCTGGGATTAAGGTGTGTGATTACTAAATCAGTCCACTGATTGCTTTAGAACTCCCTAGTCCCAGCAGATAGAATTGAAAAGGAGCAGAAAGAGGCTTTGAAGTTCCCTTTCTTGCTCTCGCCTATGCGTTAGCATGGATTCTGTCCCCTCTGCCAGACCTCTCTGCTGTGCTGCCCTGCCTTGGAGCCAGCCAACTATGGACTGAACCACTGCAAACTGTGAGCCAAATAAACCTATGCCCCTTAAGTCTGAGTGTCAAGTGTTTTGTCTCAGCACTGAGGAAGGTAACTAAGACAGTGTCCCATCTATGTAAATTATGATTGCCAAAGAGCAATAGACTCTTATACTTAAATGACACTTACATTTTGAAATTTTATTTAACATGTGCATTAATATATTTAATTCTCCTAAGAACCATTTTAAAACAGTACTAAAAACTTGTACACACCTGTAGTCCCAGATATCAGGGAGGCTAGGGCAGAGGGTCACATGAGCTCAGGATCTAGACTAGCCTTGGCAATAGAGCAAGACTCACTCTCTAAAAACAGAAAGAATGAAAAAGAAAAAAGAAAAAGACAGTAGTACAGGCCTGATATTTTACATGAGGGTATTAAAGAATATAAGATTAATTCACTCAAGATCATAAACCTGAAACATTAGAAAGTCAGTACATTCAACCCAGCCCTCTTGACTGTAAATCCAGTACTGTTTAAATGACAGACATTTTTCTAAATTAACATGCAGAAGTTCCAGTGTCTAGTTTAATCTATGGTATGGTATATAACACTGAAAAAATATCCTACTGGTTTCAAAATATTTCTTGGCCATTTTATTCTTCCTATGCAAAAACCCATCCCACTTGTTATGGCTTAGATTAAAATGTGCCCCAAGCCCCAGGTGTTCAGAGAGGGCACCTCAGAAAGCTGACTGCTGGTGGGGGGAGTGCTAGCCTCATCAGTGATGATCCACCAGTGAGGCCATGGCTGAACGTGCTGCAGGAGGCAGGGTCTGGATGAAGTGGGGTCACTGCGGTGTGACCTAAATGGGTGATTCTTGTCCTGGGCTTCCCTCCCTTCCTCCCCTCCCCCTTCTTATCTCCCTGGCTCCCTCTCCCTCTTCTGTGTCCCCTTCCCTCTCTCCTTTTCCCGCTCTCCTTCCTGGCTGCCCCAAGGTGAGTAGCTATCCTCTGCCACGCTCTTCCACAAAGCCAGCTGACTATGGACTTAATCCCCCAAACTGTGAGCTAACCCTTAAAATCTCCCCTAAATTGTAATGGTTGAGTATTTCCTTCCAGTGTCAAGAAAGCCAACTAATACCCCACCTTACGCCATACAACCTCGAGTGCTTAATAAAGGCCACAGCATTCTAATTCTGCTACCTGGCCCCCTGCATCCCACACATCCGATCTCATGCTCTGAGAAGCAAGGGAAAGATGGGTCTCCCAAACAGAGCAGTTGCCTGGCAGGAAGTATGGAAGGTTCAGCCAAAGCTTCCCAGGGTACAAAGAATAAATTGAGAGCTGAGAAAACTCAGAGGTCTGTAAGATTTTACACTGCTTCCAAGCTGATGAATTTGGCACTGAAATATATTCTTAATTCAGGAAGGCCAGTCTTACAAGAAACTCATCCTAGGGTTGGCTACATAAGAACCAACAGGCTGAGGTTAATCTGTCCTTTAAAAAGTGATCATTTCTCAAAGCCACAATCTTGCTGTTGCCATTGCACAGTGATTTAAGTCAGTCTTGGAGAACTAGACATTTTTTTTAATTACCCATCTAGATTTTTGTTAAAAATATGTTTAGGAAATTTCTAGCAATACCAATGGTATGATAATAGGAAAGTATTTTTAACATAAACTTAATACTTTCACGAAGGACACATGAAGAATTCAGCTGGGATCATAAAAGTTTACAGGCAAGTTGCTGTGTGGGAAGCCAGCCATAGCCCACTGGCTTTTTGAAAGACAACATTTGTTCCTTTTTAAGGACTGCACATGTTAAACTTGTTTTACCCTGCACGGGAGAAACCCAGACAGCCAAAGATCTGTAGGAGTCAGGTGTTGTTAACTCCATTTTGTTATGTTAAAGATCTGATGTTATCTATAGGAGCAGGTATTGAGGTTACTATGGTAATCCTAGCCCATAATAGTTCGGTCTTTTCCTTTAAAAGGCTGATGCCTGCCTGCAATAAACGTCGCCTTGATCAGACTCTTGTCTTGGCGTCCTTCCTTTCTCTCTGCCCCATCTCCACCCCGCTGCTCTTTCAGGTTTGAGGCACTGCGGGACAGTGCTCTGCGTCGCCGGTTCGCGACAAGTGGCGCCCGAACAGGGACCTGAAATTGAAGCGGCGAGCGGTGAGTAATCAGAAGAAGCCTGCTGTCAAAAAGGGCTCGGCCGAGTCGAAACAAGGAGGACACCGCTGTCTGGAACGCCCGGCGGGGAAAATCCTCGGAGGAGCAGGTACCAATGGGGCACATAGGATCCAAGATGAAATTTAGCACAGTAATTCAGTCTTTATTCAGGGAGAAAGGAATTAAGGCAAATAAAAAGTCATTGTTTCAATTTCTTGATTATATGGATGAAACTTGTCCTTGGTTCAGTGATGTAGAGGAAATAACTGAAGATGTTTGGGCTAGAGTAGGAGAAGAATTAAATAAAAAATTAAGGAGTCATAATTCTGACAGTGTACCAGCCATTACATTTTCTTTCTGGTCTTTAATAAATGAGTGCTTACAGAAAAGGGATGTACAAGGCTTAGATAAACACCTCAGAGAGGCCAAAGAAACCTTAGAGGAGTTAAGAGAAGTTGAATCACAAAATTCAGAACATAAGGAGAGAGAGTCAGGGAATTCACAGAACAAGACTGCAAACACATTGCTTATCTTATGCAGGAAATGTTCTATGGTCACCTTTTGTCAAACCATTTGCCCCTGGGTGGGCTGTTAACCAAGGTAGCAATTAGCATATGAAGAAGCACAGTCTGGCCTATTAGCATGGAGTCACTTTAGCCTATTCTAGTCTTACAAAAGGTTATATCAAATGGGGGAGAAAGATTCCATAAGTTCACTCCCCTCCAGAAAGCGCTGAGAGAGGCCGAAAAGGAAGGAGAGGACTTAGGCAACTTCAGCTCTTATGCTTATCCAGTTATCGAAGAATTAGATGGCCAAGGTAACAGGGTAAGAGGGCACAAACCCATTGATTTCAAGATGGTCAAAGAATTAAAAACAGCTACAGCTCAGTATGGAACAAATGCACCATTCACTTTGGCCATTATTGAGTCACTACAATTGTCCTTTTTGACGCCCAGTGATTGGAAGATGGTCTGTAAAGCGGCCTTAAGTGGTGGTGATTTTCTTTTGTGGAAATCCAATTTTTTTGATAATTGTAAGGAAACTGCTCGCCATAATGCTCAGGCTAATATGGGTCAAGTCAATTTTGAAATGTTAGCTGGTGAAGGAGCTTATGAGGATGTTATTCGTCAAATTAATTATGATCCTCCTGTTTATGCTCAGATAGCCTTGGCAGCCCGCAATGCTTGGACTGCCCTTCCCTCCAAAGGGGACCTTAGCTCTAGCCTTTCTAACATAAGGCAAGGACCTGATGAGCCATTTTCAGATTTTGTACATCGATTAGTTACTGCTGCAGGGAGGATTTTTGGTAATGTAGATAATGGCCTGCCATTCGTTCAGCAGCTAGCTTTTGAAAATGCTAATAAACATTGTCAGGCTGCCATCCGACCCTATAAAAGAAAAACAGATCTCTCAGGATACATTAGGCTATGTGCAGATATAGGACCAGGATATACTCAGGGATGGGCACAAGGGATGGCTATGGCCGCTGCCGCTCAAGGGATGAGTTTAGATACATTTTATGCCAATTCACGCAACAAGAAAGAGCTCACATGTTTTGGTTGTAAGCAGCCTGGACATCTGAAGAGAGATTGCCCTAACAAACCCAGTTCTGGGTCTCGACCATCAGCTCTATGCCCTAAGTGCCGGAAAGGGTACCATTGGGCATCAGAGTGTAGGTCAATTTTTGACAAGGAGGGAAAACTCATCGATTCTTCTCAGAAAAACAATTATAAAAGACTATCCCCTAATGGACAAAAAAAAAACTTCCAATGGGGCCTACCTCAGGCCCTGACAAAAATGAGGACAAATGTGAAAATAGCTTATCCCAGCATTCAATTTGTCCCACAGGAGGCATCAAATCGAAATCCATTCATGACCTATTCAGAGCAACCCCAGGCAGTGCAGGATTGGACCTCCACACCTCCGCCTACACAGTATTAACCCCTCAGGTAGGAACAACTAGCTCTCCCCACAGGAATATTTGGACCCCTGCCGAAAGGCAGCGTTGGAATTATTCTAGGAAGGAGTAGTTGGATTTTAAAAGGGCTTCATATTCATCCAGGAGTCATAGATGCAGATTATACGGGTGAAATAAAAATATTAGCTTCATCACCTGATGGCATCACTGTTATCCCTGCTCAGGAGCGAATAGCACAAATATTGCTTTGTCCTTATATAGACAAAGGGAAGTTTTTATCTCCTCAGAATAGGCAAAATAGAGCCTTTGGGTCTTCTGATGCATTTTGGGTCACACCTATCCAACAAGATAAACCTGAATTAGCAATTTGGATTAATAATAAACCATTCAAGGGAATTTTAGATACTGGAGCTGATGTGACTGTAATAGCTCAACAACATTGGCCCAAGAATTGGCCTGTCCAAGATACAGCCACCCATCTTAGGGGAATAGGCATGACTCAAAATCCTCAAAAGAGCGCAATGTTATTAAATTGGAATGATGAAAATGGAAATCAGGGCAAAATTCAGCCATTTATTGTGCCTCACCTACCAGTAAATCTATGGGGAAGAGATATTTTACAGCAAATGGGGGCTATCATGTGTAGCCCTGATGAGTTAGTCACCAAACAAACGATAAATCAGGGGTATATTCCAGGTAAAGGATTAGGGAAATACAATCAGGGAATAGCCACACCTATGATACCCTATGCTCATCCCCAAAGAGCAGGTTTAGGATATTCTTTTTAGGGGCCATTGATTCAGCTGTACCCCACGCAGAAAAAATTGAGTGGTTGCCTGGACCTCCTGTGTGGGTGGATCAATGGCCTCTTTCCCAAGAAAAATTACAGGCTGCTCATAGCTTAGTACAGGAGCAGCTTGAGCTTGGCCATTTAGAAGTCTCATTCTCTCCTTGGAATTCCCCAATATTTGTAATTAAAAAGAAATCTGGAAAATGGAGACTTTTACAAGATCTAAGACAAGTTAATAAAAGAATGATAGTAATGGGTGCTCTTCAGCCTGGCCTTCCCTCCCCGGTAGCCATTGCCAAAGAATCCAAAATTATAGTAGTGGACCTAAAGGATTGTTTTTTCTCTATTCCCTTACATCATGAGGATAAACAGTATTTTGCTTTTAGTCTCCCAGAAATCAATCAGGCTCAGCCCATGAAAAGATATCAATGGAAAGTATTACCTCAGGGCATGGCCAATAGCCCTACCTTATGTCAATATTTCATAGCTAAAGCCCTTTCTGAGGTTCGAAAAAATTGGCCAGCAGTTCAAATCCTACATTATATGGATGATCTATTGTTAGCTTGTTTAAATGAGGATGAATTATATTCTTGTTATGCTGATCTTGTGCTGAGTCTTAAAGCCGCTAACCTTCACATAGCTCCTGATAAGGTGCAATTGAATTTTCCCTATTCTTATTTAGGATTTCAATTAAATAATAGTTATATAGCCCATAATAAGATAGTTCTAAAAACCAATCATTTAAAAACCCTTAATGACTTTCAAAAATTATTAGGAGATATTAATTGGCTACGTCCTTACTTAAAATTATCTACTCATGAATTAAAGCCATTGTTTGATATTTTAATAGGAGATCCTTCTCCAAATTCCCCTCGAGAACTCACTATAGAAGCAAGGAAAGCCCTACAGACAGTTCAATTGGCAATAGAAAAACAACAAATTTCCTACATTGATTATTCTAAGCCTTTGTTCTTTGTGGTTTGTCCTTCCCAAGGAACACCAACAGGTGTGTTATGGCAAAATGCACCCATTTATTGGCTCCATTTACCTGCTAACTCAGGCAAGAGTATATTGCCTTACTATGAGGCAGTTGCTAAACTTTGTATGCAGGCTAGAAAATTTTCAAAACGTACCTTTGGATTTGAACCTCATAAAATAATAGTTCCTTATAATAAAGAACAGTGCGATTGGCTCTTACAGACCACAGACTTTTGGCCTTTAGCTTTTATTCAGTATTCAGGAGATATTGACAATCATTACCCTGGTGATAAGCTTATTCAATTTGCTAAAAATCAGACATTTATATTCCCAAAGGTTACCAGTTCGCAACCTTTAAAGGATGCTCTTTTGATTTTCACTGATGGATCTTCTAATGGCATAGCTGCCTTTTTCCATAATGATCAGTCCATCACATTTCAAACTAATTATGCTTCTGCACAATTGGTGGAACTCTGTGCTATGTTAGCAGTTTTTCAAAAATTTTCTGATAATAGAATCAATATTTATACAGATAGCCGATATTTGGTACATTCAATTCCATATTTGGAAACAACTGGACAACTTGATAAACAATCCTCGGCCCATTCCCTATTTTTAGAGATACAAAAATTGATTCAAAATCGAAAACAACCATTTTTTATTGGACATATTCGAGCACATTCTGGACTTCCTGGTCCTCTATCTTCAGGTAATCAATTGGCCGATCTTGCCACTAAGGGTATAATAGATTACTATTCTGTCAATTTAGTCAGTGACTCCATCCACCAAGCAAAAAGTTTTCATCGGCTGCATCATGTTAATGCCAACACTCTTTCAAAAATGTTTTCTATAACCCGAGAACAGGCTAGAGAGATTGTTAAAAATTGTTATTCTTGTGCTCCATTGCTCCCTGTTCCTCATCTTGGAGTTAATCCAAGAGGCATCACCCCAAATCAGATATGGCAAATGGATGTAAGCCATTTCCCAGAGTTTGGAAAATTGCAATATGTTCATGTCATTATCGATACATTTTCTGGGTTTCTTGTTGCCTCCCCACGAGCGGGTGAAGCTACTAAGGATATCATAAGCCATTGTCTATATGCCTTCAAAATGTTAGGAATTCCAAAACAGATCAAAACTGATAATGGACCTGGATATGTTAGTAAAGGATTCTCACAATTCTTGCAGTCCTTAAACATTCAACATGTTACAGGTATACCTTATAATCCTCAAGGACAAGGTATAATAGAAAGAGCACATTTTACAATCAAAACTTACCTTAAAAAAATAAAAGGGGGAATATGGTATCCCAAGAGTCCTCAAAATCTCTTGAATCATGTTTTATTCATTTTAAATTTTTTGACTCTTGATGCCTCCGGTCTGACGGCTGCAGACAGACATTGGCATCCCACAACCAACACTAATTATGCCAAGGTTCATTGGAAAAATGTTCTTACAGGTCAATGGAAAGGACCCGATCCTGTTATAATCTGGGGAAGAGGTTCTGTATGCATTCTCCCTACAGATAGCCCCTATCCTGTCTGGATACCTGAACGACTGGTCAGACAAGTCACATCTACAGAGGATTCAATGTGGGAAAGCATACAAACGACTAACCCACTTAGAGTAATCCTGAAGAAAAAACAATCATAGTATGAAAACAGAAAAAGGACACTTTAAGCTGAAGTTTGTTTAATAGTAAATGAGACAGAAAAATATTAGAAAAGCTATAAGTAAGAGTTGTACTTTTAACATGAAAGGTTTTTGTATGTTCCTCTTGTCTTTACCTAAGAATGTAGAGAATGTTTATGGAAATGATTTATAAAATGTTTGCTTGTTGGTTTCAAGTTTGTTATAAAAGGTTTACATTTATAGTCAAGAAGAGTATTCGTTCCTTTAACCCTAATTCTACAAGAGATCTCTGTTAATTTTGATCTGCAAAAATTTTGACTAGTCATAACAAAAAGATTTTATAATTCAATTGGCCAAAACCATCTGAGTGCACTCATTAAAATTGTCTTATATGTTTGTCTGTCTTAAATGTTCAAAGATGTTTGTATGTTCTTGATCAGAATGACGTCAAATACAAATAGATTGTTGATTTCTACAACCTGGCTTTATAGGATCAAATAAAAAACTTAAAAGATAATTAAATATAACCTTTAAGTTTGGATATGCTCCTGTTGGTAAATAAAGAAGCAGCTGCTCAGAAAATTTATTCTGATCTTTGTTCACTAATGGGAGCCACCAAAATAATTTTCATAGCCCTATAAAAAAGATATGTCTTGTTAAATATGTTAAAAAAAAAAAAAAAAAAAAACAGGGGGGAATCCTGTTAATACAAAGCTACATTACAGTACATAAGATTTCATATAAGTATTATTATTGCTACTTTTCTGGTATACAAAATGTATTCATATTGTTTGACCATGCAGGTTTTCCAACATATTGTTTATGACAATAACCTTTTGGTCTAGGTGTTCTCCCTTTTCTTCTGTTCCACCTAATTATGGTTACAGATATGTTTATAGACCTATCACTATCCTTGAGCAGCTTGAAGCTGGGTTTCCACTGAGGAGACTGGATTGGGACCCCAACACTGAAGCAGCAGAGAAAACTCCAGGATGTGTCTCAGTGCACAAGTGGAAATTTCATTCCAAAAAGCAAAAAGGTTTTCCTTCTTTATCCAGAATGAGGATTTAATGGGACTGGTGATTTAATGAGACATCTCAAAAGTTTTTGGACTGGTCACTTCTAAATTCCACAAACTTAAGCTTATCTGCAGGACTTTGGTAAACAGATTCAGGTTTTCCTCAAACCAACATTTGGAAACCTGCTGCATTGGGAAAAATACATTTATGGTCAGATGTCAAAGTTACTAGCCTTAGTTTCAATATTGTTGGCATAGAGGCCTCTAATATAATGTCTTGTGTTAATGCTCATAGAGATTGTTTATGAAACTGATAATATTGATTGTCAATTGACCAATTGTATATTCTCAGAAATGGTGACTTCCTTTCATTCTGTGATGGGTTTGAGACAACCTCTCTTTGTAATGATGCCTGTAAAAATTAATGAGTCCTGGTATGAGGAACAAGGATTACAAATATTGATAGAGGTAGAAAAAGCTACATGGCAAGCCTTCACAACCCATGGTATAACCCCTGCAGAGGCTGGTAGTCAAAGACGGGTAAGAGAATTGTGGAGAAATATCCAACCTAAGACAGAGCATGAGTATTAAACTGCTCATGGCTTGATGACGGGTAAGGGATTTCTCTGGACATTTCTCACCTAAGACAGGCACAGCCTTTCTGCTGAACAGGGAAAGTCCCTGCTCTAAATATAATAAAAAGGGGGATATGTGGGAAGCCAGCCATAGCCCACTGGCTTTTTGAAAGACAACATTTGTTCCTTTTTAAGGACTGCACATGTTAAACTTGTTTTACCCTGCACGGGAGAAACCCAGACAGCCAAAGATCTGTAGGAGTCAGGTGTTGTTAACTCCATTTTGTTATGTTAAAGATCTGATGTTATCTATAGGAGCAGGTATTGAGGTTACTATGGTAATCCTAGCCCATAATAGTTCGGTCTTTTCCTTTAAAAGGCTGATGCCTGCCTGCAATAAACGTCGCCTTGATCAGATTCTTGTCTTGGCGTCCTTCCTTTCTCTCTGCCCCATCTCCACCCCGCTGCTCTTTCAGGTTTGAGGCACTGCGGGACAGTGCTCTGCGTCGCCGGTTCGCGACATTGCTGTACACATATCTTCATTTTTTATTCATAGTGGCTTTGTGTTATCTTACCAGCAGGAGCTAACTAACTTAATCTACATCAAATGAGTAGGAAGAAAATTACAGTCTATTGTTCATATATAACAAAGAAGCAGAATCCTAAGAAACCAGTAAGTGAAAATAGCCACAGAACATCTATGACACGTTGAAGTCTTAAGAGGAGTGCAAATTCTCAAAGAAAATTAAACAGAATATTTTTGTACTTAACTCTTTTGTATCTAATTACTGTGTTGCTTTTTAAGATCAACCATAATTGTTATAATAATCATAGCTTCAAAATAGTAATCATTTAATCTCAGTATAACACAATCTTTGGAGAAAATAAGAACCTTATTTTTAAACTTTTCTCCTTAAAATAATTACATATTCATAAAAGTTGCAAACAACAACAACAAAATAGAGTCAGAGAGGCCCTCATACCCTTTTTCCTGCAGGTGCCCTTTCTGGGTGGTACAAACTGCCCTCCCACGTTCATTGTCTGGAATAACCATAACAAGGAACACTGACTTTGATCAAATCCACGGCTTAGTGAGACCCTAACAATTCTGTGTGCATTTGTGTGTCTTTCTGTACAATACTGTCGTGGGTGGGTTCCCATAAAAGCCACCACAATCAAGATGCAGAGCAGTTCCATCACCATCTACACCCCTGTCCCCAACTCTCCACGGCAGCAATCCACCTCCCGTCTCTCTGTTACTTCAGGGGTGTTACACAAATGAAACCATGAAGGATAAAATCTTTTATGATTTTACCCCTCATAGTTCCTCTGGTGGTTCATGTGGGGTTGTCTGTGTATCAGCAGCTCGCTCCCTAATTGCCAAGTGGTGTCCAAGTAGATTTATCACACTTTCACCACGCACTCCTAACAAGACACCTGGCTGTTACTGTATAAATCAAATTATTAGAAGCATCCGTATACATGGTTTTGTTTTGCCATAGGTTTGCACTTTTCTGGGGCAAATGTCCAGCAATGCAACTGATAGGTCATGTAACAACTGCATGTGATACTTAAAACTGGACCTAACGCTGCCTCCATATGTGGCAAAGTACAAGTAACGTAAAACATGGAAGAACATTCTGTTTCGGAAGAACATTCTGTAACAGGCAGCTGAGTCAGCCAATCACAGCAGTAGAGCTTGACCCAGACCCTGCCCCTATGAGGCGAGTGCCCACCTGTAACCCATTAGGCTCTGTGTCATTTCCTTTAAATACAGCCAGCCCACATTGCTCGGTGTAACTCTTTGGGCCTGCACTGGTTTAGCCTGCTGCCAGTCCATGAGTCATTCTTGCACAGATAAGATCTGCTGAGTTTAATTTGTCCAAAGTTTTTCTGGGTCTATTTTTTTTTCCCATTACCGGGGATCAAATTCAGGACCTTTCACTTGCCAGGCAGGTCTGGTGCCCCTACATGTGTCTATTTTTATAAGAAACAGCTAGACTACTTCTCAGAGCAGCTGAAACACTTTACATCTTCACCAACAAAACACAAATGATCTGATTTCTCAAAATTATCACCATTTGAGGCTGTCACTATTTTATTTTCATCATCCTGGTAGGGGTGTATTCAGATCTCTTTATGGCTTGGTCATTTTGCTGGTGTTTAATGATGCTCAGCATTTTTCTCAGGTGATTACTTTCCATCTGCCTGCTTCTGAATGTTCTGATTGGATTGCCTGTACTTTTGTAGTTGACTTTTCAGTCTTTATGTCATATAGCAACGAGATTACAGATATTTATATTCTTTGTCAGATATGCGATTAGCAAAGATTTTCTCCAGTGTATAATTTTTTTTAAACAGAAGACTGTTAGACATGATATACAATTAAATTATTTCCTTCAGGGAACATCAGAACAAATCAGTACTCATCAGCTTTGGCCAGAAATACAGAGAATAATTAGGGATCTCAGAGTTGGAGACAATAATAAAGAGCAATTGAAGGGCAGAAACTCCTACCACATTTATCATTCTGCTCAAGACCAAAGATGACCACTTTTGTCTGTTCCATTGTGACTATTGTGACCTTCGGAGGTGGCTCTTTTTCATCAAAATGTGTATATTAGACATAATGATGATTACATGGAATACTGGTGAGTTTACAAAAATAAATATTTACAAAATTATTCTCATGACACAAGGAAAATATTGCCGATTCTAATGTATTCTGACTTCATTTGCTATAGGCAGTAAAAATAAGCCAACCTGAAATTTTTTATCAGTTAAATTTTATTTCATAATGATATAGTGACTGATTCACGAATTGAATATTCTCCTTGAAATCCTATAATGTAGTAAAACACAATTTAAAATTAATCTTTTTTCAACAGGATTGAAAAGCAAATATTAAAGTTCAGTTAAGAGTTTTGCTTTAACTTTTCACTAATGACCTTCTATTATTGTTTTTAATGCTCAGATTAATATCCTTCTTCACAAAAATAGCAATCTAAATCAAAGTTATATCTATCTTTTTTGCAGTTTATAAGGAAACAAAGTAACTTTTTGCCAATAAAACACCATTCAGTTGAGGGGTGAAATGAATGAAACTTGTTTTTCATTTATATCCTCACATTTTACTTATGTGAGTAATGCTGCTAGGCAAATCCAACACATAAATGCCACTGAGGGACTGGAGAGTATGTGTATGTGTATATAAAATTCACTAGGGTAGAAAGAGTGATATGTCTGTAAATAATTGGCATAGAGTTTCTGAACACTGAGGCATGTTACCTAAATGCAGGTTAAAACAGAACAGCTGAGGTCCAAGGAAACTGTGGAAGAAATGGCTATGGAGTAAGACTTTGGAAACAAAATGGTTCCCAGAACTAGGAACTGGTAGCTAAGCTAAGAAAACAATGAGGGCAGTGTGCCACCTACAGGGCAGGGAGGTCCCCGTGAGTGGCGTCGTCTGGTAATCTCATGGAACTGTTCCCTAATTTTAGGCTGACAGGCCGGGAAAGCCTGCCCTGAAACTTCAGCTTCTGCATTTAAAAGGGCTTCTTCCCTGTGACAGAGGTGAAAAGCCAGTCTGAGTCGGCTGCCAGGAGGTGAACTATATCACAGTGTGTGGGAGCATGGAGAGAAAGCCCCCCTGGGTGGAAGCAGATCTGATGGTGTGGCCCGCGGTATCGAGCAGACTGTGGTAAGAATGACCGCATTCAGCCAGTCATTCCTATGGACCTGGTTTGAGGAAGAACCTGATCTCGTTAACAAGACAAGTGACAAACTGTGGCCCAGGAAGAAAAAAAATTATAATGGCAAAATCTCATGATATATTTTCACTGAAAATCTTCAAAGAAAATATTTTCCCTGAGGTACCTCTGAAATATACTCTGAGTGTTTTTTAAGTGATAACTGTACAAAAAGAAATGGTCTGCTACTCAAATATTATTTTTTAATTTTAAATTTCTAGAAAACCAATAAGGAAATGCCACGCTGTCTTTATTAATTTTCCCATTTTATTTTTCATTGTTTCAGTTGTTCAGATCTAATGAAATAAATGGGGTGGGTAGAAAAATATGATGAAATTTAATTCAAGAATAATAACTACAAATACTTAGCTTATTTCTGTCCCAGACTGTGATCCTCACTTATGACCAGCAGTGTTCTGACCCCAGAACTGAATAAATCCGATGTCTTCACACTAATGTGATAATTATACAGTGACAAAACACATTCAAGTGTGTCACCATTCACAATGTTAATTTTAAGGTGATGTTTCATGCTGAAAATGTTGCTGTAGGCAAAAAGCTAAAAGACTCAGGGGAAAAAAATCTAGGGCAAAATCTTCAGGACATAGAGCTAAGAATAAAAGTTTTGGCCTGACACAAAAGCAAGCTGTATAAAATAATAAAATAAAATAAAAGAGCAATACATTGAATATCAAAATTTTAAAAAAACTTTTTACTAAGAAACTAAAAGGACAAGCTACAATGTGGGAAACAATATTTGCAAATATCTCACAAAAAACTAGTATCTAAACAATGTAAAAATTATCAAAATGAGGTGGCAGCCCTGCCTGCTGGAACACACCTCACCACAGAGGCATGGGGGAGGGGGCATTAAGGCCATGGTTATGAGCCCCAGAAGATAGGGAGAAATGAATAGCAGAGAGAGGGCCTCTCTGAGGGTCCTCAATGAAAATTGAAGCCCACTGGGAAAGTGAAGAAAATCCCTGCAATAAAGGCACACTGGACCACCATGGTTGGTAAGCTGATGGGATCAGCACCCGTAGAAACCTGGACTTGCTTAGTGGGGAAGGGCAGCTGGAACCTGCAGCAGAACCTTGCAGAGTTCAGAGACCTTAACTTAGTCCTTTCAGCCAGAAATCAGCCCTAATCTCAGGGGACAGCAGCTGGCTGGCTGAGACTACTTGACATAGATCTGCACCCTGATGCCCACAATGTCTTCCAGGACAGCAGAGACATATCCTGAGGGAGGTCCTTTTTTATTATATATTTTTTTCTTTTCTTTCTTTCTAGCTCCATTCTTGTTCTGCATTTCTCTCCCTCTTTGTTCCTGTACCACTTCGAATTGCTTCTCTCTGTATCCTCTCAACTGTCACTATTCTTATAGGAAGGTGAATACAGTTTCTAGCTTCCCTATTTCTATTTGTTCTGTTCTTGTCTCTGTTATTTCAATCTTTCTTCAACAATGTTGCACAATTTGCATGATATTCCCCTGTCCTCTAGCCTCGCTTGTAACCTTTTCATCTCCTTCTGTCTCTCTATGCTTCTGTCCCCAGACCCCTTCTAAATCCTTAACAAAAAGGGTAAATGTGATATATTGAAGGATTTATTTACAACAAACATATTTTGCACTGTCCCTAGATTTAGATCTAGCTCACACAGGTTAAAAGTGACATATTAACTGCTATCACAAATTTTCATTTTCTAAGCTGTGTCTGATGCTATTGTTGATGTGATTGTGTCAACTGGGCTTAGATGTGATTGATATAATCAGTTGCCCTTCCTGGTACACTGAAAACCAGATTGCCTCAGAGTCATTAGATACTCAAAGCCTAAAAAGACCAGCTATACCTGGAAGACACCTCTGAGAAGCAATCACTCCATAAGTGCTATAAACACAAGTAATAAAGACACTCACAATAAAAAAAAATTATTGAAGTATCATTCCAGGAATTAAAGCAAAACACAGCACCAACAACAAAACTTGGAATGAGAAGACACCTAAGCAAGGCACAAACTCAGACTTCCAGCTCATCAAAGGCAAATTCTGGGGTCAACAAAGTGGAAAGATCTGATAATTATCCTGGGCACAATGAACTGATAGAACTGGAAGTAACAAAAGAGATGCATGAGGCTCTAGAAAAATTCAAAACAGAAATAATTTCCCAGATAACTAGAGAGATGGTGAGCAGAATGAAAGATGTGATTAGACTCTAGAACAGAAACAGATAAAAAAATTAGATGAGTTCAAGACCATGACGGAAGCCATGCATGACCATCATAGGAAAGAAATGGAAACCATGAAACAGATTCAAACTGATACCCAAGAAATTAAAAAATTCATTGAAAGTAATCAGAGCAGATTGAGTCAATGTGAAGACAGAATATCAGGTATAGAAGACAGCATTGCATTAGTGACCAGGAAAAGAGAGATTTCTTAAAAATACTAAGGGACCGGGCTGGGGATTTAGCTCAGTGGTTCGGTGGCCTGCCTTGCAAGCACAAGGACCGAAGTTCAATCCATGGTACAAAACAACAACAAAAACAACAACAACAAAAAAAAACTAAGGGACCATGAGAAATCAACCCAGCAGCTGCTAGATGATGCAAAGAAGAATGATATAAGACAGATAGGAATTTATGAAAAAACATGAGAAAGTACAAAAAAACAACAACAACAAAAAACCTGTTCACAGAAGTAATAGCAAAATCTTCCCAAACAGAAGAATTTGGCATACAGATAAGTGACGCATATAGGACTCCAACTAGACATGATAAAAATAATCTACAACTAGATATATAATAGTCAAGATCCCAGAAACCCAACAGAAGAATACTACAAACAGTTAGAGAAAAGAAACAAATCACGTACAAAGAAAACTCCATCAGAATCACAGCAGACTGTTCAACACAAACCTTCAAGTCAAGAAGAGCTTGGAGTGAAGTATTTCAAGCCCTAAAAGAAAATAAACTCCAACCTAGATTGTTGTATCCTGCAAAATTATCTTTTAAAATCAATGGGGAAATTAGATACTTCCACGAAAAAGAACACCTGAGAAACTTCACAAATACCAAACCAGTACTCCAAATAGTTCTAAACAAAAATAAAAAATAAAAAAAAACAATGAAGGTCACAACTCCATGAGGCCCAACAGAGTGAAGCCATCAAGCAAGGCTAGAAACTAAAGGGAAAGGCGGGACAATAAAAAATAAAAAAGCCAACAACAGTAAAACAACATGACAAAGATGAGTCACTATTTATCATTTACAACCATCAAGTTAATGGCTTCAATTCACCAATCAAAAGGAAGAGTATGGTAAAATGGATTAAGAAACAAAATCCAACAATATGCTGTACACAAGAAACACACTTAATTCAAAAAGATATCTATAGACTGAAAGTAAAAGGATAAAAAACATTTCTCCATGCAACAGGAACCTGGAAAAAATCAGGGGTAACAATCTTATTTGCAGGCAAAGTAGATTTCAAACCAAAACTAAATCAGAGAGACAAAGAACATCATTACATCCTTGTAAAGGGAACAATCCAAGAGGAAGTGGTGACATTTATAAATATATATGCACCAAATACTAATGCTCCCAACTATACAAAACAAATATTAATGGACATGAAAAACCAAGTAAGCACTAATACAATTGTAGTACCCCAATTATCTAGAAAAAAACAGTGAAATACTAGAAGTGAATCAAGCATTTGAACAAATGGACTTAATAGATGTCTGCAGAGCATTCTACCCCACAATATGAGAATATACATTCTTTTCAGCTGTACCTGGGTCATTCTCAAAAACAGACCACATGTTAGTTCACAGGACATGCTTAAATAAATGCAAAGGAATTGAAATTGTCCCCTGTATATTATCAGATCATATTGCAATAAAATGGAGATAAATAGCAAAAGAAACCACAAAAACTCCACAAACACATGGAAATTGAGTAACACTTTCCTGAACAACCATTGGGTCACAGAGGAAACTAAAGAAGAAATTAGACAGTTTAAATGATAATGTCAGTACAGCATATAGGAATCTATGGGACATAATGAAAGCAGTTCTATGAGGGAAATTCATAGCAGTGAATGCCCACACAAGGAAAACAGAGAGAGCTCAAATAAATAACCTAATACTGAACCTCAAGATCCTAGATAAACCCAAAGCTTGTATAAGGGAGGAAATCATAAAGATCAGAGCAGACATTGATGCACTGAAGACTAAGAGATAATAAAAAAAATGAATGAAACAGAGTTGGTTTTTCAAAAGAATAAATAAAATCGATAAACCCTTAGCCAACCCTATCCAAAAAAGGAAAGAAAAGCCAAGCGTGGTGGCACATGCATATAATCCCAGCACTTGGGAGGCTGAGGCAGGAGGATTACTGTGAGTTTGAGACCAGCCTGGGCTACAGAGTGAATTCCAGGGCTACATAGTGAATTCC
>NW_022900950.1:79956274-79974250 GCF_012274545.1 Fukomys damarensis | reverse complement strand
AAAAAAAAAAAAAAAAAAAAAAAAGGAAAGAAACAAAGAAAAGGCTCAATTCATGCAATTAGAAATGAAAAGCGTAAAGTCATAATGCAACCAGCAGAAATCCAGAGGATCATCAATACCTACTTCAAGAACCTATACTCTAATAAAATGGAAAAATACAGAAATGGGCAGATTTCTAGATACATATGAATTGCCAAAATTGAACAAAGAAGATATAAAATTCTAAACACTCCAATTACAAGCAGTGATATTGAAAATATAATTAAAAATTTACCAACAAAGAAAAGCCCAGGTCCTGATGGTTTCAATGCTAAATTCTACAAGACATCTAGAGAAGAACTACTGCCACTATTTTTCAAGTCTTCAGTGAAATCAAAAGGGAAGCAATATTTCCCAATTCATTCCTGAAAACAAATGTTATTTTGATTCCAAAACCAGGGAAAGACCCAACCAAATAAGACAACTACAGGTGAATCTCCTTAATGAACCTAGATGCAAAAATCCTCAATAAGATACTGGCAAACAGAATACAGAGGGTCATCAAGAAGATTACACACCCTGACCAAGTCAGATTTATCCCAAGGATGCAAGGTGTTCAACATACATAAATTAATAAATGTAATACACTATATTAAGAGCCAAGGAAAAAAGCCATAAGATCAGTCTGGGGATTTAGCTCAGTGGTGCTGCTGCCTGCCTTGCAAGCACAAGGTCCCAAGTTTGACCCCCAATATAAAAAAAAAAGCCATATGATCATCTCAATAGATGCAAAAAAAGCATTCGACAAAATCTAACACGCATTCATGATAAAAACCCTACAGAAAACTGGAATAGAAGGTCTTTAATTCAACCTGATTGAGGCTATCTATGAAAAACCAACAGCCAACATCATATTAAATGGCCAAAATCTGAAAACCTCCACACTAAAATCAGGAACAAGACAATTATGTCCACTATCACCACTCCTGTTCAATATAGTTCTGGAAACATCAGCCACAGCAATTAGACAGGAGAAAGAAATTAAAGCAATAAAGGGAACAATCCAAGAGGAAGTGATTAAACTGTCATTATTTGCTGATGATATGATACTCTACATAGAAGACCCAAAAAACTCTGCCAAAAGACTTCTAGACTTAACTGACAGATTCAGTAGAGTAGTTGGATACAAGGTCAATACTCAAAAATCAATAGCCTTCTTGTGCAAAAATAACAGATTCACTGAGAGAGAAACTAGGGAAACAATTACTTTCATAATAGCATCCAAAAATGAAATATCTAGGAATCAATCTAATGAAGGAAGCAAAAGACCTCTTTCATTGAAAACTACAGCACTCTGAAAAAAGAGATCAAAGAGAATATAAGAAAATGGAAAGATAACCCTTGTTCCTGGGAAGGAAGAACCAATATAGTGAAAATGTCCATACTTCCAAAACTGCTATATAGATTTATTGCAATTCTTATTGAAATATCAAGAGTATATTCCACAGAATGGGAAAAAATTCATTGGAAACCAGAAGAGACCTAGAATAGCAAAAGCAATTTTAGGCAACAAAGACATGACAGGGAGTATTGCAAACCCCAAATTGAAACTATACTACAAAGCCACTGTGATAAAAACAGCATGGTAATGGCAGAGAAACAGACCCAAGGATCAGTAGAATAGATTAAAAGATGCAGAAATGACTCCAGACGTACTCAACCAACTCATCTTTGACAAAGGAGCCAACCATCCTCACTGGAGGAAAGAGGCTTCTTTAATAAATGGTGTTGGAAAAACATGACTTAAACCTGACAAAGATTAAAACTAGACCCATATCTATCACCATGCACTAAACTAAAATCCAAGTGGATTAAAGATCTAAATATTAAAACAGGAACACTAAACTTGCTGGAAGGTAGGTTAAGTAGAACTCTTGAATATATTGGCATAGGAAAAGACTTTATGAACAAAACCTAAGTAGCATGGGAGCTAGCACAAAGAATCAATAGCTGGAATTTAATTCTATTAAAAAGCTTCTGTACTGCAAGAGAAACCACCAACAGAGCTAAGAGGCAACCTACAATGTGGGAAAAAAATTTAGCAGCTATACCTCAGACAAAGGACTACTATGTAGAATATATAGAGAATTTTTTTTTAATCAGACCCTCAAATTTTAAAGACCCAGTTCAAAAATGGGCAACTGAAATTAACAGACATTTCTCAGACAAAGAAGTAAAAGCAACAAATAAATGTATGAAAAAAGTTCAACACCATTGGTCATTCAAGAGATGCAGATGAAAACAACACTGAGATTCCACCTCACCCAAGAAAGAATGGCTCCTATCAAGAAATCAACCAATAAAAAATGCTGGTGGGGGTAGGGAGAAAGGAACATTTCTCCATTGTTGGTAGGAGTGCAGACTGGTACAACTACTGTGGAAATCAATATGGAGATACCTCAAAAACTAGGATTAGAGGTCCCATTTGACCCCACCATCCCTCTGCTGGGTATCTTCCCAAAAGAATTAAAAGAATCATACCACAGTGCTATATGCTCACCCATGTTTATAGCAACACAGTTAGTAACAGCTAAAGCTTGGAAATAGCCCAAGTGCCCATCAACCAGAGACTGGATAAAGAAGATGTGTCTTCTTTCTTATTCATTTATTTTTTATAAAATGGAGTACTACTCAGCCATAAAGAACAAGGAACTAGAGACATTTATAGCTAAATGGATGCACATTGAGGCCATACTCTTAAGTGAAGTAAATAGGACACATGTGTAAATACCGAATAGTTTCTCTGGTGTGAGAAACTGAAAGTGTAAATAAGGATTAAAATGAATAAATGATAATGTGAAACAGGAAGAAAAGGTCCAAAAGGGTGGGGGAAGTGGAAATGGTAGGGTAAAGGAATAAATACGAGAAAAGGAAAAAATGGAAACAAAGTCTTCATAAATAGGGGAGGGTAGAGGGAGTGAAGGGAGGGCAGGAAAATGGGGAAAAAATAAGAACCAAGATATGTCATGTAAAGGTACAAGATCCTAATGATGAATGTAAATGCATCGTATACCTAAAATGGACCAAATAAAGAATTTAAGGGATAATAATAAACTCTGAGGACAGAGTCTCTGATAAGCTTCTCAGACCACAGGTCAGGCTTTGCACAGCTCATTGCTGGAGGAACTTGATACATCTTGTTAGACTCTGCCCGAAGGAGACCCGAGGAAGCAGGAGCCCAGAATCCTCTGACTTTGTCCTCTGCCCCTTATGGGTGCCTTCGCATTGCCCTTGGCTGACTTGGTTTCATACTGTTTTGCTATAGTAAACCTTGTCTGTGTATGAAGCCCAGGGGTCTGGGGACTCCTGACCATCAGGCAGCACAGTACGAAGTAGGGCAATCCACATCGTCCTGAATGAGAGCGAAGCTAGAGCTATTCTCGTAACACAAAGATTCTCCTGTATTCAAAATGTTTTCAGCTACAAAATAACCTTTTGGAAAATATAACATCATTCATGAGATATTTTTAAAAGTAGCCATGTGGTGTGTAAAAGTTTGGGGTGAGTGCTCCGTGGAAAAAAACATGAAAAAGGGGATGCATTCGCCCCACCAGTTCTGGTTCTCAGCCCAGCAGGCCACGCCCCTCCAGTTTCCACTTTCCTAATCTGAGTTTACCCCTCTGGGAACATTGAGATTAACATTAAAAATGTGTTGGTGTGGCATTACCATGGCCATGCTAGAAGATAAATAAAAGCTTCTCTGTATAAATCTCGAAGTAACTATGCCAACTTTTACCTTCATACATGTGGATGCCATTTCATCACTCGAGCGCTTGGATAAAGAAAATCTCATTCATTTCAAAGCCTTCTTTCAAGAATCTTTCTGTGGCCACCAATACTCATATTGCCAAAGACAAAAAAAAAAATGAACTTCACAGTTACAAATGTTTTCTTAAGTAGAAGTGCAAAGTGTACTGTATTTCAAAATGCATAGAATTTCAGAAACAAATCTCTATGATTATTCAATTAGAATCACTACAGAGTGAAAAGAAAAAATAATACACAAATCCTAGTGACCTGATCCACAAGGTAATATTAAGGAAGACTGGTTCCTACATTTATCTCACATCTGTCCCAAAATTTCAGAGAAATGTCAAATATATTCAAGAAGAAACCCAACTATGTTGGAAAAGCAAGGGAGCATTATCAGCAGATCAGAATTAGATGTTAGAAAACAGAAGGAGAAGCCTCCATCCTAGCCCCAGCAGGGAAGGGCATGGGAATCCTGTCTGGGAGGCCCCTGGGAGGTCACAGCCCCTGCACCCTGTCCTCGGCTCCTGATGCCCGGTGATGAGTGAGCACCTAAGGCCACCTCTGCAGTTCAGCTGGAACGAGGGAAACAAGCATTGGACTCCCTGCCAAACTCTCACAATCTCTCCACTGCTTCCAAAGCCACAGAGGAGCCCGTGTTTTTAGCAATTCTGCGGAGACATTCTTTATGTGCTTTATCCAGCGCCTCAACACAGTATTGCAATCCTGAGGTAAATTTACTAGGTGCTTAAGTATTGACAAGAAGACCTTTAATTCTCCGTCTACCTTTTGGAATGCCCACAATTTAAGCTGTGCATGTGCTGACTTCTCAATATAAATAAAGAGCCAAGCTTTCCTCACAAAAATTTTTTCTAAATTCTTTTAAACTGGTCAGTTTACATGTAAAAAGTCACTCTAAAAATAATTTTTAATGATAAAGTATAGTATATATCTTTTGTTGAAACTTCAACTTCACTTTTCACAGTTCCAATGAAAATCATTTCACAGATGCTAAAATCTCTCACTATCTCACTATCAGTCCTTAGATAAATAAACATACCCAGCTGCAAAAGAAGCTAAAAGCATGTTCTTTGTTCTGGGTTGTCACGTGTCTAGCTAAAGATTAGGGATTATGTCAAAATACAAAATGGGAACAACTGCAGAAACAAACCAAGCAGAAACTACACATATTCCTACACTTATTCATAGCAGACACTCGTTTGATAATACAAATGTGAGAAAATCCTAATCTTCCTGTTACTTACAGGGTCTTGCAGAATACTCTGCAATAGCTAAGTGCCCAATAAGCATTTGATGAAAGAGTAACGGGAGCCATTTTCTACTCTGCCTGCTAAAGCAGAAATAGAAAAAGAAAGCTGATGTGCTAGTCTGCCTTGAAAAACAACATCAAGTCACCTCTAAGATTCAATCTTTTGCAACTTATCTCCATTTCTTCATCTTCCCTGATTGATTCAGGTGCAGACCTTAATTAGCTTCTAAGGATTACTGCAGATTCTTTCACCTTGGCCAAAGAAACAAATCTAATGAGCCCATGAGTGCAATTATTCCTAAACATAAATGACTACATTATTCCCTGTCTCCAAAGGACTGAATACTCAAGATATTTTTACAAAATTAGAGTCCTGGAGGTGGAGCCTGTCTATGTTAGTTTTAGAAAGCATAGGTACCCAGTGAAAGTTTTGGCTAAATATTTCCGTAGAATATATTTGTTTTGTTGCTGCTGTTAATATCCTGAAACAACTTTCTGATCGGAGCTTTTACTGCTCTGTGTGAGTTTCCCTTAAAAATCTGGTAGCCACATTTCAAATCCTTTGAGAAGCCTACCAGTTCCACGTTCCTGTCTCCATTTATCTTTTCCTATACCTGACTGCGGAATTCATCTTTTGATAACTCCTCTCCTGTGCTTGGCTCACACCCACACGCACCACACACTGCAGGGGAAGGCAGGACTGGGAAGGCTCATCGCCCTTCTGCTTCTCACAGCATCAAGCCGTCACACCCACAGTGTCTTGCAGAAAAGACTATGCTACAGGGCGATGGACTGAACCCTGGGTATGCCTAACTTTCTTATTTAAATACACTAATGAGACTTTGGGTGATGATGAAACATACTTTCTAAGCTGAAAGGCCCTTCTTCCATTGATTCAACACATCCCCTGGACATAGGAGATCTAGGAAGAAGGACTTCAAGTACCTTAACCACAAAAAGATCAATCCAAAATGGTGACAGATACGCTTATCCTGATTTAAACATTACACCATGTGTACCTGTATCGAAGCACCACGTTTCTATATCAATTTAAATAAGTGGCTATAGTAATACATAAATTGAACATTGACAAGGATATGGAGATAAAGAAACCCTTGTATGTGGGTGAGAATGTACATTGGTGCTACCAGGAAAGAAAAGAAGTTCCATACGGTGGAATCATATGATCGAGTAAGTCTGCGTCTGGGTGCAGAAGTAATGAGATCAGGACCTAAATGCCACACCTGCGCTCTCATGCTGACGGTAGAATTATTCACAATAACCAACATACAGACGCAATCTAATACCCACCAATAAATGAAAAGATAAATAAAATACGGTATATGCTGTCCATGTAACGGAATACTCACTCTTTAAAAAGTAGGAAATCCCACTTTTGCTGCAACATAGGAGGACATGAAAGAGCTTATGATGAGTGAAATAAGGCAGGTTCAGAAGGACAAACATATAATGAGTCTAAGACAGTCACACTGCGAGAAGTAGAAAGTGCAGCAGCAGTCGCCGGGGTGAAGGGAAGACCAGGAAGGCACTGGTACAAGGTACAAAGTTTTGGTCGTATAACACAGCAGTCCTACAACTCTACAGAGCAGTGCTCACCTAACTCCGGATTCCATACTTCACATTTTAGGACAGACCATGGAGGTGGTTTCACGGGTGTACACTAATATTCAAACCCAGCTAGATGTTGGCTTTAAGCAGTTGTAGCTTTTTGGGTGTCATTTGTACCTTAATGTTTTTTTAATAGACATGAATCACACAATTGCTGAAAAGATATACAAAGTGAAAACAATAAATAGCATGCATTAGCATCGGAGAGAAGACATAATGACTCAGCAGAAGTTCCTCTGTGAATGCCAGTCCTGACTGGTGTATGATGACACAAGACATGATTTTTAATTAATTTATTTATACATTTTAGGTAATAATATGCTGGCATTTATCGTTGGGATCTTGCACCTTTACATGACGTGTCTTGGTTATTATTTTTTCCCCATTCCACTGCCCTCCCTTCAACCTCTCCACCCCACCATTTATAAAAACTTTGTTTCTGTTTTTTCCTTTTCTCATATATATTCCTTTCCCTTCTTTCCTTTCCCCTACCCTTCCCACTTCCCCTCACCCTTTGCACCTATTCTTCCTACTTCACATTATCTATTCTACATTTTGATCTTTATTAACACTTTCAGTTTCTCACACCAGAGAAACTATTTGGTATTTATACGTGTGTCCTATTTATTTCACTTAAGAGTATGACCTCAACATGCATCCATTTAGCTATAAATGTCTCTAGTTTCTCTTTCAGGATGGCTAAAACTACACCTGTATCTCTCACCATGCAGTAAACTAAAATGGAAATGGATTAAAGATCTAAATATTAAACCCAAACACTAAAGCAGCTGGAAGAGAGTTTAGGTAGAACTCTTGAAGACATTGGCATAGGAAAAGATTTTATGAACAAAACCTCGGTTACCCATGAGCTAGCACAAAGAATCAACAAGTGGGATCTCTCATGAAAAAGCTTCGGCACAGCAAGAGAAACCACCAACAGCATGAAGAGACAACTCACAATGTGGAAAAAAATTGTCATCAGCTGTTAAAGAACTTTAAAAAAATCAGCCCCCCCACCAAATTTAAAGACTCGATCCAAACATGGGCATCTGAAATGAGCAGACATTTCTCAGACAAAGAAGTAGAAATAGCAAATAAACACGCAAGATATAATTGGAGAAAGCATAGCCATCCACCATGCATGCTGGAAACCACTCCAAGAAGAGCAGCTGAAAGCCACCTATGGACAGGCAGGCTCAGCCCATCTCTCCATGCACACAGGCAGACTTTACAAGAAAAACTGGGGCTTTGTGCCAGTTGCTGAAAACTCACAGGGCAGCCGGCGAGGTATTTCTTCCCTTAGGTAATGATTACTTTGAGTACCAAAATGTAAAGTAGAAAATGTAAAATAAAATATGTGTGATCAGTACTAAGAGAGCAGCAGCTATGAGCACAGTGGCGGCAGTGTAGGACATTTAAAACTTTGTTTCTTCACGCCATTTACCACATTCCGTTAGTTATAGAGAGCAACTGGTGTGCCTCCTGGTTTTAATTCAACATTGAAAGTAGTGAAGAGATGTAAACATAATTATGTTGTGCCCCTCAGTATAAGTATCTTCAAGATTCATGTACTAGTCAACTTTCCAGTACTACTGCAAAATACCTGAAGCAATTAACTTAGCAAAAGCTTGTTTCAGTTCTCAGTTTCAGCAGTTCCAGTCCAAGACCAAGTGGCCCCTTGCTTTGAGGCACTGATGCTGGAATGTGTGCTAGAACAAACCACTCCTGTCATTGCCTAGAAGGCAGAGAGTGAGTGAGTGAGGGTCTCTTACGCCCTCTGGAGAGCTCACTCTGCTCCTGAGGACCCTGCTAGGCTCACCTCATGACATCCCACCATCTCCCAACACTGCAGCCCAAGCCAGACCACTGATGCAGGAGCCTCTGGGGTGCAGATTTCCCAAACACAACAGTGTGGAAGATCAGCAGCGATGCTGAAGCCTGCTCTTCCCGTTAGATTACACTGGCTTTTAAAAGACTAGGTGTGCCCACAGGTTGGGGAATGAGAGGCAAACAGCTCTTCACCACTTATGCATGCCAAGGTACTCATGTCACCGCTGAACTCAATATCCTGGACAGCCTCAAGGTCATCACTTCAAAGTACAAAAATAATAACATTGAGGCTGATATATGCTATGAAAACCAGACTTTAAAGAAAGGAGCTCATCAGAAAAAAGTAATCAAAAGCATGTGACTGAGCATATTTTAAACTAACTTCAATCTACTTCTCAGAACATGATAAAATGCTTTCCAAAGTCAAATAAAGTTCAGGTTGGGAAGCACTTTCTCTGAACTTCTAGATTAAAAATTATTTTGAGTTCTTGGGAAATGATTGACTCTTTCTGCTGTCGTTTAGTATGGAACTGGAAATATCCATCCAGGGCACCTAAAACAACTCAGCCCACCCCATTTCTGCCATAAATAATGTCCTTGTGAGCTTTGTCCCCCTCTGACTTTGCAGTGATAACGAGGAAGAACACTTGCATACGGTGCATTCATTTGTTATTGACCTCAAGTCTTCTGCCTGCTCGGCCTCACGGGTGGAGAGGATGGGGAGGTGTGCTTCACCCCGGACCTGTGGCTGGGCCACAGGGCTGCTCTGGCCCCCGAGAGCAGGACAACAGACAGGACGGGTGGGACCAGCTTCATTTCCTGTAACTGCACCGTCTACACCAGGAGAAGCCACCACGGCAGCCCGCTGACCCAAGGAGGAGGACACAGAACTGAAGAGACCTGGCCAGCCCGGGACGAGCACTGGACGCAGAACTGTAGGCAGAGACTGTGCACCCAGATTTCTGCCCACTGTGCGCTGTGGCTACAGCCATGACTCCTGGGTGGAAGTGTTCAGCCGGAAAACCTTTAGACGTGGGCCGGGGCTCCCCACACAGCGGTGGGTATTTGATGAATTAAACCAGTATACTCCCTCTAACTGTTACAAAACAGACTGTTACCAATTATATTTGTAATATTTCCTGACACTGTTTTGAAATTGCAATATTTTTTCCAATTTACCTTGTTTCACATTATGAGTTAAACACGTGATAAGTAGCACACAACTGCTGGAAGTATACAAAACACTAAATTTAATTTTTAGAAGTATAAAAATTAATAACTTTAGAAATATAAAAATCAAGTGCCTTCAGCTGCTTAGTTAGCAAAATTCTTTTACACACACACAATTATTACCTTAAATTATGAGCAGAGGAAAAAAACTCCCTAAGCTCTCTCTCCTGAATATATTATCCAGTTTAATGCAGTATATTAATCTTACTCATATATAGAAAACCTATTTTTACATGAAATATGCCTTAAACAGTCCAGAAACACTCCTTAATAATCACACAAGCAATCAATTCCATTCCTGTAACTACCACCAGGGCAAGGTTTCCCTCCCCTTTTCCAGTATTAGCTTGGTATTAAGAATGCACTGGATTTACTTTCCCTGCCACATGAGCCAACCCCATTTTAATGGTTCAGACATTTTATTGAAGATACTTAATGCTACTCTATAGGGTATCAAAAATAACTAGAGGACAATAGACAGTGCAGATATTTTATTTTCCTGTATTTTCACATTATTCTTGATGCATTTGGAAACATGGTTCATTTTCAGGGAGCTTAATTGTTTTACAAAGATTTATGGAAAATCTAGAGAAGATACCGTTATTCCTCAAATTGGGTGGTTTTCTTGTTTTTTTGAGTTATTTTGAGTGAGAGAACAGGAAGATAGCAAGAACGAGGCTTTAAAATCTTCAAATCTCTATGTATGAAAATTCTAAAATATATTTTATAGCTAAAATAAAACAGCATTTTAAATGTTATAAAATCTAATGCTTGCCCTGGGAAAATATCATTCAAAGTCTAACTTCACTTATTTAAACATATTATTTATGAAACTTTGAGAAATCATTTCCAGAGTGTAACCCATTACATTGATGACCCTGATTTATTTCACATTTTGATATGTTATTATTATTTTTGGAGATGCCATCAGTGGTGGTGTTTTAAGGCAAAAGATCAGGACAATTCAAATTATTTTAGACTTTGTAATCACAACACATATTTGCAAGTTCAAATGACATCTGAAACAAATTGACTAATTTTTGTTCACTTATGCATAACACTAAAAGTGTGTTTTTCTGAGATATGTAAATTTAAACAGATGTGTACTGATCAAAATAGCTGTAAACATTAGATTCATAGAGATTTTTATAATATACTAATTAATTTTACATCAAGGATATAGACATACAGCACATATACTAGAACACACATTGTGTATTGGTTAAACAAAGAGTAATCCACTTGTTTGAAGTGTCTTCTGAACTTGGTAATATGAGTCAGGGTATCAAAGATTAAAACAAGTTGAAGTATCCAGAGCCTTGTGGCAGACTGTGATGATGTGATTCACTGGGTATGGCTCTTCAGCGATCATGGTTCTTCCCATTGGTGCGCTCTCCTTGGTTGCTATGGAAACTCTCCACATGGCCGTTAGTATTCCCAGAATTCAGCAAATTTGAACTGCAGAATATTACTTTACTTAAGTTTTAAAAGATGCAAAAAATTAAAAACATGGACATTCTATACTTCTTTAAAGAGGAGTTTTCATGAGGAAAAAGTCCCTTTCAAGAAACCAGGACAAAACCACAACAGTTTCCCAAAGCTGAGTCTTCATAGAGGAGACAGCGCAGGCCCCAGGTGGGGCTAAAGTCATCAGCACAGGGGCAGAAGACGAGAAAAGAGGACACCACTCATTAACCACTTCCTGTGCACACATCACTTTCCCAGAAATACTTGATACTCCCCAAATACCAAGGACTTCAATCTTTATTTCCCTTACAAAACAATCGACTGTACATTTGCCCAAATTCAAAAGGCGGAGGGACACAAACTTCAACAGTCTGGATTGAATAACCTTGCTTCTGGGCTGTGTTCTGCTGTCTCAAATGTAAGAACAAGAACATTAATAGTTACCATCACATGATGTGTCAGCCCCTATCAGGGTGTGTTACATGCACTGATCTTCATAGAGTGCAACTGTAATCCTGCTTCGCAGATGAGAAATCCCAAGTTCAGAGAGCTTGAACAGCATGGCCTATCTCACACAGTTAAAGAGAGGCACACCCTAATCCGCTCTGCCGTCTCTTGTACTTTTCCTTCACTTTTTCCCTAAGAAATCCCCTACCTATCGTCCATGCACCTTTGCATATTGGCTTGGTTGAAAAGCAGAGTAGCCCGGGACAGGACAGGGGTAGTGGACTTCTTTATTTGTTGATTATTCCTTCAGAAGATAACTCCAACCAGGAGATAATGCAAAATGGTTCCTGAGGAAGAGTGAGAGAGGACTGTGTTCCCAAAGGAGAAAACATCATCGTCTCATTCCCACTCTGGGTCCGCAGGGAACAAGCAATCAGAAGAAAGAGAAATCCCTGGGTGCAGCTCCCTCAGTGAAGGCTCAGGGGAGGCCCAGGCCGCCATTCTCAGCCCTAAGGAGGGCACCACCAGTTCCGGCTGTCAGGGCCCATGCTTCCGGGAGTCTCCTAACGTGGTCAGTCAGCCCTGACTGACGCGTCCTGAGGCACAGTGGGCACCTTCCGCTACAGTCCTGGTGGCCAGAACTTCAGCACTGCCACATGCTCAGTGTGAGGCCCGCAGGCTTCTTCCCCGCAGGGTCACCCGTGCGGGCCCCATGCGGCAGTGCGAGGTGGCAGGACCACAGGAGCTGGGGTGGCTGCAGCACGGTCGCCCTGGAGAAGGGGTCAGTCCGATCTGACAGAGCAGCTGAAGTCTGAGAGAAAACGAGTTCCCGAGAGCGCGCTGTCCCTTAGAAGATGAGTCTGTGGCATCTGCGGCCTCTTGAGTCCCCTCTCAGTGACCTTTCCTGCTCGCACAACCACCTGGTCAGCACCCTCAACAGAGGCCACTGGAGGGGCCCCTCGACCAGATCCCAGCCTCTGAAACTGTGACCTAAATCTCGTTTCTTCATACATTTCCCAACCTTGGGAGCTTTGTCACAGCAATACAAAATGGACTAAAGGAGAAAGGTGTGATTGTGAACGAGTCTGCATTTCTCACCACTTGAAGTAAAATTTAACTTTTAAGAGAGAGTACATGTAAAGTCACATGACTGGCACAGCCAGCTTTTGCAGGAGCCCCTGCTGCATGAACTCTCCCCAAATGCTCACGTTTATGGGGGGGTTGGTTTTGACAGACACCGTGGTCAGGCTTTCAGGCTTTCCAAGAGTCGTTTGGCCAAAACACAAAAGTCTTGCTTTTGAAGCTAGAGTTATGAAAGTCACGCAGGAATTCTGGTCTTTATTGTGAAGCTGTAATGGCACATCCAACCAGTGCTTTTTATTTTAACTGACTTTGGAAATGATGAAAAAGTCTCAATTCCAGCTGAATGTACTCTTAATAACTTTGCCACCAAAATATTTGAAATTGGTCTATAATTATCTCCTTTTTTCCCCTGAGCAAAAATGCCTTCACTTTTTTTTTTTAAGCCAAACTAAGAAGAAAACGATCTTTGATGTTGCTGTTTCTTGGTGGAGCTATCTAGAATTATGCACACTGGTTTTAAATGACAGGCAGACTATGCACACACCATGGGAGCAGGATGCCTGATAGGGATAAATGCTCCATTGTCTTCCTGCTGAAGATTTCCCTCCGTGACAAGGCACGGATGTCAGAGCTTCAGCACAGTTCTGCTTTCTTGGCAGGGAAAACAACTGCAATCTGAGGTTTGCTGGCTCCCTTCCAAATATAGCTCCCTTTTCCACAAAGGTAGCTGGCAGAGTAGGAACGCCGACCAAACCAAACAAGAAGGTATCTCCTGTCTCTAGAAGAGACGTGGCAGGTCTGTCAAATCCTCCAGCAGGTGCTCATGGTCTCCGTTATGGAAGGAGATGCATTGAAATTCATGTTTTTTAAAGACCTAAGAGAGACAGTGGTTTTTATGATACTCATTGATCCATGAACAAATGCCATATTATTTGCTCCTGAGAAGAGATATACCCTTCTAAACCAGGTGACAAATCCTAATCTGTGCAAGCAATCACAAAACGTTTGAGGTACGTTTGTCATGAATCCATGAGAAGGATATAAGTATTTGTGCTGTGCGTTGAGTCTTTCTAAATACATTTCTTTCAATAGTTTTTATGATGCTACAAATTCCTTATGTGCTGAAGTTACTTTCAAGATAAAGTTTGATTACCATTAAAATGACCGCTGCCCATTCTGCTAAGTCAGAATTATCACTGCCTACTGGGGAAATGGTTCCATGTCCTCGAGGTCAGGGGTTTGGAGTCCCTGGCATTGCCTGCTCCAGTGATTCAGGCAGAGCCAGGGAGCAGTGGCTACAATCATTGCAGCAACGAGAAAGACCAGGCAAAGACCTGCTCCTTATCATTAGGGTTATGGCCAGGCCACGCAAGAAAGTGGCATTTTGGATGCTGTGTGAGGTTTTCCTTGTTTGATTTTAGCTTCGCTTCTAGGTATTTTTAAGTTTTTGGTTTGATGAGTGAGTTCAAAGAGAGTAGAAGTTTGAAGACTCTACTTCAGGTTGTCTATTGTAAGCAGGCAAATAAATTATGCTTCATATGGAAATTGGAAAACTGCTGCCATGTCCCGTTGAAATTTACATTAGCAAGGTGAACCTCCACAGCACCCTTGCCAAGGGTTTTCATTCTAGTAAAGACAAACACTTAACAAGCTAATATGAAAGTGATGACCTCTGGTAGGTTAGGAAATCCCAATATTTGGAGAAAAAAATGTAACATAATTTTAACTGATAGTTTTTTTTCTGATTGCCAAGTTGAGTTTGAATTGGCTTATAGGAAAAGATATGTTAATTATAAGACTGGTTAAAGATTACATAAAAGAACTCCAAGACCTTAAATATAAGTAGATATAAACATGACAACCACCAACTCTCATCTTTGCTAAAACAAAGCAGATATGGTAATGCAATCAATTCTGTGTGCTTTTAAAATTGTTTGATACATAAAAGCACTCCAGGCTTCCAATGAAGAAATTCTTTTTCTTTAAAACATTAACTTCTGAGATTAATCCCACAGACACCCAGCCATTTTGGATTCCAGGAATGGCATCGTGTATTTCTGAGGCTTTTGACAGGACCAATAGGCAACTGTCTTATAAAAAGATTTAAAGGCTCTTGTGTAAACATATCAGATGTTTGCCTTAAAGAAAATCCAGAGAGATATCAAAAGTGAATTAATTCTCCTCTCTGAATACACCTGCAGATGGTTACCTTTGTCCCTCTGAGCAGGTAAATTATGCCACCTGCCATGGGACTTGCTTATCCCCAAAGCAAAGGGAAACGATGCCCAAGACGTCCCTGTCCTCCCTCACGTCCCCTCAGTGGCCTCCCTGAGCCCCATCACCACCACACGTTTCGAAAAAGGAAATCATCTGGAAGATAATGAATTGCTGAACTCTGAATTTGTTCCAGTATCCAAGAAAGACCATAAACTAATGTTTATTATCATCAATATCTCACTTTACAAAGAGCGGCAGATTGAGAAAGCATGGCAGTAGAACTAAGTGAGAACTTTTAACCCACGAAACGAGATGCAAATACTCAAAGAGAAACCTGCATAAGCATTGCTATGACAATCACTTTAAATTTCAACTCATCACAAATGTCTGTTGATTTCATCTGTGGAGGCTGCAGTACCCCTAATCTTGGCACCAACAGACAGCCCTTCTGTGTACATCTTCTGAAACAAACATGAAGAGATACAAGTTGTAATTACTTCTACCTCTTCAGTTATGGGTTCCGAGATGCTAGACAAGTGATGCAGACCACCAGCCCAGAAAGTTTCTATGCGTCTTAAAGTAGCCAACACCTACAAATCACACGGCATATCTTCAGTGCTCAACCTTTCAGCTGTATTCCCTGGGGGTGCTAGCAAACCTATGATACATGTGTTATCTGTTTTTAAGACAAAGATGTTCACGGATGAGTTGTTTTCTTCTCGACTAAAACTTCAGTGTTCAGGTTTAACTGCAGTGTTGGCACTTTGCAATAGGTAAGTTTGGGGTTGTGGTTTGGGCAACTCGTGTCTAAAAGGTTTTCCACTGGTGCCCCTGAGTGTATACAATAGACTGGGAACACTAGACAAATTATAAATTTTTGTGGTATGCTTATTAAATATAAAAGAAATTTTAAATACATCCCTGTTGTTATTTTTAAAGACCAGTGGAAAAAGGAAAGTTTACATAATAAATGAAATAACTGGCTAACAAGCTGAAAATTAAAAAAAAATAAAACAAATAGGACACTCATCAAACATCACACATCAAAATAATTTTTAGAGGAACTGCTCATAAGAAAAATATTAATGACAAAGAATTTTTACAAGTGAATGAAATGAAAGAAGTTTAGGGCCGGCGATTTAGCTCAGCGGTGCTGCCAATGATGAACATAACTGTACAGTCTACCTAAAAAGTACCAATAAACTCAATGAGAAAATAAAAATAATAAAATAAAACACCAAAAAAAGAAAGAAATTTAATGGATAAGGCTATATAAAATTACCAATTTTCTTAGGTGAAAAAAATCATAAAACATTAAAATGAAATAAGTTAACAAACATTATTACATCTGTATTTCAACTCAATACCTATATTAATATAAAAGGATCTGATATAAGTCAATAATAACAATAAAATCCATATAAAAACTACATGAAAGCCATCAACCGATAGAAAGAAAAGGTAGGTTCCTAGCCAATATCATTTTCCCCTCTCACATTCCAGGATCATCATGTTTCTTTCCTGTATACTACACTTGGAAAAGCTGATTCTGTTCCCAAATCCAAGATGGATTATAGATGGTTGGGCACACCAAAGACTAGCCCTGGCTCTTCATGCCTATTTTTGGTTCCAGCCTATAACTGATCTAGTCTGGAGAAAATGACTTATATCTCATGGCAAGGACAAATTCCTCTCACTCTGTCTTGCTGGATACATGCAAGCAAGCACCCATTGCTGGTAGAAAACAGAGCCAGTCTCAAGAAAAACAGATGCTAAGCAGCAGGACCTAGAGGAAGAGACCATGTTCCTAATGATAGTAACTAGGCAACCGGCAACCACGCTACTCTCCATTGTGCTGGCCAACTTACAGTTACATGAGGCAACCAGTGGTTTTAGACAAATAGGATATGAGTACCAAAGTGATATATTACATGGATATTAACCATGATTATAATAACTGTGTTGATAATTTGGGGATAAGGTCAAAAATTATTCATAGGAAAATTCATAGCTTAAAATAGTTTCTTTTTTGTCACTGAGACAAAATACTCAACATTCAAAGTTAAAGGAGGAAAAGATTATTTCAGCTCACAGTTTGTAGAGGTTTCAGTCTCCAGTCAGCTGGCTCCAAGGCAGGGTGGATGGCAGAGGAGAAACAGTCCATGGCAAGGCAGAAAGCAGCAAAGCAGCAAAGCTGTAAGTGAAGAAGCTACAAGTGGCACATGACAAGCAAAAACAGCAGCCCCCTTTCTGTGCCTTATATTCTATCCAGGCTACACACCCTTAGCTTGGGGTAGCACTCACACTCAGGGTGAGTAGTAGCACTCACACTCAGCCCTCCCATTGTCCCC
Organism: Fukomys damarensis; assembly: GCF_012274545.1. Lineage (NCBI taxonomy): Eukaryota > Metazoa > Chordata > Mammalia > Rodentia > Bathyergidae > Fukomys > Fukomys damarensis. The sequence continues at coordinate 79,956,937 of NW_022900950.1, read as the reverse complement.
TTCCAAAACTATGCTAAACCAATCAGTGGACTAATTTAGAAATTGTACACCCTTGATTTCAGTATCACACACTTAATCCCAGCATCACACACTCTAGATCCAGCCACCTCTGAAAAGCCCCACCTATGGCTCCATAAGGCTTTGGGAAGGCATTTAAATATAAGCAATAACACTAACTGTATATATTTCATATGAAATTGAAGTTAGAATTAACCATTTAACTTGAAAGCTTATAAAAATAATTTCAAAATAATAATTTCAAAACATACTATTCTAAAATAATTTAACTACCAAAATTGACTCACATGAAGTCAGAAATCTAAGGAAATGAATAACACTAAAAGAAATATAAGTCATCACCTATTCCTTGGAAAATACCTGTAACTCACTGCCCTCACAAAAATAAATTTCAATTTATTAAAATATTAGAAAGCCATTGGAGAATTAATTTTGGAATGGAAGTAGCAAAAGTAGGAATTTTTGCTGTTCATGGTGGCACACACCTGTAATCCTAAAGCTCAGGAACTTGAGCCAGGAGGATGACAAGTTTGAGGCCAGCCTGAGCTACACAGACCACTCCAGGCCAGTCTGGATTAAATTACAGGGCCGGGTTCCAAAAAAAAAAGACAAAAAGATAAGAATTCCTTTAAAAAAAAAAAAAAA
>NW_022900950.1:79953776-79955882 GCF_012274545.1 Fukomys damarensis | reverse complement strand
GCCCCCTTTCTGTGCCTTATATTCTATCCAGGCTACACACCCTTAGCTTGGGGTAGCACTCACACTCAGGGTGAGTAGTAGCACTCACACTCAGCCCTCCCATTGTCCCCTTCCAAAACTATGCTAAACCAATCAGTGGACTAATTTAGAAATTGTACACCCTTGATTTCAGTATCACACACTTAATCCCAGCATCACACACTCTAGATCCAGCCACCTCTGAAAAGCCCCACCTATGGCTCCATAAGGCTTTGGGAAGGCATTTAAATATAAGCAATAACACTAACTGTATATATTTCATATGAAATTGAAGTTAGAATTAACCATTTAACTTGAAAGCTTATAAAAATAATTTCAAAATAATAATTTCAAAACATACTATTCTAAAATAATTTAACTACCAAAATTGACTCACATGAAGTCAGAAATCTAAGGAAATGAATAACACTAAAAGAAATATAAGTCATCACCTATTCCTTGGAAAATACCTGTAACTCACTGCCCTCACAAAAATAAATTTCAATTTATTAAAATATTAGAAAGCCATTGGAGAATTAATTTTGGAATGGAAGTAGCAAAAGTAGGAATTTTTGCTGTTCATGGTGGCACACACCTGTAATCCTAAAGCTCAGGAACTTGAGCCAGGAGGATGACAAGTTTGAGGCCAGCCTGAGCTACACAGACCACTCCAGGCCAGTCTGGATTAAATTACAGGGCCGGGTTCCAAAAAAAAAAGACAAAAAGATAAGAATTCCTTTAAAAAAAAAAAAAAAAGCTATTACATTACAATTTTAAATAAGGACTATGTACAAATAAAATTTTTAAAGTAAAATATGAAGAGGCAATTCACATAAAATAAAATACAAACAGCCAATACACGTATTAAAAAAGGACTTTACATTCCCAGCAATTAGGAAAATGCAAACCTAAACAACACGAATTACCACTTCTGCCCTAACACTGCAAAACTCTTCCACCATAAATACCCACCAGCACTCTAATAACCTCCCTGTAATTTCTACACTGTACACTACAGAAACGCTATACCTGTGTCAATAAAAAATTGTGACTAGTGTTCTATATTAACAAAAAGATACGTACAAATAAGAGTGGACAAAGCATAGTATTTCCCAATAATACAGTGTCATACAACTAGGCAAAGGAATGCCCTAAGTCTGTGTGCCACAGCAAGACACACTGTCAGGTGAACACAGCAAGTCGGAACATAATACATACAACATGCGTCGTTTTTATGTAAGCTCAGAACTGCAAAACAGCGACACAAAATTTTATTGATGCATTTCAACACATACAAGTGAAGCACTCAGAGGCTTCTGCAGCAAATCCTAACAGCAGGCTCCTTTAGGGATGAAGGAAATAGGTACACAAACCACATTGTGTAGCAGAATGATGGGACTGATACTCTCGCGTGGACAACTATATTCTCAGGCAGGCGTTCCAGGCATCAAATGAGCAATTGCTATACGGTGACACATGCAGCAATGCAGTCCTCCCGAATTTCAGCAGGAGACTGCGTTTCCAGCTCACATCCCTGGGACTCCCTCTTCCACCTCACCAGCAGACTCTCTTGGGGTCTGGCAGCTTGGGCATCCCACCCATTACCACAACACAAAGGAACCGCGTGTCTCCTTCTCTCCAGTGATCATGGTGCTCAGAGTCTCACAGAGAAATGCTGTTTAATTTAATCATAGAAAACCAGAAAGAGATATTTTATAACAGATGTATCTTCAGCAATAAAGAACATCAATATTGGGAAAGAATCTTAAAGGTAACTAGTTATACAGATAATTATTGGAACTTGTCTAATTTCACCTCTTCTCTCTGCCAAGTAATCCATCGACGGACCACACAATGGCCTTACTGGGAGTTTTGTTTTTTTCTGAGAAAAAAAAGGAAGATTCTCAAAACTGTTTGGAATCACACCCAAGCTAACTTGGTACTCTTTATTTAAAGGGCAGCTTTCTTAAAGATCTTCTTAAAGAAGATGATCCCAACAATGAATGTAACTGTACTGTATCCCTAAAATGTACCAATAAACTCAATTAAAGCTGAAAAAAAAAAAGAAAAAGAAAGAATGATTGCTTA
>NW_022900950.1:79931808-79953260 GCF_012274545.1 Fukomys damarensis | reverse complement strand
AAAAAGGAAGATTCTCAAAACTGTTTGGAATCACACCCAAGCTAACTTGGTACTCTTTATTTAAAGGGCAGCTTTCTTAAAGATCTTCTTAAAGAAGATGATCCCAACAATGAATGTAACTGTACTGTATCCCTAAAATGTACCAATAAACTCAATTAAAGCTGAAAAAAAAAAAGAAAAAGAAAGAAGATGATTGCTTATTCTAGTGTCAATCACAAAACTTATATTTCTAATAAAGAAAAACTTAGTTAAAAACAGAATATGTATGTCCTGCAGACTGCCTTCTTGCCTGACTGAGCACTGGGAGCCAAGCCAGCTCTCCCTGCTCCTCTTCCTGAGTCCCCGCCTGCTTCACACTCAGGGCGGAAGGGCAGAGCAGGCATGTCTGTCCAGTCCTTCCTCTGCTGTTCTTCCCAGAGATTCAGGCACATTCGGGATTGTGTTTACACGACAGAAAATATCTCTCTTCTTGAAGTAGGCCAGGATAGATGGCTCCAGATCAGGCCTTTCCTGGAGAATGTGTTATCAAAAAGGTCAGAAGCATAGAAAACAGGACTAGGACTGGAATTGTTACAGGGAGACTTGCATCCTAATTCAAAACTGCATGATGGTAATTTTAATATATTCTGTGGATCTATTTCCAGGCAGCGATTTGCTGGTAAATGTTTAACAAACGTGAAAAATGAAAAGCATGTATATGGATGTAATATGTAATTTTATTATGAGTGTTATGAGTATAACATGAGATGGTAAGTAACCAAAACGCTTTTGTATAAGTGCATACAAATAACTGATTCTCATGGAATTTTTCCATTGACTTTTGCAAACAAGAGTTTGCTCTTGTATTAGTCACCAGATTCTGTTGTGAATGTTATTGGATATTTCCATTTATATTATAATTTGGATGAAAGTGAAGCCAAGATACATATTGGAGCTTCATCCATTTGGTGACCATGCAGGCAAATCTTTTGCTGATTCAGACAATAATTTTCAAGCATGACAAGGTATTTCCCAACTCTTTTGCTATCGGTAATGGCTACATTCATATGTACTTTTATTATACAGTGTTGACTTTTCTCTATCATTAACAAACAAACAACTCCACAACAAACGAAACAGTAAGCCAAGTTCTGATTTGTAGCTATCAGTGATTTGCATAGTGTAAGTATTCCTATCATGACTGATTTTGAACGAGTAAAATTTTACCATTGAAAAGGGAGTTTAGAAAAGATACTCAACAATGCACCATTGTACAGAATTTCAACTGTATCCATACAACAGGAATAAGTAACCTCAGGATCTAGGATAGTAGTAAAAAGTAGTAAAATAATTAGAAAGTTGTGAGTGCTAAATATTGGTTATCTTTTCAAATGTAATTTATTTTGTTGCATTTACATAATAGAATATTTAATAATGGCTATGCATTGACATGTGACTCACAAAATTTCTAAAAATTCTCTCTTTTGAACTAGCTTCAATACACCACTCCTTCCAGGTACCAATGTGTAGGTCTTAGAGCGAGGTTGCAGATAGGAATCAAGTTACTGACACCACTGAGACATTGCCAAAATACTATTTACAGCAAATCTCTGAACTCACAATCAGACATCACACTGGGGAAGCCACACAGTCGATGCTGGTGGGGAGTTAGATCCACGCCGATTCACTCTGACCTGTGCCCCCAATGGAGCCACCAAGGGGCAGCACTGTGCTTTCTTTGTGAAACCATGTAAACGAAGGGTGCTGTCTAAACCGAAGTCTTGTAATTTCCACTCTCGACCCGCTCTATACCAGCAGGTTGCCCTGCGTTCCCTGCTGCCTGAGCTGGTGCTGTCACACACTCTTGAACCAATATGGCCAGGATGGATCCAAACTGTCCATTCCCAATCTGGACACTTGGAACTCGGAAACTTGGAAGTTTCTGTCTAAGCCATTGAGGGTTCTTCCTGCATTCGCACTTTATCATTCCGTGTCGCTTCTCCCACAAGATGTCTCTTAAATGCATCAGGTGCTCTACTCCTCACTCTGTTCATGGACCTCTGGGGAGACTGCAGCCATCAGTATGTGGGTGCTAGAGAGCTCTGGAGGCGCAAACCTGTGATCTGCAGCTCAATCAGCCAGCGCCTCACACTTCCTCTCTCCTGCCTGTGGTAAGGCCTCCAGGCCTCTCTCACTACCATCAAAGTCTCTAAAGCACAATCTGGCCTCCCCTAAGACCACCTTCTTGTGCATCACGATGGCAAATCAGGCCCACACTCCTCTCATGACAAATGAGGCCTCTGTCCCACCTCTATTTTGGTTTCCCACAACTCTGTCTCATACTTAAGTAGTAAAAAACTTGAATTTTCCAAGTGTTGGCTGTTTTCATTTATATTCTAAAACTTTGTGTTTATAATATATAAAATGTTGCAAAATAAGTGCAGTCCTAGTATTTTCCCACAGTGCTTTGTTTAAGGTACCTGCAGCTGTTACCGTCATTGTCCACTCGAGGGCCCTAGCTGGGGACACCACTGCCTCCTGGGGGATTAAGCCAGCAACTCTCAGGAGGTGGGAGTTCACAGAAGTCAGTCACTGCAGGTGTGCCTTTGCATGGCATATATTTTCTGGGGCTCTTTCTCCCACCCTATCATCTTTGTGGCTGACACAAACCAAAGTTCTTTTCGCAGGTACTTGGTCACAGCAGCAGAGCTGAGATTTGTTAACTGGTTCTTCATGGTCTACCCTTCCTTCCCCTTTCTGTCAATTCTCTACCCTAAATTTCTCTGGAATTTTCCATCCCTATTTACTCCACCCTAATCAAAACATGCTTTAGCCATGTTCTTATAATTGATATTCCTTTATTTTTCCTTTCTAACCCAGTCTCTACATCACAACCAGATTTTTTTAAAAGCCATGTATATCCTTTCAACTTCTTAAAATTTAAAAAAAAAGTGAAATTACCAAAAGAGAATTACCATTCTCTCTCAGTCATCTTATGTATCTCATTTAAACAACATTTCCTGTTAGGCACAGTGGTGCACGCTGTAATCCTAAGTACTAAGGAGACTGAGGCAAGAGGATCTCAAGTTTAAAATCAACCTGGGCAACTTAATGAGACCCTGTCTCAAAATACTAAAGGAGGAGATTCTTGGAATGTAGCTCAGTGTTCCCTAAGTCCAACTGTCAGTACAATAAAATAAAATAAAATAAAATAAAATAAAATAAACACACAACATTTCTTCAAGAAAATATTCCAGGACCAGGCTAAATCAACTTCCCTGTTTGGAGCACTGAAGGAATCTGACACTGTATGAAAATAATGAACTGAGTAACATTTCTCAGTAGCACCCATGCTCCCCTCCTACCCTTTACAAAAATAGGACTCATTACACATGAGCTGAAATACCACAGTGCACTCCACAAATGTATGCCGCTATTACATGCTGATTTAAAAACCAAAAAGAAATTGTGAGTCATTTTTGTTCTGTTCACCAAGCACAAAGAGGTTTTCAAAAAAAAAGCTGAATGCATGAGTTTGTCAAACAATCAAATTATCCCTTGGTCTCTTAGAAAGGAAGCCCCACTCTTAACGTGACTGACAACACAACTGTGTATAAAATTAATCGATGCTACCCCTACCTGTACTGAAATGCAGCAAATGGTGCCAACACGTCGGTGCAAAGACATGATGTGGATTCAGTACATTTGTTCTCTCCTGCTGCTCTAGAAAACTACCATAAACTTAGTGACTTGAAAATAGCCAAAGTTATTCCCTTAGATTTAAAATGAGTCTTCAGGACTAAACTCAAGAAAGCTGCTGGGCTCCTCTCTTCGCAAGCTCTAAGAGCTGTGGCTCCCTGGACTCATCCACTTCTGGAAGCCACTTGGGTTGTTGACCTGACCCTTCCTCACTGCTTTCCAACCTGTTGCTTCCTTCCTCATGCCTGGGCCAGCTCTCACCCTGCCACCTGGATGGCCCAGGACACCCTTCCCACGCCAAGACTCCTACTCAGCTGTCCTGCCGAGTCCGCGGATTCGGAGGACAGGGGCAGGCGTCTATGAGGGACTGTGACCGTCTGTCACACTCTGCTACAGGAGACTTGGGACAATCCATCCAGAGAAATATCTGTTATATCTCCTAACTCTCTGAAAGCAAACAATATTATTTATTCTAAATCAAGTCCCTCTGCCAACAGAGCTTTAAATGACTGCAAAGATGGATTTTTATTATAATAATTTACAAATCTCATTAAGTGTAGTTATTGTTTTCCGAATTCTGAGTGCACAGCTGTCCCAGAATGAGACAGGCTTATAGGGTGGGAAAAGTCACTTGTGGAGAGACTTCCTGGTGCCTTTTGATACTTACGATAGGGCTTTGTTTTTTACTGAATCTTACATAGTATTATGAATCTCACATAGTGCTTAGGTGCCATAAAATTGTTCCACAGATAATTTTTAAAAAGTGAAATAAAAAGTTCAGATAAATGTCTCCAAGTAATATAGAAAATTCTCCCGGACCACCTCAAAATAACTATTGTTTATGCAAACACACACAGACACAAGCATAAGAACTAAATTGACTTTTTCAAATTTAAGGTTTTTGATTTACAGTCTTATTTCTCTTATTTATTTTCTCTTATTTTCTAATCACAATGATTCTATTTAATTCCCTCCCTGTAATTACTTTATCAAGACTTGATTTGCAGTTGGCCTATAGTTCTCATGAAAGAAACATGATTGTCTTAGTTACTTTTCTCATTGCTGAGACAAAATACCCAACACCCAAAGTTAAAAGAGGAGAGGTTTATTTTAGCTCACAATTTTTTGAGGTTTTAGTCCATAGTCAGCTGGCTCCACTGCAGGATGAATGGCAGAGGAGAAACAGTGCATGGCAGGGCATGCAGAAAGCAGCAAGCAAGCAATAAGTAAGGTAGCAAAGCAGCAACGGGTCAAGCGACGTGCCTCTTTCTGTCCCTTTTATCTTATCCAGGCTACCCACCTTGGGGCAGGCAGCACTCACACCCTTAATCTCAGCATTGATCCTTGATCCCAGCATTACACACTCTGGTCCAGCCACCTCAAAAAGCCCTACCCACGACCACGTGAGGCTTTGGGGGTCATCTAGACACAACCATAGGAATGATTTCTTAGATAGTTTCCCCTATTATACTTAGGACAGCAGTCATCTCCTGTACCAGTCTGTTTTCTATTATAATAGAATACCAGTCATTTCTCTCCTCATCATGCTATAAACTGGCCCTTTACTAATGAGTCCTTGGACACTTAATAGCCATTATAAAATTACAGTTAGCTGTAAAAGTTACTATCACTGTAACTGTTTTGAGTAAGTATTCAATACATATGTTGACATTTTTATGTATGGCAATGAGTGTCAGTAGTTGCTTTAAATTTACAACTGGTCACAAATCCTCCCACAACTTTTGCTACAAGACACTCAGCATTCATCAGTTTCACAGATTTCACAGTAAGAGATACAATGGACAAGAATCAACACCTGGAGTCATGGAACTGGATTTATATGTCATCCAAACATCTGCTGCTCTTTGTTTTACATTTGACATAATCTGAAACACCACCAGAAAGAGCAATTCTGTAATTCATCCTAGGAAATTTACAAAGTATCAGTTGGTTTCTATAAACTCATTTCAAATCACTGAATTCTAAGAATACCTATTACTCAATTACAGGGAAGATTCACTTAAAATTTTGCATGCAAAGGAAGACCTACATTTTTTAAAAGATGCATCACTACACCTAAAAGGCTCTGATGTTACTGACTTTGGCCATGTCTTTAATGCGTCCCCCAAACCCCAAGTGTTGGAAACATAATGCTCGGCACAGCTGTGTTGCCAGAAGCCCTGAGGAGCTGTGTGGGTCGCACACAAGCTCTGCCCTCAGGGGTGAATGAGTACATTTACTGCCTGCATGAGGATCCTCCTCCTCCCCTTCCTTGCTCCCTTCCTCCCTCACTGTTCCTCCGTTTCTTCTGGGTTTGGGGGTGTTTTGTTAGCCCTTTGCTTTTTTCTATGGGATGATGCAGAACAAAAGCCCATACCAGATACTCCCTATCGATCTTGGACTCCCCCAGATCCACAGCCAACAAGGTTCTGTTCACTATACAGTGCCACTTCTCGGGTGTTCTGCTATAGCTGCATGATGGGAACTCTGGCTGTGTCATCATGGGCATATTAATTTCTGGTGAAATCAAATAGATTTCATTTTTATTCACTGTTTACTTCATAAATAATTTTTAAAAGTTTGATATATAACAGGTATATCAACTTGTTAAATAAAAAACAGGTTATTTTATCATGCTCAGTTCTGAGTCTTCAGATATGAAAATAAATCATTAAATTATAGAATTACTAATATCTCACTCTATTCCAAACCTAATATACTTGTTGTAATACAATAACACAATCCAAGACATATTATTATAACAAGGCTATCTGAAATGCAGCGTAATTTTCCAGTTACTATGGTTCTGTTTAATTTGCTCCCTGTGGTTACTTTACTTAGATTTGATTTGTGTATCCACCTGTCTTTTTCATGAAAGCTATGATTCTTTAGATACTGCTCACCCTGTTATGCTTGGGGCTGCCAATCATCATCTATATCCACCTGCTCTCTGTTACTAGAATGAAACACCTGAGGCAGGGGATCTGCTCGATCACATCTGTGAGCCCCATGCATCTGTCCTCCAGGACCACATCACCTCACAGCAGATGGTACCCAATGGTAGCAGCACATGCAGGAGAGGAAGGGGCACAAAGACAGATGGGAACCAGAGAGCCAGAGGGACTGAGTGGCCACCGACTGGGCTCACCCCTAAAGCCTCATCCCCTCCCAGCACTGGTTCACCAGGGCCCAATCACCAACATGGATTGGAGAACACATGTGACTGGATCCAAGCCACAGTGCCAGACCAATCCCGCAACACATGCTGGGAAGGCAGCCTAGGCCATGCAGCTGACAGCCCTTCCAAAAGCATTTTATGGAACAGAAATCTAACGTGAGGGAAGCAATTTGTGGTGGTGAGCCTATGAAAATACAAGGCAACTTTTGGGTTGTGTTCATTCCACAGAGCCACCTCTCTCCCCACTCATCTTCTGACCTGAATAGAAGAGACAACAAACTCCCTTCTTTGCTTAAACTAGCACAAGTTCTGGGAGTCAGACAGGCATGCCATGAAGGAGAAGCAGAAGATGAGTTCTGCTGAGGAGACTTTGTGAGGATCAGAAAGGCCATTAGTCTTTGAGTAGTGAAGATGTTTAGAGGTCAAGGTCAGGAAACAGTGGGAAGAGATGTGTAGGAAATCTGCTTAACCTGCGATGGAAACGCATGTCCCATCCTGACCCTACCGAATAGCTAGTTCTGAGAGGCACCCTTCCACAACACCACCACGGTTCTGGAAGTGATGGGCCTCAGTTTCATGCTGCCTTGTCCTGAGCACTGGAAATGAAAGCACACGTTCACTTGCCTCCATGGCATTAGAGACCAGTAGTTGCCACTGGTTCCTCTGAGCAGAACCAGCTTCCCTGAACCCAGGAGCGTGGTACCAAACATCACTGTGCTCCTCTGGGGCACACACCTTCCTACCAAAGCCCCTCAGAAGTAGCTGCCACCTTGCCCCCTTCCTGTTAAATCCAGAGCACTGCTGTATTCGAGGTCACCCTTTGGTTCTTACAAATATTTTTGCTTTTAAAGGACCAATGCCTTAAACATCAAACTTTGTTTTTCAAGTCTATTTTCTCTGAAATGGACTTCAAAAGCTTATTTTAAAAATGAGAAACAAACTGAATATTGTCTCTGTTTCCCAGGTCAAACCAATGCCTTTGGAAGATTTAAAGGGTTGTTTACAAAAGTGAAAATATGAATAATCTCAACAATCTCTTACTCTGTCCATTTGCTCTAATCTAAAAAAAAAAAAAAAAAAAAAAAAAAAAAAAAAAAAAGATCAAAGATAACTGTAAGCACAGTCCCACAGCGATCTCTATTCCAGTCAGTGTTGTGTCTCTGTCAAGATCATCTTCACCAAATCCTGAGAACTTACAAATGCTTGATCTTGGGCTTGCTCCCTGCTTCTCCTTCCTAGCTCATGGCTCCTGGGGAAAGGCGCACCCTCATGCTTTTCCTGGCTGAACCAGCAGCAGCGTCTCCTTGTGACGGCCTGCTCCTCGCTGGCGGCAGTGTTGTGTGTCTGCTTGGACTCCTCAGCTGCCTGTGACCTGTGCAGTTGTGCAGTGTTGGGCCCCTTTCCTGAAGTTCTGATGCAACACTAGGCTACAGGAGTCGCGCCCGCACTCTCAGTCTATCCACTGACTCCGTGTGTCCCAGCAAGGCCGATTTTCCACTGATTTTATCAGTTTGTGGGGCTGACTGGAGGTTGTGCCTTCTCTCATGCCAAGGCTCAATCCGGACACTTAAGAAACCTCATCCATCCTTGCTCTACCTGTTTACATGGATTCCAGCCACGCCTAGGTGCTATTCCCCCAACTGTGCCATGCTGTCATCTGCTAGGAAGAGCCTGTATAGTGAGCACCGCCCTTAGGAGACCACTGGAACAAGGACAGTGAACTGCTTGGGGCACGCCTTTGGAGCAGGGAGACTTGGAATCCAGGGAGGGAGGAAGGTGGGCACCGTCCCTGCAATCTCTGCAGAAAGAATTCTTCCTTCCAACGAACTTTCGACAGACCTTCATCTTTGGGAGAGGAGGGTAGCAATAAACCTGTGATTGTTCCTTATTTACTCGGTTTTATCCCCAGGTTCAAACACGGCCTTCACATGTTTCATTTCTTTGTGTTTGGTAATCTGGGATGGAGGATGGTCATCAGGAGCTCACCCCAAACACAAGTGCACACACAACTGACATAAGTAAATATGTCGTGGAACAATCCATTTTATACTTTTATGATATTGTTTAGTTTTCTCAGAATATTTGTGGTTGTAACCTACAGCGTCAAAGACAACCTAACTTTGCAAGAGGATCAGGGATCTCATGTCAGATTTCTCTTTCTTCTACTTAGACATATGAGAGCATCTTGCCCAGAATCAGGCTTTACACCCGGATCTGCGGTGCTGACATTTAAAGGCCAGGCACTCCCTTGACCCTCTGACTCATATTCCATAGCCTATCAGACATCTTCATTTTTTTCAATTAGTTCAGCAAATATTCACTGACACCTATGATGTGTATGTAAGCCCCTGTTCCTGCATGCCTAGGACAAGGTTTTTTTGTAGTCATGGTAAAAAGAAACAACAAGAACTAGGATTAAATTTGTTGGCTCGATCAGTGATAACTCAGCTCAGGGAACGTGCTTTGGAAAGCCAGCACTCAGCAGAACCCTCGCCTTTGAAAGCCAGCCAGTCAGCAGAAGTCTCACTTCAGGAACGTGCTCCTGCACTTCAGCCCCAAACATAATCCAGCCACCGCTCAGGCTGCTGCAGCTGAGGCATCCTCACAACCAACCCTGCATGTTCAACCAGCATCCAACCCCCAAGCTCCCCAAACATCATGTCAGACCAGCAGCCTTCTTTTCTGGAGAAGCTGACTCATAAACAGAGCTCTCCCTTCATCTCAGTAATAAGTTTGGCTTTTTCAATTTAGAATTGAGTCCTGAGCTCAGGCTTCAAGAGTTGAGTGAATGACTGAATAGTGACACAACGTGAGTGAGTTTGCTACACAAAACCAACACAGAATCAGAGTAAGCACTATAAAGTACTGTCAGGCAGGTCCCTGCTACCACTTGAAACAAGCTGCAAAAGCAAAGTCTGAATTAATTTCAAAATCCCTGCTTAACGAAACAAAGATTATAAGGATGATGAGAAAAAATGGTGACTTTTTAGTGCACATGGCTAGGGCTGCTGTAACAAACTGGGTACACATTCAACGGGTGTTCAGCTCACAGTTCTGAGGGCTAGAGGTCTGGCATCATGAGATCTTGCTCCTTCTAAGACCTCTTTACCTGGCTTGCAGATGGCTTTCTTCTCCCTGTGCCTTCAATGGTCATTTTTCTGTGCACAAACGTGAAGTGTCCCTTCATGTCCAAATCTCTCCTTCACACTTCGGAAGAGTACTGTTGTGAGACACTACTCAGCCCACCCTAGAATACATGGCGCACTCTAGGACTACGAGGAATTCTCCCTCCACAGCTGGAGGTGCTGACACACAGCCATTAGCTGTCACTCCTCTGCAGGAATCACCTCCCCTGAAAGTCTCACTCCCTGTGGTCTAGGAACAGCTCGAAACAGTTCAGATGCACAGCCGGAGCAGGAGGATCTCACTTCACTCTGAAGACCCGCCCTGTCGGTGGGAGACGCTCCTGATGCAAGTGTGTCTAACACGCGTCAGCCCTCTTTGTTTCCTGCCCTTCCCTCCTGCAGTTTGGACTCCATGGTCTGATATTCCCTGATACATTTCCTGCACACTAATCTCCATCTCCAAGTCGGCTTCCTAGGGGATTTGACCTGTGACTTCTGCAAACAGATCCCAATTATACCAGAGAAAATCAGTAGAAGCAAATCTGATGAGTCTGTTGTATTATCTATGGGCTTCCAGCAAAAGGAATCCCCACAAGGTCATGGAATGGAGCGAGAGTCTGAGCTGCCTTTAAACCACAGTACTTGGCACAGATTGTTTATCATTAGTCAAAATTTTGAGTCCCTCGGGGGCTGCTTGCATAAAGTTATAACATTTAGATATTCTTCAAGAGGGGATGTTTATTTTGGCAGTCACTGAAGTATGAAGTATGGAGTTTTTAGCTCTTAATAGATCTTCCCCTGGGTGTAAGTGAGAGAAGCATCTCATACTTAATAGAACATGAATTAAGCAAGGAAAATGCTCAGCACTGCAAAAGTTCTGGTCTGGTCAACTTTGTTTCTCTAGAGGAGCAGATGTGGTCACATTTTCTCACCATGGCTGCTGATAGATGGCTGTGATGTGACTAGCAAATGACATCTTCATTGTTACCCCTGCACACTTATTACGAAGCCCGAAGTCATACAGCATTAAAGCCCAGATGGTTCTCTCCAAGCCAAGACGACCCGGCACCAGCAGGCACAGTGTGAGGGATCTGACCGGTAAGCACCTCCTAGGGCCGATGGTTTACCAGAAAGCCTTGTCTGGAGCACCACGGGCACTCAGTGAATTTGGCACAGCTCTCCCCAGGTACAGGGTGGAGCAGAGGAGCCAGCGCCCCCTCCACCCCACTGCTCCAAGTTTCAGCATCCACTGTCGCTGTTCCACCATGATATTACGACACCGGTGCTGCCACAGTTTCTGTTATTGTGAATTAATCCAGATTACAGTCTGGCTTCCAGTTTCATTTTGAAGAAAACAACAAATACCATGAGAGATGTCCAGGCTGTGAACAGATCCTTCGACACCCACTACCAACACAGCCTACAGAGACACAAACACACGTTCACACACAAACAGGTCAGCAAAGAAGAAAACAGTGAAAGAAAGAAGGAAAACAGGAGGGTGGGAACAGATCAGCAACAGGTGGTCCTGCACAGCCTCTCAATGAACTAACCACGAGGCCTTCCCCTTGGTTTCATACTAAATGAACATTTTAATGAATGCGGTCAGGTGCTTTCCCCTTGAAGTTTCACATGACTATTAAAGACGGGCTCTCAGAAGAGGAAAAACAACATTCCAGTAGATGGGATATTGGAGAAAACGTTGGGCAGTGCCTTTCAGGTCTCCGGAAATCATACCTCACCATCCCGGGCACAGAGAACATATGAAGGACAGGTGCTGTCACTCTGAAGTCAAGCCTGGGTCTGCATGCCATGTCCTTGCTCTCAAACTGTCTCCTGGAAAAAGAGCAGACTGGCAACTCATTTCTTATATTGTGGAACTCAAGCTCAAGGTGCTAATTCTACAAGAAGAGTAGGGTGTTTGGACAATATCAAATTGCTATAAAAAGTTTCTGTTCATTGACTTCTCCACCTATGTTACTACACACAACTTAACAAGCAGTTGGCGCAGTAGTGAGGGTCTGTGGCTATGCTCTGAATGGCACAGACCTCTCTATCTGTGTGACGCTGAAAGGAAGGAGTGGATGCCACAGCCTGCCCTCTCTCCCTGCAGAACCCAGTGAAAAGATACAGAAATAGGCAGGCTGCTGTGTGAGTTTAAATACTCAGAATCTATCTCCCTAACATGAACAAAGATTAACATGGCCATGCACACTTATCTCAAGGTTTTCATAATATATCTAAAGTGGAAAGAGATATACATCTTTAACAACAAAGAAATTCACTTTCTGAAATCCATGCCTGTATGACGTTGTGAAAGAATTTGACATATCAGTGTGACAGTACTTAGAATATTCAGTAGACAGCAAAATATTATATATATCATTGTAGCAAAATATCAGATGAAGGATTTTAGTCACTCAAAAAGCCCCCAGGTCCCCAGAGGGTCTACAGGGACAGTTTTCATGGTGCCATGGCCAATACGAAGTGAGCCAACTTCCCCTGTGCTGCTGAGCTAGAAGTCATCAGTCCCCCCGGCTGCTGTGAGCAGAGCCTTCACGGCTGCTTTCCTGCAGATGTCTACCATCAGCCACACCTGCGACAGCTCAGAGCCCCATCTCTGCAGTTAATGCCCAGCCAAGGACAGGCGGGCAAGCTCTCAAGATCCTGGAGTCACGTAGCGCTCCACAGGAGCGACTACTGCTTCAGTATGGATCACATTTCTCATTAAAGAAAATAATTTTTCTATCTGACTAGTTCATCTGCTTTGGGTCCAACAAGGTGATCTTTCAAACAGCTGGTCACCAGCCCCTCCTTAACTTTCCACCTTCAGACACTTTCAGAGTGACCGTTATCACCTCGAATCTCCCTCAACAACTGAGTAGGACACATGACAGCCCGTGAGTGTGCTTCTGTGGCACAACCTGTGGATAACTGCAGGCAGCAGAAAGGAAGGGCATGAATCAGCCTAAAGCTTACCTCCACGTGGGAGGCGTCTTCATGGGGATCTCAGAGACAGTGTGTGATTAACCTAAGTGTTGGAGGAAAGCCAGGTGCACAGCACATCCTCAGCTAACCTTAAACATCTCCAAAACTGGGGCCTTCGACAGACTGCACAGACAATTTAAATTTTTGCTTTAACAACTTTTCTTGTTTGAAAGTAACTTAAAAATTACATAAGAGCACCCAACTGAGTACATTTAAAAAAGCAATGACAAGATGTCAAAATTGTAAAGCGAACAAGTGGCCTAATATAACGTAAAGGAACACCCAGATCTTAGACAATTATATAGCTATAGATATGTAATAGCCACATGATGAGAATGACATGAAAAGGTTTTTGACACAATGTTATAAAGGAAAAACATGATAAAGAGTCAATTACAGCACACTTTCAACCATGCTGAAAAAAATCACATGAAATATACTAACAACTTAAAATCCATATTAGAGTGATACACACATGCCGTGTTTATAGCAGCACAATCCTAACAGCTAAATCCTAGAGGTGGCCTGTATGTCCACCAGCAGGACAATGATAAAGACAATGTGGTGCCTGCACACAACGCAGGACTACTCTGCCATAAAGATAAATGTGAGTCATTTGTAGGAAATGCATGAACCTTGAGATGATAATGTTGACTGAAATAAATCAGGCACAACAGCTCAATATCACGTGATTTCTCTTATATGAGAAACCCAAAATTTAACTAAAAAGCAAATTAAAAGATAGATAACAGGAAAAGGAAAGAGAGATCTTTTGCAAAAGGGAAGGGGACCAAGAGATGAAAGGAGGGGCAAGGAGGAGAGGGAGCGGGAGAGGAGTCATCCGTGAAGCAGCCCCCATGAAGACTGTGGCCACCAGGACCACGAGCTTGTACTAATCAAAAAGAACAGAAAAATCCAATCACCTTCTTTTGGGTAGCAGTGATCATGGATAAACACTATTTTCCTTTTTCTTTCCTCTGTTATTCTACCCTGAAGATACTCCTTTGCTAATTGGGGACAGGGGAGTGGGGGTGAACTTTATCCAGAAGAATACAACTGGAAATGATAAGTAAGCAAACCAAACAGAAAGCTCACAAGGCAACCATTTTTACTGGTTAGGAAATAAAAGCTAAATGGGTTGTGATTTTAATAAAGCAAATTGAATGGGTAATGCTGTATTTCAAAGCATTGGGTGTGGGGTGAAGGAGCCCAGTCCACGGTGACTGGAGACACCGTACTTCTCACCTCAACCCCACATGCTCTCCCAAGCTGCAGGGGTCCACAGGAAGATATTTTTTAGGAAAAAAAAAAAGGCTCCCTAATAATTTGGATTTCTAGTCTCTTTTTCTAAACTGCAAATTTACTAAGGAGTCTTCAGATCCATTTAGTCAGACTTCTCCACGGGCCTAGGAACACAAAACCACTCTTTAAGTGACTTTCCACCCAGAAAAAAAAGTCCCCCACCTGTTTTCCATTTTCATAGTAGAACTAAACAGAGATTTGTTAGTGAAAATTTTCAGATCTGTCCTCTGCATTAGAGCATATTCCTAACTTTAACGATATCATCTCTTGCCCAAAGAACATTTAATACATGATTAAGAGCTTCCTAACAGTCTTTGGATATTTTACTCCTTATATTTAGATAAACTATCATAGAACCAGCAAATATAAATTCGATATGTATTTCGATAAGGGACTACAAATTATATTAGTAAAACAGGTTTTACATTAATGTTCTGGTATTGGAGTAAGTATAGTACCTTGGCTAGCGTTTGATGTGTTAATAATAATAGAATGGACATTATCAAACTCTATCTACATGTACCAGATGTTCAATAAAAGGTTATCACAGTCTCCTGCCACGATCCTTCATGATGCTCAATATCAGTCACTACGGCAAAACTGTGATGACAGGAAGTGCAAGGCAGCAACCGCCCAGGACACATTGCTCTTTCAACATCCCGCTCAGTGGAGATGGAAGTCCCAGACCAGGGCTCATCTGCGGGCAGAGTGAGACTTGAGAGCAAGCGAGAAAACCCAACACCAGTCTCAGATGTGCAGTGAGTGCCACCTATACCTGGGTGGGGAGGCAGTGTCACAGCCAAGCCCCAGCAGACCACACTCTGGCCAGAAAAGCATAGTCCAATAGCATTGTCCATACAAAACCACAAGCCCAGGTAATTGAAAGTAAAACATTCTGCCTGTTACTTTCAGAAAGAAGGGAAAATTAAAAGATTTACAAGAAACATTATTATACAGGATCATTAACTTCTAAGAGAATAGACAAGCAATTTTAAGACACAGTGGTCCATTGCCAGATTTAAGGTTGTTTATTTAGACAAACACTAGCATCATGTGTATCCATGAATTCTAATGACCTTTTGTAAAGGGGGATTTTACCAGCACATACAGACATATTTAATTTTTGCAATTTCAAAATATACAATGTTCAAAACTCCTGTAAGTTATTAAAATTAAAATTGGACTGAGTTAAATTTGGCAAGTAAACAAATCAATTATATTATAAATGCAAATTGGTAGTAATAAAACTTGCTAAGTTTAACATACATGTTTTAAAGCCAATTAACTCCATGTACATATAATAACCAATATAATTTATTCTTCATAAAATCTAAAGGATCATGTAGTTTGAATTCTCAGTTTTTTCTCAAGAATACTGTCCACTAATTATGTTTCACTGATCAATAATTATTTGTAATGTATATGACATTCTATCAGATGCTATGAAGCATTCAAAAAGAAATATTTCTTTGTGGCTTTATTTTCTAGAAATTCATGCTGTTATTATCAGCATTTGGGGGTTTTACTTATTTTGTTTTTGTATTTCTTTTATCATTTAGCCAGTAGTTGACTGTGAAGTATGGAGATGAAAATTTATCCTAGTTCCTTCATTTAAGATAAGGAGGACATTTGGGTAAGCTGATTAACACGAGTGATGTCATTAATCGAGGTGACTATTTCAGAGAGCCAGGAAGTCTCGCCTTGTCTGTATTAACCACTGTGAGCAACCACGACAGTCTGCATTATGTGAAAGGGAAAACGGACACCAAGCTCCTGGCACTGCTATTCGGTCTGACTGTGTCTTCAAACATGTGGCCTCAACTGTTTTTCTTATCCAAATGCATATAATCTTTATTTTACATGGTGATTTCTTTTTCCAATTAAAATTTTAGAAATTGAAGCTCATTTAGAACTGATAAGTGGCAGACCAGTGAGTTACCAAAAGAAACCAGAAAGGCATCACGGAGGGGAAAGAGGACAGTCAGGCACGGTGGAGCACACCTATGATCCCAGCTACCCAGGAGGCCAGGGAAGTAAGATCACAAGTTTGAGGCCAGCCTGGGCCACTCAGCAAGTCTCAAAATAGAAAAAATTATAAGGGTTAAGGATGTGTCTCAGTGGTGTAGAGCTTGCTTATTATATGCAGTGTGGTGGGTTAAATCCTCTGCACGGAAAAAAAAAAAAAAGAAAAGAAAAAGAGAATATGTGTTCCATGATCAGTATGATAGAACCTAGCCAAATCATCTTTCTACTTGGGTATTTTCATCCCTTCACTGTGATACTTATGCTTCTAACATACACCTCCCCCACCCCTTTTTTTTTTTACTGTTACATTTGTAATTTGGGAAAACATCATAATGTTGTTATGGAAGGAAGTAGTAAGTGACACCACACAGAGAGATGCAGAATGGAAGTAAAGTAAGAAAAGGTTTTGTTGACATAAGGCTGATCTCACTAAGAGCAGTGCCAGAGATTGACCCCACTGGGTGACAGCTCCTTCCTTTATAGGGTTTCACAGCCATGACCTCATTCAGGTGGTTACATTTCATTCTCTCAGTTCACATTACCAATATAGAAATCACACTCACAAGACAGTTAACGTTAACCCAGATGTAGCAACTCTTTGTAGTTAGGGAGTTTATCTTTAAGATTCATCTAGCTATCTATTCTAGCCCAGGGGAAG
Source organism: Fukomys damarensis (assembly GCF_012274545.1). Classification (NCBI taxonomy): domain Eukaryota; kingdom Metazoa; phylum Chordata; class Mammalia; order Rodentia; family Bathyergidae; genus Fukomys; species Fukomys damarensis. The sequence goes on along the minus strand of NW_022900950.1, from coordinate 79,936,306 downwards.
GGGGTGTTCATGGTCAGAAAAGCAAAGTTAAACAATTGTTCTTTTCATCTTGACACTTTTACAATCATGTGGCTCACAAAATTTTGGAGCCCAGGGTCTTGATAGGCCCTGTTATCTCAGGATGAAGCCAGATGTCCCATTCTATGGTTAATACCTCTGGTGTCTGTTAATTATGAACTAAACAAAGCAGATTTCAGTTAGAAGAGCAGAAGTCATCCTACATTTTCCTAAAATTTTGTAGATCTTTGGTTATTTACAAGTTTTGTCTATCATTGTGGCTGAATCTACACACCCTGGAATTGGATCCAAACTGCAGACCCTCTAAATTCCACTTCAGCTATTCATCACCTATTTAGCCTAAGGACTTTCTTCATTCTTTCATTCACTCGTTCCTCTGCATTTTAGTTACTAAAAGCATACACACTGCCTGCAGGTGCTGCTCTAGAGTTTGAGATACAGCAGTATGGAAAGGTCCCAGTGCCCACCATACGAAGCCTGAGTTCTCACGGAGCTAATGTACTCTGAGATGTGGAACGATGTCCCTAAGACTCATTATGAAAATCAAACTTATTGTGCTGTGAAGTAGATTGCAATAGAATTTACCAGGCTCAAGTGCTCAGCTGCTCCCCCACCTAGCAGTCCCAGGCTAACAGTGCAGTGAGGATCAGGAATAATCCACAGGGAAAAATGTCTGGGCCGGCTCAATCCAGTGGTTGAGCAGCAACCCAGCCAGGCTCTGTGCTCTCCTTGAGCTGCCCCTGGGTCAGGAGAGGAGTAGAGATCAGAAATCATCTGCAGCAGAGACCTGTGCCTTGGCCTTCAAGAGGAAAGCTAACCAAGCTTGTGGCAAAGGCTCCCTGAGGCAGGGGAGGCTCACATCAACAAATATCACTGCAGCACAGCCACTGGCCCTGCCCCTACTAACTGGCTGAGTAGGAAATCCAACACGTACACCCCGAACTGTTGACTTCCAATAATAGTATCACCTATTCAGGAAAGGCAGCTTGTGATCTTGCTGAGCAGAGATAATCACAGCCCCATCAGCAGCTCCAACTGACTACAGTCTGACCAGCTGTGTCACCAGACAACAGCACAGCCAGAAGCACCCTTTGGCCAGTAGTCCCACTCAGTGAGACAACTCCATACCAACGTCTGCCACCCAGGTGTGCTGCCAGCTAACCTACCCAGAATCCCTGGCTAAACTAGATCCTGAAAGTCTGTCACTGGCAAAGCACAAGAACAAGAAGAAAGAGGTCACTGCTTTCTAATATGCACAGATATCAACCAAGGGACAGGATAATTATTTAAAAAAAAAAACAGAGAAATGGGACATCACCACAAGAAAGTTCCCATCATGAGCCCAAAAGAAATTGAAATCTGTGTGATCATTAGTTAACAAAGAATCCAAACTAATTCTTAAAGAAGCTCTGGGACCATAAGACATAATGGATAGAAAATTAAATAAAAATTAGAAAATAACTGGGGGTGGCACCAGGGATCAAATTCAGGATCTTGCACTTGTGAGGCAGGCAGCAACACCACCAAGCTAAATCCCTGGCCCAAGAAAATAATCTTTTAAAGTGAGAAGTTTGACAAAGAAATAGAAATAATACATAAAGCCAAGTAGAAATTCTAAAAATAAATAATATATTGACTAAAAGATTCAGTAGAAAGTTTCAGTAAGAGACTTCAACAAGCAAAAGTATCAGCGAACTTGAAAATAGGACACATGGGAGCCTGCAACCACCATCTTCAGCACCAGAGAGGGTCTTCTCAGCTGCACCCTCCCCTGCTGGTGCTGCTGCCACCATCTTCAGCACTAGAAAGGTAGCCACGTGGGCACCCCCGAAACCCCCCAACCTTCCCCCTTGCGCTTTTAGACCTCCTGATTGTGCCAGTCTTTGGACCTACTCTGTAGAGGCAGAGGTGGTCATAAAGAGTATTTTCTGGCACTTTCAACTTTGAACATCTTTAAAGAAGTGGTGGGGGAAACTTATAGTAGAACTGAGTGGAGTTCAACCCTTCAGGAGGTCAGAGAACTCAGTCTGGGCCTTGCAGCCTGAGCTCAGTCTGCTTTGTGGGGTTCTGCCACTAGCTAGCTGAGGTCAGGGGACTCAGCTCTGCAAATGGCAGCACGTATTGTATATTATGACAGCAGTGATATAGTCTGAAAGAGGCCCTTTAAACTCATTTTTCTTTTTTTCATCCTACTCTGCAAATTCTTTTTTTTCTTTTTGTTTTCTTTCTCTAACTCAGTCTCTTACTCCACTATAGTATCCCTCATCTCCCTTTTTGTTTCTGCTCTTGTCCTAATTCAGATTTCTTCTTTTATTATTTTTTTCTCTTTTCTTTATGTTATTTTCTTATGTTATTCTACCTCACTCAAGGGTTACTATATTTCTACTTTCTTTGTTCTTTTTGAATTTAACAATTTCCTGATGATGGTCTGGTCATTCTATGTCTTTTGGCTTCATATGAAACCTTCTCTAATTCTTATACCTATCTACTCCTCTTGCTTTAACTTTATTTTTTAGCCTCCATTGTAATGGTAAATACCCTTATTGAAAAGTTTATTTACTGTAAGCATATTTTGGATTGCTTCTTGATTTTAATTAAATTCACATGGTTTGAAGGTGATAGATTGATGACTACCATAAGTGGTCAATTTGCAAATTGTGCTTCATTATATCATGGTGCTGATTGTATCAATTAGGGTAAAGGATTGTGATTAATTCAAAGAGCTGTTTTCTTCAGTATGATGAAAATGAGAATGTCTATGAGTCATTAGAGACCCATGGGCTGCAGCCCAACTATATCAGGAAGATTTAAGTAACAATCTAAAGGTTAAGCTAAGGATAACACAACAACAATAGTAAAAATGAGAAAACATTTAAGCAAGATACAGGGACAGACTTCCAGTTCACCAATGGCAAATAGTGGGGCAAATGAGGATGAAAAGTCTGACGGTGAACCATCAGGCCACCCTGAACTCAAACCACAGGAAGTAACAAAACTGATCAATTAGTCTCTAGAGAAATATAAAACAGAAGTAATTTCCCAGATAATCATAGAGATGATAAGCAAAATGAAAGTTAATTTGTGACTCTAGAAGAGAAACTGAGAGGAAAATAGATGAGCTCGGGACTATGATAAGAGCCATGAATGCCCAGCATAAGAAATAATTGGAAACAATAAATGCCCAATACAAGAAAGAAATGGAATCCATAGGACAGATTCAAACAGATATCCAGGAGGTTAAAAACTCCATTGAGAGTGTTCACAAAAGAATAAAAGAGTCAGAAGATAGAATCTCAGATATAGAAGATAATATTGCAGTCAGTGACCATGAAAAGAGAAGTCTCTTAAAAACAGTAGGGGATCATGAGAAATTGATACAACAACTCTTAGATGATACTAAGAAGAATAACATAAGATTGATAGGAATTCAAGAAGTAGTAGGAGAAAATGTAAATGACTTAAAAAAGCTATTCACAGAATTAATTATTGAAAACTTCCCAAACAGAGGGGAAGAATTTGACATACAGATAAGTAAGGCATATAGGACTCAAACTAGCCATGATCAAAAAAATCTACACCTAGACATATAATAATCAAGATCCCAGAAACCCAACAGAACAAAATACTATAAGCAGTAAGAGACAAGAAACAAATTACATGCAAAGGAAAGCCTATCAGAATCACAGCAGATTTTTCAATACAAACCCTGAGGTTAAGGAGAGCCTGGAATGAGATATTTCAAGTACTAAAAGAAAACAACCTCCAATCTAGACTGATGTATCCTGCAAAACTTTCTTTTAAAATGGATGGGGAAATAAGATATTTCCATGATAAAGAACACCTGAGGAACTTTATGAATACCAAACCAGAACTACAACGAATTCTAAACAATATCCTAGAAAAAGATAATGAAGGTAACAACACAATGAGGCCCAACAGAGCAAATCAAACAGGCAAGCCAAGAAACTAAAAGGAGAAGGCAAAAAAAAAAAATGATAATAATAAGTTAGTACATATTGGTTATAACCATCAATATAAACGGCCTCAATTCACCAATCAAGAGAAATAGACCAGCAGAATGGATTAAGATGCAAGATCCAATAATATGTTGTATACAAGGCATGTCTAGTGTAAAAAGAAGCCCATAGAATGAAAGTGAAAGGACAGAAAACTTCTTCATGTAACAGGAGCCCTCCCCGCAAAAAAAGCAGGGGTAGCAATCTTATTCACAGACTAAGTTTCAAACTTAAACTGATTGAAAGAGACAAAGAAGTTCACTACATCCTTGGGAAGAGAACAATTCAAGAGGAAGAGATAACAAATAATTCATTTTTAATTTATTAAGTATGTCAGAAAGTATATTTTTTTTTCCTCTTTTCTTCTTTTTTCCTTTTTCTTTTTCTTCCTCTGATGCTGGGGATTACACTCGGCACATTGTTCTGGCTAGGCAGGGGCAGCATTATTGAGCTATCTCAGGCTT
>NW_022900950.1:79927817-79931778 GCF_012274545.1 Fukomys damarensis | reverse complement strand
ATTAATCCTTGTCTCTATATGTTGGTCTACCAAATGGATGAGTTATTTTGGTTCTCATTTTCTTTGCTTTTTTATTTGAGAATTTATGAAATCTGTATATATGAGTAGTATGAAAAGTATTAAGGTCCACCTGTCATTTTCCTCTTTCATCTCTGCTTTCTACAAACTTCCTTTTCTTTCACTACAGCTTGTTTGGCTGGAAATTTGTTAAGATAAATGTTGTTATCTTATCAGTATATCTTTGTACCTATTTTCTACTGATGATGAATATTAATTTTTAAGTAAATTTTATTATAACTATACTTAATCATCAATATCATTTAGTATCAGGTACATATTACAAATTCTCCAACTCCCTCAAAGATGATATTTGTTTTTTCTCAAATTATGCAAATCACCAACATTCCACACATCACTGCACTGTTTTATTATACCTAAGTGTATATTGTATTGTAGAAAATATGCATTGTGTATATGTGTGGGGGGTATGTTTTTACATATATGTGTGCACTATTAAATGAGAAACATGGGCATGAATGTGGTAGGACTGTGCACATTTGGCATATTGATAGTTTCTCTGGCAACCTTATGATTTCTTTAAATTACTTGCTTGACTTAATTCATAGTCATTCGTTTGGGAAAAATATTACATATCTATTGGTGTTAAATTCTATCATTATGCTTATAAAAATATAATAAAAATAAGTATGGGATATAATAAAATAGAAACAGAAAAATCTGATCTTAAAAATGTGAATTTTTTTAGTTGCTTTTGGATTTCAAATATAAGTATATTTTTTTCTGTGGGAAGTTTTGTTCAAAAATGTAAGTGGTACACTCAACAAGTATATGATATTTATCAATTAACAAAACCAAGGAGTTTATAAATCATAAAATTTTGAGGACAGTTTCTCAACTATAATATGTAACTTTGTTTTATTTATAATTACATTATTTCAAAAATATTATAAGAAAATGAGAAAGAACATAATGTTTGAAGATCATATCAATCTAATGTATTTTGATTAGTCGGTGTTACATTCTTGTTTATTTCATATCCTTTTTTGCTGTCATATATATGTATATTGAAATTTTTATTTAGTATCTTCATTTGTTATCATGTATCTTTGCAATCTTTAAAAAATTTTTAAAAAAAAGATAATAGGACACATGGAATTATCCAGGAAAAAAAGAGATTAAAGCGCCTGGGAAACCTATTAGATAGCATCAAGATAAGTAATTTTCATGTAATAGGAGTTTCATAAGAAAGAGGAAGATGGAAAAGGCCTAGAAAGCTTACTCATAAAACACACAATGGCAAGAGTTTCCTAAATCTTAGGAATGATAACTCCATTAAGGAAGAGGAACTGTGGGGTCTCCAGTCAAATTCAACACAAACAGAAGGTTATCAACATAGCATAATTCACAAAAACCAAAAACAATGAAAGCATGCAAGGGATAAGAAACTTCTCATGTTCAAGGAACTCCAACATGGCTATTCAAAGACTTCTCAGAAGCTGCACTGCAGGCTGAGAGAGTGGGGTGGCATACTCAAAATGCTGAAAATAAATCCTGGATACCAAGAACACTTTACCTGGTAAAGTTGTGCTTCAGAAATGAGGGAGAAATAAAAATCCCAGACAAACAATAGCTAAGGAAATTTATCATCCTAAGGCTTGCTTTTTTTTTTATTGAGTTTATTGGTACATTCTAGGTAGACAGTACAGTTACATTCAACTGGGATCTTACAGACACATTCATTACTGGGATCTTGTACCTTTACATGACAGGTCTTGGTTCTCATTTTCCCCTTGTCCCCACCCTCCCTTCACCCCCTCTTCCCCTCCCCGCCTACAAAGACTTTAATTCCATTTTTACATTTTCTCATATTTTTTCCCTCTCCCTTATTCCCCTTCCCCTACATTTCTCACCGTCCCTACATCTTTAGTCCTTTTCTTACTGTTTCACATTGCTAATTAACCTGCTAGGATCTTGAGTACTATTTTAGTTTTTCACACCAGAGAAACTATTCAGTATCCCAAGGCTTGCTTTGCAGGAACTTCCTATACGACTACTTTAAGCTGATAATGACAAAGAAAAATGAAAGCAAAAACCTTAATGGTGCAATACATAGTCATACACAGAATTTTCTGAGGCTGTAAGTTTATGTAATGAGATTTTTAAAACAAAACTAATTTTTTAAAACCCAATCTTAGATACAATAAATTGTTAAAGGATATAAATTATAAATCTAAACATTTACATCATTTTTGTTTGTAGTTATGTTGTTCTCAGCTTACAAAAGTCTAAGGACAAGATGCTTTGAAGGTAATAGGGGAGATGATTATGATCAATGTATGTTTTATGCATGTATGAATTACCACAGTAAAACCCAATATTCTGTATAATTAACATGCATATGGGGAAACATGTTTTATATAAGCCTCACAGTAACCATAAAACAAAAAACCATATTAGCTACACAAAGTACAAAAACAAAGGATTCAAAGTACACACAATAGAAACCCATCTAAATAAAAATGAAGGCAGCAAGAGAAGAAGAAACAAAGGGTCTACAAAAATATAAAACAACTTACAAAAGAAAGTTAAGGTCCATCACCACAAATTTTATACAATCTTCTTCAAAATTTTAATGTCATTTATCATAGAAATAGAAAAACCTCTATAACATGAATAGTGAAAACAATGGATTTTTTTAAAAAGTTGGGGGCATCACACTACTTCAAAATATTTTATAAAGCAATTGTGATCAAACCAGCATGATACTGGCCAAAAATAGACACTTCAACCAAAGGAACAGAACAAAAAGCTAGAAATCAACCCATGAATTTATAGTCAATTGATTTTTGACAGAGATGTCAAGGACATATAATGGGGAACAGGGAATGGTGCTGGGGCATTTAAAAAGGAGCAAAACCAGTCATTTGTGGTGACACAGACTGAACCAGAGGACACTCCGTTAAGGGAAATGAGTCAGGCGCAGAAGACAAATGACATGTGTTCTTACTTAGACACAGCGGCTCAACACGTGCATCTCACGGGAGGTAGAACAGTTAGCAAGGGAAGAAAGGTGGAAAGAGAGCATGTGGGTAGGTGCTGGCCCTTGGATCACAGGGCTGCAGCTGGATGGGCAGCAGGACTTCTAACGTCTGTGGCACAGTAGTGTCTGACAACAATTAACTGTATGTTTCAAAACCACTAGTGGAGAAGATCTGCAAAGTTGTCAGTATAAATTACAAATGTTTGATGTGACAAGTACACCAAGTACCCTAATTTGACATTATACATTATATATCTGCACTGAAATATCACACTGTACCCCAGGAAATATATAATTACATCAATTTTTAATATTAGAAAAAATAAAAACAAGAATGAAAAAATGATGCTGGGAAAGCTGGTTTTCTATATACAGATGAATAAAATTGGATCCCTGTCTCATACCGTACCTCAAAATACATGAAACATTTAAATATAAAACCTGAAACTATGAAACTATTAGAAGAAACATAGGAGAAAAAAATTTTTAAAAGCTCCAGAACATAGGTTTTGTCAATGATGTATTAGATATAATAGTAATGTGGGAGCCTGGCTGAACCAGAGCGACTCCATGTTGACCAGCAAACGACCCAGACTGTCGCTCCCCGCATCCCTTATAAGATAACTAGTGATTAATTGTGAATTGTTAGATAACTGTGTATGGTGGAGACTGATACACAGAGACCCAACATGGATTGCGCCACTCCTTGCATGCCTGTAGTCTGAATGTTCTAAACATTATAATCTAAGTTGTAAACAGAACAGTGGAGGAGCAATCTGCTAATCATTAGTACCTGACAGTCAAATATGTGCCTGATAACCAATAGGTCAGAACGACCGCTTCTTCACCTTTGCCTCTTCCCGTAAGTTTTATATGTAAACCCCCCCCCCCCCGCCCATC
>NW_022900950.1:79805627-79926954 GCF_012274545.1 Fukomys damarensis | reverse complement strand
TAACCAATAGGTCAGAACGACCGCTTCTTCACCTTTGTCCTCTTCCCGTAAGTTTTATATGTAAACCCCCCCCCCTCAGCCCTATATAAAGTGGCCTCTGTTTCTGAGCTAGCCGCCTCTCTGAGCTACTTGGCTTGGGGAGTGCCGTCTGGCCAGACTAATAAAGGTCTATTAGCCAACTTGCCTGGTGTGTTCCTTCCTGGGTGACTCTCGCTATCGGACAAGCTCCTGGAGCCTCGCTGAGCTACTGAGCCCAGCATCGTGAAGGCCTCTTGGCTGTTCACGCTCCAGGAGTAAAAGTGAGACACAAGTCTTACAGTAATAGCACAGCCAACAGAACAAAAATGTCGTACTGCATCAAACTAAAAAGCTTCTCCCTAGCAAATGAAACATACAAACTGGAAGGGTAACATACAGAAAGGGAGAAAACATTTGCAAAAAAAACTGTATTGACTATGGGATTAATATTCACTAGTCAAGCCACTTAACAGATCTTAGGTATGTATTTCTCACTGACCTCAATAGACATTTTCCCAAAGGAAGCATTCGGTAATCAACACATATCTGAAAAACTGCTCAGTATCACTTCAGGAAATGCAAATGAGAAGCACAGTGAGAGAACCTCACACCTGGTAGCACCATGTTGATTAGAAAGATAAAAGTAAACACTGGGTGTGGCACAGAGAACAGGGAACTCTTGTATACTGTTGGAGGAAGTATGGATTAGTAAGTCACCATGGTACAGCAGGGAGGTTCTTCAAAACAGTACAAAAACAAAAACCATACAATCCAGCAACCTCACTTCTGGGTTATGTATTCAAGTGGGTCAATGGGACAATCCCTCACTCACTGGAACATTATTAACAACAGCCAAGATACAGAATCAACCTAAGAGGATGTTTAAGTGAGATGCATATATAATGGAAATCTAATCAGCCTTTAAAAATCCATAGATTTTGCCACTTGAGTCAATGTGGATACACTCAGAGCATATTATGTTAAGTGAAATAAGCCAGGCATAGAAAGATAAATACCACAAGTTCTCACTTATATGTGAAATCGAAAGAAGTCAAACTCACAGAAGTGCAAAGCAGAATGAAACTTACCAGAGGCTGGCGGCAGGGGTGGAGAGGATCTGAGCCAAAGGTGTGCTTCAGACAGGACTCCTAAAGTTTTGCAATCTGTTGCACAGCAGGGTCATAGTCAATAATTTATGGTGTACATGTTAGCATTCTGTTGCTCTAACAAAATGACTGATATTCAATTGGAAAGGAACAAAGCCTTGTTGAGCTCATAGTTTCAGAGGTCTCAGCCCATGATAGTGGGGCCCATTGTTTTTAAGCCCATGGCAGAGTTCCAGTCTATGGCAGGGAGTGTGCGGTGGAGGAAAGTAGCTTCAGGGCTACCCCTCATGACCTTAATTCCTCCTGCTAGGCCACATCCCCAATGACTTCAATTTCTCCGCCCCCCCAAAGGCTCCACTCACCTCCCAATAACACCACAGACCAGCAACCAAGCCTTTAACATATAAGCCTTTAAGGACACTTAAGATTCAAACCACAACAGTACATATGAAAATAATAGAATAAATTACAAATATCTGACCACAAATATGGTTCATAGCAATTATGGGTATGTTAATTAGACTGGTACGTTTTCACACTGTATAGATTTATCAAAGTATCATATGGTACCCTACGAAATATATAATTAAAATGTATTCATTAAAGTCAATGTTAATAAATGCTAGTGTCCAAAAATAAAAGATCTCGTGCATATTTTAATATATTTCAGACATATAAAGTACTATATTGATGAATATAGACTTCAAGACCAAGTTGCTTGCATTCATATCCTGCTAACATTAGCCCTGAAGGTTGGAAGGATGAAATGACTTAATATACATAATGTCACATGCTTGCCACAATGCCTGACAAGCTATGCCAGAAGCTATTAAAAAATTAAATTAATAGTGGATACTTTGTTTAGTTTGCTTAAGTGCTTTGTGTGATACATAAATTTTGCCACACATGATGTCATCTGAGTGGGCTACAGTGGTCTGTGTGTGTCAGTCAAATGGTGCCATGTATTTCTTCAAGGCAAGCTAGGGTCGAGAGCCTACTGTCCAATGGCACCAAACTCAAATTCTCATGCATCCAATCCCTGTAACTCTCAAAGCCCACAGTTTTAATTACTTAGAGCCCAGCTACTAACACTCCCCACAAAATCGTATCCCCCATCTATTATGTACCACCACAACCTATCTGTGTGAAGCACCCGCCACCCAGCTCCCGCCTTGCTGCTGAGGGTGCAGCTGGGTGTGTAAACCTCTCCCTCTCCCGGACCCCACACTGAGTGTCATCGCCTTATTCTCCTCAGGGTGTTGGCTCTGTGCTCTGGTCTCCAAATGACCTGTTGCCAGGACAGACTTCCTCTGTCAGTCAGCCCTTTCCCAGTGCTGCCCAAATAAATCTTCTATCCTGTTTCTTATTATTTCTTTACTCAAACCTAAATATAATCTCATTCTTTCCTCAGAACCAGTACTCTTCTCAGCCCTATTTCTTTCTCAACAACAAGACAAACAAAACTCATCCTCTTTGTCAAGCATCTAACCTCTGTCAAATTTTGAAGATCTTAACCAATAGTTCCTTGATTTGAAATATAAATACAAACATCAAATTTAAAATTAGTAAGTATTTCTAAAAGGTGATCAGTCTTAACGTGTGTATTTTAGCTCATGCATATAATCATCAATAAAATCAAATTATCACTAAAAAAATCCCTACTAGTATTTTCTAGCTTTTCATTCAAAAGGTAAATTGCTGTTAGCCCTCTTTTCCTCTCCTGTGGCCACACCCTTTGCTGTGTACCAATGTGGAGCCCTCCCCTGTAAGGAGCATGTTCTGCCCCAAACTCGGGGTCTGGGTTCAGCCATGCAGTTGCTTGGATTAGGGGATATTTCCCAGATATGATACAGAGCAAGGCTTGAAATGTGCTGTGTGATTGGCTCATCCCTCTGCTGGTGCCTCTGCTGGGGCCATGCCAGACTCAATCTCACCTACAACATACTAAGAGGTCCATGGGAATAGCTCAGCCACCTCCATGGCCCCAGCTAAGGCCAGCCTCGGTCAGAGCAGAGTAAGCCACCTCCTGAGCATGAACAATCCCATCAGAGACCTGCAGAGCTGCTGATCTTAACTGTATTTGATCACAGATGCAAGAGCATTTATAAAGAAATCACTGCAACAAAACTACTAAGGAAAACAGGTGAGTAATAAGAAGGCCCCTATCATAGGCCCCTATCAGGGAAAAATAGACAAGGGAATAATGCAGAATGCATGTTTGTGTATCTGAATTACAAAATCTCTGTAAATTTCAAGGATTTATGAGGAGGAGACTGAGAATACCAAGAAGTCTATCCATAGCCTACTGCTTGGGGTTATAAAATAGGGGCCAGAAACAGAAAAAGCAAGGCTATGGAATTCTAAATCAGTCAGAATCTTCTCCTGAATTCTTTGTTAATGTCTTCAAAATCAAAGAAATCATAAATATCTACTTATTTTTCCATGCATCCTTGATTCTGATAACTCCCATCCTTTCTCCTTCTTTTAATTGCAAACACAATCCCACTGTCTCGTCACATTCAAAAAACCCTTAAGTTCTTTGTGGCTTCTAATTGCACTTTTAAATTAATTATAATTGTTACAGTTTGGAACTAAAACATCCTCCAAAAATAAAATAAAATAAAATACAACATCCTCTAAATGACTGCGTGTTTGGAAGCTGACTGGATCATGGGGCACATACTCATAAGTGGATTTCTCCATTGATGAGTATGGTAACTGAATGTGCTGCAAGGAAGTGGATGCTTGTTAAAGGTGGGTCCCTGAAAACATGAACTGGAGGGTTGGATTCTTGTCCCTACTCCAACCCTCTCTCTGCTTCCTGGTTGCCATGGGTTGAGCTACCGACCTCTGTCAGCCCTTCCACCATGCTGTTTCTGCCTTTCAGCAGCTGACTTTGGACTGAACCCACTGAAACTATGAGCCAAATAAAGCTCTCCTCCTTTGACAGTGTTGGATATTTTGTCTCAGTGATGAGAAAGCAACTAAGACAATGATTCTGTAGTCCACACAGAGGTGCAGCATCTTCTACCATTCACACCTTCCTCCCTTTCATCCCTGGAAATTAGTCATTGAGTCCTTGTCGGTTCTATCAGTTCCTGGTCCTTGTCTCGGCACATGTCTGTCTGCCTCATGCCAACTTACCTCTTCACTCATCTTCCTCCACCTACGGGTGAATAGGACTCAGCTGAAACAAGACCTCCTCCATGGGAACCTCTCTGCAAACTCTTATTTAGAAAGGCCATGCCTTTATACAATCCATCAAGTCCACTATAACAGCGATCGCATGAAACTGTTTCTTTGAACATCTTTACTATGAGAACAAACCATTTCACATACATCATTCTTCAGTGTAAAAATGAAACAGCACCATTATTGAAACTATCATCCATTGCCAAAAATATGTTAATTCTATATTATAATAAATATATCAAGAACAGCAACCACGACACAGAGCAAGTACTATTTCTTAGACCCCTGGATAAGTATTTCACATAGGCTAATTCTCACCATACTCTATCAGAATTTACTGTCCTCTTTAAATATTTTAACTGCGCCAAATTACATAGAACATGAAATTCACCGTCTTAACCCTTTTTAAGTGTATGGATCAGTAGTTTTAAGTACTGCTGTCATATTGTTCTGTGGCTGTGACCACCATCCAGCTCTACAATGCCTTCCAACTTGCAAACTGAAATTCTATACTCATTTGAAAACGATCCAATTCCTTCATCCTTGGAAATCTGCATTTTACTTTTGGTCTCTATCACTTTTATTACTCTTGGTTACTTTCATGTTACTGGAATAAAGTACCTGACACCCAAAAAGTTAGAGGAGTTTCAGTTCACAGTTTGTATAGGTTTCAGTCCACAGTCGGCTGGCTCCAAGGCAGGCTGCATGGCAGAGGGGCAGTGCAGGGGAAAAACAGTTCACGGCAGGGCAGATAGAATAAATCAGCAGCAGTGAGCCTCCCTTTCCCTTTTTATTCCATTCAGGCCACAAGCCTATTGGTCGGTGACACTCACATCTAAGATAAGGCTTCTGTCTTCAGTAAATCCACTCAGCCACATGCAAAGCTATGCTAATCCAATCAGTGGGGCTGATCCAGCATCACATATCCATGGTCCAGCCACTCCCCAAAGCCCCAACTGCGAGAACATGAGGCGTGGGGAATATTTTAGATACCTCAAATAAGTAGAATTTGTGCTTTTGAAATTGGGTTACTTCGCTAATAATGTCTTTAAATGTAATTTGTCAGAATTTTCATTTTCAATCCTGAATAATATAGCATTCATTCACACATATTATAGTTTGTGTTTCATTCATCTGTTGATGCACATGAGTAGCTTTCATATTTTGGCTATTAGGAATAATAATAACAGCTACTAAGAATATTTATACCCAAATATCTATTCAAGTCCCTGTTTTCAATTCTTTGGGATATGTGCTGGATCATAGTCTAATTCTATATTTAATTTTTTGAGTAGTGATCATACATTTCCACATTTTATATTCCACCAATAGTGAATAAGAGTTCGTTTCCCCACAGCCTCACAAACTTTTAGTTTCTGAAATTCTTTATAAAGGCTATTGTAATGGGCATGAGGAGGATCTCACTGTACTTTTCACTAATGATCCATGATATTGAGCATCTTTTTATGTGCTTACTGGTCACATATATCCTCTTCGGAGAAACATCTTTTCAATTCCTTTGAATCATTTTTTTTAATTAAGTTGTTCATGTTTTTGCTTTTGAATGTCCAAAGTTCTCTATATATTCTGAATATTTTATAAGATAGATAAACAACTTGAAAACATGTCCCCATTTTGTGAGATTTTTTTACTCTCTTCATAGTAACTTTTGATTAACAAATGTTTTAACTTTCACAAAATCCAATTTGTCTATTTTCTTCCTTTGGTTGTCTGCATGGATGGTGTAATATTTTTAGAAAATCATTGTCAAATTCAGTGTCACAAAGCATTTTCCCTATGCTTTCCTCTAAGGTTGTACAGTCTTAATTAAGTCTTTAGATCTTGAACCCATTTGAGGTAAATTTGCATATGGTGATGGGGAAGCTCAAGCTTCATTCTCTTGCATATGGAAATCGAGTTTTTCTCAACACTAATTATTTAAAAGACTGTCCTCTACTCCAAAAATGGTCTTAGAAGCCTTAACAAGAAACCATTTAAGCATATATGTGAGAATTTGTCCCTGGGCTTTCTATTCTTTTCCATGGATTTGTATGTCTCTCTTTATGCTAGTAGCACCCTTTGCAGTTAGTTTTGAAACAAGTAAGTGAATCCTCCAATTTTGTTCTTCTTTTTCAAAAATATTTGACTATTCAGGTTCCTTCAAAATGTCATATAAATTTTAGGGTGTATTTTCTTTATCTGCAAAAAACATCCTTGATATTTTGTTAGAGCTTGCACTGAAACTGTCAACTGCTTTGGATGGTCCTGACAACAATATTACATGCTCCAACCCATGAAAGAGAGATGTTTTCATATATTTTATGCCATAATTAATTTGTTTCAGCAACATTTTATAATTTTTATTGTACAAATTTTTCATTTCCTTGGATAATTCTGAAGTACCTTGTACTTTTTCTTGTTATTATAAATTGTTTTCTTAATCTCCATTTTAGACTAGAAATGCAACAAATTTTTCTTGTGCTGAATTTTATTCTGCTACTTCACTAAATTCATTTGTTCTAAAAGCTTTTTGAGGAATCTTTAGGATTTTCTACATATAAGTTCATATCATCTTCATACAATGACTGTTTGACTTCTTTTTAATTTGAATGCCTTTTATTTCATCTTGCCTAGTTACTCTGATTAGAAGTCCCAGGGCTAAATTGGTGAAAGTATTATTGGGTATTAATGGGTATTATTGACTTTTTCTGATCTCAGTGAAAAAGTCTTTGGTCTTTCACCATTGATGATGAAGTTTGCTGTGAGTCTTTCATAGGAGGCCTCTATTATGTTGCAGTAGCTTCTTTTTATTCCCAGCTTGTTAAATGTTTTTATTGTGAAAATGTATTGAATTTTGTCAGATTTTTTTAATGCATCGGTAGAGACTGCCATATGAAGTTGGTTCTGGTCACGTGGGATGTTTTGCTAGTACCTTTCACATGTGACACATTCCTGCATCTCAGGAGTTAACCCCAGTTTGTCACACAATCATTTTAATATTCTATTAAGGCTCTCAGAAGCCAGCTATCTTGTATTGTTGGGGATTTGGGCATTAATTTTTGTGAGGAATATCAGCTCGGTTTTCTTGTAGTGTCTTTGTTTGACTTGAGTATCAGGGTAATGCTAGCTCACATATGACTTAAATAGTGTTCCTCCACCTTCAATGTTTTGTAAAAGATTGAGAAGAACTGATGTGAACTCCTCTTTAAATGTTGGGAGAAGCCATCAGATCCAGGGATTTTCTTTGCCAGGACACGTGTGAATGCTGGTTATTCTATTTTCTTATTATTTTGTCTTGATAGGCACTGTGTTTGTGTAAATTTTCCCCTTAACTCTATCAAATTTTGACAAACTGAACTTCTTCAGCTCCACAGTTTCTTTTTTATTGCTTTTTAAATTTTTAATCTCTTTTTTGACAATTCATTTTGTTAATGGATCACTTTAACTTTCTCCACATCTGCCTTTGGTCCTGTTAGCATTTTTAAGACATTTTTTATGCCATCTTCTCAGCACAGTTTCTGCTGGCTTATTATTTTCTTTGGAATGGATATCTTTCCTGTCTCTGTGAATGTCTTGTGACTCTGTTGTAACACAGACATTTGAATCCAACAACTCAATTGTCAATTCTGGATTTCAGACTGCCCCAGGTCCTCGGAGGGGATGATAGTGTTTTGTCGTGTTTTTTCCTGCAGTGACCTCCTGTGCCAAGCACAGCCTTAGGTTACACCCAGTTCTTCCCAGGTCTGCTCTGAGCCTGCACCTTTCCCTGGGCACATGAGGTTACTTTCTAACTCCCTCATATAAGCAGTTACTTTGACTTTCCTAGTGTTTATTGTCTGGACCCCAAAGGGGAAAGGCAGAATAGTGAAGGGGATTCTGCTTCCTTGTGCTCCTTTTGAAGTAGACCAGTCCAAACCTGGCTTGGACTCAGCATGTAGCCCAGGCTGCCCTCTTACCTCGCGACCCTTATGCTGGGATTACAGGTATGTGCCACTGTGTCCCAGCTGAAGAAGACTTTTCAATGGCACCAACCCTGTGAGTTCCCAGAAATCACTTCCACAGCAGAGGAAGGGAGCTGGCACAGAGTCCACAGAGGCAGTTGCTCTGCGTCTGCACCTCCTCATCTGAAGCCACCTTGGCAGTCGGGTCACAGATCCCCCACATGCGGAAGACGTGGTCCTTCACGGAGCCAGCACTGCCGGGTGCCACAGGGCTGGGGGTGGGGTGGGGCCCAGTGACAGCTGATGAGCAAAGAGCTGTAACTGAACAGTCAGCTGCAATTCGTCACCTACACATTCTTCTGGACGTTGATAGCATGCAGTCAGCTCCAGAGTTCCAAGGTAGCTGCGTCAGATAGGCCATCCCAGGGACTGCTGCCTGAGAGGGACACAGACCCCTGGTCATTCTGCTCCACCCTCTGCCCAGGACCCTCTCCGTGCTCCATTACCACTGTCCCCACTGCACAGAGGAGAAAATGAACACACCCACAGAGAGAAAAATCTAATTAACAGTCCAAACATATAACATTTTGGGTCACTTCCCAAGCAAAATGAAGCAGTGTTCCACTTGACACTCACAAAGGACAACGATGTCGGCAGATTAATAGGCCAGTTGCTTCAATATTTATAAGAAAAAGCCAATTTTGTCCTATTTCAGATGTTTTATTCATGACTGAAGACCTGCGTGTACATCTCTTCTCCTTGTTGCTCGAGTTTCAAGTTTTGATGTTTTCTATCCAGGACACAATATGCTTACCTCAAAAAATAGACATCTGCTCCTTTGCAGAATTCAGTGCCCTTTTATCAGCAGAAAAGAGGAGCTGTCCAGGTGGAACTGGATTTATGAAAATGTAAATTTACTTCAATGGCTTGTTTGTTTAAATAGTTTTACAGAATTTTAACAGCAAGGTACGAGTCATGGCATATGGCTTCCTATCATGACATGAAAAAGTTCTTAGTCAAATGTAAATTCTTGTGTTTGGGTTTTACCAGGTATGAAATCTCATCAGAAGTTACCCATGATTCCACAAGCTAAATTTCCCTTGAGAGATAAGTTTGAATGATCTCACACACACGGCCCCCTGAAACGTTAACCTTGAACATCGCAGTGGAAGATACCTGCAGCTGCTACAGACCCGACCTCAGCACCTCAGGAAGAGCAAGATATATGAGGCCCAAACCCTGCCCCACCTGTGCTCCCTCTGTCACCACAGCTACTGATGAGCCCATTGGAAATGCCAAGCTAGCCCACTGTCCAGGGAAAATGCATTATGAATGAGTCTGTCAGTGACTCAGAACAAAGCATAAATCTCTAACCCTAATGTTAGCCTCAAATTTTTTAAAGGAATTTGACTATAATATTACAGTTGCTGTTCTATTCAGGCAGCTGCAATTTATTGAGACAATCGGATTTTTAGTTTATGTTCGCAGCCATCTCTTTCCATGTGTGCAGATGTAATACAATACCTGAGGCTAGGTAATTTATAAAGAGCAGAGATTTATTTCCTACACTGAGAAGTTCAAGGTCAAGGGCCTTCTTACTGCTTTAGATCACAGCAAAAGGGGGAGGGGGATGGAGAGAGACAAAGGCTCCTCTTTTTACCCAGAATGAGCTCCCTCGAGCAGTCACTAACCCACTCAGACAACAACATTGTTCGTCCGTCTGAAGGGTGGAGTTCTAATCACTTCTTAAACACAGCATTCGACTATGTTGCATGGGGACCACATTTGCAATACTGAACACTGAAGGACAACACGTTCAAGCCACAGCACCGTCGTATCAATAAATCTACACCAAAATCCAAACAGGCTGAGTCAGTTTCACTCAGTTTCTTTGAAGCCCCTCCACCTGTTTTAGGTTTAAAAGCCTCCAAATGTATCCTATGCCAGGTCAGGACCCGGAAAGAATGACATTATCTCAGCCACCCAACGTTATAAAAAGGAAGACAGACACTGCACATCACATTTCTACGGCAGATGCATTCAGCCCGCTGTGCGGGTGTGCATCCGAGAGTCAAAAGGCCCCAGGCAGAAGCCGCTTATTTCTCCCATCGTCTGCCTCCTCCCCACTGCAACCCACAGCACGGAGCTTCAGCAGGAGAATCTGCTCGCACACCCCTCACTCACTATTCATCGTTTCATTCACTCATTCATTAATTCAAGACATTCTAAACCACAGGGGGTCATCAGGAGTTCCGCAGGGACAAGAAGCAACACCACCACCTAAAAGAGCAGCTTTAAATGTTCACCGCCTTGTTTAAGTGAGGGGCTTAGCAAGAGCTACCCTGAAACTTTATCATTATTTCCACTCTCTGTGCTCTCAGAAACCAGCCTAATGAAAGATGAAGAATAACAGAACATTTTGCTTTGCATAGGAAAGCTTGCCCTGGAATATTAGTTATGCATTTGGGGCTGGAGGTGGGGAGAAGAGCTCTTGTCATGCCTTTGAAGTGTACCAAATGCTCACCCATCCTCAAACGCTGTTTGATCTGACTTGGCTCAGAAGTCCCTCATTCTCTTTTGCTATTCTCAGTTGCAGTTTTTCCACACTTTGTGAGCTGCTCCTCCAGCTCTTCAGTGCCTTCTGGAAATGAAAAGAAGCAATTGACTTTTCCATAAGTCAAACTGCCATCTGTTAAGGGGACTGCCCCCCTGCTCTTTAAATCTGTTTAGAAAGTTAGTTTCCTACTTCCTGGTGTCTTCCCCAGACTCAACTGGAGATCTTAACTAAACTGTGAGGCTTAGTGACTTCAATGTTACAGGCTTCAGGACTGAACAGAAAGAGAACATGAAAGGGAACAACTGCTCTCCCGCACAGCAGGGAAGCAGACAGAGTCCAAGGCTGAAAAACCTTCCCCAGTAGGCTGCTCCATTCAGATTCAGCAGGGGGAATCTATAATCATCACAAGAACAATTACCATTGTTGTATTCTAAACCGGGCTTGACAGTGCTGCCCTTCTTTTTATAAACTCTGTGTTGGCCACACTGTAGCTTGGAAATCATCCTCTCTAAATGTCCTCCTTCACGGCAGGCGCCTGCAAACAGAGGGGCATTCACCACAGCTGGCCCTGCCTGCAAAGGTGACAAAATTCTCTTGGGGAAGCAGACATCCTCACCAGACACACAGGGCCTCTGCGGCAGGTTTGGCTCCTGTCCTACACCACCAAATCTTCTAACCACTCAGATTTGATGTTTGTGTTTCTCTCTCTCGTTTGTCCTTTCTTTTCTTTTCTTTTCTTTTCTTTCTTTCTTTCTCATATTCTGAAACACCACAAGGAGGAAAATAGCATTGCAATTGAGATTACCAAAGGGCATAAATATTTTATAGCAATAGGAAAAGTCACAATTCATTTGCTTCATTCATTATAACTGTGAACGTCAACATCTCATTTTTTTAATTTACAAAACGAAGAAGTCAACCTGAACAATCAAAAGCATGGCAATGTCCTTCAAAAGAAGTTGCCTGTGATGTTTGCAGCATTTCTATGAGTACGCACTTTGATTTTTCAACAAAATTCATTAAATAGGGATTGAGATAGGCATTCTGAATGAGTGAAATAGTGCATATTGACAGATTATTCCCAAGACATGCCTGCTGCGTTACTTTCAAGCAATGGTGTGACTAGAGCCAAAATAAATTGAGGATCATCTAATAAAAGTCCTGGCTTTATTGAATACTATTTATTGAATATTATTTCCCACAAGCACTTCAGTTTTCTAGGATGTAAATATTTACTTGTGAAGTGCTTAAAGGAGCTTACAAAGTTTATTGACACTACTTATTCATCAAATACACCGTTAGAAAAAATTGAGCATTAGATTCTAGGATGGCATCCACCCAATAATTTCAGAAATCTAGCTCAGAGTCGTGGTCAACACACCCTTTTCAATTCTTGTATATTGTAAGGAACTTAGCTAAGAATTAGAAATGCAAAGAGGTAAAGAATATAGGCTAGTTGGGGACATACTGTACACAAACGCAATGCACGCATGGTACTAGGAAATACGTGAGTGGTTAAAAACAACAGATTCAAAGCAATTCTGGAGAAACCTCAGTAAACAAAAATGAGCAGAACTGAAGTTCAAGGCACGGAAACTGAGCATGTAGGAGGTGAGTGTGCTCGCGGCTTCCTGGGCTCCCCGCCAGGCTGAAGCGGAAGTGCGGAGAGCTGGGCAGAAGCTCCAGGGTGTGCGGGAGCCCCTCACCGCAAACATGAAGACATCTAAATGTAATTGCTAAAAACAAGTTTAAAACGCCATGGGTAACAGGATGAATGTTCAAAATGGTGTTTTCTAAAAAACTAGCTGTAATGAAGCAAAACTGGCCAGTAGGAGAGAGGAGCGTTTTGTGGCCTGCACATATCTTAATATTTCAGTTTGTATGTGTATGGGCATCTAGCTTTTGTGAATTTGTGCTTTTTTAGATCAAAACAGCAAGAAAAAAAGACCCAAGATTTAATTTGAAAAGTAGAAATTAAGGTAAAATACCAAAATATCTTTACATAGGATTTAAATTTTAAATTTAACTATTTACTTTGTTGTTACCCTTGCTGCTTTATGTATCTAATTCAGATGCATTTTTTAATCAATCAACTTTATTTCTTAGGGAAGTTTTATGTTTACAAGAGAAATGAATAGAAAATACTTTTTTTTTTTTTTTTTTGCCTTCCCAGCCCATAATTCCCTTACTACTGACATCCTGCTCCTGCACTGACAGGATGTGGCACATTTACCACAATTGGACCGATACTAATACATCAATATCGTCTAAAGCCCATAGTTTACATTAAGATTCACTCCACATATCCTGTAGTTCTTTGAGTTTTACAAAATGTTTAATGTCTTCGTCCTGAACCTCTCAGCCCTCTGATCTTTTTACTGTGTATTTTTGCCTTTTACACGATGTCCCATTTTTAGAGTCATAACATGAAGCTTTTTAGCCTGGCTTCTTTCACTTAAACACCATTAACATTCCTTGAGTCTTTCCATGAATTGATAGTTAACTCATTTTTATCACTCAAAATATCTCCCAAAATATAGATAGCCACACAGGATCGTAACTGTGGTATTTCATCTGGACTTGAGTAAGAACCTCCTAGCAGATCAGTAAAGCTCTGGGTGTGTTTGTAGATGACTGTCACGTAGACCACAAAGTGAGGAGAGAAGACCCACCTGGGATACTGGTGGCACCAAAGGCTTAAGCCTCGATGGAATAAAAGTGGAAAGAAGGGATTCTGCTCTTTTCCTTCAGAGGAGTCCTGGTCTTCACCACTGCCCTCGGACACTGGTTTCTAGTTCCTTCAGGTTTCCAAAATGGACCTCAGCTTTCTGACAAACTCACACCAGCGACTCTGCACTGAGGTCCGAGGCTCTCAACCTTCTGCTGCTACTTGATCCTCCAGCTCTCCAGCATGCACACAGCCATTTTGAATTCATTCTCCTCAAATTCCGCTAAGAGCCACTGGAAGTCCTCCCCTTCTGATCCAGGGCAGCCTACCTAATAACTAAATTAAACAGTTATTTCATATTGATTCTGTTCTTCTAGTGAACCCTAACACAAATTTTAGTACTGAAAGTTGGATCACTGTTCTGAATGTACCTGACCATGTGGTACCTTTTGAACTGGCTTGTGAGAAGAGTCTTGAAAGGTTTGGAGATGCTGGCTGGAGAAGCAACCCTAAAATGCTGTAAGCCAAGCTTAATGGGATATTCTCATCTGAACTCAAAAGACCAGAATGCTAAAAGAAATGCAAACAGTAAAGGTTTCCAAAGGTTTCAGTTGGGAACAAGAATTGCATTGGCAGTTGGCATCCAGGCCATGTGTTATGCTCTCACAAAAAAATTTTCTACATTTTACTCATGTCCTAAAACTTATGTAGGAGACTATGATTAAGAACAGCCAACTAATTAATCTGGTGGAGGAAATCTCAAGCCAGCCCATTGTTTAGACTGTGATATGGGTACAGTTGTCAACTGTTGACCAGTTCTATGTAGAGAATCAAGAGCAAATAGCACAGCTGACTGATCTTTAAAGTTTTTTGTTTTGCCAGAAAGGAAAGGCCTATAAACTTGAAGCAGAGGAGTGGTTAGTTGCTAAAAAGATTAGCATTAAAAATAAGCCAAGTATTTTGCATTAGGTCAATAGGAAGGATGCCTTTAGGACATCTCAGAAATCTGAAAGACCTCATCTTTGGCAAGCTGAAAGGTTCAAAAGTGAAAGATTTTGCTGCCTAGGAATTTTTTTTTTTTTTTTTTTTTTTTTAGTTCAGTTCAAAGTGTTCAGCCTTCCAGTCACTCAGGTTACTGCATCCTTGATACAAGGGGCCCTGGATACTGCTCAACCTGGAAACAGACCTTGGAATCATCTGTGTGGTGTTGGTTTCACAGGCATGCAGACTGCAACACTTGTGGGGTCAGAGAGACTTCCACCCAGATTTTGGAAGGCCTGGGAGACTAGGCAGGATGCCCAAAAGGCCAGTGCAAGAAACTCTGAAAGTAAAGCCAAAAGTGCAGTGGAAACCCCAGGACATTGGACAGGAATGTAACACAGAATGTCTGCTGAGAAAAGCTGCAGGCAGTGATGAGAGGCTGCCCAAGAGAAAGGCCTGAGGGCTAGTGCAGGCAGTGTTGCACAGGCAGGTCCACCCAAGCCGTTTGAAGCTCACATCTCACTACGGCCTGCCATGGATGCTGGACATGGAACTTCAGGACTTAATGTTGCCCTCTCAAGTTCTAATATTGCTTTGGCTCCATTCTTTTCTATCCTCCTTCTATTCATTCCTCCATTTTGGAAAGAGAATGCTTATCCTTTGCTTCGTATGTTGGAAGTATTTAATTTTCTTTTTGGATTTTACAGGGGCTCACAAGTGAAAGTTTCCTTCTAGTCTTGGAGATTTGGGACTCAGAATTGCCAGCAGTGCCGAAATGTAAAATTCTTTGCAACTCTTAGAGATGGACTATATGTATTTTGCATAAAGAGATGCCCACATATCCTTTGGGGACCAGGCTAGAATACTGTGGTGCATATGTTTCCCGAGAGAGTTATGTACTCAAAGGCAAGTTTTTGGAACACAACTGAATTATGGGGGCACTATAGCTGACTTGTCATTTGGATGTGGAGCCTGATTGGAGCAAGTGGGTCCCTGGGGGCACGTCTACCTCTCTGGCTCTTCTCCTCCCTCCCTCCCCCCACCCTCTGCTTCCGGGCCACTATGAGGTGAGGAGCTTTCTTCATCCAGACCCTTCTGCCATGCCTTTGAGCCAGCCAACTATGGACATAAGCCAAAATTAGCCTTACCTCTTTTAAGATGTAGATGTCAGGTATTGTGTCTCAGTGACAAGAATATTACTAAAACATCAAATATACCACTCATGGAGGAGAAATCCTTAGTTTGAACCCAGAGTATTGCTCATGCTAAGTTATATCCCTGAACCTCATGGGAAATTTATTCATAAGCTTAAGTTTCTTATAGCAGACAGCAATTTAGATAGAGAAATAAAGGTTTAGAATTAAGTTCAATAAATTTCCAAGGTGAGGACATGTGATGCCTAACCCACTGCCAGTAGATTGATACAAAGGCACAGCACAAATCACCTAATCTTTCACACAAATCACCTTTTAGGCAGTATTATTGTCTCTTTTATACAGTTAGAGAATTCAAAACAAATATAAGGTACCACAACTTGAGGTATCATAAGCAGACTTAAGATAAATTATGGAGCCTAATCTCAAATGAGTACCCATAATCTATAGAGGCTTTATTGGTTTGGGATATGAGAATACATGATTGCAAGAGTCTATTATAACAGCTTGTCTAAAATCACAAGGAAAATGTTCAACAGAATCAGACAAGAAGAAAATTATGGCACAAATTTCATGCCAATTTTCACTGCAAACCCTGGTCAACAATATCGAATGATGCTTCACTTCTGTCATGCAACTGCCATCAGCACTATGTTGAGCTCTTTTAATTTGTGCAAGTATGATCAAATTACCTTTAAAGTTAGTACAATAACTACATGCACATATTTTCAGATAGGCAGAGTAGAAAAAATATTAATGTGCTCTTAGGGCTCTGCTTAGTAATTTTGAAAAGAATTTGCCATGTTGGAGATCATGTGAACAATAGCCTTAAAAGATTCCATGTCATGGAAAATAATTTCCTCCAACAAATTTGAGTCAATAATTTTTCTTGAAATTGGATAAGCCAGCATGACATTCAGGACTCAAGTTGAGATCCACTTGTTCAAATTCCATTTTCTCAAAGCAAAATATGACACAGTATCAATCTCTTTTCAGTATATATTGTAAATTTGAACATAAAATCAGCAATTCCAATAAATTCACTTTGCATTCCAGGATACTTATTTGTTCAGCTGAATTGTGATAAACGAGCTCTTTCTACATTAGCCAAAGGTTACTCAACCTTGAACTGTGACAACAAGTACAGAGCATTTCCTGCTATGCTATCATTTGCCTACCTCCCATAAGTTACCCACAGCCTTTTATTATTAGATTAAATGTCACAAGAAACATATCCTTTCTGCTTGAACAGCCAAAAGCTGTTCTTATTCTTTCCTATCAAGAAAAATTTGACCTCAAATCCACAAGCTTCATACCCCACAGTGAAGCAGGCTTAGCATTTAATTTACAATTAGATGACTGTAATGCTTTTACATGATGGAGAGAGCAACTCTTTCTAGGATGTCTTAATGTACAACCAAGAAAAGAGATTCTAGAACAGAAAAGAAACCACCCAATTTTTCTCCTAATTTGTTTTGGAACTTGTGTTTTGCTACCACCTTGGAGAGGGGAAGAGAGAAGGTGGTAGCTATTATTAATGGTATCTGTTTCCAGATTCACAACAGTTTCTATATGCTAGATATTCATATATGTTCTATTGTTTAGTTCTCTCAAAATTCACCAATGTAGGTATCATCATTTTTAGTTTGTAGAAAAACAAATATGGGAGCTGAGCAATTAAAGAACTTGTTCTGAGTCGGGGCAGGGCAAGCCCCAAGCCATGGCATGCCTTCTCTGTGCCTGGGCCGCACCTTCTATCCTCCTCAGCTCTCAGAGCTGAGGGCTGCTCTGGCACTATTTCCTAGTAGATCTGCAAAAGTGAACATAACTTCAATTAAAAATAAACAAAAGTGAGATATGGTGATGCTGATATTGGGAGTTTTACAGCCTCCCTGCACCCCAAGTTCATCCCATTCTTCAGAGAGGAAGCCAACAATGCCTCATTAAAGGTTTATAATATCAGATACATGTTGATGTCCAAAATGGATCCTAAGTTGGCTTCTTGAGGAACCCAGAATTTAAACAGGTTAACAAGGCTTCATAAAAATTAATATTAGGGCCAGGGGCTTAACTCAGAGGTTCTGCCGCCTGCCTCACAAGCACAAGGTCCTGAGCTCAATCCCCAGTATGAGAAAAAAATTAGTAATGTTGACTAGGAAGTATGAAGTTATAACAGACTCAAACTTTATCAAAACTGGGGCAAGACTTTGTTTTACTTAAGGCTAAACCTCCCATACCTAATTTTTAATAGTAAAATTTAAAATGTTAAATAAAAACTAGATATCATCTCATTAAAATTATAACTTTTACAGAGTTTTAAAGTAGGTAATTTATCTCAAAATAAATTACTACTGATTGGAACTGGAGATCAAGATTTTTCTGCAGACTTTCTTGTTAAAAATACAGTAGGTCCCCAGCTTGCACACAAGTTCTGCTCCAGGAGAACATTCATAAATCTGATTCATTTCTAAGTCCGACAGAGCAAGTCTTGCACACCTGTGGCACAAACACACAGTCAGTGCACACTGCTCTGCACTCCCTGGTGGTCCCCTCACACACTCTGCTCGGCCCCTTGCTCCTGGACATGCTGGGAGCACCAGGCTGCGAGCTACTTCCCTGAGGTGTCTGCGCTGGGAATGTTCCTAACACGAGGTCCTTGGTATCCATGGGAGTTCGCAGCTCGAATGTTCGCAAGTCAGGACACACTGTAATTTATTTACAACATTTCGGCATGTAGATCCCAAGGAAGACAAGAGATTCCTGTTGATAGTCGCCAGCAGCTTATCCAGAAGGCTGGACCGAATATTTAGTGCAGTACAGAAAGGGCGAATGTTACAGCCAGATATACAAAATGCAGTATTCTTCTCTACTTTAAGGGATCATCAATACGAGTAAGCATCATTGGTTTAATAATACTTATTTAAAAAAACTAATTTTGTATTGTTGTAATATGTTTTAAAAGAATGAAAAAAAAGGTGGCTAGGGCCAGGATTTAGCTCAGTGGTTCTGCTGCCTGTCTCACAAGCACAAGGACCCAAGTTCAATCCCTGATAACAAAAAAAAAAAAGAATGCCTTACTATCCCAAAAGGGAATAGTGATCAATAATGTAACTATTCAAATACCACACAATCAGTTTGATTCTAGGGCTTCTATATAATGTATTTTTTTAAATGCTCCTAAATGGTTTTTGGCTGCTATAAATTGGGCAAAAATAATGGCACTGTGCAATCTTTTATAACATATATAACATTGGTAAGAAATTACCTCTCTGTTGGGAAGGATTTTGCCTAGGAGCATCTGCTTTTCCTGGGGTCCTGACTGACAGCATTTTGCTAAGCTAAAACTCAACAAGAGTAAGACAATGTCAGTGAGACCGAATTTACCCCCAAATTACCTTTTCTTTCCTGGAATTCTATCACCTTAAAGTGAGTAATATTTCAATAAAGGGATTGATAGTAAGTTGGCTTCACAGTCATGAATTATCCCACATCCTCTAGTACGAGTCATAAGCATAGTTTCTTGCCAGTTAGATATTTGGAAATACATAAAAGGCAACCTCCAGTAGCACTTTTTGGGTTCCTAAGAGTGTTTGCTACAGTTTGAAATTCTTTTTCTTAGTGCTAGAAAGTCTGTTGCTGTATTTCTCAAAAGAAGTATGCTCAATGCTAGACATGTTACACAAGCTTAATCGCTTCTTTCTGCTTACGCTGTCACAAACGGAAACTAAGGGACGCAGTTAGATGACATGTTTTTTCTAGTGCATGCATCAGGAAATGCTTCAGGGAGCTATATCTACTCCACACCTGACACCAAACACGTGGTTCTCCCGGCACCACTTCCGCTCTCCCACGCCAGCTGGGCATCCTGCAACTCAGTGCTGTTCTGGCGGGGTCTGAGTCGGCATCGGTCCCCGGCGAAAGCTTCAGTTACAGCTGCCTCCTCCCCACGTGGCAGTTACACGTCTGCTTGTGCCACAAAGTGCGATCCAGGAGCAACCAAGTGAGAGATGGAGCAAGGTCCCGGGAAGCAGCCTGCGCAGCTCCCATCCTCCGGCCACCTCCACGTGGTCCCCACCCAGGCTGCACTTCTCAGAGACTTTTAATCACTGGCGTTCTCCCCTTCCTGGGTGGAGCCAAACGTTCCACCCTCCAATCAACCACACTTTAGTCTTCCTGAAACTATCTCAGAGTCCCCCAGTATTTTATATGGATCAGAGACGAACCAAATAAAGGATTTGTTTCAATGACATCATACATCATGCTTTGGTTTCAGATCAGGTACGTAAAAACTTTGTAGCTAACGTTTTCTTTCTGAAATTAATTGACAGCAAGAGTTAAGAATATAAAATGGAAATTGTCATCATGAATATAAATAAATATGTTTAATATTAACTTCAAAAGAAATGAATTTGCCTAATCCTAGCAATCAGGAGGCTGAGGCAGGAGGGTCACTGCAAGTTCAAGGCCAGCCAAAGATGCACAGTGAGTTCAAGGCACACCTGGATTATATGGAAGACCCTGTTTCAAAAAGAAAGAAAGAAGGGAAAAAAAAAAGAAAAAGAGAGAGAAAGAAAGAAGAGACTACTACAGAATATTTTTTAATACACTAAATTGAAGCGGGTAGAGAAAGAAACTTTTTGCTAGTAAAACCTCAGGCTGTTCGTTAATGGAAAACCAAAGCCAACAACCTGGGCTTGGAACTTCCCTGATGGAGTGAACAAGGCCAGTTACAGTTTTTTGCTATCTTGTTTAAAAATACTAATTTGCAGGGAAGACCAAGATAACTGATAATACACAGGGACACATTCTTTGTAATTACTATAGCAAGTGGAGTAGGAACTGCAGGAATAGAGGAACACTGAATTGAGAAATTTCAGTTTAAAATACGTCACCCTGGTATGGCCCTTATCTTAGAATAAATCCAATCAGAGAGCATGAGATGTTGGAAGAGATCTTACCATTCCACTACCGAGCCCTAGGCCAAACCCACTCAAAACAACTCACCTCCGATCCCTTCCTTCAGTTTCCACTAATTAAACTCATATGTGTGGAAACAAAAACTGAAGAATATAACTACACCGAGACAGATCTCGTCACAATCTACTGTCCACCTCAGGGGGCCTGGAGAATTCCTGAAGAAAATCATTTACTAAGTGCCGTCCAAGCCCTGGGCCCTTGCATTCACCTAGAATCACTGATTCCCCTCAGAACTATCACATTTGCTGTGTCTCCTTCTTATGAGAATGGTATATGCACAAGTGGACCCTCTGGGCTGGCTATGAGGCAATCACACTTCTGTGAACCTCCGCTCTGCACATGAAAGAAATGTTTCTATTTCAGCCAACCATCAGCGGGTGAAAGGGAGGCTTTTCCTTTATCTCTACAACATCAATAGCTGTATGTTTTCTCAGCAAAAAATAAAATAAGGATAACTAATACACACACGCACACACATACACACACTCACACTCACGACTACAGAGCTTTACACTGAAAGTGGGGACATATTCCAATGGCCCAGACCACATGCTGGCCCCTCCTCTACTATTTATTCTTTAAAACTGGACCTTAAAACAACTTCAGTCATTTAAAAGCTAGCAGTAATCAACAGCAGAGTCAAGACTTTGGGACTCAAGGCTGTGGTGCTGGAGTTCAGACCCAGGGAGCAGGACTCACTAGGCAAGGGCTTTACTGCACAGCCACACATCCGCCCCTTCTCTGATGGCACTGGGGGATTTCTTATATAAGGCTTCCTCTTAAAGTTACAGTAAATTCAATTGCGTGGTAGTCAGAGAAAGAGAAATGGGTTAATCCCAAATCCAGTCCCTTGGATGCTCTTAAACACAGGTGCTACTGTCAGTGCACAGGGAAAGGAAATTATTCTCTAAATATTGTGCAAGCAGTAGGGAGAACAGGAAATCATAGCCCTATATCATCTTTTACACAAAAATCAATCCCAGGTAAATTACAGACATGAATATAAACATGAAAGCTATAAAATCATTCAGCAAAAAAGTAGCATGCCCTATGATCCAGGGGTAAGGAAGAAATTTTACAAACAGGACCAAAAATGCAAACTTTTCTGGTGTGATAAAACTGATACATGGTATTTTAATAAAAATAAAATCATTATGTTCATCAGAATGACAGAAAAAATACAACTCACAAGCCATGAAAAGTTAAATTATATAGTACGTGACAAAAAATTAATGAAGAGATAAACTTGGGTTAATATGAAAATCATAATTAACCCAGTAGGAAACTTGGGGAAAATATTGTCTTTTCAATGCAAGCTACTTAAAGGAAGAAAAGATAAATTTTGAAATAAATAATTGAAAGGTGCCCAGCTACATCCACAATCAGAAAAATGCAAATTGACACTAAAATAAGCCACACTTTCCCTGGAACAAATCAGCGAAAATCTGAAATCTGATGACATTGCGGGCCAGGGATTTGGCTCAGTGGTTCCGGCACCTGCCTCGCAAGCACAAGGACCTGAGTTCGATCCCCGGTTCCAAAATATAATAATAATAAAAAAATAAAAATAAAATCGAAATCTGATGACATCAGTACTGGTAAGAACAAGGGTTCCTGGGCCTGCCAGGTACTGCCAGTGTTGGAGGGAGCAACAAGCCACTGCGGGAAAGCTTTCACATCCTCCTGCTCTTTACACACAGAATCCGGCCATCCTAAGCCAGGGCACCTGCCCTAGAGCAGTGAACTCAGGCACTCTCTGCCAGCTACCATATCTCCTAAATACTTTTAAACCTTCATAACCTCTTGCCCATTTACAAACTCTCCAGTGTTGTTAATCAGGTGTTTTGGTAGTTTCAAAAGCTGTCATTCTCTGGTTAACGTAAAAATAGCATTTCAAGATAAAACTGTTAAATCTCTTTTAAATTTATCTGTGGGCCCTAAATATAATAAAGAGTTTTACCAAACATTTGTTTTAAAATGTTTCATCAAGCTCCTCTTATAATATTCAGAAATGTGACATATGTACTTATTCTCCTTGAACTCATATCATTACTCAATTTCCTTCGCATAATTTTGTCCAAGTGGAATATATTTCATACTAGAAAGTCTTTCAGTATAAATATCATACCACTTTACAAAGTAAGAAAAGAGTAAATACAAAAACATTACTGAAAAATGTTAAAAGAGAAAATAAAAGGAGACTTCTACTTCCAGGAAGATGGAGAACTCATGGTTTTGTTTATCCCTCCACTAAGTACGAACAGAAGCTCTGGTAGTCCACACAAAGCAGCAGGGAGGGTCTAAAGAGACGGCAGACCGGCTAGCGACCATGGACTCTGCAGCGGCTGTTCTCTGTGCCCAGGGTTTCCTTTCTCCTCGTGCGCCCTATGCTTAGAGATAACATGACTATGCATGAGTCCCTGTGGTATGACTCCTTTAACTCTTTGGGGAAAATACCTAGAAGGGGAACAGGTCAAATGGAATTTCCACTTTTAGTTTTTTAAGAAATAGCCATACTGATTTCCATAATGGTTGTACTAGTTTACATTCTCATCAACATTGCAGAAGGGTTGCTTTTTCACTGCAGCCACACCAGCATTTCTTATTTTTTGATTTCTTGATGATGGCCATTCTTTCTAGCATAAAGTAAAATTTTAGTTTTGATTTAATTTACATTTCTCTTCTGGCCAGAGATGCTCAACAATTTTTCATATGTTTATTTGGCATTTGTACTTCTTTTGAGAAGTGTCTATTCATTTCATTTGCCTATTTTTTGACTGGGTCTTTATTTTGAGGGGTATCTTTTTTTTTTTTTTTTTACTTCTTTCTATATTCTAGATATTAAACCTCTAAGGAATAGCTATCAAAAAATTATTTCCCATTCTTTAGGCTATCTCTCCATTCCATTGATTATTTCCTTTTTTATGCAGAATCTTTTTAACTTCATGTAATCTCATTTGTTCATTCTTGCTATTATAGCTTTTGTAATTATAGTTCTGCTCAGAAAGTCATCACCTACACTTATGACCTAAAGAGTTTTACCTATTTTATCTTTCAGAATTTAAGTGTTTCTGTTCTAATAATTATATATTTAAGCTTCTGCATACGAATAGCCAGCTTACCTAGCACCATTTGCTGAAGAGTTTGTCTCTCCTCCAATGTATATGTTTTTGGTCCCTTTATCAAAGATCAAATAACTCTCTGGTTTGAATAAACTGTAATAATACATAAGATCCTAATGGGATAACTGACATTGTGAGAGGGGAAGAAAGGGCTAAAGGTGTACGGAAGGTGGGATGGGTAGAGGAAGGGTAATAAGGGAAAACAAAAAAATGTGAGAAAATGAAAAGATGGAAATAAAGTGTTTGTAAATGGGGAAGGGAGGAGGGGGTAAAGGGAGAGCAGGAACAAGGGGAAAAAATGAGAACCAACATCTGTCATGTAGAGGTACAAGATCCCAACAATGAATGTAACTGTGCTGTATCCCTAAAACGTACCAATAAACTCAATTTTTTTAAAAAAAAGATCAAATAACTGAATGTGTCTGGGTTGTTTCTACTTTCCTTTATTCCATCTCATTGACCCATACATCTGCTTTTGGGCCAATACCATGCTGTATTTATCACTGTTGCTCTGTACTACAACTTAAAAGCAGATACTGTGACGCTGTGGGGATTTTGACTGGGCTTGCGTTAAACATACATATCAATTTTGGAAGTATGATCATTTTGACAATATTGATTCTTCCTATTCAAGACCAAAGGACATCTTTTCTGAGGTCCTCTTCAATTTCCTTTTTCTGAGTACTGTAGTTTTTATTGTAGAGGTCTTTCATACTTCCTTGGTTAGGTTAATTCCTAAGTATTTAATTTTTTCTCAAAACTATTGTGAATGGTATTGTTTTCCTATTTTTCTCAGAGTTCATTATTGGTAGTCTTTTGGTGGAAGCCTTCGGGTCCTCTATGTAGGGCACCATGTCATCTGCAAATGATAATTTGACTGCTTCCTTTCCTATACATATCCCCTTTGTTTCTTTCTCTTGCCTGATTGCTCTTGCTAATGTTTCAAGAACTATGTTGAACAGAAATGATGATGGTGAACATCTTTGTCTTTTTTCTGGATTTTAAAGAGAAAGTCTAAGTTTTTTACCATTTAATACAATGTTGGCCATTGGTTTGTCATGAATGTCTTTCTATACTTATTTTCTTTATGGTTTTTAACATGAATGAGTACCGGATTTCACCAAACGTTTTATCTGTATCTATTGATATGGTAACATGGGTTTTGTCTTTGCCTCAGTTATGTAGTGAATTATACTTATTGATTTGCATATGATAAACCATCCTTGCTTCCCTGGGATGAAACCTACTTTGTCATGTTGTATGATTCCTTTAAAGGAGAATTTTTGCATTTATATTCATTAAGGAAATTGGTCTGTAGTTTTCATGTTAAGTTGGGTCTTTCTCAGGTTTTGTGATCACAGAGATGCCGCCTTCCAGCAATTAGTTTGGAAACGCTCTTTTCTTTTCAATTTCTTTGAAAAGTTTGATTAAGTATTGGTGCTATAATGTTTTTGAAGATCTTGTAGAATTCAGCAGTGAATCCATCAGGTCCTGGGCTTGTCTTACTTGGTAAGGGGTTTTTATTACTACTTCAATGTCATTTCTAGTTATTGGATTGTTCACAACTTTTATGTCTTTTCGACTCAGTTTTGGTGATGTGTATGAGCCTAGGAATCTGTTCATTTCATCAAAATTTTCTAATTTCTTGGAAAATAATTTTCATATCAGTTACTATCTTCTGAATTTCAGTGGTGTTTGTTATGATTTTCATGGCTCATTTCACTGAAGTGGGTCTTTCTCTTAGTAACTTTGGCTAAGGATTTACCTATTTTGTTTATTCTTTCAAAAAGCTAGTTCTTCAATTTATTGTTTCTTGGTATTTAGTCTCATAGCATTAATTTTTGTTTTGGTTTCTAAGTTTAGATTTGGGTTTGATTTATTGCTGTTTTTCAAGTATCTTGAGATTCATCCTTAGGATCATTACTCTGTTTTTCTAATGTGAGCTTTGACTACAGTATGCTTCCGTCTTAGCACTGCTTTCACTGTGTCACATAGGTTCTGGTATGTTGTAATGGTGTTGTTTAATTCCATAAACTGTTTAGTATCTTCCTTGGTTTTTTCTGTGATTCATTGAGTGTTTCAGAGTTTCTATTAAATTTCCGGGTACTTTTAAATTTTCTTCTTATCTCATTTCTTCTGTGATTGGCTTCTAATTTCAATGCACAATGGCCTAATGGTAAACATGGAGTGGTTTTGATTGTTTTCTATTTCTTTAAATAGTATTTATGGGCTAGTATGTGATCTATTTTGGAGAAAATTCTATGTTCTGCTAAGAATGAGTATTTTGTTATAGTAGGGTAGAGCACTCTGT
Source organism: Fukomys damarensis (assembly GCF_012274545.1). Lineage (NCBI taxonomy): Eukaryota > Metazoa > Chordata > Mammalia > Rodentia > Bathyergidae > Fukomys > Fukomys damarensis. The sequence continues at coordinate 79,900,927 of NW_022900950.1, read as the reverse complement.
AGATATCTATCGAGTCCATTTGTTCAAAGATGTAGTTCAGCTCTGATAAGTCTTTGTCAGTTTTGTGTTTGGCTGATCTGTCCCTTTCTGAAAGTGGGATATTGCAGCCAGCCACTGTGCTTGTATTAGTGATTATTTGATCTTTTATGTCCAGCAAAATTGCTATCTCTGCTTGTCTTTGAGGTCTGGTACATGAAATATCATTTTCAATCCTTTGATTTCTACTCTATGAATGTCTTCTGTGACTAAATGCGTTTCTCAAATGCAACAGTCTGTTGGATTTGCTTTGTTGATCTAGGTTGCCAATCACTGTTTTATAAATGGGGAGTTGGCTCCATTAACATTCACAGTCACTACTCAAAGGCACTGATTATTTCTGACACTGTGTTCCTTTTCTGTTAATGATTTCGTTGTTTTTCTTTTTCTTTTGTTTATCTAGCTGTCTTGCTTGGTGTATTCATTCTATCTGAATTTTTGGCTTTGTTGTTTCTAAGATATTCTTGAGTATTTTCTGCAGTGCTGGTTTTATGTTTGCATATCTCTGAAGTCCTTTTTCATGGAATGTCTTTATTTCTTTATCTATTTTGAAATAACTCTTTGCTGATATGTTGAGTTGGAGGTTTTTGCTTTCAGGGCTTGACATACTTCACTAAAAGCTCTTCTAGCCTTTTAAGTTTGTTTTAAGAAGTCTGCTGTAATCCTAATAAGTTCACCCTTTTTTGCTTTTCTCTGATAGCTTTTAAGAGTCTTTCTACTGGATATATGGAATTTTTGACTAAGATGTGTCATAAAGAGCTTTTCTTTAAATCATAGTTAATTGATGTTGCTCAACTATATGTAGAAATCTTTCTATTAAAATATTCTATTTTAAATTCTGTAAGCAATTCTTCCATATGTATCATCTTCTACTTTCTCTCTGATTCCGATTAACCTAAAGTTTGTCTTCTCAGGATCATCCAGTAACTACTAGATGCATTTTTCATGTTCTCTTATCATTTTAAGGCTTCTCTTAGTAATTTGTCACAATTTACCATTCTTCCTCAATTTCAAAAACTATTAATCATTTCTGAAATTTATGAAGTCTATGAAATTTTTTACTTCTAGTTTTTCTGATATCCTTTTGCAGAGTCTGCATCTTTGGTAAATTTATCATTCATGTTTTGCATTGTTTTAGTCAGTTTTTCCATTTTATTATTTGTTTCTTTCATTCCCACATTCATTATTTTGTATGATCCTTCTTGAACTTTTGGGTCATGTCCTCTTGGAACTCAGCAAGTTTCTTTACCTCTTCTGTAATCAGTTTCAAAGCTCTACCAGCTGGTATTTGCTTTCTACTCCAATGGTTCTCCCTGGAACTGCCTTGAGAGTTGGAAGACCTTGAGGACCCCTTATTTTTTTGTGTGCATATATGCATATATGTGTTTCATATGTTTTATAGATATATTATGTATAATTTATTTTTTGAGGTCGAGGTAAAGAAAAATGAGTTTGTAGTTAATATAAAAATATTCTTTCTTAGATTCTGCCTTCCAGTAATGTTTGCAGCTTTATTCCCCAGAAATGTTGCTCACTCCTCCTGTTACTTAAATGGTTTGGATGCTTCATTTGTTGTGAGAATTGCTACTTGCTATCCCAGCATCAGCAGATCCAATTCTACATCACATGTATGTGTTAAACTGTGCGTTTACACGTTCACTCTCCGTCGACATCCTTCATAGAGGGTGCTGTACTGTTAGTGCTCTGTGATGTGGAAGAAGGGAAGGAAGAGATGGAAGGGCGCATGAAGGAGGAGTGTAAGTCAGGAGGAGGAGAAGGAGACAGGATAAACAAAACTCAGTAAAAATGCTAAATGTTGGGGGTCAGGTTCTGTTGGAGGTCTGTTGCAGTTGGAGAGAGGAGTTAGTGCTAAGGGTCTTACAAGGTATCTGGGGGAGGGTGTGATGTCTGTGGAGAGAGATATAATTTGGGATTCAGGAAAGCTGCAAAGTTGACAAAACCTGTTGATATATTTGTGCACCTGTACGGAGAAGAGGCCTGGGAAAACAAGGGCCTAGTCATGATAAGGAGGAGCAAAAGGAATAGAATAGAGAGGACAGAAAGTGAATAAAAGAGAAGAGAGGAATGTCTGAGAGAGAACAGAATATAAGAGAAAGAATTTAAAGAATTTAAAAAGTGGGAGAACCAAGTAAAAAGTAACAAGAACAATATTGCTACAGATGCTATAACTGAAGAAAAAGAATAAGGAGAAGAGAGGGGGGGAAAAACAAACAACAGATAAATCAAGATGAAAAAAGAAAAGTAACAAAACAATCCGGCAGGGACCCAGATCAAACACTCCCACAAGAGAAGGTCCATGCAGCTCCCACGTGGCCACTGCACCCTGAAGTCTGAGTGTCCACACCATCCCTCTCCTGCCTCAGCTGCAGTCTGATTGTTGGCAGACACAGAAGTTTCCCCCCTTTTCCCTTGCATTCAAATCAGGAATGGAGCTGACCTCAGAAATCCCCCTCCAGCTACCAGGGAGAATCCGATGTGGTCCCCAGGCTTGAGCTGGGGACTCTTTAACCTCAAGCATGGCAGCAGACGTGGTGGGCACACTGAGCAGATTCAGCAAGGCACAAAGGTGGGCTGGACAGGGTGGAGCAAGAAGCCTTGGCAGGTACACCACTGACCTGTGCATCCTCTGTCTGCCCTGAGTTCAGGGAGGGGGAAATCAGGCTTCCTCTCCAGTGGTGAGTACTGAAGAAAACATCTCAGAGATGTGTTTCCCGGTGCCTGAAGGGCAGTTGATGAGAAGGAGCCAGTGTTTGCAGTCTATCCCCAGAGTGTGGTCTCTGCAGCCTTGCTATACAGAATGCTCTCACTGGAGGAGTGAGGGTAAGGGCAGCTATGGCAATACCACCTCCCTTCTCAACTATCCAGATATTTAGTTTGATGTACACATGTCATCTTTAGATTAATTTTCCATTTCAGGATGTAACTCCCTGGGATAGACTTGGGATATACAGGTCCTTCATCTTATCATCCCCTCTCCACACAGAGAGGAGACCTGTATATCCCTAATCTATCCTGATTCATCTTGCATTCTGTTATAGAACTATAGATCTTGTACCTATGGTTCAAAGTGGGAAAATACTAATTTTATACTTTGTCATTATCCAGTTTGTGCTTGATGCTATTGCTGTAACTGATTATACTACTTTAGCCAAGGCTACATACTTGTTTTGACCAATTAATCTCCTTTGCATGCCAATACCTATACTGTCTGGGGCCTTAAAACAACAGTCCAGTACCAGGGAACAGGGTGCTAAGCAAAAAAGGTGGCAACTTTTCATTACAAATAAAGAGATAGAATCCTGGAACAGACTCAAAGGCCAAATGCCAGCTATGCTTAGAAAACATCTCTGAAAAGTACTCATTACCTAAAGAGGTCTTGATACTAGTAATAAAGCTACTCATCATAAGCAATTTACAAGCCTTAACACAGAAAACAAACAAAAAGATTAAAGTAAGGAAATATGAAAACAAATGTACCCCAAAACCCTAAAATCCCCCAAAGCAAATCTGGGGGGGCACTGAGGTGGAAGAAATCAAAAGCCCCCCAGCTGAATTTTCTGAAATGGTACCTGCAGAAATAACAAAGCAAATGAACAAGATTCTCAACAAATTCAGAGCAGAAATAACACAGATAATTAAAAAGTTGATGACCATAATGAAGGAAATGGTTAAATAGAAGAGCTTAGCAAAGAAGAAGCCATGAGTACATAACATAGAAAAGAACTGGATTCCATAAAACAGAATCAAATGGACATCCAAAAGATTGAAAATTCTATTGAAAATGTATATAGCAGACTCAACTCATGTGAACATAGAATATCAGATCTAGAAGACAGAGTTGTGGGTGGTAATCCATCAAATGAAAGATTTCTTAAAAATAATAAAGGACAATGAAAAATCAATCCAACATCTACTAGATGATGCAAGGAAGACTAATATTAATTGAAATCAATGAAAAATCAGAAGATTGCACAAAGTACATAAAAAATCGGTTCACAGGAGTAAGAGCAGAAAACATTCCAAGCATGGAAAGAGAATTTGACATGCAGACAAGTGAGGTATATAGAACTCCAAATAGCTACGACCAGAAAAGAATCTATGCCAACGCATGTAATAGTCAAGGTTACAGAAATTCAACACAAGAACAGAATTTTTAAAACAGGGAAAAGAAACAAATCACCTATAAAGGAAAAATCTATCAGAATTATAGCACACTTCTCAACATAAACCCCAAAGTCAAGGAGAGCTTGGTGGGAAGTATTTCAAGCCATAAAAGAAAACAACTTCTAACCTAGATTGATGTACTTTGCAAAATTATCTTCCAAAATTGATGGAGAAATATGATAATTCCATGATAAAGAACATCTGAAGAAATTGGTGACAACCAAACCAGAGCTTCAAAGAGTTCTGAAGGATATACTAGAAAAAGACAAATATCCCAGTACAATGAATCCACAAGGCAAGGAAAACAATTAAATGGAAGGGAAAGACAGCAAACAATGGGAAAATAATATAATGATAAGGATAAGTAAACACTTATCAGTTATCAATGTCAATAGTCTCAATTCACCAACCAAAAAAAAAAAAAAAAACCCAGATTGGCAAAATGAATCAAGAAACAAGATCCAGCAATATGCTGCAACAATATTTAACTCAAGAAATTGATACACTGAAAGTCAAAGAATGGAAACAATATTCTATGTGACAGGAACCCAGAAAAAAGCAAGGAAGCTATTCTAAGTGCAGACAGTAGATTTCAAACTAATATGCATGAGACGAGACAAAGAAGTTCATTCACTACATTCTTGTTAAGGGAAGAATCCAACAGAAAGATATAATAATCATAAATATATATGCACCAAAAACAGGCAGACATAACTACATAAAACAAATGCTAATAAATATGAAAACTCAGATAAGCACTAGTACAATTGCAGTGAGGGCCCTCAATATCCCCTTGTCACAAACAGATTAACTAGACAAAACATCAACAAGGAAATATCAGAGCTGAACCGAATCTTTAAACAAATAGACTTAAGAGATACATACAAAGAATTCCAGCCCACAAGATCAGAATACACATTCTTCTCAGCAGCACATGGGAGTTTCTCCAACACAGACCACATACTAACTCATAGAACATGCTTAAGTAAATGCAAAGGAATTGAAATTATCCCATGCATAGTATCAGATCATAGTGCAATAAAATTGGAAATAAACGTCAAAAGAAACCACCAAAACTACATAAACACGTGGAAATTAAATCATATCCTTCTGAACAATGAATGGATCACTAATGAAATTAAAGAAGAAATTAGACAGCTTCCTGAATTAAATGATAATGCCAATAGAATATACTGGAACTTGTGGGACACAATGAAAGCAGTCCTAATTTATAGTGGTGAATCCCCACATCAGAAAAATGTTGAACCTCAAGGTTCTAGAAAAAGAAGAGCAAGTTAAACCCAAAGCGTATATGAGGAAGGAAATTATAAAGGTCAGAGCAGTAATTAGTGCAATAGAGTCTACAAGAAAAATACAAAGAATCAATGAATCAAAGAGTTGGTTCCTTGAAAGATTAAATAAAATAAGACAAACCCCCTAGCAGATCTTATCAAAACAAAGAAAAATTCATGCAACTGAGAGTAAAAAGGGTGAAATTGTAACAAAAAAATTTCTGCAGAAATTCAGAACATCTTCAGTAGCTAATGTGAGAACCTGTATTTTAATAAGATGGAAAATTCAGAAGAAATGGATAGATTCTAGATTCATGTGAATTACCAAAGCTGAATCAAGAAGATATAAAAATTCTAAGTAATCCAACACTATCAATGAAATTGAGCAAATAATTTAAAAATTTTTTAACAAATAAAAGGCAAATCCTGACAGATTCACTGCTGAATTCTACAGAAAATTTAGAGAAGATCTAATGCCACTATGCCTCAAATTCTGAAACATGATTGAAAGGTAAGTGATATTCCCAAAGTCATTCCTGGAAGCAAATATTACCCTGATACCAAAACCCTGATACCAGAGAAGGACCCAAAAAGAATTACAGACCAAACTCTTCAAAGAACATAGAAGATACTAGCAAACACAATGCAGAAAATCATCAGAAAGATTATATACACCCTAACCAGTTAGTATTTATCCTAGAGAGGCAGGGATGGTTCAATATATGCAAATCAATAAATGTAATACACCACATTAATAGAACCAAGGACAAAAACACATGACCATCTAAATAGATACAGAAAAAGCATTTAACAAAATCCAACACCCATTCATAATTTTTAAAAAGACTACATAAAATTGGAATAGAAGTTCTTTATCTCAATCTGATAAAAACTATCAACAAACCAACAACCAACATCATATAAAATGGACAAAAAAATTGATAACTTTCACTCTAAAATTATGAATAAGACAAAGATGCTTACTGTAACTACTGCTGTTCAACATAGTTCTGGAAACACTAGCCAGAACAATTAAACAAGAGAAAGAAATAAAACAAATATGGATTGGAAAGGAAGAGTTAAATACTATTTTGCTGATGACATGATACTGTACATAGGAGACCCCAAAAACTCCACCAAAAGTCTTTTAGAATTAATAACCAAATACAGTAACATAGCAGGATACAATGTCAGCATTCAAAAATCAATATCATTCTTGTACACAATTAACAAACTCACTGAGAGAAATCAGGGAAGTATCACCATTCACAATAGCAGCAAAAAAAGTGAAATATTTAGGAATAAATGTAATAAATAAAGTCAAAGACCTCTATATTGAAAACTATAGTACTTTTAAAAAGGAGATCAGAGAAGATATCAAAAAAATAGAAAGATAGTTTTAATTTGATGTGATCCCAGTTAATACTTTGTAGTATTTCCCTGTGCGATCAGGGTTTTGTTCATAATGTCTGCCTACACCTCGGTCTTTAAGAGTTTCACCTGTTCTATCTTCAAGCAGATTAAGTGCTTTTGTTTTAACATTTAGGTCTTTCATCCATTTTGGTTTTAGTTTAGTGCATGTTGAGAAATGGGTATATATTTAATCATTTTCACTGTATACATTCTGCCTATTCAAGAAAACCCTGATTGCACAGTTTCATCTGGGATCACATCAAATTAAAAAGGTTTTGCAGCAAAAGAAACCACCAAGACCACTAAATCACCACAGAACAATGAGCCAACCCACAGAATGGGAAAAAATGTTACCACTACTCCTCAGACAAGGGACTAATATCTAGAATATATAAAGAACTAAAAAATCAAATTGCAGGAATCAAGGCACCAATTCAAAAATGAACATCTAAAATGAATAGACACTTCTCAGGCGAAGAAGTAGAAATAGAAAATAAATATATGAAAAAATGTTCATCACTGGTCACTCAAGAGACACAAATTAAAACAACACTAAGATTTCACCTTACCCCAGAAAGCATGGCTGCTATCGAGAAATCAACCAATAACAAATGTCGGCGGGGTTGTGGGGAGAAAGGAACCCTCTCCACTGTTGCTGGGAGTGCAGACTGGGGCAACCACTGTGGAAGTCAGTATGAAAATTCCTTAAAAAACTAAAACAGACATTCCATTTGATCCATCTATCCCCCTTCTTGTTATGTTCCCAAAAGAGTTAAAAGCAGTATATCACAGTGATATATGTATATTCGTGTTTATAGCAGCACAATTCAAAATAGCTAAATCTTGGAAACAGCCCATATGTCCATCAACAGATGAATGGATAAAGAAAATGTGGTATTTACATGCAATGGAATAGTACTCTGCCATAAGGAAGGATAAACTTGAGACATTTTCAGGTAAATGGGTACATGTAGGGACCATAATTTTAAGGAACTAAATCAGGCACACAAGTTTATATACTGTATTGTTTCTTTTATGTGACAAATCCAAAGGATAAATAAGGAGCAAAATGGAGGACAGATATTGGGAAGTAGAAAGAACATACTCAAATGGGAAAAGAAAGGAAAAGGGATAAGAAAAAAAGAATGGAAGGAAAACAATGGAAACAAAGTTTTATGAATGGGTTGGGAAGAAGGGTTGAAAGGAGGGTAAGGGAACACTGAAAGCGAATTAAAACACATTATGAAGGGCTAAAGGTGTAGGGAAGTTGGGATGGGTAGGGGAAGGGTGATAAGGGAAAATTTTAAAATGTGAGAAAATGAAAAGATGGAAATAGTAAATGAGGAGGGGAAGAAGGGGTGAAGGGAGGGCAGGGACAAGGGGAAAAAATGAGAACCAAGACCTGTCATGTAGAGGTACAAGATCCCAACAATGAATGTAACTGTACTGTATCCCTAAAATGTACCAATAAACTCAATTTTAAAAAAACCACATTATGTACAAGTACATATTCTCCATGATGAATGTGATTATTTTATATGGCAAACATGTACTAATAAAAAAATTTTAATAACCTGAAAGAAAGCCTTAGTTGAGGAGAATAAAAAGAATTAGCTTACAATACAAAAAAAGTAAAGGGGTAGGAAAATATGTACCCTAAAAATATTCTAGACTAATAGAAGCTTGAGTGTCTATATTAACATCTAAAGTTAACTTCAAAGTGAAAATATTACCAGGGACAAAAGGTCATTATATAATAATACAAGGGTTAATTTTTCAAGAAAACTCAGCAATCTGACCATCAACAGATGAGTGGATTTTTAAACTGTGGTATACGTCATATGCACAGTGGAACACTATTTGTTCTTTAAAAACAGGAAACCCATGCTATCTGCAACAACTTGAATGGATCTGTTTCCTCACAAAAAATGAAACAAGCCAGGTACAGGAAAGATAACACAAGCTGGTTGTAAATGAACCTAAACTGTCAAACTCACAGAAGCAGAGAGTAAAGCAGTGGTTACCCATAGCTGAGGGAGGAGAAAGCAAGGAAGATGTTGGCCAAGAGATAGAAAATTTCAACAGTATAAAAGCAGTAAGTTCAAGAGTTCTGTTGTAAAATGTGTACTGCAATTCCTAACAATTCATTGCCTGTATTTCAAGTGTTCGCACAACAAAAATACAAGTTTGTATGGAAGTAAAGGTTATTCTCGTTAGTTTGATATAGCCACCACACTCTATTTTATGTATGCATACACACATATATATTTCAAAGTATTGTCATACGTAAGTACATACAACTTTGTTAACTTAAAAATAAAAGTGAAAAGAATTCACAGAACTAAAAGAAGAAATGCACAAACTCACAATTACAGTTGGCTATTTCAACATTCCTCTCTCAACAACTGATAGGGATATCTAGACAGAAAGTCATCGATTCAACAACACCGTCGATGAACCGGATCTAACTGACATTTAGGCAACACTCCACCCAACAGCGGCAGGATATTCCTTTCTTGCAAGCGTCCAGAGAACAGACACAGAATATAGGCCACACCTCACAAAGTTTTCATTGCACGTGGTGCACCTTGTAGATGAATAGACACGGGGTTTGCTGGCATTGACACCTGGGAATATGCACAACTCCTTGTATGCTAAACTATCAAAGCAGAAGTAGAAGAATTTAACTAATCTAGCCAGGTGTTGAGCTAGGTTTGAATGTTGTATTTGGTGTGGTCTAGCTCCTCCGGCACGCATTTGCCATCAAAAGGATCAGCACTTCTGGTGGCTTTTTGTGGTTGTTTGCCTGTCTATCTATCTGTTTTGTCTTTATTTCATTTGTCTGAGGCTCCTGCCGTGCTCTCAGGGGTCAGTCTTCCTGTGCACCCGCTGTCTTCCCCAGCCCTAGAGGGTCAGGCTGTACTGACTACCCAAGAGCACGGGGTCCAGCTCCTGGTCTCCACATAGCCTGGTTCCCAGGAGGGCCCTGTGCTGGGGTCCGGGCCGGGGTCTCTTCCGTGGCAGCTCAGCTGTGTGTGTGTAAAATTCAGTGGATCTTACTTCACACGAGCCTCCAGCCTATTTCTCAGGGATGCGGAAGTACAGTGGTGCTTGTGCAGCCCCTCCTGCCCGGAATCTTCCTCTCCTGGGGCGCAGGGCAATTTGCTTTTCCTGGCCTACAGTGTCTCCAGCTGCTCCCCTGCTCCAGCACCCGAGCACCAGGGCCCATGGAAGGGTTCCGGGGAGGGTCTCTGCGCATACCCCTCGTCCAGGCAGCCTTGCAGGGCCTCCCTCTCCTCTGTCCCCTGCAGTTGTGACGTCACCCCCAGACGGCTGTGCAGAAGGGCCTGCGAGGGGCTCCCGCCGCCTGGCCTGCGACTCCCAGGTACCCTCCTCTCCCCACGCGGCGCTGTCCCTGGTCCTGCACACTCCGTCCTCTCCCGCGCTCTGCCCTCCTCCTCGGATGCCTGGCTGCCCAGGGACAGCAGGTCTCCGTGGGCGCACACGGCAGCCAAGATGACCCTTCTCGTCTGACTTTCTCTCCAAGTGAGGGAGCTGCTTTCTGACCGTACACGCTAGGCAAACACGAAGCCCCAGAGTTTCTGATCCATGAGGGGAGCACATCAAATCTAGGCGCTAATTGCAGTTCCTTCCACAGGACCCTCCCTGGTTTTCAGAATCATTTTTATCTTTTCAAATATAATCTGTGTTCAAATTGCTACTGAGCTAATGCAAAAAAACAAAACTTCAACATCCCATATATGATAGGGTTAATTAACTTCTCTCTCAGTGGTCTTGGAATTTATTTCTTAATTTAAACTAAGGAGAAAAATCAATTGACAACTTAAAAGTATTCATATTTCATTTTGCAATGTTATTTACTAGACATAAAATTAAATCTGCTGCATCATTTGAGGAATTTGCAAATTAGCAAGTTGAAATTTTAAAAGTTAGAAAATTACATTCAAAAGCACATGAAGGAAAGCATATGAATAAATATGATTATGTACAAAATGACAGAACTTTGGTTAGAAAAACAGCGGGAGTTGAGGGAAACTTTCAATATATACTGAATGCTAATTCACTAGTGTGTATGTGTGTTGTGTACATACTTACACACACTCCTAATGTGCAAAGTTTCTAGCCTACTTCATCAGTAAAATAGTGACCTTATTTTATTTTTAAAAGGTATATTTCAAAATCAGTAACCAGAATTGAACATTCTTATAAGACTGTTATAACACTGTTAAAGCCACCAAAACAGTGCCGATAGAGCTAAAAATGGTAAATTCATCAAATTACATATTCTACAAATTGAACATTCCTTGAATTCACTTAGAGTGCATTGATTTGTGAACTGTATATTAGGCAAAGTGTCCATTTCATAAAATTGAATACTGGCCAATTTCCCTGCTTTTACCAAAGCTTCAACTATTTAAAAGAGCCTAAGCATCCATCATAGGACACATTAACTAAATTATGATCTACCCACAGAGCTAAGGCCTCTGAAAAGAATGATGCAATTTCAAATGAGTGGACATGAACCAATCTCCAGTAAATAAGGAGGAGAGGAAATGACGGCCATTACATAATTCAGTGACTCTAGAAGTCAGAGCCCAGCCAGCACCTTCTGCATTGCCTAGGACGCTGTTAGCAAGGCAAATTCACGATGCACAGCCCTGACCTCCTGAGCTAGAAACCTGGCATGGGCGCCTGGCAATGCTCAATCCACCACAGGCACAGACTCTCCTTAGGGTGCCTAAAACGTGTGAGGAGTTGTGCCCAAGCTCGAGGGATCCAGCAGGGAAAGGAAGCTTAATAATGCAAAATGTTCGATTTCTGGACTACTTGAAATGGTTTTCTATGAACACATTTGACCAAAAAAAAGTAGATTAAAAGAAAAAAGAAACAACTGTGAGCATAAAGCTGAAGAAATGCTCAAATCTATTGCTTGTTTTTCATTTGTAGTTATTTTATGTGGTTATTCTGATGTTGAAACAAAAGAAAATCAAGGCAAATGGCAGACAAAGCATTTTTAAATATTTCCTACATATTTCTTAAGGTAAATGCATTACATCTGAGGAGGGATATCAGATTATAGTCATGATATATATTTTGCTGTTAGGAACTTGAAACCAACAAACTAATATAAAATTATTTTAATTCACTGTCATGCAGTTATTTTTCTAAACACATCTCCACATGGTGTTTTTAGAAATGCCTATGCAAGGTAGAAAAGTATTTAAAAATGCATCAGCATCAGTGTCTTTGGCTACAATTTTCTAAAAGAGTACAAGGTATGCATAATTCATCTGCTTCCCATTGTAGTGAACTTGGCAGTGCCTCAATTGATGCTCACAAAGATGAACTTCTACTAAGTTTCCAAATACAAAAGGTACAGTTATTTTTTCATTCTATTTTTTGAATTGGCATGAAATCTTTCAAAAAGTTTGAAATATAGTCTATCAACATTTCAATAGATTCTTTTCCCTTTCTAAAGCATCACAGAAAATCAACTATCACTATTATAAAAATTATTAATGCTATTTCTGTATTTCAGTACGAAGCCTCAGTCTTTTAGACAACAAAGCAGGTAACTTTTTATGTGAAGAAAAGAACTGAAAAAAAATCCAAGTCTTTATGATTATTAAGTTACACTTATGAAACTCCTGAGGTAGTTTTTCAAATATGTGCATGGAGTTTCTAACGTTTCCGTTTCAGGAGAGAAACTGACCCCTTCCCTTCCAGATTCCCTGCACCCAGTGACTCACACTTACAGAGAGAACATGGCAGACACTGCGTGGTATAATTTTGATATTGGGTTAGAAAAGGACTGTAACCTCCATCTGGGTGCAAAATAGATCTCTCTTTATTCGATCATGGGGACTTCAGCTGCCACAATGTGAGGACATCGGGAAGCATACCGAGAACCCCACGGAGAACCCACCCGGTAAGGAATCAGCCTCTGACCAACAGCTGATGAGGGGCTGAGGCTGAGGCAGGACAGCAACCAGGAAGTGAGCTGAGGAGCAGGCCCTGCTCTTCCCGCTGGCACTTGAGCCTTGAGAGGAAGGGGACCCCACCGGCCCGGCAGCCCTCCCCCAACGGGTGTAGATTCCAAGGGTCAGGGGGTGCCCGATGCCCCAACACAGCATGGAGCCCACGATTCAGGGCTTTGTGGCACAACACAGCACCACCAATCAGAACACATTCTCTGCTCATGTCTTCTACTGACACATGCCATGCTTTTTCCATCTTCACTAAGCACTTACTGTTCACTGTACATATAACTTTTGTAGTTTGAGGGCAAGAGAAAACTAGCAAAAAATTCTTTTTTGCTGCTTCACAATTTTGTGGATAGAAAATTCATTCTTATGTAGACTTTAGCAACATCAGCATATGATTTTTTTCTATCCATATTCAGTAGGTAACTTTCACTACTTCCTGGCATCCTTTGGCATATATGAATGGCCAAGGTGATCCCTGGGGTGTTATTAATAAAGTAAGAATGACACACAAGCGCTGTGATACCACAACTGGCAGCCTATAACCAAGACAGTGATTGAGTGACCAACAGGCAAGTAGTAGTACACGATACAGCGTGGGTATGTTGAAAAAAGATAACCAGGGTTGTGGGGAAAGACTCGTCCTTCCTCAGTATAAATGTTCTGTATCTCACATAAGCCTGGAGCTGACAAGCCACCCCGTCACTCTGTATACAGGGCTGTCCTGAAAGACATGAGGTCAAGCAGATGCAGGGAGAGAAGCCAAAAGAGATGGAAAGAGTGTGAGCTTCACCACGTGATTTAAACCCCTGATCGCTCTCAGCTACAGTGGACTTCCCGTTTGGATGGGCTGTTGCACTTTTTAGCTATTTCAGGAGTGAGTCCACTTTCTGCTTCTGAATAAGATAGCTGAAGGAGTCCTGATAGATTCGGCAAATTTTATGAACTAAAAATATACCCAGATTCATTTCTGGCCAAAAAGGAATAACAGGAACCAGTTCTATTCCTTCACAATAGACAACTAGAAATGAATAACACTTATTAAATAACAGTTTTTAGGCAACCCAGAAAAGATGAGATGAAGCTTCAGAGAACCCCAGACTTCTGTGTGCAGAGTTCCTGGGTTTTGGTACAGAATGGCAGAGGATGAAAGCACCCTCAGACTCTTCCCGAACTACAGACTCCAGCGGAGAACGCAGAGCAGCCGGAAGCCGTGAGGCAGAGATGGACAGAAGACTACCACAGAGCAGAAGAGAGCTCTGGAAACCTGCAAAGGGTTTCCTGAGTAGCCCCACGTAGTACACCTGTCTGCACATGTGGGTGTGACTGCGGAAGCTCGAAGCGACTCCTGAGGTCCTACCAGGCTGGGAGTAAGTCACGGCCCAGCGGGAAGGAGGCAGCAAGCTGGTAACACATGGCATACTGGGCTGTACACTGGAAAATGGGTTCTCAATGGTACAGTCAAGTCAGACCCAGAATGAAGGAAATGAGTTGAATGGACAAAAAGGGGAAAATGTGTTTAAAAATGCAAAAGAAAAACTTAAGCAGACAACAAAGAATTCATAAAATCAACTTCAGTCAACATTAAAGCACATTCAGGGCATGCAACAAAGGAGGAAACAAAGTCACATAGATGGGAAGGGGTCATACAGTTGTCTTTGTCAGACACATGAGCATCTAGGTAGAAAATCTTAGAAAATCTGCAAAAACTTTACCAGAACTAATTATAGAGTTTAGCAAAGTTTACAAAGTTAATACAAAGCAATTATATTTCTATAATCTAGCATAAGCAAAAAAGAAAATATTAAATTTGATCCTTTATCATAGGATCAAAAATATTAAAATAGTTATGGATAAATTTGACAAAATATATTGAAGATCTGTACACGAAAACATTACTGAAAGAAACCCTAAAAGAAGTAGAAAGAAGAGATACATCAACTTCATAGATGAAGTCAATTATTGGTAAGATTTCACTCTCCCCAAATTGATGTGTAAATTCATAGCAATCTCAATTATAATTCCAGAAGGTTTCTGATAGAAATTGACCATCTGACTATAAAATTTATATGTAAATGCATAAGACCCAGAAAAGCCAAAACTATTTTGTAAAAAGAAGAAAATTTGAGGACTTAAACTACGTGGTTGCAAGTATATTATAAAACTACATTAATCAAGAAGTGTGATATTGACATAAAGATAGACATATAATTTAATGCAACCAAATAGAGCCTAGAAATAGACCTATACATACATGGTCAATTGCGCTCAACGAAGGTGCCAAGGAAATCAATGGAGAAATGATAATCTTTCTCAGTAAACTGGGCTAGCATAATTGGAAGCTTTATTTAAAAAAAAAATAGACCTCATTCATTCCTTGATATTGGGCTAAAATGTAAAAGAAATTAATAAAACCTAAAAGTGAATCAGACTGAAATGTTCAAGCTAAAATTACTAAAATTATCAAAGAAAGGACAGAAGAACAATCTTAGTAACTTTGTATTTGGCAATATTTTAAATAGTACACAAAAATACAAAGGAAATAATAAACTGATCTTTCTATGATACAATTAAGAAAATGAAAGAGCAAGCAGCAGAATCACAAGCCTGACATCCAGTCAGATGGCGGCGCTGTGCTCAGCTGAGCACGGGCACCACACGGGGCCCCCAGAGCAAGAGGGGCCCCACGCCAGCAGAGCCTCGAAGGCCACAGAGTCACAAACAGCTGTACTTCAGAGGCGAGGCCGGCCCAGGCACTCCCAGAGGACTGCAGTGGGAGGTGTGCAGGCCCTGCTGGGCATCTAGGGCAGAGTGACCATGCCCACTGATGCCCGCTCATGAGCCACAGGAAAGGCTCCGCTTGTGAAGAGAAAACAGACCATAAATCTGAAAATGTGACTGTTGCACTAGACCTGCAAACCAATTCAGGAACACAAGAAACATGAAACAGCAAGGAAGAACAACACCCCAAGGGAACACAGTAATTGCCCAGGAATAGAGCAGATGTAAAAGGCAGATATAAAAGGACTGGAGAGTAGTTCAAAACAATCACCTTAAGGAACCTCAGGGAGATACAAAAGAATTCAGGCAATTCAGTAAAATAAGGGAAACAAGTGACAATCTAAATGAGAAATCCATCAAGGACGTAGATACCATAAGAGAAGAACAAAGAGAAATCTTCCCAGTAAAGGACTCAGTTCATAAAATAAAAAGTATAACTGAGACCTGCAATGGACTAAGTCAAGCAGGAGGAGAAGGTCATTCTATCTTGGTAAAGGCTCAACCCAGCAAGAAGATAAACAACTGAGGACACAGCTGTGCTCAACAAGAAAACCAACCAAAATATTATTTGCTCCAAGAAAGAAACAGACTCTAGTACAATAATAGCTGATGACTTCAACAGCCTACTGTCAATGGATAGATCACCTAGACAGGAAATAAACAACGAAATACTAAGCTATCATAGGCCAAGTGCACCTAACACACCTGCACGGTGTTTCACCTGACACACTGCAGAGCATTTCATCAGCACGTGGGATTCTCAGGAGACCCATGCATTAGGCTATAAGAAAGTTTCTACAAACATTTTTTAAAATTGTAGTGTTATGCTGAAATCTCATTATCTTATCATCCACTCACCTCAATGAGATGAGGTGGAAATAAGAGGAACTGTGGAAATTGTACAAAAATAGAAAAAGTAAATGCTCCCGAATCACCAGTGACTTGCTGAAGAAATTGAAAGGAAAATTTAAAAATTTCTTGAAACAAATGAAATTGTAAACATAACATATAAAAACACTGGAATGTAACAAAGGGAGTACTGAGAAGGAAGTATAAAGCAATAAATGTCCAGGCAAAAATAAATAGAAAGGGCCAGTGATTTAGCTCAGTGGCCCTATGCTTGCCTCGCAAGCATGAGGTCCTGAGTTGGATCCCCAATACCAAAAAAATAAATGAATAAAAATTCAAAAAGTAGAAAGATTTCAAATAAAGAGTCAAGAAATAATTCAAGTAACCAGAAGAGTAACAACAAACTGTATTTTTCAACTTCACATTACTACAACAAATCACCGAGGCAAGTGAGTGCACAAAGAGAAAAGTTTTATCTAGCTCAGTTTTAGATGCTGTAGAAAGTCCAGCAGCATCAGTGAGGGCCATGGCAAATCGCAATGGCAACCATGGAATGTGTGTCAGGGCAGGCACGCACCCTAGCACAGGCACACACGTGCGCAGCGGCGTCTGCCTCCGCAAACAGGAAGCCAGGGAAGCTACGCCCACGGTCCCCTGTGAGCTCCGCCCTGATGGCACCAGAGCCCGTGGGACCCACCTCTCTCCACAGCAGGGCCCTGCACCGCACATCTTCTATCACAGCGAGCCCTGGGGGCATGCAGTTCATTAAGCCACAGCCACAGCATAAGCCAAATCCAAAGTTAAGGAAGAAAGGAAATAATGACGATCAGAGTAGAAAGAAATGAAACTAAAAAGAATGCAAAAGACCAAAAGCAACAAATCGGTGAGGTTTTTGGAAAAAATTAAAAGTTGACCACTATGTTTGCTAGACAGTAGAAAAGAGAAAAGACTCAAATAATTACAATTAGAGATTTAAAGTATAATGATACAACTGATATCACAGTTATAAACAACTATACTCCAACTGGAAAATTCTAGAAGTCTTAGATAAATTTCTGGACATCAAAAACCACCAAAGCTTAAACATGAAGATATAAAAAACCTAAGCAAACTAATAAGAAGTAGCAATATTGAGTCAGTAATAAAATTTAACCCAAGAAAGAAAAGTCCAAGAACAGATGGTTTCACTATTGACTTTTAACTAAATTTTTTAAATGACCATCAACTCATCTCACACCCTTTATGAAAACTGAAGAGATGAAACCCTTCCAAACTCTGCAAAGCCATCATTTCCCTGACCTCAAAACCAGATAAAGATAAAACAAAAATGAAAATAACCCAGATGAGCATAGCATAAAAATTCTCCATAAAATTCTAACAAACTGAATCCAATGGCACATTTTAAAAACTATATGACAAGGCTAAGTGAGATTTATTTCAGGATGCACAAACTGCTTAACATATGGAAATCAATAAACATAACGTTACTTTAACAGAATAAAGGACAAAAATCTCATGGCCATTTCCATGGATGAATAGGAAACATTTGATTAAATTCAATGTCCCATTATGATTTAAAAAAACTTCAATTTAGGTATAGAAGAAACCTAAGTCAATACCAAAAAAAAGCAATATATGACAAGTTCACAGTGAGTGGGGAAAAACTAAAACTATCTAAGATAGAAGGAATATAAGATGTCCACTTTCATTACCATTATTTAACATAATATTGGAAGTTTTAGCCACCACAATTAGGTAAGAGAGAAATAAAGGACACTCAAATGGGAAAGGAGGAAGCCAGACTATCCCTTTTTAGATGATATGGTTTCATATGTAGAAACGCCTACCTGGGCATGGTGGTGCACACTTATAATCCCAGCATTCAGGAGGCTGAAACAAGAGTATTGTTGTGAGTTCAAGACCATCCTGGGCTACACAGTGAGCTCAAGGCCAGCCTGAAGTACACAGCAGCAAGACCTTGTCTCAAAAAGAAAAACTCCTAAAGACTCAAAAAAAAATTGTTAGAACTGATAAATGAATTCAGAAAAATTTCAGGATACAAAATCAACACTTAAAAATTCATAGCATTTTTTTAGTAATGTATTGACCAAGAAAGCAATTCCATTAAGAACAACCACCAAAAAATAAAATCCCTAGGAATAAATTTAACCAAGGAAGGGAATGATCTCTACAACAAAATTTATGAAACAATGCTGAAGGAAACTTAAGGCACACAAAAAGTATGAAGACATCTCAAGTTCAAAGTGTAAGAGTCTGACTGAACCAGAGCGACTCCATGTTGACCAGCAAACGACCTAGAGACTGTCGCTTCCCCATCCCTTATAGGATAACTAATGATTAATTGTGAATTGTTAGGTAACTGCTTGGAAGTAGCTGGGAAACGAAATGGAAACTGTAGTGAACACAGAGACCCAACATCAATCACGTCACTCCTTACTTGCCTGTAGTTGAATGTTCTGAACATTATAATCTAAGTTGTAAATGGAACAATGGATAATCGATCTGCTGACCATTAGTACACAACGGTCGAGTACATGCTTGATGAGCACTAGCTCAGATTCTTTGCCTTTGTCCCCTTCCTGTAAGTTTTGAGTATAAACCCCCCCATAGCCCTATATAAAATGGCCTGTTTCTGAGCTAGCTGCCTCTCTGAGCTGCTTGGCTTCGGGAGTGCCATCTGGCCAGATTAATAAATGTCTATTTGCCAACCTGCCTGGTGTGTTCCTTCCTGGGTGACTCTCGCTGTCCAACAAGGTCCTGGAGACTCGCTGATCTTTTGGGCCCAGCATTGTGGAGGCCTCTTGGCTGTTCACACTCCAGGAGTAAAAGTGAGACTTAAGTCTTACAAAAGCTTAGAAATATTATCATGAAACTGTAAGTTCCAAAGCCATTTACATATTCAATACAATCCCCATTGATGTTCCAAAGGCATTCATAACAGAATTAGAAAAGATAATCTTAAAATTCATATGGAACCATCAAAGACCTTGCACAGCCAAAACACACAGAAACAAAAAATACAGAGCCTCTCAATATCTAAACTCAAAATGTACTACATAGCTTTAGTAACCAAAACAGCATGGTGCTAGCAAAAAAGTAGACACATGGACTCTGGGAACAGAAGAAGAAACCCAAAAATAAATGTAAGCATCTGCAGCTAACTAATTTTGACAAATGTGCCAAAAAATGCATTGAAAAAAGGAAGTCTCTGGACAATGGAGCTGCAAAAACTGGAAATCCACATGGGGAGACTTTCTCTTCATAGTCAAATGCATCAATGACCTACATATAAAACATAAGACTATGGAACTATTAGAAGAAAACAGAGGGGAAACACTTCAAGGCAGAAAAATAACATTTTGGATAAGATTCCAAAGCACAAGGAAGCATCAGCAGAAATAGAAAATGAGAATATATCCAGCAAAGAACTTTCCGCACAGGAAAAAAATAAATTTAAAAAAAAAGTGAAGAGACAACCTTCAGAAGGGGAGGTAATATGTATGAATTATTCATCTGATTGAGGAGTAATATCTAAAATACACAAAGAACTCAAAAAGTTCAACAGCAAAAAAGTTCTGATTTTAAAATGGATAAACTCTGGGTAGACATTTTTCAAACGAAGGCCCAGATAAAGAAGGACATGAGAAAATGCTCAGCCCCTCCACTCACGAGGGAAGTACAGACCAAACCACAGCAAACCATGCTTATCAGAAAGGAAAGAAAAAAAAACCAGAAATGCCGGCAGGGTGTGGTGAAAGGGAAACCCACCCACTTTTGTTGCAAATGTGGATTAGGGCGGCCAGAATGGAAACCAGTACAGAGACGCCACGAAAGTAAAATGTAACCGCCAAATGACCCCCAACCCCGCTGGCGGCCAGGTGTCCAAAGGGAAGCCAGGGCATCAGCTGTACGTGCACCCCGTGCCTGTTCCCGCGGTACACCCAAGTGTCTGCGGCCAGTCAGTGGACAGAGAATGTGGTGTACACACAGCCTGTGCGAATGTTCAGCCTTAAAAAAAGAAATTATGTCATTTGCAACAAAATGGATGAAAGTGGAGCATAAAAGTAACTAGAAGAAGCCAGACACAGAAAGACAAATACTACACTTTCTCGCTTACATGTGGAATCTTAAAAAAGTTGATCTCACAGAAGTAAGGAGCAGAATGGTGCACCTGGGGGTGGGATGCCTGCCTGTGATCTTAGTAATCCCTGCATTCTGGGATTTCCCAGCAGGAAAATCTCAAGTTTGAATGCAGCCCAGGCAACTTAGTGATGAAGGGAGATCCTGTATCAAAAGAGGGGCATCTGAGGATGCAACCCGATGCAAAAACCCTGGCCTCAGTCTTCAATAGCAAAATGAAACAGATAAACAAAAGAATAACTAGTGATAACTAGAGACCGGGAAAGGGAGGGGACGTAGTATGGTGAGGGTGGTAGTTCCAGTGCTCTACAGTACAGGAGGGTGAATGCAGTTTACAGCAACCTATTATATATTTTATGAAGAATGAGAAGAAAGTAATTTGTAGAGTCCAAATAAATGAATAAATAAATGTGTTTAAAGATGGAAGTCTAACTACCCTCATTGTTGATTATATGCTATATATGTATATCACACTGTACCCATAAATATGCATTATCATGTGCAACTAAAAGTGAACTTTAAAAATGAATACACAAAATTATCTTGCCAAGAACTAATACAAGGATTGAATAGCAAAATCTTAGTGACCAAAGCTGCTCACCCTACACACTGAACTCCGCGAGGCACATTTCCCTGCTGAAGGTTTCAGACCATAATGATTAATGGTCATGTTTAGAGCTAAAATGGCCTGTCAGCTCTGCATTGTTCTCCTAACATCTACACACTCCCACTGATCTTTGAGTATGTGGGACAATGAGCCACTGGTAACTGCTTTTGTCTTCCATATACTCAGGAACAGTTTAATTCTTGAAGCTAAGAGCCATTTCCTTTCCACCCAGACTAACAGCTCTCACTCAGCATGTGGCTGGCAGTGTATGGTGCCCTGTGGGGTCTTCCACAAGTGCGCCTGCTCTGAAGGGAGCTCAGGGGGGTTACAGCACGATTCCTCTCCCCATCACACAGCCAAGCAGCCCGACTGACAAATGAGCAAAATCTCCAGTGAGAAAGTAGACAGGATCATCTCCTTGCAGTAGCATTCCCTGACCAAGGGCAAGACTGGGTATCTGAGAAGTGAAAAACTCCGTCTTCAGACGCGGGCACACACACGCGCGCCCGCACCTCAAAAACACCAAAAATTTGTGAGGCCAAAACTGATGAAGTAGATGGGTACTGTCCGCCTGGGATTAGACTAGTGGCGAATTAGAAGACAATGAGATGTGTCAGTTATTAAAATAACACAAGGCACGAATGGAGTTCAAGAAAGAGCGCAGTACAAAGCCAAAAGTGAGAATTCAGAATACACAAGTGAGTGTAAGATCCCACCACCTTTGCTGTGGCACTAAATCCGCTCATTTTCATTCACATTTGGGCATCCTGGCCTCTACGACATGAAGGTATAAATATATGAGACGAGGAAAGTTAACTTTCCAAAGATTTTAAATTATTTGATATAATTTTATGCAAAAATATTCACTGTGTCTCAGGCACAAGGTTTAATTTGTGCTTGTGGTGAAATCAAGAGCTCACTGACCGAAGTGCGCAGGCGCCTACTGCAGCCAATAGAAGTGCTCGTCCCTCCCACGCTGCCCATAGCCCGGGAGACACAGACAAGGCGTCCTCCGGAGATGGCGAGAAGAGAGCACCGGCGAACAGGAACAGTACTCTCTTATCTGCAAGAAAAAAGCTCAGTTTCTGTTTCCCCGAGTTTATTCCTGACTGGCTGGGGAGAGCGGTCAGCAGCGATGACTGTACTCTCGCCGCTGCTTCGCAGGTGAAGCACAACGCGGAGAGCAAAGCACAGCTCCTGGCGTGGCGAACCTCATCCCCTGGGGAGGGAGAAGGCCTGCTGGTGATGCCCCTCACCTTCCCCCAAAGGCCAACCACAGAATTCAGGGAGGGTCTTGGACTCCTCTGCTCTCATGAGTCAGTACTGAGCACAAGAAGTAAACTGCAGCTTCCCTGCCTGTGTGTGATTTCATTCTCAGGAGGAGAGAGGTCGGAAAACCAAACTGGTCAGAGATAACCTTCCAGAGGCGCGAGCACGGCCCCTGCGCCTTCCAGAAAAGCAGCAGCATCCTGAGCCTTCGCTGGAGTGAAACACAAGAGAGGAAAACTTCAGCTCTAGAATTAAACTTACCAAAGGAAAAACAAATTTTTGAGGAAATTTCACATTCCTAGTAATTTCCTAGCCTTAACCACGAAGTAACAACCGATGACTGGATTGCCCTTGTCCACTCTCGCCCAGCACCCACCACAAGCACACGTGTACAGGCAACATTCACTATATTTTACAATCTTTGAAACTTAAGACTCAGTTTTTTCAAGTGAAGTCCTTAGTTCAGAAAACATCAACTAACCTTTATGAGCATTCTGTCTGTGCCAGGCCCCTTTCCAAGTGCTTCACCTGCGTTACCTCTTTCAACCCTCATGAAACCCTTCTACAAGGAAGGAACAATTACCATCAATTATCATTTTCCACTTCATTTGGGGGATGAAGCAGAGAGGAACTTGTCTAATTGTCAGAATTAGACAAGTTAAAAAAAATGCCACAATCTAGGTTATAACCTGGCAATCTGCCTCAAAAATACAATTTTAATTGCTAGATAATATTCCTTCTGAGGAAACAAGTGAGAGCTACTAATGTACTCAGAAACCCAAAACACCTTAAGTGTTCTTGATCTATGTTATTGTTTGGTAAACAAGGAAACACAAGGCTATCATAATGGAATGTTCCAGAAGTATTTCAAATGAAACCTGAATACATGATAGAGCATATGTCCCCTGCCCGGATGCTCTCTCCTCTTCCCAAGAGAAAGTCCTCTGCTTGGGCACAGACACCCTGGAGCATCTGGGCTAACTGAAGGCTTTTGCTGTGACCATGGCAACCCTGGGCTTCTAGCTGTGTCTACTGCCTGGGATCAGGACAGGCAAGGCTCTCTCTGCCCACTGAGGAGCCAGATATTTCTGCAAATAGTGATTCCAGCAAAATAGCTCCTCAACAGGCTGTAACCCAGCTTTTCAGGTGAGCAAATTTTAGCTGTTTCATGTCTTCTTCAGGAATGAAACACAAGAAAAGGAAAAGGGGATGCTTTCAAAATGACACAAGAAGGACTTAATATGGTTTAAGATTCTCAAATAAAGGTACAGCGAAGTATACATGTTTTTGTTCCTTGGTTTATCTGATCTATTTTATCATTTCAAGGAATTTATATTACATCAATGGCAAGTTAAAGCATGTTATCATTAAAGAAAAAATAACTACAATAACAACAAATACATTTACACCTCCCAAGAAATGATTTTCTAGTTTGTGCATGAAAATAACCCAAATTGTTTCTGTGAATCAAGTGGTAGGGTCCTTCTTTGTTGGGGACCATAACTTTTTAATGTACAAATTGAAGGATACTTACTACCCAGTTTGGAATTGCTTTCGATGAAAATCCAAATTATAATAATGTTATTTTAAGTTATTGGTTACTCAATACTATTAACTTCCCTAAATGTTGATATATTTTATTATTTCATAAAATGTGGGATAGAGGTACATCAACACAATGAAGGGGATGAAGGGGATGGTGTGATCTGTATCAGAGAAGTATCTTCATTCTGTGTAATTTATCAAGAATATTTTCTTTCTTCAAAATGTATAATTGCTAATGTGAAATAAGAAGAAAAGATCTAAAGGGGAAGAGGAAGAGGGAGGGCTAGGGGAGAGAAAAGAAGGAAAAAATGTGAGAAAAAGAAAAAGTGGAAACAAAGTCTCTGTAAATAGAGAAGGGTAGATGGGTTGAAAGGAGGGCAGGGTATGGGGAAAAAATATGAACCAAGATACATCATGTAAAGGTGCAAGATCCTAAAGATGAATGGAACTTTATTGTATACCTAACATGTACGAATAAATTTAATGAAAACAGAATATTTTCCTCTTATATATATGCCTCTCTTTTACATGAAAACATAACAAAATGTGCAGAATAATAATGACCTTTCCACGAAATCCGATACATGACATAATTTTGATTCCACTGACCACTTGTGAACATTCATATCTTTGTCACTGATAATTGCCTTCTTTCTCTTTTCACCTCTCTGATCCACCATCCTTTCCAGAACACCAAGATTAATCTTTATCTCCCACTGACCAGTATTTTTCTGGTGAGAGACTTCCCTGTTCTCCAAGATTACAAACTCTCTGATAGCAGGAAAATTGTTATTCTAACATATTTAAGGATACTCAATAGGGTATCTTGGAAGCACTGTATAAATACCAATTCTATCAAATGATTTGTTTTTCACAACTCATGCAAAAGCTACCTCCCAGAGGATGGCTGCATTCCTCCACTGCAGGATAGCAGAGGTGTGGAGCTCCTTTCACCAAAGCAAGACACAGCTTTTTCACCAAAGCAAGACACAGACAGGAGAGCAGCAAGGCCCCACCCTGTGCCACTGAGGTGCACATCACACATACCCTGCCTGTGCCTGTGAGGGTGTTCGAGGTCCCACTGACACTGGAGTAGACAGACCGAGCCAACCAGATGGCCTCCCAGCATGGATGGGCATCACCTCACCCACAGAAGCCTGCAAGGGACAGAAGTCCAGGTAAGAACTCTTTCTTTCCTCTGCCTGATGGCCTTCAAGCTGGGTCCCAGGCCCATCCCAACCCATGAGTTCAAGACTAAGAACAAAATATTATCAGAGACCTCTGCAGTAGGTTCTGACCTCCTGCTTGGTGCTATGGTGCAAGGCTGAGAAAAAAACCAAAAAGACAGAACTAAGAGACAGAGGAAACCAGGGAGCCAAGATGGCCAGTGCTGCCCAATCAGCAAAGGCGCTGGTCAGTCCAAGCCACTGATTTTTATTGGTAATCAACTGGGGTAAAAGCGAACTACATGCTAAAGAGGAACTACATGTGAGGATACTAATGCAAGCAAGGCTTGTAAAGGACAAGACAAAGCACTCTCGAATCAGGAACAGAATAGACAAAATATAGGGCTGTAGTTAGAACCTTGTCCTTCTAGTTAAGAAGGTTTTAGCTGTGGAAACAGAACATGGATGGAAGTTACTCTGATCTTGGCACGTAGGCTTCAGCCAAACTTGCTTCTCAAAACAAGCCAACTGAGGGGTTCACTCTTCACAGCCTGCACTGCTCACAGCCTGCTCTCAACATAATCAGTATTGTGGTCCCCTAACAAAACATAAACCTTCCTGGCTTCTAGGCACTGGGTCTCTGATGTCAGCTTTGTGTCAGGACAATTTCTGAGGCAGTTAATCTATAAAGAAAACAGCTTTATTCCTGTTGTGGCTCTGGGGGTCCAGACCTAGACTGGGCAGCCCCGCTGCTCTGGGTCTCTGGTGCAGGGTGGGGACCACATCTTAGAGCAGACTGTCGATTCAGAGGCAGAGAGGACAGTACAGGCAGTAGCCCACAGGCCCCACTGGGGTGCACTCCATCACCTGACCATCACCCACAGGCCCTACCTCCCACAGTCCCAAACCACCCAAGGACCAGGCCCTGACACACAGACCTTTGAGAACGCTGTTGGCATTCACACCTGACACACACCTGCTCTCCTGGGTCTCCAGCTTGCCACATGTGGATCTTAGGCCTCTCAGCCTGTGACCTGATAGAGGAGCCAGCTCCTATCAGACTCCTCCCTCTTTCTACCTCAGGGTTTGAATCGCTTCTTTTGGTTTCCTTGTAGCACTGTTCTCTCCACTCCTTTCTGCCACCCTTATTCTCTATGAGGGTATGGAAGTATTTGCAGGGAAAGGAGTCAACTAGACGTAAAATGCAGGTTCCTGGCCCGGTACTAGAGGTATAGTACCTGGATACGTGAGGCCACAGGCCGGCAACCCCGCAGCTGCACTCGGGGGCAGACTCTACTGGAGAAGGCACAGCCTGCAGCCTCTGGAGCACGCACCCCGTCCTACCAGGGACAGTCAGAACTCGGCATTTCCTCTCCCTGGAGTAGCCCTGCCGGGTCCCTCCTGCACTTAACACCTGATCAGCACACAGCAGAGCCACGAGAATTTCCCACATCGTAACTTAGAAACAAGAACTTGTCTTATAATCAAATAAGAAGGGCTCTCTAAATTCCTTTATTTTGATCCATAAGTAAAGGAAGACATGTCATGAGCCAGAATGACCTCAGTCAAAGCTCATTTGTGCTTCTTGCTGAGTCATCTGACATAAAAGGAAAAAAAGAGAGAAGAAAAATTTCTTCTTCCTCATAAAAAGAGAAAACTCACGGATTAATATTTTTTCTTGGGTATATATTCACATGCTCAATATGCACACATAGCCCAACTAGGAATATTTTTAAAATAGCCCACACTAATATTATCTTTATTCTGACTATCCTTTTAAACTCGGAGAAAATGTTATTTATCTTATTTCTCCCACATTTTGGAGATACATCACATTTCCTCCATTAGTTTTCTCTAATAGCCATTTGCCCTGAAAACACCTCTGGGCCCACTGACTTAGGAGAAGTATTGTCTTTCAGGCAAGTAATTCTTTCTATAAAAGAGAAGGAGAGAAAAGCACCAGATGTGGCAGCACATGCCTGTAATCCCAGCACACTGAGAGGCTGAGGCAGGATGATATACTGCAAGTTCAAGGCCAGCCTGGTAGATAACAAGACCCTGCCTCAAAAAAATTTTTTTATATTTCAGTTTGCTTTTTAAATTTACCACTTAAAAGAAGCAAACTCCACAAGACAGAGAAGCCAAGTACAAGGGTAGTGACTTAGTAAAGCTACTCCACAAGGTTGAGGCAGGGTCCAAATCAGAACACAGGTGTCTAGATTAGTGTCAGGTCCACAGGCTCCATTGCCCAGCACACACACCTTTCTCCAGGAGGAGGTGACAGGAGACTGTCCTGGAAGCACACACAGGTGTGATTAAAAATAAAGGCCAGGTTGTTTTATGTGTTGTACTCAGCTGTGCTACATCTCTAGCAGGCTCCATCTTTCTGTTAACCAGACCAACTGTTTTTGGAGCATTCCTTTAGGGAAAATGAAGAAAAGTGGTACAGGTATATTTTCTCCATGAAGCCAGGGCTACCCAATGAAGATATTCCTTCTATCTTCATTTCTACCCACACCCTTACACAAAAACACAAAGAGCAGAGGAAGTACACAGAGCAGTGGCAGAACATTGGGTTTTAATCTTTGGGGATGAGGGTTTGAGACAAGATTTCACTATGCAGCTCAAACGGCTTGGAACTGACCATGTAGTCCAGACTGGCCTCTAACTCACAGCGATCCTCCTGCCTCAGCCTCCTGAGGGCTGGGATCACTTATTTTGACCTGGTTTCTCTCAAATGCACCGTTCACAGATAAATTTTAAAGCAGCACTTCCATTTAGGAACTTAAAGCATCTATCTTCTGTCTACACTATCGAGATTGTAGGCCATTTTGTATATAAACTTTATTTCTGGATTACCTGGATTCTGATCCTGACTCTATTTCATAGATAACAACTCTGGAAAAGTTACTTAACCTGCCAGTTTCCTCATCTGCACAACGGAGGTAATAATAGCTATGTTCATGGAGCTTATTGTTAAATGATTTTTTTTTTAATTTAAAGGTGTGTTGAGAGAGTCTCACTTACAGTCCAGCCTAATGCTCACTGTTTACCCCACGCTAGCCTGGAACTCAAGGCATTCCTCCTGCCTCAGCCTTCCAAATGCTAGGATTATAGGCGTGTGCCACCATAACCAGCCTAAATGAATTTAAAAGTGTCTAGCATCTAGGAAGTAAAAAATGAACATAAACAAATACAGTTTCATATCCAATGAGAAATAGCTTTCAAGTGGCCCATAACAATATCCCCTTAAGTCTAACTATTCTTTTACAAGTCAAAAATTCTAGGAAAATGTAATTTACTTTCTTGATTTTATTTTTCTGGAGCTACAAAAAGTATTTCCTTTCTTAAACAGAAACTGTCTCCATTTATTTTGCTCTTCAAATACCTTTGAAATATCTTTGATCTACTGCTTTTAAAGAAGTCTTATGCTGTAGGATAAGTAACTCTTCCAAAGGAGGAGGAGGAAGCAGAGGAGGAAGAGGAGGAGGAAGCATAACATTCCCATTTGCTTTCTAAACCTTTAATGCTTACAAGAAATGACATACTAGCTCTGCAAGATATCCTTTCAGAGATATTTTTTCTTACAAAGGAAATTATCCATTCAACACACAGATACACACATGTTCAAACTTAAATCCTTCACTTAAAGGATAACATCTCTACCTACCAACAATAACTCAGTAGTATCTTAAATAAAAATCTTGTTGTTTTTTCACGTCTAACTTTAATAAATTTAATTTTATATATTTTAGGTAAAAGAATTTTGTTCCAATCTCCTTCATACTTGCATCTTTTTTCTTCTTTTGTCCAAATCACCACAATTTGCAGGCACTTCCTGGTTAGCTCTACACTGCCTGGTAAGTTCCCTCTGTGAAACAATGGCCTCATAGGAGCCATCAATGGACCCAACACTCTTCCACATCTGGGGTCCGCTGTTCACTGATTCTCTCTCGCTCTCTCTGTTCACTGACTCTCTCTCTCTCTCTCTCTCTCTCTCTCTCTCTGTGTGTGTGTCTCTCTCTCTCTCTCTCTCTCTCTCTCTCTCTCTCTCTCTCTCCACTTCTCAGTCAGAGCTTTCAACATGGCTACCAGGCTGGTTGTCTCTCGGGTCCACACCCCACAGAAGCTCCAGGGCCGTTTCTTTTCCTGAATGTCAGTCACCACCTCAAATCCGGAACGTCCACCCACAACACGTTCCCCAGATAAACAAATATCCCTTCACAGTCCCTGTTTTCCATTTGTTTGACCATTCTCCTAATCTCCAAGTCTTCAAGCCTTTTAGAACCATCATCTTAGCAAAAATTATCCTAGACAAGACTAAACAAGCAAAGGTTACTCCAGCAAAGGGTGTGGCACTAGGGAAGAGAGGCCGAAACAAAGCGTGAGAAGGTTCATGAGCAATGGAAAGAGCTGGTAGAGAAGGCAGCTGAGGAGAAGGCACTGGCGGTCTGTGTTTTCTAAGTGAATTTATCCAGAGGAAAGCAAGCTCTCACGTCTTCAGGACTGAGGGCAGCTCTGCTACTTGGGCAGGAAGCCTGTCTCCCAGAGAACAGACAGAGGCGTCATCTGTGCCAGTAATCATATTTCTAACAGTGCTTGGAAGGACATTCCTGGTTAGTAAACCTGGCAAAAGACTTTCTAAAATGCTTAAATTTCAAAGAAGCAAAGAAAAACTTTGTAATCACAAGGCCTCTAACGTGAATGTTCTAAGACAAAAGAGGCAGAAGACCAGGAATGGGAAAGAAGCCTGTTTAAAGTTAGTCACGCCAACAAGAACGGAGCACTGAGGCTCCTTGGTCCCCAACAGAGGCATCACCGTGCTCTCCATCGGTCACGAGAAGCGCCTGCCATGTGCCTGGAGCCCCGGGCAGAACTGCTTGGCTCTCCCTGCACTGTCTCATCGTGTGGGGCAGCACATAGCATTTCATCCGCAGCAGAGCCTCTGACATCTCAGACGCACCATCAGACCTCCATGACCAGGAGAATAAAACACACGCTTGGCACCTCTTTTTGCGGCATGCATTAGTCAGTCTGCGCTGCCACTGTTGCATGTACTGGACTAGGTGGTTCAAACAACGGGACTAACTCTCGGTTCTGGAGCCTGACACCAGCAGACTCCGTTCTGCCTGGGGGTCTCTTCCTGCTCTCAGTCCCACTGTTCTGCTTTGCTCTCTTTTCCTCTCCTTAACAGGACACAAATCCCCCATGGGGTCGCCCTCAGTCTGATTCATTCTCCAAGGCCCCACCTTAAATACTATCATGCAGGCATTAGGACTCCGGCATCCCGAGGGAGAGGGTAGCAGCCTTCAGCCCACGCACAATAACAGTTTGTTTGGAAGATTATCTATATATTTTGAGCCATAGTGACTGGCAGCATAAGAATAGAAGCTCTAAATAAGCATATTTTCCTCAAAGTAGCTGGTTATCTTGACTGGGCTAAACACCAGGCAGCCTTTCAATTTAGAATTTTTATTTTCTAGACGGTCTCACTAAGTTGCCCAGGCTGGCCTCAAATTTGCAACCCTCCTGTTTCAGCCTCTTATGTAGCTGGTATTCTAGGAGTATTCTACTGCACCTGGCACAGTGGTTAAATTTTAGTGCCAATTTGTTGATTGGCTTGGCTGCTTCTACTCACATCTATCTGTGTGCTGAAGGAAGTGGGGTGTGGTGATATGGCCCTTAACTGGATGTGACATCATGGTGCTTATTACTCTCTCCTCAGTAGGGCCTCGAGTCTTGTGAGCTGGTAATCAGAGAGGTACGATTATCCTTCCCATGCAAAGCAGCGAGAACCTGAGGACAGAGCGGAAGGGGCATGCAGGCATGCTTCTCTGACAACCACAGCTCCAGGGGAGAGCACAGGACCCAAATTCATGTGTTTCCCAGGCTAGTAAGGAGCACACCCCACAAATGGCCACATGCACCTGGCTAGAGCGACAGCTGGTCTGCCCCAGTCCTGTCCGAAGCCCCAAGATAGGCCCAGAAGCTGAGGGAGAACAGGTGACACCCAAAGGTTCCACAGAACATCTCACCAGTGCGTGCGTGAACCAAACACTTGGCCTCTGACAGCGCAATCTGAGCGCCCTCGGCTTGGCCCTTTGCTTAGCGAGCCCTGCAACACAGCAAGTCATTCCCTGGTACCCCAGCCTGTGCATCCGCGTCCAGCTCTGCGTTCAGGTTTCTCCTGGTCAAAACCCTCTGAGAGCTCACCATCCGGGCTCTGCTCAGACATCACTGTGGTGAGGCTGTGTCTGTTACTAAGCCTGACAAGATCTCTTCCTCTCCTGGGCTCCTAGGACATCCTGTTAGTAGTCTTGTTTTGTTTTGTTTTTGGTTCCAGGGATAGAACTCCGGACCTTGTGCTTGTAAGGCAGGCGGCAGCAACACTGACCACTGAGCTACATCCCTGGCCCTTTTGTTAGTAATCTTATAAAAGTACTTTCTTCACTGTCTTGAATTATCATTTACATGCAGACATATCTAACTCTAGCGCTTTTAATGCACCTCATAAACCTGTCTCACAAAATATAGCTGTGTCCTGAAGGCGTTTACAGCACGTGGCTCTCTGGTCAGAGGCCAGGCTCACATCTCTGCGGCTCCCGGTGGCCTCGGCCTCGGGACGCGTGGAGAAGACTCCAAGATGACAGCCTCTCCCGCGTGGCCGACGTGAGCAGTGCACCCAGGAAATCCGTCCTCCTCGAGCGCCACACTCATTTACTTTATACAGATAAAGACCAGTCTGATTTTCAAGGGTTTCCCAAAAGTGAGTTTTCAAAGCCTCTCCTGATCTTCGCTTTTCATTTGAAAATAACATCTACAGTGGCCCCGAGTCTGCCCCGTGGCTCCCGCTGGGTACTGGCCACATCCTCTCACATTGCCACGGCTTGGTGGTGCCCATGAGAGTAGGCCACCCCGGGGCAGCTGGCAGTGTCTGGAAACTGAGGGCTGAAACGCTGGAAACAGCCTGCAGGGCAGCAGGGCCCCCAACCCAGAGCCCCCACTCATGGCCTCGTGCGGAGAGACACCCCACTCTCGTTCTTTGTGGCGTGGTGAGAAAGCCTTGCCCTCGGAGCTGGCACTGGACGTCACCCGGCAGCTCCCAGGGCAGCTCCCTTAAGCAGAAGCCCTTAAGGACATGCACCTGACACTCGACACATGCTTGCTCTCATCCAGATTTCCTCAGTGCTTGAGAAGTTGATCCTCATTAATCCTTCAATGACCACTGCTACTCTCCAGATGGGGAAATACATCACTGAAGAAGCTGAGTCATCCGTTCAAAAGCACAGGCTAAGAAAGACCCAGGACTCAGACACACGTATTTGGATTCCAAGGACTCTTTTAGCCAATGAACTGTTACCATCTGAACTCGATCAGAGCTTAGCCCACAACCCCCAAGTTTAGACTAAGGTCTTAGATACAAGGACACCATGCACACTTTAAAAGGAGCTAATGAATGTTGGAAAGCAGCGCATCAATCCAACGCCACAGTGCAGATCTCCAATATCCCTGACACACCACACACAAAAGGCTTCAACCGCAGTGCGGGGCAGCTGGGGCAGAGGATCCTTCAGACTTCAGGTCGTGGCGGGTGTGGCCATGAGGGACCCAGTGGCTCAAGCCCTCCTCGCCCTCTGTGCTCTGCCTCACCGCAGCCCAGAGCCGTGAGTCCAACCGGTCCTGGGACGGAAACTCTGAGACTGAGTCAAAGTGCTGTGTGCTTTTTTCTTATAAGCTGGTTGCTCCAGGTGCTTGTTACAGTAAGAGAAATTTAGTTAGTCCATCTGATAAACTGGGTCCTGTCATCAAAAACCCTCAACTTTGCAACATTATCCTAAGTGTTTTACACAAAGGCAAATGAGACAGATTCCCTGGCCTAGAGAGAACATGCTCATTTGACCCACTGAAGCTAGTGCCAGTCTAACCTGTAAAGGAGGCGTGGTTTCTGCCACGCATGCGGCATATGGCTGCCTAGGCTGGCGCAGGTGGTCTGGCCACCAACTCTCCAGGGAGCTCCAGGGGACACTGGGACTCTCACTGGTCCACAGAAAAGCAGTAGGCTGGGCCTAGGGATGCATGCACTCCCCGTGGAACTGCTAGAAATAAATCTGGCTAAGTACGGAGCAAAAAGGAGCAACAAATAAGAACCAAGATACATCATGTAAAGGTACAAGATCCCCATGAAGAATGTAACTGTACTGTGTACCTAAAATGTACCAATAAACTTAATGAGAAAAAAGTAGTAACAAGATAGAGACTTTGAGAAGAGCCAAACCTCCATGTGCTTTATGACGCTGACTGGTGTCCTCAAGGCGCAAGGTGGCGGTGGAGGTCTTTATCAGGGCGTGACACGGTCACAGATCTACCTTCTAAAGATGGCGAGGGCGGCTGAGTATGCATGTATTGGAAGGGAGCCAGACTGCGCAGGCACACACTGCAGCGATGCACACAAGAAGTGACAAGCACAGGGAGAGCAACACATTCCCTGTGTACTGAAGATGCTGCTGACCTGAATTGCTTCCTAAAATTCACAACCCAACACCTCACCATTAACAGAGCACATGTGCACCCTCATAAATGTCTTGCTCTTCAGCCAAACACTTAGCACTTCCGCAACTGCCCGTGGACTTCGTGACAAAGTCTACGAGCGATGGTGAACATTTTAGAGACGAGTGTCCGAACTGTAACCCAAACCCCCACTTATTTATTGCAAAGCACCAACACTGCAATTAAACCTGAAAACTGAGGTTTTAGTTTAGAAAAAACAACTCACACATTAACAACTTTTGCCTTAAAAGAAAAACGTGTGCCATAGGTTCACCACCACTGGTCTAGACCTGATTCTATAAACATCCCAAGGAGACCAGCCTTGCACAAGAGGTGTTAAAGAATTTAACAGCAAGAAAGATTTAGAATTGTTCAAAGAATAATGAGCAATCAGTGACAAGCCCTAAATCCCCTCACACATGCCCTCGAGGTGAAAGGAAAAGTTATTCAAGGTACTTGTCAAAGCACTAAGGCAGGCTTCTCTCAGGGCCATCGCCATAGGTGGAGGGAGCATAGCAGTGGAACCTTGCAGTGGGAGAGAGAAATTCAACTCTGAATGCATCGTGGGCAAGCAGGGATTTATAACCACAGACCTGGAGAGGCGGCCAGAGGGGAGTTGCCAAGAGGAAACATCAGGGAGGGAGGTTCCAGCTAAACCAACCTAAAGGATTCTTGCTGAAGATGGGGTATCAAAGAGGGCCTGCTACTACCCGAGACAGGTTGCTAAATGACTCACAGGACTTTTTTGCTAGGACTGGATTCCAGAAGGAAGGGACCACAGGGACCCAGGAGATGGTCCAGGGACTCATATTTGCTCAAAGAATCTTTGTCGCCTATGGTGGGCTTTCAGTAACTCTGGCAGAATAAAGGCTATAATTTAAGGTCTTCTTTCTGGAAATTCTCTACAATGTTTAATCTAAATCCTACATAATGTGGTTAGAGATCATTCACCCTTTTTTAAAAATTATTATTTATTCACATTTTAGAAGTCACAGAGATTAATATTTATCTCCTTGGACTTAGGCTTTCTTGTAACAATTTATTTTTAATTCCAAATTAAGAATTTTTAATTATGAAAGTTTAATATTATTAATAAGCTCAGATATCTATAACTAACAGAAATAAGTGCTAAAACACAGGAGTTCCTTAAAGTGGATACCACCTCATAAATTCTTTCTGCCTCTCAGAGCTAAACGGATGAAAACTTTATTAAAATCATGTGCTGGTCTTGCCTAGATCTTTGTATACACGTCATTTTCTTAGGGATCCCTCTTCCTTCTCCCCACCCCTTGTGTGTGTGTGGAGAAGCACTGGGATGGAACCCAGGCAAACATTCTATCACAGTGCTGTATATAGCCCCAGTCCTTATTTTATTTTTATTCAGTCTCACTAGGACCAAGCGGGCCTCAAATCTTTAATCATCCTGCCTCAGCCTTCCAGGTAGCTAGAATTACTGGCGTGTGCCACTGCAGCAGCAGGGAGAATTTTTTCAACCCTCCCGGTAAAGTTAGGAACCTCTGCTGATGTACCCAGTACGTCCCTACCCTGAACCTTATTATCCTTAGAGAAACATTTTTTAATGACTTTTCCTCCTGCCTCACTTGCCCCAGAAATGCATCATAGCCCCTTTCGTGACCTCATTCCCAGAGCCAAACTTGGTGGCTGCTCACAGGAAGTACTCGGTCAATATTTCCAGTGCATGATTTAAACAGCTCATTCATCATCCAAGCTGTGTATAAGGGATTTGAGATGGAAAAATAAGCAGGAATGGTAGCAAGCGGAGACTGAGACTTACTCTTTTCTACATACTTGTTCCATTATTTGGATTTGGTTATTATTGGCAGGGTTTTTATAAATAATGTAAAATATTTTTTAATTAAAATACAAAAGATTTTAAGTGCAACAATAAATACATTTCTTCTTCTATTTAATAGACCTCTGAGAGAGAAAACACAGTTGGAAAAAAGAGAACACTTATTGATTCATAAATACTAAGAAACTCTTTATTTCTTAAGTATAATTAGACATAATTGTTAAAACATTTCCTGGTCCAGGGACATAGCTCAGTGGCACTGCACCTGCCTGGCAAGTGCAAGGTCCTGAGTTCCCTCCCCAGTACCAAAAAAAAAAATACACAAAAAAAGGAAAATATTTCTTTCTTGAGAACCTTTCCATTTTAAAGCTTTCAGAGCGTCCTTCTGATTCCCCAGTGTTCTTGAGACAGGCACTCACTCAAATAGGTGGAAAGGAAGAGCTTTATGTTAAGCTGCACTGCCTCACTGGAACCCTTCCTAGCACAGCCTGTCTGTGACCGTGATCAGAAGTTCTCCACACCTCATCGACATCTAGGGACGTCTTCCTCGGCCTGATCAAAGGTGAGCGGCTCTCTATTAAAATCCAGTCCTTCATAAGGCCTTATTTAGTCACACCTGTCTTCTAACAAAGCACACATTTATAATCCCCATATATAGCTAGCATTCCCCCATTATGCCCTATTAAGAAACAGCCTGCAGAGTGGCAGCTTGGACTGTGAGGATCAGCCGGAGTCCAGGGCCTCGCAGGTGCAGGTAATTGGCATTGTTGAGGTGCTTTCACGGCAAGTGGACCCTGGCTCTTCTCACCTCTGCTCTGCCCCTCAATACCAGGGACCTTAGCAGCACTGGCAGCACACCCTCAAGCGTAGCCTCTGAAGCCAGGCCAGGGGAGCACAGGTCCCTTCCCTGCATGCCTCTTCTGGGAGACAGGAAACCTTCTCAGAGGACCACAGCCTCATCTCCCCAGGACACCCTTCCTAAACTAATTGCTGGCGAAGTGCATAGAACCCACTGGAGCCATAAAGAGCCTCCTCCTCCAGGGATGAATGGCTGCCTGACATCTGGAAATTTTCTTGGGTCTTTTGCAAAGAGATTAGGGAAATGGGGATTTGGTAGTAAACCAAATTCTTCAGTCTCATAAATATTTTTGTCTTGATTTGTCCATTTTATGGAGGAGATTAATGACCATAATTGTTAGGTAGAGCTTCCTCCTCTTTCAGTGCATATCTTAAGTAAGAGTAAAAAGGGGCAGAGCTCACCTGCTGGCCCAGTTACTAGGGAGGCTGAGGCAGGAGAATGACTTAAGCCCTAAAGCTCAATACCATAGTGGTAAACACGAGATTCCCCCTTCTTTTCAAAAAAGAAGCCAAAAAGAGTAAAAAGTTGTTTTAGTCATGTATTCCATGCATTATACAAGAGGTCGGTGATAGAATACCTGCTTAACAAGTGCATGATTCCTGTGGTCGTGGAGTTTGTCCTGCAGTAAGGGATGCAGACAAAAAGCTGGCCAGCTGGTAAACTCATAACTGCTTTCCAAATGAGCTACTGAAAAGCCACCATAGGGAGAGGGTGGCGGGAATGATGAAGAAATAATGTCTGCTGCCAAGCCCCTCCTCCCCCTTGTTTTTGCCACAGGATGTTCTGCCCCAGCAATGTAACTATCTGTACTGTGCTGTTCCCGATCAATGTGTCCAAATGTTCTGGTCAAACAATGTAACTGTGCTGCCAATGTACCTACAGTGTCAACAACGTTCTGTTGCCTGGGGATGTAGTAGCTCAGTGGCACCACACCTGCCTGGCCAGCGCAAGGTCGGCTGCTTTCATTGCCATTTGGGGCTCAGACTTTGGAGTACAAACGCCTGAGTCCACTGAAGAATCCATCCACCTCTCTGAGTACCACTTGTCTTCCTCCCTGCCAGAGACCTTTGGAGAGCCTAACACAGGCTGTAGTGCTGGGCTGTCACTCTTGGCTGTAACAGGAAAGAGGGCTCTTAACGGTGGTCAGGCTCAAGAGGGGCTGGTGCCCTGGGCAGCATCAGACAGGACAGGGGCCCTTGGGTTGAAAGGGTCACCTTCTGCTCTGTCTCCAGAGAAGAAAGCAAGCATGCCTGTTCCAGGCGTGGGTAAGTGGCAGCAGCTGGGGGTGGGGAGCCCCTCCAATGAGCTGTACATGTTCAGTGGAGCCAGACCCCGGGCGCACAGAGGCACAAGAGGAACCCACTAAAAAGGAAAGGAAGAAAGCATGGAAAGTCCTGGAAGGCACAGAGTGAGCAGTGCCGCTGGACTAGAGCAGCCCTGGGGACCTCTGGGACTAGAAGGAGGAACTTCAAAGGCATCAGGACTCTCAGGCCTGCCTGACCGCTGCGCACCAGCTCAATTCCCACAGGCTTTTTCTTTGAAATGCGACATTGCTGCAGGCGGCTCTGCAGGCAAAGGCTTGCAATCCCAGGAAAGAAAGCGGACAATTTCCTCCCACTTCCCTCCAAAATGAAACAAAACAAAGCCTGGTTGGCAGACCCGAGCTAGCCACTGCAGCAGGCGAAGGAGCACTATTACCAGCCCTGTGTCACAGCCAGGGAGCAGCCTGTCATAGGGAGAAAAGGGCAGTGGACAGAGACGACAGGCCCACACACAAGCTCTCCAAAAGGCCACAGCTAAATCCACGCTGCCTAAAAAAGATCAGCCACAGTTAATTTATATAAATAAACTGCAAAGCTCCTCGACAATTCCAGGACTGAAATTCTAACTCTGTTCACAAAGGAAGAATCCTGGCAGCTTGGAGGGAAGGCTTCCCACGCCTATCTGGAATCTTTCTTCCAGTGTAGAGATTCCAGGAATCCGGTGTTCCAGTTTATTCCATGCCCAATTCCAACCCTCATTAGAGCTTCATCTCCCTGCATCTTTCTACAAATCTCAAAATGTCACACTTGTATTTCTACTCTAGCTATTGGACACTCCACAAATTTGGGTGAAGATGAAACACGACAAAAATATAATTAAAATCGCTACAACGGTCAGCCTGATCTCTGTCACATATCATATAATACACTCTCAGTTTTGATGGAAGTGTTAATGGCTTTTCTAATAGAAAAAGACCTTGCAGCTAACTATAAAATTCAGTTTCAATTCGGACAGCACCACCTGCAGAGCCATTATGAAATGTAGCAATTCAGAAAACCAAGCAAGCATGGCGTTCACTCTGAAGAGAGGAAATAGAACTAAGAGGTCACGTTCTTGCTTGTTTTCCTTCCATCAAACCTACACACACTGCATTGCAGTCTTCTGCAAGTATATTTTCCAGAAAATTACAATGTCTAGGCTTCAGAATTTCAGCTGTACTCACAAACCTTGAAATCTAAAGGTTTAGCTTAAAAATGTAAAACAGGATGTAAAGGCATTAAAATGTTTTACTCCTTATCCTCTCTCGCTTCATGACTTTAAAAGCTAACGGGACAACTTACACCTTTGGAGAGACACCACAGCTGGAGCCATAAGGAAGCATGTAACTATATATTAGAATGGGGGGGGGCTTTCTTAATTTTTGCAATGTCACTAGCTCCATCCAGCCCCAATATTTTGGTTAAAAGACGTATTTGTTGGTCAGCCTCTGCAGTACGTTAAATGGTTCCTACACCTTTAACTGATTAGCTCAAGTATGCATTCCGTTCAGAAACCAGAGCCCTGTGCAGTATGACCTCACCAGTACGGCATCTGTGCAATTATCTTTGAGATAATGAGCCTTTTCATCCATAACAGAACAACAACCTCTCACTTGGATTGTGCAGATCAGAGCCAATCTGCTGCACACCGGGGTGCCTGCCATCCCCTTTGTAACAGTACCTTATTTTCAAGCTAGCCTTTCACATTCTGAATTAATTAAAGTGTTTCCAGATTAAAAATTAATGAATTCACTTTAGCATCACTTGGGGGGCTAATAGGCACAAAATATCACCCAAACAGTGCCTTGGATCCTAACACTACAACAGGAAGGAAACTGCACTGTGGGATTTTCTGACCTGTCACATTCCAACTCAGTCCTGATTTCGCTTACTTGGAAAAATAGAGCCTCAGAACGAAAAGTGGCAAGTGGTTACTTATCCTGATATATTCTCACCTCAGTGAAAAGTCAGTCTGTGGTCACCCAGCTTCCGGTCGGGTGATCACGAGCTTCCTGCCTTTACCACAAGCACCCGCTCCTCACTCATTTTCTGCCAAGCGGCCGCGCCTATTTTTCAAACTGAATTCGCCTCAACTCTTCATGCAACGCCAACCAATGTGGAAATCCTGGAAGGACTGTGAGGCAGGAGAGACAGGGCTACCGGTGATGGCTGGTGACCAAGAGTGACAGCCAGAGGCCAAGGGGAGAAAACACCTCTGGGGCAAAGAACCACTGCAGCAACCTTCCCCACCCCAGAAAGGCTCCGCCTGTGTCGCTCTTCCTCACACAGGCTCTGCTTGAGGACCGAGACAGCACAGCTCTGCACGGTGAGACCTGACCTCAGCTCCTGAAACCCTTCATCCACACAAGTGCACAGGGATACGTGAGAGAGGACGACACTGCCAGGCACAAAATGGGTCGAGTGCAAAGCCACACGGGTGCACGAGCACGGCGCTTCAGCCGCACACATCTGCATTACGTGCCTGCCCCGCCCCTCACACGTGTGTTGATGCGGCCCCAGGACGCACGGACAGAATCACCATGCCCCAGTCTCGGGCTGCTCTACCTGGAGGAACCTGCTTTGCTACTGTGACTCTGGGGCAGCTGCATCCTGTGTGGATTTCTGGACCCTTTCTTTACTAGCTCCTGTTCACCATGCCTGATACCCATTTTTACCAAGTTAAAGAGCTCCCAGAGCCAGTGTCAGCTGTGGGGAGAAAGTTGGTGGACTTCAGGGTGCTCTTGGCTTGGGCGTGGGGATGCTCAGCAGGTAACTAAAAGCAGAGAGGAAAGCTTGGTATTTGTGCATTCACTTCAAATCCGTCTCCTTTATCACCTCAAACCTGCACATAGGGATGGCAGTGTGATAAGGAGTATTCACCCAAAGCCAGGAATCCTCCCCTTGAAGGCCTCTTACATATCGTGAGAATAACTAAGATATTTTCAAGATTTGCAGGGACATAACCAACAGACTGTCACTGGTCAGTTTATACTGCACAGCACCTGAGTATCTGATCGTTGCTCGAAGCCTTCAGTCACCCTAGATTCCAGGAACCGTGACGCCTCATAGGCTGGTCACTGCACTGTGACTCATCCTTAAGCTAAAGCTGTCCTCTTATGGATCAAAATGTACACCAGACGCTGTGAGATAGGACGAAAAGGTCCACAGGGGAAAGGGAAGGGGAACTGGAAGGGGAAGGGGAAAGGAAAAATATGTGAAAGGGGAAAAGTCTCTGTAGATGGGGGAGGTGGACAGGTGGAAGGGAGGGCAGGGGATGGGGGAAAATAAGAACCAAGATGGGCTATGTACGGCGCCAAGCCCACTGATGAATGTCATCCTACGGAACACCTACAGCGTACCGACACACTTGAATAAAAAGCGGTCCTCTCACAATAGGACCCAAGTGGTCCCTCACGCGATGACCCCTGTGGGCCACTGTGCAGACCCGGGCTTCAGAACAGCTCACGGTGTGATGCAGACCTCTTCCTGTGCACTCTCGGTGCCCCTCCCTGTGTAACCTCAGGTTCTCAGAAGGACCCGCTCGACTTCTCCATACGGCAAGAGTGCTTACATTTCTTTCCCGTTCTTCATCATTACTATTTCCACTTGATATTTGGGGTGAGCAGCTGGACTTGACGGGATGGAATGCCCTAATATCAGGCCTCTCTGCCCTAAAACTTCTCACCCATGAGTAGGCTCATACCTGATACCATGGATTCAGAAACAGATGAACCAGAAAAGAGAACACTAATTTGTTTACTGCAAGTTCTATGATCTGACATGGAAGCCTTCTTCAGGAAGCAAAGAGCATAAGAATTGGGAAAATCTGTGTATTTTTTTAAATCAGTTAAGACTGGACATATTCAGACATAAACTCCTTAAATAACAAAGTGCTTAAGTTGTTCTGCAGCAAAGCCTCTAGAAAAGCTTTCCAAGACCATACACTGAAAAATGGTTGGAAAATGGCTGTTCAAGAATGGATCTGAGGGAAAAATCCTGGCCTCCTCCAGCTCTGAGGGTGTCATTTCACCATCACAAGCTCAAAATACCCAAGGCAGAGCAGCAGAACTTAAAACTGCTCACAGCAATAACACAGAATCCAGGCAGAGGTGGGAGGAGTGGACCTGCACCACACAGAGCCCTAAACCCGCCTTCTGGCCACCTGAGCACAAGCAGCCCCTCCCCACCCTCCCCAGTCCATGGGGAGACAGATCTGAGTGAGACTTCTCTGCCCACCTCATGTCAGCCTCAGTGAAAGCTTTTTATTTTAAAAACGAACTGGTCCCATGCTATGGGCCGCTGAGTGTGTCGGGAAGTGAGCTCCTGTGAGTCGTCACAGACAGAACCGGACGGCAGCGGTGCACTTTAATGGGAGGAATCTGGGAAGAGGGGCTTGGCGGGGCCTGCTCCTTCAGGTCCTTGGGGTCCCTGTCTTTGAGGGAGAGGTTGCTCCCTTCCTCCACATACAGGAAAGATCCCTTCAGGATGAAGGTTTTTGACCTACTTTGGAGGAAGACCAGAGAATCGTTTAACATCCTGCTCTGGGCAAGAAGGGTAGAAGACAAATGAGACCTTCTGGCTCCTGCTTTTTTCTTAAGTGTGAAGGGGCCATATTTTGAGAGAGTGAGTCCTGAACCTCATCAGGGTAAAGCACCCCTGGGAAGTTTACTAGAGCCTCACTTCTGTATAAGGCTTTCTTATGAGTAAGCTGACATGGTAGAGCCCAGCTATCTAAGTGCTTTAAAATCACCTTGAATGACACAGCAGTCAGAGCTGTCTGCTTCCTTTTTTTGCTTGGTTTGACTTAATAAGAGACGGAAGCCAAGGCAACTGATATTCAACATTCTGTCTTTGCTCCCTTTGTCTTAATCAAGTTGCTTTTCGTTGTAACAAACAGAAATCTATTCAAAGTAGTATCACAAAAAAGGAATTTTACAAGATTTAGTGTAACCAAGGGTCATAAAAATTAAATCAAGGACCTGCAAAGAAATCAGAAAGCAAAGTCAGCCCCCTCTCTCTACTTCCTCCCTCCCTCCCTCGGGCCCTCCCTTCTTCCCTTCCCAAATTTTGCAACTGAGAGAGAAATGACTATTAAAGTGGTTTTTGAGCCCCAAACCTATTTATGGTCATGAAGACAATGGTTTTTGTTTTACCAAGGCCATCAAACAGCAGAACAATGTCCCCACTTGCCTGCGTGCCTCAGGCTGCTCGGCACTGATTCTGGCCAAACACGGGCACTTAGTCCTAGCAGATTTACCACCACTCAGGTGTTCCAGGAGCCAAGCCTGTAGCACATGACCATACATTTGCCCCCGACTGTCACATCTTTATTCTACTTGTGAGAGTTTGCATCAAAACCGATATCCAAAAGCTCGTGCTGTTGGAGAAGAGACTTTCAGAAGGTAACGACCTTCATCAATGGATTAATCCAGTGATGAGCCCACAGCTGAACGTGCTGTGAATCAAGGCCTGCTTAGAGCCACAGTGGCGTCAGATGGAAGGTGGATACTGTCCAGCCCCTGCTTCTTTCTTGCTCTTCTGCTCTCTGCTTGCTGGCTGCCATGACGTGAGCAGCTCCCCCCACACACTTCCCACCATGATGTTTCTGCCTTGGAGCCAGCAGACTATGGACTGAGTCCTCTGAAACCATGAGCCCAAATAAACCTTTCTCTTTTAAATTCTGCATGTCAGTTATTTTATGCCAGCAATGAAAAAGTGGCTAATATATCACTCTTAAAAATATTTTCCTGGATGGGGGATTTAGCTCAGTGGTTCTGCCGCCTGCCTCACAAGCACAAGGTCCTGAGTTTGATCCCCGGTAGCAAAAAAAAAAAAAAATTCCCTCCAATCAAACTAGAAAAATATATAGCACTAATTTAGCCATAGATGAGCCTTAAATCTCTTAAGGAAGGAAATGAAAAGAAACAGAGTATTTTCTCTCGCCACACTGAACTTGACATATTACTTCAAGCCTCCTAGATCAAGAGGGGAATTGGAATCAAATTCAGCTGGAATAATGATAATTCATTTCTAAAATCACAGCCAGGCTGATTAAATCACATAGAAGTCATATAACTCCTTTGCCCTTTTAAAAATAAACTTGTTGCTGCCATCAACTAATTTAAGAAAAGGTTTTTTTTCTCACATTAGAAGTTATTTATATGATTATTTTACATGTGGCAATAAAGTACACATGTAATATAAAATAGCAAGAAACTATTAATAGTTGATGAGCCATTACATTTAAAAAGAGAGCTATGTAAGTCAGATGCCATTTTGATGTAGAGATCACTTGGGGTTTTTTCTTATTTGGCAACAATAAACTCTTGTTCTGAGCTATTATTTTTAGAGACAGTCGAGTTGAACCTTGTAAGGACTATGACTTGATATTTTAAGGGACTTTTCCTTTGAAGAGGTCAAAGTAAAGGGATTTAATGAACTTACATGAACTGAGGCAGTAAAGGAAAACTACACACTGACCTATCAGGAAATTCAAGACCTAGAGCTGAAACTGTTCCAGTGTAGGGAACAGAACTGCATCTGTTTTATTGATTACACTAGGTTTTTTCTGTAAGGTAACCTTAAGTTTTTTAAGAACAACTGAATCGGTGAGATTTTCAGTCAGGTGAACATGCATTTTGAAACATTTCTGCCACAGAAAATAGTCCTGTTATTCCTGTTCTGCCAAGTACATCTTTCTTTTTTTTCTTCTTCTTCTTTTAAATTGAATTTATTGGTACATTCTAGGTAGACAGTACAGTTGCATTCATTACTGGGATCTTGCACCTTTACATGAC
Source organism: Fukomys damarensis (assembly GCF_012274545.1). Classification (NCBI taxonomy): domain Eukaryota; kingdom Metazoa; phylum Chordata; class Mammalia; order Rodentia; family Bathyergidae; genus Fukomys; species Fukomys damarensis. The sequence continues at coordinate 79,856,301 of NW_022900950.1, read as the reverse complement.
AGGTCTTGGTTCTCATTTTTCCCCTTGTCCCTGCCCTCCCTTCACCCCCTCCTCCCCTCCCCACCTTCAAACACTTTAATTCCATTTTTAGATTTTCTCATATTGTTTTCCTTTTCCCTTGTTCCCCTTCCTCTACCCTTCTCACTGTCCATACACCTTTGGTCCTTTTCTTCCTATTTGCTAATTAACCTGTTAGGATCTTGAGTACTATTTTAGTTTTTCACACCAGAGAAACTATTCGGTATTTGCATATGTGTGACCTATTCATTTCACTTAGGAGTATATCCTCAAAATGTACCCATTATCCTATGAATGAATCTACTTTCTCATTCTTTATGGCTGAGTAGTATTCCATTTTATAGAAAAACCACATCTTCTTTATCCAGTTTCCAACTGATGGGCAGATGGACTGTTTCCAAGTTTTAGCTATTACAAGCTGTGCCACTATAATCATGAGTGCGCATATCCAAGTACATCTTTCTAATCCTCTTCTATAAACTTCCAAATGGAATTTGAACTTTGATATCCGTTACCCTTATGAATCACTCCAAAATGTAGAACCCATGGCTAAAGGTGGAAAGCTGAATGCATAGAACTTATATAATAAAGCTAATCCCCATAGTTAATAAATGAAAAGTACTGTACTAAAATTTCCTGGCCTAAGTACAATGCTGAATGGGAGTTTATACGTCATTACTTACCAATTACTTGACACTGGGATGAAGTCAGTATTTGAATGAGCCGTGAGGGCCACCTTCACTTCCTTCCACCTCTGCTGGGGCAGTCTCAGGGTAACCACAGGCTTGTGTGAAGCCACCTCTCAACTCCGCCTGCATCTCTCCCCACGCCTCCACCCCATCCAAGCCTACATCCTTCCCTCACAGCTATGACGACCCTCCAGGGCTCCATGCCCTCCTTGTTTCTCTTATCATCTAGAGTGTGGAACAATGCTGTATCCGTTTTACTCACCAATCCCCAGAGAACAGCTCACCCTCAACAGCAGTGGACACTATTTCCTGCTTCCTTACTTCCTGCATGTCTTTTTAAAAAACTCAGTCATTACACACGATGTGAGTCTCTGTTCCCTTTCCTCTGGAAGACTAATAAGAGAAGGCCCTTCCTCATCTAGCTGCCGCCTCACTTACCCTCACGGGCCACACATTCCCATTACTCTCCCAGTGCTGCACTCAGACCGTGCAGGTGGGCTGACCCAGCAGACTGTGACAATAGTTTATTTTTCTTATTGGGCCAGAAACCTTTGCCAAAAGAGATCTTTGTATTTCACTAAATGTGGTATAAAAAAAAATGTAGTGCTGCTATAACAAATGTAGCAACTTTGTGGTTATACATTTAACAACAGCTATAAGGTCAAGTAACATAAACATTATACACCGATCAAAATAAAAATATTCCCAGTAATAAAAATATTATTGGTGAAACCACTATGGAAATCGGTATGGAGATACCTCAAAAAACTAGCATTAAAGGTTCCATTGGACCCAGCTATTCCCCTGCTGGGTATCTTGCCAAAAGAATTAAAAGAATCATACCACAGTGATATATGTGCACCCATGTTTATAGTGGCACAGTTTGTAATAGGTAACACTTGGAAACAGCCTAACTGCCAATCAACTGGAGACTGGATAAAGAAGATGTGGTTTTTCTGTAAAATAGAGTACTACACAGCCATAAAGAATGGGAAACTAGAGACAGTTATAGCTAAATGGATGCGCAGTGAGGCCATACTCCTAAGTGAAATAAATAGGACACATGTGTAAATACCAAATGGTTTCTCTGGTGTGAAACACTGAAAGTGTAAATAACGATCAAAATGTATAACTGATGCTGCGAAATGAGAAGAAAAGGGGCAAAAGGGCTGTAGGAGGTTAGGGGAAAGGAAAGAAGGGAATGGAATTGACACGAGGGAAGGAAGAACAGAAACAAAGTCTGTGTAAACGGGGAGGAGTAGAGGGGTGAAAGGAGGGCAGGATATGGGAAAAATGAGAACCAAGATACATCCTGTGAAGGCACAAATTCCCAAGATGAATGTCATTGTAATGTATACCTAAATGGGCCAATAAAATTGATGAATAAAAAAATCCCACCTCTGAAAATCTCTATTTTTAAAAATAAATCTTAATTTTTTTATTTTCTTCAGGCATTACGGTTTCAATCTTAAATGTCCCCAAAGGGCCATATTACAGGCTTGGTCCATGCAGAGGTGCATGAGAGGTAGCGGAACCTCAGAGCACAGTTCAGGTGCAAGGAACTGCACCTGCTTCCTTCTCTCTTTGCCTCCTGACTGCCTTGAGGTGAGCAGCACTCCCGTGCAACTCCCCCAGATATTCTGCCCCACCACAGATCCAAAGCCAACCATGGAATGAGCCAAGAAAGCCTTTCCTCCTCTCCTCCTAAGCTGGTTTTCTGGATATTTTTTCATAGTGATGCATCTGACTTACATGTTAGACCATGAGTCTTTAGGAGTCCCTTTATCAACTATGTTATTTGCAAAGTTACAAAGAAAAATTACCAATTTTTTAATTTATTTAACTATTCAAATATTACTTGCCACCTACAGTCATTTCATTACCACATTGGAAAGCTGAGAAAATGAGTCGTTAATCTGCCTAGCTGCTTTCCTTGAGTGATTTAGAAAGGTATTTACAGGAGGAACTCTTTCCACACCTCCAGCATTGCAAAGCTGAAAAACTGAAATTGAAACTCAACTCTTTAACCTTCATAAATGAAGGAACCCGCACCCCTAACATTAAATGTTTGATTTAATTTACTCGCACAAGCAGCTCACCGAGAAGGCCTTTAACCTTCGCGTTAATGATATCTGATCTATTCCACTGCAATTGCTTTCTACCACACTGCACAAACTAAGACTTAAGTTCTCATTTTAGTCAGATCCACGGGCAGGAGGGAGACATTATCCTCAATTATACCTGTGCGGCATCTTTGTCAACTTCGGATGCCATCCACGTCTCCTCTGCAGGCAGGACCCATCCACAGCGGGTCCCGACCCTTCAATATTCGCCTCTTTTAGGATAGAAGGGGCTTGGATGTTTCCAAAGGAAGGAATTAACCGTACAGGTGTCAGAAACAACTGTGGAGGACTTACTATAATCCCCAAACTGAAAAAATAAAAATAAAAAGCATGCAATGTATGTGGTAGAACACATTCTGAGGATGTGTAAGGCCCTGGGTTCAATCCTAGTACACACACAAACACACACACATCCCTCAGAAGTCTTAAAAGTAAAATGTGAATAAGTGTCTGCAAAGCGAATAAGTGAAACTCCATCACATCTCACATTTTTGTCTGGCAAAGGCAAGAGGCGAACTGGAGGAGAAGCATCCACGCCACAGAGGGCTGATCCCCCGTTTAATACAGAGTTTCAGCAAATCGGTCTCAAAAGTCTAATAGCACATTCGGGAAATGATAAAGAATATAACACTAGGTCCACAGTAAAAAATAAACACATCTCTCTTAAAATACTGCTCAAATTCACACATAACAAGACAGTCCCAAAGGTACCAAAATACCAGGAAAATCCCCACAGGGGAGATGAAGGACCAACGTTCTTATACAGTGCTCAGGAGACAAAAAGTAAAACTGCCATGAGAAAAATTTGTCATTGTCCAGCCAAACTATAAATACCTACATATTCAGAAATTTCATTTCTAGAAATACAGCCTGTAGATCCTATAATTGTGAGTATCCTATAGATCTTAGAAAAATGTAATACATTTTTATAAAAGCGAGCAAACCTAAATATTCATATATATTTTTAAAATGAGAATATAATTCAATCATTTTTAGAAAACTAAAAAAGCGTTTTTATATATCAAAATGAATTCAGCCTGGGGATTTAACTCAGTGTTTTGCTGCCTGCCTCACAAATGCAAGGGCTTGAGTTTGGCACTGGGGAGTGCCAAAAAAGAATTGATCTTCAAGGTATACTGTTAGGTTACAAACAACAAAGTGGGGAGCACTTGTGTGTACTAGTAACACACAAATACAGGAGTAAAAGATTGAGGAAAAAGAATACTTCACAATAGATATATCCAATATTATAGATTGAATTTTTTTCTCCTCCTCCTCAAAAAAATCCATATCTTAAAATCTACTCCCCCAGTACGATATTTGTAGCTGGGGCCTTTGAGGGGTAATTAGGTCATGAGCAGCACCCTTATGAAGGAGATTAGTGCCCGTATTAGAAGGTGCCAGACTGCTGGCCTGCTGGTGTTATGCCTTGTGCAAATACCAGCAGAAGTCAGCAGTGTGCAACCCAACAGAGGGCCCTTGACAGAACACAGCCACGCTCGCTGCTTGATCTTAGCTTCTAGACTCCAGAACTGTGAGCAATAAATCTCTGTGATACATAACCCCCCTAGCCTATGGCATTTCGTTACACCAGCTCAAACTCACTAGCATACCCAAGAATGGATAAAGAACACACAAAAAACCAAGAGCATGCATTTACTGCACTGAGGAAAACTGTGTGGCTGGGATACAGACAATCTGTATCCCATATCATTTTCTAGCTATACAGAAAATAAATATTATTAAATTAAAGGGAAGCAAGTAATAAAGGTGCTGATTAAAACAAGGCATGTAGAATCTCTATGATTTTCACTTACTAAGAGGATCTTAGATGGTTCCCAAAAATCTATACTTTTTATCACCTCATAGAATGAAACATGGTTGGGCAATTTCTCTAGAATATATGGATTAAGGACTTTTAACTCATACCCACAGTCTATATGGAATTAGTCCCAGTCACTTCAATACCAAGTAATACACTTTGTTCAGTAATATCCTTCAACAGAATATAATTCCTAAGAAGAGATAAAAATCAATGCAATTAGAAATGAAAGGTTAAATTACAATGGACATCACCAAAATCCAGAACAAACCTATACGCTAAAAAGTTGGAGAACTGGGGAAAAAATGAAGAGATTCCTAGATACATATGAATTGCCAAAACTGAACCAAGAAGACTTAAAAATCTTGAATAATCCAATAACAAGCAATGAAATTGAGGCAGTAATAAAAAATACCAACTAGGCTTGGGATTTACCTCAGTCATGCTGCCACCTGCCTTGCAAGTGCAAGGACGCAAGTTCGAGCCCCAGTACCAAAACAAACAACAAACAAACAAACTACCAACTAAGAGAAGCTCAGGACCCAGTACATTCTAAAGAACTTCAAGGAAGATCTAACACCAAATACTCCTCAAACTCTTTAATGCCATCAAGAAGAAAGGTGTACACCCAGAATCATTTTGAAAGCTAACATCATCCTAATCTCAAAACCAGACAAGGGGATTCATAAAAAAAAATAAAAAAAAAAAAAAAAAAAAAAAAAAAAAGAACTATAGGCTAGTATCTCTAATGAAGAAAGAAGCAAAAATCCTCAAAGAGACACTGGCAAAGAGAATGCAACAGATCATCAAAAACATTGTACACCATGACCAAGCAGGCTTCATCCCAGGAATGAAAGGACCATTCAACATAAGCAAATCAATAAATGTAATTCATTACATATGCAAAAGCAAGGACAAAAAAAATCACAAGGTCATCTCAAAAGACACAGAAAAGGCCTTTGACAGAACCCAACATCTATTTATGATTTTTTAAAAAATCATATAGAAAATAAGTATGGAAGGGCCTTATCTCAATCTGATAAAAAAGATATATGACCAACTTACTGAAAACATCATATTAAATGGAGGGAAACTGAAAGATTTCCCTCTAAAAGGAGGAAAAGGACAAAGATTTTCACTATCACCATTTCTGTATAATATTGTCGTTGTTTTGTTTTTTTATAGTATTTTTTTATTTTATTGAGTTTATTGGTACATTTTAGGTATACAGTGCAGTTACATTCATTATTGGGATCTTGTACCTTTACATGACAGGTCTTGGTTCTCATTTTTTCCCCTTGTCTTTGAAACATTAGCCAAAACAATCATCATGAAAAACCTCTACAATGAAAATTACATCACTCTGGAAAAAGAAATTGAAGAAGACATCAGAAAATGGAAAGACAGTCCCTGTTCTGGACAGGCAGACTCAATATAATTCAAGTGACCATACTGCCAAACTGAAATACAGATTTTAACACAATACCAATCAAAATACCAACAGCATTTCTCACAGGTCTAGAGAAAGCAATCCAGAAGTTCACATGGAACTAGAAGAGACTCAGAATAACAAAAGCAAGGCTACCTAACAAAAGCAAAGTAGAGGCATCACAAGCCCAGGTTTGAAGGTATACTACAAACTACTGTAATTAAAACAGCATGGTGGGGCCAAGGATTTAGCCCACCTGCCTTGAAAACAGAAGGACCTGAGTTCAATCTCTGGCACCAAAAAAAAAAAAAAAAACCCAAAACAAAACAAAATACAACAACAACAACAACAACAAAAACAGCATGGTACTAGCACAAAAACAGGTATGCAGATGAATGGAACAGAATAGAGGAAGCAAAAACAACCCCAAGCACGCACAGCTATTTGATCTTTGACAAAGGGGCAAAAGACATGCCCTGGAGGAAAGATACCCTCTCTAATAAATGTTGCTAAGGAAATTGTAAAGAAGTTTGAGTCTAGACTAGTGTGCGTCACCACGCACTAAACTAAAATCAAAATGGATCAAAACTCTAAGTGTTAAAATAGAAACACTGCATCTTCTGGAAGATAAAATAGGTAAAACTCTTGGAGACCTAGGTATTGGTAAGGATTTTCTGGACAGAACCCCAATGGTACAAGAAATAATACCCAGAATCAACTAATGGGGTCATATCAAATTAAGAAGCCTCTGCACATCAAAGGAAAAAACCAACAGAGTAGAGGCAAGCTACAGAATGAGAAAAAATTTCCAGCTATTCCTCAGACAAAGGACTAATATCTAGAATATGCAAAGTACTCAAAAAATTAGATTCCCCAAAACAAATGGCCCAGTGAAAAAATGACAATGAAAATGAATAGACACTTCTCAGAAGGACAAAAGGCCAATAAATACACGAAAAAATGTTCAACATCAGTGGCAGCTAGAAAAATACAAATTAAAGCTACAATGATATACCACATCACCCCAGAAAGAATGACTATCATCAAAAAATCAAATAATAATAAATGCTGGCAAGGCTATGGGGAAAAGGAACCCTTCTGCATTGTTGGTGGATGTGTACACTCATACAACCACTACGGAAACCAATGTGGAGATTCCTCAAAAAACTAAAAGTAGAAATTACATCAGACCCAGCTATTCCCCTTCTAATATCATCCCAAAAGAGTTAAAGTCATCCTACTACAGGATATATACATACTCATATTTACAGCAGCACAGTTTATAATACTTATATATTGGAAGTGACTGCAATGTCCATAACAGAAACACGGATACAGAAAATATGGTGCTGCATTTATCTGACATAAAGAAAGAGACCCTGAGGCATTCACAGGCATATGGATGCAACTTGAGAAGGTGTGTAGAGTGAAATAAGTCAGACACCCAGCTTAAATATAGTGTGGCTTCCCTTATATATGAGAAATTCAAAATATATACATGAATATAGAGCCAAGTAGATGTTAGACAAACAGGAAGTAGGGAGAAGTCCAAATGAGTCTCCAAATTATCACAAATTGCACTGTTTCAAAAGTACTTTAATATATATTCTAATTTGTTTCATTTATACTACCACTGTCTCTTAGTTGACTAAAGAGAAAGTTTTGTGCTTTTATCTGCTTGTTTCTTCTTTGTAGGAGTCTTTTTGTCTATGCCTTGTACTGAGTGATATTTTGACAATTCTTTTAAGATTATGATACAGTCTATTAACTATTGTTATTCTCTAATTATTTTTAATTGAGTTCATTGGTACATTTCAGGGATACAGTACAGTTACATTCATTATTGGGATCTTGTACCTCTACATGACAGGTCTTGGTTCTCATTTTTTTCCCCTTGTCCCTGCCCTCCCTTCACCCCCTCCTCCCTTCCCCATTTACAACCACTTTATTTCCATCTTTTCATTTTCTCACATTTTTTTTCTTTTCCCTTATTCCACTTTCCCTACATCTTTAGCCCTTTTCTTCCCATTTCGCAATGTCAGTTATCTCATTAGGATCTTATATAATTTTATTATGAAATTTCATTTTATTTTTTCACAGGCTTTTATGTTTATTAATATCTACTTGCATTATGTTAAAATAAAATCCGTGTATTTATGAAATAGGGAGGTCTTATCTAACATACAGACACTTGTGTAGAAGATATTACCAGATATTACCGGGGACTTTGTAGAAAACTGGAGACACAAGAGAACCTTTTACAGTTGGGTACATTAGATTTCCACTGCTGTGATAAATACTTGAGATAGTCAATTTGCAAAGTGAAAAGAATTGGATGTGGTGGTTCACATCCAGCACTTTGGGCAGCTGAGGCAGGAAGATGTCAAGTTTGAGCCTAGCATGGTCAACCTGGCGACTTAAGAAGAAGCTGTCTCCAAGGCGGGCAGGGGGAGGCTCAGTGCGAAGGCCCTGATTCAACCCCAAGCACCGCAAAGGGAAGAGAGAATGTGTTTCTTTTCTCTCACGGGTTTGGAGGTTCTCCTGCCCCACGGGCTGACTCCAGGGAGGGCGCAGGACGTGGGGACAGGGACAGGCACAGCGCTGGGAGAGGGAGGAGCAGGAGCAGGGCCTGGGTCCCCTGCTCCCTGCAGGCCGGGCCTTGCCGCAGCTGGGCCTCGGGAGCCCCTGATGGGTAAACTCCGAGGGAAGCGTGCTATGGGGCTTGACAGGAATTCACCTACCCTCGGGCTTTTCCGTCCCCTTGATGTGTGATTTTCAAGAATGTTTTAAGATGTAGTTCTGGTTACTTTGGAGGAACACGCTCGGTCCTAACAGCAGAAAGGAGGTTGGGCCGGGGAGGCAGGAGTCGCGGGTGAGGGAGTCTGAGCCCGGTGCCCCTGCTCAGGCAGGCATCCGGCCCGACAGACAGACCCGAGCCTGTCGGACAGACCCGAGACGCGACGTTCTCACGACTGCCCGCGGGCGGTTTAAGGCGAGAGCAGGCGGGCGAGCCAGGGGAGCAGGCAGCAAAGCAGGGCGCGTCTAGTGCAGCAGCAGAGATGGTCCGAGCAAAGTAAATCGCAGCCGGACAGACAGTTCTCTGCATTTACCGTTTTGTGGTCCCAAAGATTCTCCCTCTGGCAGAAAACCTCTTTCCTCATAAACCCAAGCTGGGCACAACACGCTCCTTCCGCCTCGTCTGTCTCCCCCGGCTCACGGTCTGACATCGGTTTCTCGTCATTAGCATCACCTTCAACAAATCGCTTTCTCCTCTTGTCGGATTACACACAACATAAAAACGCCTGTCCTCGGCGTTTCTTGTTTCAACACTGGACCCGACATGACTGACGATAAATCGCGGGGGCTGTCCGTCAGTTTCCGGGACTGAAGTTAATTTGCCCTCAGTCCTCTCCTCTTCCCGTTTCCCATTTCTCACACAAGATCGGCCGCAGCCCCCAGACGGCCGAGGAGCCGCTGGCCTTCAGCCCTCCCCTCAGATTCACAGCGAACGTCTTCCAGAGAAATTTCAGCGGTCTTCTCCTCACGCAACAATAAGAGAAAAGGCCGTCGTAAGCCTGCGCCGGTGCCTCTCACAGCCTCGAGGGCAGGTCCTTCCCTCCCGTGGGGGCCGTGGCAGCTGGCCCCCCGGGAGTCCGCAGGTCAGCCACGGTGACACGCGTCGGGACAGGGGTGAGGGGACGGCCAGTCTTCTTCCAAATGCGGCGGAAACCGTTCACCCCAGAGGAGACGTCTGGGTCACTTCAAGCACTTGCTCTGCTCTGCGTCTAATCCACGTCTTCGGCATGAAAGCAGCAGCTGCAGTTCTGCAGTGGGTAACTACTCCAAGCAGAAAATGAACAAATAAAATAAAATGCTTCCGAGCTGTGTTTCCATGCATGTTTTGTTTTAGTGCGTACTTTCATGGCCTCCCTGGAGGTCACTGGCTTTTCATTTGGACCTCCCTCTTCCTCTTTGCTTGGTCTCCTTTTCAGTTTTAAATGCTAGACTTGCAGCACACGTTTGTAGATTTCCATGGGAACCAGGATGCACCGTGAAATATAAGATAATGATCCAACCAGCATGCTGAAACACCAGAGCTGCAGCGGGCCCTGCTCAGGCCATTACAGTCAGGCTTTTAGAGGTGAATTTCAGAGCTCCCTCCAAGTCACGGAAAATGTGAGTGTCTGGAAGATGGAGCATCCCTCACTGCATGATTCTATCTTACTTTCTCTAATGAAAAAAAGTCATCCCAATAGAGACACCAGAAATTTAATTTTATAATACCCTAAAACCTAAATTCCAAATGTTTTTTAAATCTAGACTAAAAACATTTATCAGAGGCAATAATGTATCAATAACTTGAGATAACCTCAATTGCAAATGGCTTTTATACTTCATTAATGAATTTTAAGCTCATCAAGAATCACTGGTTTAAACAATTTCTTTGTAATGCTAATTGCTATCTTGGGAATACTAGCGCTATTGATTTCAGAGAAAATATCCAAAGCCACTGAACTAAGAGTTGAGGGCAATGTGTTTACCACTTTCTTAGATGCTACTGAATCCGTGATGTGCTAGTGTTTGACATGAGCCTTCTGTCTCAAGGATTCTGTGCTACTCAACATGGCAATCGGTAGCCACGTGTGTCTATGGTCACAGGATTGTGGCCGGTCAGAACTTAGACATGCTGTAAATGTAGAATGCACACTGGATTCTAAAGACTATGGAGAGTGGGTATGAATGTAATTATCTCATCAATAATTGTTATATACATTATTTGTTGAAATGATAAATTTTGGCTATTTGAAACTAAAGTAAATATACTATTAAAGCTAATTTCATTTGTTCTTCACTCATATGGTTACAAGAAAGAATTACAAAGCGCATATTTGGCTCGCATTATTTTTCTACTGAAAAGCACCCAGAAAGACCTTTCAGGGGAGTCATGGAAAGATCAGGTTCTGTGTCCTCAATACAGTATCCCCAACCTAACACAGGTTCTAAATACCCCTGGTCCCAAGCATAATATAGATGCTCAATAAATAAACAAATGAAAGTGAATAAACCATGTCTTAGCTATCAAGTACATTTTCTCCAAAGAAATGAAAATTTTTCATCAGTACAAAGAAAGGAGTAACTTGCATGCTTGACGCTTAACCAGAGGAGATCAAGTTCGAAAGTAAAGAAATTATGTTTAGAACAAAAACTATTTGGGCCGGGGATTTAGCCCAGTGGTTCTGCCACCTGGCTTACAAGCACAAGGACCTCAGTTTGATCCCCTATGGAGAAAAAAAAACTATTTGTTGAAGTTGCAATGTCAAAGCAAAGAAAAATATATTTATAAGGTGTAATGTACATGATAAATATACATATATAATTTACAAGGACAGCAACAACATAACAAAAGATAAACATAATTTATGAAATTTGGAACATTTACGATGACAATCTATACAAAGTCATGATTTAAATGAGTTAAAACAAACTTTGATTAACATGTTAATGAAATTTTTGAATCATATAGGAAGAAGAAAGGCTTAAAGATGACACAATGATGATTACTAACATTATAACAAAGCAGCTATTGATATTACCTAGTCTGTTTGCCTTTGTTGGAACTATAATTAGATTAAAATATCCATGAACTTTACTAGATATGGGAAACACATTGAAAATGATTTATCTGTCATGAAGGGGAAACTCTAAATGCTGGAAGGCAAATTAAGCAATTTGGGAAATCTGCAAAAATCTAATAAGGGAGAAATCTCTAATAAGTTTTTATCATGAAACATAAAGTACTTAATATATGCCAGGCACTGCCCTAAGCAATTTACATAAATCCACTCAGTCCCCACAAGAACTCCTTGATGTAAGGACCGGGCTTGTGTCCATTTTACAGAGAAGGAATGGGAGGTGAGAGACCAAGTCACACGCTTGAGGTCACACAAGTAAGGGCACAGCCCAGATTGAAACCGAGGAAGCCCTGCCTCATCTGTATGTTTTGGAGAAGCTGTCCATGTGATAGGTAATTTGTATACATTACTCATTAGTTTTACATAATCCTATATATTGTATGACTGCTGCCGATTCACTCAGTTAGATCAGGGCTCAGGGAGGTTAACTCACTTTCCAAAATGATCCATTCATGTCGGCATCAACATTTGAACCCAGTTCCCTCTGACTCCCAAATTCTTTCCAACAGCAGCAGGCTAAATAGAGTTTGCAAGTGACTTTGAAGAAACTTTTCACAATCAAACACATACCAGTTAGCCAGGTGGATTAGGGCAGACTACTTAAGATGATTTAAAGCACTTTCTCTTATGAATCTTAAACACTATTCAACCTAGGAAAAACTGGCCTTTTTTCCTTAGATTTTTAAAATTCCTGTGAAATTTCACAGACCTGTATTACTATTCTCAGTTTTTGTATTTATTATTCTTATTTCAAAACTTTGCCATGTCTACTGAAGTATAGAACAACGTATACAAAGTTAGGATCCCCAATGGCAGGGGCTTCAGGACCCCGGAGAGCGCCACCGGATCACCTGGTCTCTCACAAATTGTTGCTGGGTTGGCAGACTGCCTTTGCAAACTGCAGCTCTTCTCTCTCCCAAACAAAGGAAATTTGCTCTGTTCCTTGCAGCCTGACCCAAAATACATAATAACTCCCAAAGACCAATGAACAATTAAATGGGGAGATGCATAGTCACCTCATTTTCTTTTAAGAAATCAAGAGGAAAGTGAAGGTCGGTTCATGCTAATTGTGCTGAAGAATTGGAATGCAGGAAAGTTAGAAATGGAAAGTTATGCTTCCCCTAGCAACTATAACTTGGCATATTCTATATAAGGGCATAAATATAACAGCAAATATAGTACATAAAATACTATCATGTGTGCAAGGAACGAATAACCATAGCTGGGAGGATCATAATTTTGACTTTCCTGACTTTTATGAGTTTAAATTCTCATCCACAACGTTGCAATAATACATACAAGTTTCTTAACCACTCTTGACTTAATTTTTGCCTCTCTCTATGCCGTTTTCTGAATTTTCTTGGCACTATGTGGCTGAAAACAGTCACCTTTGAACACTAACCTTCCAAATTTGATTCTGATCCAAGTCTTGACCTTTGAGGGGGAAAAAATGGAGAGGGATGAGCATTTTATCTTGTTCCTCATTAAACAAGGGAAGTAAAGGCAAAGCTTTCAGCTGGGCGTGATTGTTAAACAGTTGGGGAATGCAGAAACTGCTAAACAAAACAAGTCACGCATAAGGCCAGAAAAAAAGCTGAAGCAACCATTTAAACCTGCACGCTGCTCCTTTTTATTTAATGCTGAGGGCTGTTTACAATGCTGTGATTGCCAGAGAAAGGTTAATCCAGACGAGCAGTGAGGAGCCTGTTTCACACCAGCTCTGTGCAGTGAATATTTTAGGAACCATTGTGAATCCGTGTCAGCCGTGAGACCATCAAATGAAACAGAAAAGAAAGCAGGTATTACCCCAAAGAATGAATTCTGATTTAGAACAGAGACGAGCCATTTTCCCTGCCCTCTGCTGTGGTGATGATTGGATGGAAAACAGCGCTCAAAGGGCTCTCTGTGAGAGCCTGTGTCCGCAACTCACCATCCCATTTGTGAGCCTTAGGGGTGGGAGGACTGAAACCTCACTCGTTCACCTCCCAGCTTTCATTTAGCTTCTTCCTCCAGTGAGCTGCAAACTACAGTAGCAATTCCCTCCTAGGAGAGAATTACTTTGCCTCTGCATCGAGCTCTGTCAGAAGCTCTTCAATATTCTAAGCAGTACCACCAGGGCATGTGTTCCTCCCTCATTTCCTTCCCTGGAAAGCATCCATATTGATCTCTCCAAAACCTTGGAGCCAAATGGAAATAACAGGAGAGGCATTCTATGGGGGAAATGCAAATTTGCACCACCTCATTCATTGCTCTCCCTTCTTCCACCCGTATCAGTGCAGACGGAGTAATTTAGGAACTCGACATTAGTTGCTTCCTTCTTTCTTCTCCAGGCTGTGAACAGCAGACATTTGTACTCCTGCCTTAGGAACTTCAGGAGCAAAGATGAACTAGAGTCATTGTTTCAACTTTGCCTTTTAAAGAACCACTGCTCAACCCATAAATAAGAAGCAATTTCCCTTACAAAGGTTCAGTGTTACTCTGATTTCTGTGAATAATTACTTGCAATTTAAATTTTTTGTGAAGAATTTTTCTGCCTAATATTGTTCATGATTGCGGACTCTTTTTTTTATAAAATTAAGAGGCTAGGTGTTTAGTAAAGATAGGGAAAATATGACCAGACACATTCAATAAAACATGTTACCCCTGATGGTCACATATGCACATTGAAAGCAAATGTACTTTTTGATACTCTGAAATCTGTATACTGGTGCTGTTCAGGACACTCTACTCCAAAATGTGGCACCATGACACACTCCTCCTCTGAAGCAGGTCAAAATAACCGAGGAGGATTCTCCAACCTTCTCCTGGAACAGATCACGAGATCTTTCCAAAGGTGTCCACCCTGCACATGGAGAAAAAAGAAACACCCTTTTCTCTGAAGACACAGAAACACGGAAGAATCTGCACAAACAGTGCTTGCTAAATTTCCCCCAGTTTTGACCCCATGCTTTTTGTTCAGTTACATTTCTCCAGAATTACCCACTCTTCAGCAAGCCTAGCATAGAAAAAGACACACCTAAATTATTCCTTTGGGTCTTCGCTTCTTTATGAAGTCCACTAAATCACAAACTGTTCCACAAGTCCGGGATTCTGCTGTTCAGGCTGTGTCCCTAAGCCTGAAGAGTTAAAGAACACTGCTCGTCTAATGAAGAGTCTCACACAAAAACCTGCCTTTCCCCACAATCCCCAAACCTCACCTATTCATCTCCAGACACTCTGAGATGTTGTCCACCATGGAGATGCTGGAGATATACCATACTTCACTGAAGAAGAGAGAAGTGCTTAAATAGCCGTTACCCTGGACCTCTGATAACAGGCAAATATGCCCCAAAAATCTCTCTTGGAAAATAACTTTTCCTATGTGTGTCTGAGATAGAAATCTTCTTCCTTGTTTTCTTCTAAACCTTCAGGGTCAGGGCAAGGAGCCATTTAGAAACTAACTGAGCAAATAAAAAATATTACAAATTTTTCTACAAATATTAGTAAAATGTTTCAGCAATGAACAAATAACTTAAAAGATTCCATCTTCCAGAAATGTAACTTAGATCTAAACATTCTTTCAGAAACTACTAAGTTTTGTAGATTATTGTACCTAACATGTGGTTAAAACTTGAGGATGAAAATTACAATATTTTGTACCACTGTGTACATTATGTATTTGTGTATGTGTGCATTTGTCATGGGTGTGATATTTCACTACCTTTGGATGGTATTTAAAAATTAATATATAAAAATCTCAAAAAAAGTTCTATTCAAATTGACTTAGAGATGAATGAGTCAAAAAGTGAAACTATTTCTTTGGATCTTCATTTTCTTATGAAGGATCCCATCTCACATGAAACTTGCATTAAATATTAAATGAATGTGTATTTTTTTCCTACTGGCCTGGCCATGTCATATGACCTCAGACCCAGCTGTCACGCGCCATTGTTTCCGGGCTCTTCATGCCCTGCATGAATCCCGGATGTGAGTCCGCTGGTGACGGCGGTTCGCGCATGCGCAGAAGGGGCGCTTGGCTCCTCAGAATGACGCAGGCCGGCACTGGCCAATAGAAATGGGCTACGTCACCCGAGAGGCTATAAAAGGCAGGCTCGCATCCGGCTCGGGGTCTTTCCGCCATCTTGAAGAATGTAGAAGAAACTCCAATAAAGCGTGCATCAGAAGAATCCTGAGTGTTGCGTGTTCCTTGCTGGCGAGGTGCGCGCGACACCCAGCCAAGACCATAAAAGGTTATGGTAATCTTTTTTTTTCCCTACAATATTTGTGACTATTTCCAAAGCAAATTTTATTTTATTTATTTATTTTTCGTACCAGGGATCAAACTTTGGACCTTGTGGTTGTGAGGCATGCGGTAGCACCACTGAGCTAAATTCTGGGCCCAGCAAATTTTATTTTAAAAACAGTGTCAATGTCTCCTTACAAAAAAGTAATGCCAAAAATCTAGAAAAAAAGCACCTGAGCAAAATGAGTAAGTGGTACACTATCTGAATGAATTAATAAAATCATATGCCTACATCTTAAATTTTTAAGATTTTTTCATATATTACTAAATCTTACACATGTGTAAAACCCTGTCCTGAGCACCATATGCATTATCTGTCTTATTAAAAGCCCTCTAGACACAAACCTTCTAGATAGACTGTTTTACTATTCC
Source organism: Fukomys damarensis (assembly GCF_012274545.1). Lineage (NCBI taxonomy): Eukaryota > Metazoa > Chordata > Mammalia > Rodentia > Bathyergidae > Fukomys > Fukomys damarensis. The sequence continues at coordinate 79,839,873 of NW_022900950.1, read as the reverse complement.
CATTTTAAGTGTAACAAATGAGGTTAAGAGTATTACAACGTTAAGAGATATAGTGGACCCTTGAGATATGAACAACCTGGGTTATGACCAGAACTTTAGTTTAACTTACAATCGCAGTCTTGAGTTATGACCCAAATGCCTGCCGCTTGTGCTTCCAAATGGTTCACAGATACACATGTAATCGTTAAAAGAGTTCTGGAAGGAACATGGCAACAGCCTTTCCTGAATGGGGTTCACTGAGAAATCCTGGGCCAGTGACTCTCTAAGGACACTGAGATCTGCCTGTGTACAGGAGAGACTTTGCAGGCTGGGTAGAGGAGCCTGAGCTTTCTTGACCAAGATGACTTACAACCAGCTCTCAGGAACAAACTGAGTTCATAAGTCAAAGAAGATATGAAGTGCTGGGGTAAGATTTCAAACACAGACATCTACAATAAGCCACTGTAATATATAAATATATGTGTGTGTGTGTGTGTGTGTATTTATGTATCTCACATTAGCAATTTCACTTGATTTTGATCTTTCCTAGATTCTTAGAAAACAATGAATGAAGAGGGTAATTCTTGCTTCTGTTTGAGAAACGTGCCAACTGTAGAAAGGAAGGGAAAGACTCATTTGCGGTCATCCCCTGGGGTGGAGGAGGACTAATATCTAGGTGCATGACTCCTGTCTCATAACCCTCCACACCTTAGCTGCATGTAATTTAAATATTCTTTTTTTTTTTCTGGTACCAGGGATTGAACTCAGGTCCTTGCACTTGAAAGGCAGGCAGTGGAACCACAGAGCTAAATGCTGGCCCCTAAGTGTCCTTTTAAGTATGACTATAAGTTGACATTTTAAGGTATTCAATTTCACATGTAACTAAGAAAGGTAAATTAAAACAAGCTCAGTGGCAGTGTTTGCCTAACATCAGTGCGGCCTTTGGTTTGATCCCCAGACCCCCACACACAAATAAAATAAGTCATCAAATTAATGGTACTTTCCAGATAATTTTCAGGGTTTAGGCAGAATAGTAAAATTGGCAGGCCTCTTTACTGCCAGCTAAAAGACAGGATGACACAAGCTTTCTATGAAGGTTTTTGAATACATAAGAAGAACTTTAAAATATTGACACCAGTAAATTCATTTCTAGTAACTTCAAATATTAATACTATCTGAGATAGAGACCAAGATTTATTTATAAATTTTTTGCATTAGTGTGGTTTTGAAATATGAACAAAAGTCTGAAATACATTGAATATTCAACATTTGGAAAGTAGATAAATTATGGAATAATTTACACTATGGGACAGTATACAGCCAATAAAAATGATGCTTTTAAAGAACTTTAACCACTTAAATTTGTGATTCAAAACTACATAAAAACAGTGTTTTCAAAGCTGTAGTGCATGTTTATCTGTACGGTACACCATTGCAGTTGGAACTTCAGGTAGCCCCAGAAGCTCATGGGCCAATGGCTTAGTCCCTGGCCGGCAGCACTGCTGGGAGCTGGAGGGACTTTGAAGAGCTGTGGGAGGGTGGTTCACGGGGCACGTGCCACAGCGGGCATGATGGTACCCAGTCCCTGCCAGCAATGCTACCTGCCTGCCAGGAGTAGAGCAGCTGGAATCCGCCAAATCCCTCACCATGGTGCTCTGCCTCTTTGCAGACCTCAGAACAGCTGGTAATAGGCTGAGACCTCCAAAGTCAGGAGCTAAGAGAACGTTTGCTTCTTTAAATTGATTATAACAGTGTTGTTTACACAGTGATAGAAAGCTGGCTAACACACACATGGCTGATGAACACACACATTATAAACATAAGCGTGCACAGGAAAAAGATGAAGGGCAATACACCCTAGTATGAAAAAATGATTCTCGATAGGCCTATAAGCATTATCTTCCCTCTATACATTTTTTGCATTAGTTAACTTTTGGTCACTATGAAGATATCTCTGAGATAATCAACTACAGTCCTAAGCAGGAAAGGTCTGTTTCAGCTCACAGTTTCAGAGGTGTCAGTCCATGGACAGTCAGCAAGCCTACTGCAGTGAGACTCCGACAATACAGTCCTGCATCACAGTGGGCGCATGGGGCAGGAGGCCTGTTCACTGTGTGGTTCATGGCAGCAGGAGACAGAAGAATGGGCCAGGTCCCAACGCCCCTCTGAGAGAACAGCCTCAGTGAAACACTAAGCTCTGTTTGCAAGCAGAACCTCTTCAAGCCTCCACTGCCTCCCAATAGCGCCCCCTTGAGAACCAGGCCCTTACCATATTGGCCTATGGGGTACACTTCAGAACATAATACAGCATCTGTTTATTCCAAACACATACCTATGAAGCAGATAGTTCTGTTTGTCTTTATAAAACCCTACTATTTAAAAGAAAAGCTTTCTTTTTAATTAAAAATTAGGGGAAAGCTTGTTACAGAATTCTTTATAATTTGGATTATATATATATATATTTTTTTAATGCAGTTCTTATTGTTTAGATTCAAAATCAGGCTAACTGTAGTCTCTCATAACTCCTGTAAAATGAAAGATTAGTATTTCAAAGCATAGTTAGCCATGTTTACTCGTCATTTATGTATTTCTGTAATAGTTCAAAAGAGCTTATATTTTTCAAAAAAAGTGAAGATTTCATTGTAGTACTGTTTAGTTGCATGTAGTTTATTTTCTTCGTACTTCACATCCTGTTTCTCTCATTAACATAAGCTTCAGACTGTTATAAATTATATATTATAAATATATTCTAAATCTATTATAAATCTAAACTCAAACTATCTGAGAGAACCGTCTAATACCAGCATTAAGAACATATCAGTAACGAATCTGACGATCTGCCCCTCATACCGCTTCTGCCCACTTGGTTCAATGCTGCGCCTCCTCGTCCCTGCTGCTCATCTCGGTCCTGGTGACCACTGTGGTCAGGAGGGACAGGGACAGGAGGCTCAGCAGCAGCTCACTCTGGCAGAATTGGCAGGAATTACCAATTCAGACTTTCTCTCAAAACATGAAAGTACAGGAATCTGCCGAGAGGCCCTGCCCCGCTGGACAGCTGTGTCTGCGCAGGACGGGAAGCCCCGGAGCGACCCGGGTCCCCGTGCAGGAGATGCTGGAAGGCAGCAGAGAAGCACGGATTGTAAACGCCAGGTCGGGAGCCCGCCCACGGGAAGGGGAGCAGCTTGGGTAGGCTACCGCTCCACAGAACGTGAGTCCCCACCAGAGAGAGGCCCTGGGGCCAGGGGCGGAGGCCCGTGCAGGGGCCCAGGCTGGAACGGCCTTGGCAGGACAAGTTGGGCCTCGCGCTGCCTTCCTCCCGGAAGGTGCTGCTCTGTGGAAATGCAGATGCACCCCCAGATGGCACCTAGACAGCGTCTCATACTACCCAGTCCTGGGCCTTGCAAAGCCTTCAGCTGGCCACTGACTGCTCTGGTGGACCCGTATCCATCTCCACTCACTGCACAGTCGCTGATAAACCCAGTCGTTCAGGACCAGACATGAATTAAAGTTGTTTGACACAAGAAGAGCTCACTCTGTCATCCACCCTGGCTGTGACTGGCCACGCTGTCCAAGCTGGCCTTGACCTCGGTGTTCTGCCCCAACCTCCTGAGGACAGGGATTATACACACAAGAACTAGCGCTTTAAACAAGGTTTAAACCAGGAGTGGCGGCCAACACCTGTAATCCCAGCACTTGGGAGGCTGAAGCAGGAGGTCAAGACTACCTGGGCAACTGAGTGAGACCCTGCCTCAAAAATAAATAAGTAAATAAATAAATAAAGTGGGAATGTAGCTCAGGAAGAGAGCATTCTTGGGTTCGATATCCAGAGTAAAAAAAAAAAATAGTTTAAATGACTTTAAAAAATAAATACATTTTAGCTTAAGTAAAATATTTTGAAAGTTACCATTTAGAAATAATTGAGAAATTTGCAATCAAAAGATTCAAAAATTAAGGCTTTCAATATTTAATTAGAAAACTGAAAATGTATTTACGGAGTGCACAATGTCATCAGAGTTTCAAGATCAACTTGAGTTTTATTCAAATTTTTTTCACTTTAAGAAGTCACAATGTTTCAAATATCAGTAGCAGATGTGACCATTATGGCTTCTCATCCATACAGCAAACACTCTGAAAATGAGCGATCAATGTGAGAATCCTCACCACCGAATGATCTACTTCTCATATTCACACAGTGAAGGAAAATACATTATGTTAGTTCATGGCCATGGGTTTCAGAATTCAAACTGTCATATTAAATCATGTAGTTTTTATGTGTATTCTAAACACGTATGTGAGGGACAGAAAATGTCAAATAATTCTGAGTCACTGAGAAAACTCTAGATGATGTCTTGAAACACATTTCAGTTTCAGAATATTTCACAGGGGCAAGTCTGAGTCAAGATGCTGTAGTATTTCTGTGTATAAATAATAGTTGTTTAGTGAATTTTTTATACTAGCTCTTTAGAAAGAAAAGAGGAAGAGAAGCTTTGAAGGAGGTTAGGCACTTAATTTATTTCCCTTGTGAATTCTTTGCTACCCTCTGGGCATTAAAAATAGAAGTTGGGCGTTGATAATTATTTTGGATTGCACTGTATGCAGGGAGCTGTGTGAAATCCCACACTGCAAAGCTGAAGATCCCTCTGTCACTTTGCACACGTGTCAAGAATACGACTCATGTTCAGCGAGCCTTCTGAGAAATGATCAGCACAGATAAGTGGTTTGCCGAGTCAGCTGATGTAACCACGTGCTCATATGAGATTGGAAAAATCTCTATGTACTCATAGAGATTGGGAAAAGTAGAGGAAATTTAATGAGGAGCTAAACTTTCTTTTGAGAAAGTTGGGTCAGAATGAGAATTTAAGAGCATTATTAAAAGAATTTTTTAAATATGAAAAGTACTAAAGTAGATGTTGAATTTTGTGGAAACAATAATAAATTGATAAGATGGTTTTCTTTGGCTTCCAAAGGCAACCCTGCTGAGGGCTCAGCTGTGGCTAATTGGGAGGAAAAAAAAAATCTCTGTGGCAGAGACCATGAACTTTATTTACTTTTATATTTCAGCTACTACATGGCCTAAGTGAAGGCCGGGTTTTTCTATGAGCACCATCAACCTGAAAGAGTCAGTCACCAACTCCCTGAAACAAAATAAATATACACACCGCATGTGAGTGCACATACTACATTCTACAAGACCACAACCTTCATCCACAAAACAATCTAAACAACTTTTCAGCAGGTATTGACTGGGAGCTCCGTGGTAGATCATGAGTTTAGCATGAGTAGGGCCCTGGGTTCCATTACCAATGCCACACCCACCATCAGGGAAGAAGGAGAAGGCAGGGGAGGGGAGGAGGAGGAGAGGGGAAGAAGAGAATAGAATGACAAAGGGTCACAGCCTAGAAAAAGCATAACCTAGTGATTGAGACTGGCTTGTGATTGCACACCTCAATCTCAAAGAAACACCACTGACAAGGTGAAAAGTGCAGGCATCTGTAATATTCTGGGAAAGATCAGTATCTCATGAAAAACAGGGGGAAGCAACAAATGATAATAAATACAAATACAAATTAAGGAAATTAATTTAAGCCACCTTCTCCCAAAATGAACAAAGGAATAGCTGTTAGAAACCCACTTACACTGCCATCCCCTGTGATTTTGAGGACAATGGGAACTTCCTGCAATGCGCCAAGACAAACGACTGCTTTCATAACTTTTAGAGGTGCACTGTTGTTACTGAGGTGTTTTTTTTTTGCTTTGTTTTGTTTTGATTTTTTGTACCAGGGATCGAACTCTGGACCTTGCACTTGCAAGGCAAGTGGTGGAACCTCTGAGCTACATCCCTGGCATGCTGAGTTTTGAAAACAGATTTTCTTTCATATTTTTCATTTCTGTGTAATAAAATAATGTAAACTATTAATTTAGGCCACTTTTCTTTGTCATTTTGTCTCCCTTTCTCAGGACAGAGATGCCTTAACCAGAGTCAAATCTTTAGTTATAGTCCCAAAATACACTTGTGGATTCCACAGAATATAAGAGAGAGAACTGTCTTGATGGTCAAGATTTTAATCAGCAAAATCCAGGTTTATGGAGAAAGATAACACTTCTCTGTGAAACGAGCAATAAAAAATTTATCTTCCTTAAGCTACAAAAAGTGGTCATTTACTTTTGCCGACTAGCACGGCTTCCGTACTGAGCACGTGTGATGTGATGTATGTGAGAGAAGTAAACTGGGAACCAAAATTCATTACACGCTAGAATCCAATCTGCCACACGCGAGCATTCTTAAGTCAAGCCATTTAATTATTCTGAGCCTTCTGTTTTTATATGCAAGGTGTAACAATGGCAAGGAATATCTAAAGCCATTTCCAGGTCTCAAATCCTAATACAGTGGTGCAAGATAGTTGCTATACTAAATTCAGGGAAAAGCTCTGGGCAAATTCCACCAAAGAGCTTAAAATACAATTCTAAAATCTGAACAAATATATAGAAATACAACTGAAAACAGAAAGCATGACCTGATCTTGGTTTCTTGTTTTTTTTACCCAGTGAAAGGAACAAGGGTTTCCTGGGAAAGTGGCTGACTCCAAGCCGCAGTGTAGAAGCTTATAAGGAGGCTAGGAGATTTCAGTGAGTCAGAAAGAAAATACCCCAAATTATGGAGAAATGCCAAAAAGCATAAAGAGGGCCAGGGACTTAGCTTAGTGGTTGCAGCGCCTGCCTCTCGCAAGCACAAGGACCTGAGTTTGATCCCTGGTACAAAAAAAAAAAAAAAAAAAAAAAAAAAAAAAAAAAAAAAAAAAAAAAAAAAAAAAAAAAAAAAGCACAAAGGTCAGTCAGTTTGAAGTAACTTCCACTTACCAAATCTGGAAAAACTTGGACATCAAAATTAGCAATAGGGTGGGGGGCAAGGGCGTTGTGGGAGTAAGAATGATCTATCTTATGTGCACGTACAAGTCAGCCAAAACAGAACTAATTAATCTGTATAATTAATATGAACTAATTTTAAAAGTGGAAAAAGGATATCCAAGCAGAAAAAAAAACAAAAAGAAACTAACAATAAAAGGAATAGCAACAATGACTTACAAGGATACCCGAGTCCATACTAAACAGATCAGTAAATGCAAAAGCCCTTCTCTGCAGTGGAACAACAAATTCCCCTCACCTCCTCCTTTGGCTCGCAATGTCCATCTTCAGTGTCATGAGGCCTCAAACTTGGCACATCTGACTTCTAACATCTTGGGAATTATTTTCTCTGTCAAAACCTGAACTCAAGAGCTAGAATTCAAGGTTTCCCTGGGGAAGTTTAAATCTGATTAACGCTGATTATTCCTGATCGCCTTGTATGCAATCTGGTGATCTGCAGACACAGACACCAAGGACAATTGTGTTTAAAGTGACCAAGAATGAAGTCTCCCTGTGATCAGACCTCAGCGTGACTGCTGACACAACAAGTCTGTGGCCTCGGGCAATCCAAAGCCTCCTAGCATCCCAGCCTCCAGAGAAGGTGACTCAATTCACGATGTGTTTATATGAGGGGAGACTAGGAAAGGGGCTCAAAACATGTGGCAAGTTTAAAGGGAACAATCCAAGAGGAAGAGATGACAATCATAAATATATATGCACCAAATACTAAAGTCCCCAATTATATACAACAAATATTAAGGGACATGAAAAACCAAATAAGCACTAATACAGATGGAGTGGGGGACCTCAGTACACCACTGTTACAAATAAGCCATCCAGACAAAAAATCAACAATGAAATACTAGAAATCAACTAAGTGCTTGAACAAACGGATTTAATAGGTGTCTACAGAGTGTTCCACCCCACAAAATCAGAATATACATTCTTCTCAGCTGCATGGGTCATTCTCCAAAATAGACACACATACTAACTCATACAACATGTTTAAATAAATGCAAAGGAATCGAGTTATTCCATGAATATTATCAGACCATAGTGCAATTAAACTACAGATCAACAGCATAAGACACCATAAGAACTTCACAAACACATGGAAATTGAACAACACTCTCCTGAACAATCAATGGGTCATAGAGAAAATTAAAGAAGAAATGAATCAGTTTTTACAAATAAATGATAATGCCAATACAAACTACAGGAATCTATGGGACACAATGAAAGCAGTTCTATGTGGAAAATTCTTAGCAGTGAATGCCTGCACTACAAAAATCAAGTGAGTTCAAATAAACAAGCTAATGATGAATCTTAGGCCCCTAGAAAAAGAAGAGCAAGAAAAATCCAAACCTTGTACAAGAGAGGAAATTATAAAGATCAGAGTAGAAATCAATGCAATGGAAACTAAGAGAATGATACAAAAAAAAAAATCAATGAATCAAAGAGTTGGTTTTTCAAAAGAATAAATAAAATCAATAAACCCTTAGCCAACCTTGTCAAAAAAAGGAAAGAAAATGCTCAGATCCGTGCAACTAGGCACAAAAAAGGTGAAGGCACAACAGATCTGGCAGAAATCCAGAGGATCATCAATTCCTACTTTGAGAAACTGTACTCTAATAAAATGGAAAACAAAGAAGAAATGGACAGATTCCTAGATACTTAAGAATTACCAAAGTTGAATGAAGAAGATATAAAAATTCTAAACACCCCAATTACAATCAGTAAAACTGAAAACATAACTAAAAGTTTACCAACTCGGAAAAATCCAGGTCCTGATGGCTTCACTGCTAAATTCTACAAGACATTTAGAGAAGAACTACTGCCACTACTCTAAACTCTTCAATGAAATTGAAAGGGAAGCAATACTTCATTCCTAGAAGAAAGTGTTACTTTCATTCCCAAAGCAGGGAAAGACCCGACTAAAAAAGAGAACTACAGGCCAATCTCTTTAATGAACATAGATGCAAAAATCCTCAATAAGATACTAGCAAACAGAATACAGAGGATCATCAAGATCATACACCCTGACCAAGTTGGATTTATTCCAGGGATGCAAGGATGATTCAACATATGTAAATTAAGGAATGTAATACATTATATTAACAGAGTCAGGGACAAAAAAACATATGATCAATATCAATAGATGTATAAAAAGCATTCCACAAAATTCAACACCCATTCATGATGAAATTAGAATAGAAGGTCTCTATCTCAACTTGATAAACACTATGTATGAAAAACCAACAGCCAACATCATATTAAATGGCAAAAAACTGAAAACCTTCACACTAAAATCAGAAACAAGACAATGATGGCCACTATCACCACTCCTGTTCAGTAGAGTTCTGGAAACATTAGCCACAGCAATTAGATAGGAGAAAGAAATTAAAGCAATAAAGATAGGAAAGGAATAAATTAAACTGTTATTATTTGCTGATATGATACTCTACATAGAAGACCCAAAAAACTCTGCCAAAAGTCTTCTAGACTTAATTGACACTTTCAGCAGAGCAGATGGATATAAGGTCAACACTCAAAAATTAATAGCTTTCTTGTACACAAATAACAGACTTACTGAGAGAGAAATTAGGGAAATACTTCCTTTCACAATAGCATCCAAAAAAACTAAGTACTGAGGAATTAATCTAACAAAGGAAGCAAAAGAATTATCCACCAAAAACTACAGCACTCTGAAAAAAAGAGATAGAAGAGGATATAAGAAAATGGAAAGATTTCCCCTACTCCTGGGTAGGAAAAAGCAACATGGTGAAAATGGTCATATTACCAAAACTGCTAAACAGATTCAATGTAATCCTGATTGAAATTCCAACAGTATATTTCACAGAACTAGAGAAAATAATCTAAAAACTCATTTGGAACCAGAAGAGACCTAGAATAGCAAAGCAATTCTAGGCAACAGAGACATAATAGAGGATACAACAATCCCCAACTTGAAACTATACTACAAAGCCACTGTGATAAAAACAGCACAAAAATGGCAAAGAAAATGACCTGATGATCAGTGGTATAGATTGGAGGCTACAGAAACAACTTCAGATGTACCTGATCAGCTGCCTCATCTTTAACAAAGGAGCCAACCATCCTCACTGGAGGAAAGATAGCCTTTTCAATAAATGGTGTTGGAAAAACTGAATTTCAACCTGCCAAAGATTAAAACTAGACCCTTATCTTTCATCATGCACTAAAATTCAAGTGGATTAAAGATCTAAATATTCAAAAAGAGACACTAAATTTTCTGATAGATAAGTTAAGCAGAACTCTTGAAGACACTGGCATAGGAAAAGACCTTATGAACAAATCATCAGTAGCATGGGAACTAACACAAAGAATCAACAACTGGGATCTCATTAAAAAGCTTCAGCAATGCAAAAAAAACCACCAACAGAGCTAATATTGTAGCTTCCTACAATGTGGGGAAAAATTTTATCAGCTGCTCCTCAGACAAAGGACTATTATTTAGAATACTTAAAGAACTCAAAACAACCCCCCAAATATAAAGACCCAATTCAAAAATGGGCATCTGAAATGCACAGACATTTCTCAAAGAAGTAAAAGAAGCAAATAAACATATGAAAAAATGTTCAACATCTGGTCATTCGAGAGATGCAGATGAGAACAACACTAAGATTCCACCACACCCCAGAAAGAATGGCTGCTATCAAGAAATCAACGAATAACAAATGCTAGTGGGGCTATGAGGAGAAAGGAACCCTTCATTGTTGGTGGGAGTGCAGAATGGTACAACCACTGTGGAAATCAATATGGAGATACCTCAAAGAACTAGGACTAGAGGTTCCATTTGACCCCACTATCCCTCTGCTGGGTATCTTTCCAAAAGAATTTTAAAAATCATACCATAGTGATATATGCACAGCCATGTTTATAGAGGCACAGTTTGTAATAGCTAAAACTTGGAAACAGCCCAATTGCCCATCAATGAGAGACTGGATAAAGAAGATGTGGTTTTTCTATAAAATGGAATACTACTCAGCCATAAAGAATGAGAAACTAGACTCATTCATAGGAAAATGGATGCATATTGACACCATACTCTTAAGTGAAATAAATAAAACATGTAAATACCAAATAGCTTCTCTGGTGTGAAAAACTTAAAGTGTAAATAAGATCCAAATTGTATAACTGATAATGTGAAATAGGAAGAAAAGGGCCAAAGGTATAGAGGAAATGGGAAGGGTAGTGGAAAAGAAAAAATGTGAGAAAAGGAAAAAATGGAAACAGAGTCTTTGCAAATAGGGGAGGGTGGAGGGGATGACAGGAGAGCAAGGGGTATGGGGAAAAAATGAGAAGCAAGATCTGTCTTGTAAAGGTACAAGATCCCAGTGATGAATTAAATTGTACCATATACTTAAAAAGAACCAATAAACTCAATGAAAAAAAAAACCCATGGGACAAGCTCAGGGCTGCTGTGTTCACTGTCGCTGTTACTGTGAGAGCCTCACTACTGCAAATATTTCTCTCAGGTGGGTGTTACAGACAGACGTGACCTATGCCACTCTCACTACAGAGACCTTAATCGAAGTAGAGGAGGAGGAACTAAAATGTCTGCATACCAGGTTTACTCGATCACTGGGAAGAAAAGCACTAGAATTTTGAATAAAAAATTCATTATTCTGAAATGAGATTGTTAATAGAATAAGTCCAGGCTGCCCTCTGCTTGAGGACCAATACTAGGGAAACAGGAATGGGTAGGAAGAAAGCAGGTTCCTTCAAGGGCCGGCAATCTTGAGAAAGTGGAGGGGCTGCCCATCCCGAGGCCATCTTGAGGGATTCTTGCAAACAAATGGCTTTGATAGGAGGGAGTGGAGCAAGACCACAGGTAAGGAGGCCAAGTGTTGAGCTGAGTCTTCAGGTCATCCCAGGGTGTGGCTCTTTTCTCTCTGCCACTGGGCTGTGACCTCCTGAACTAGTTCCTGTATTCTCTTAAAATAGATATCAAGTTCAACCTCACAGCCATTCACATTATCTGTGTTGGTACTAAAGAAGAAAGAGGGTATTATGAAGGTCAGCGGGTGTTGTGACTGCTGCAAATCTGAAGAAAGGTTTGGTATTAGCAACTTAACCATTTAGAGGTGAATTATCTTCAGAATCTATAATACTGGGCTAAAGGAAGGGGAGACGAACCTTGCTGTGGGATCAGGGAGGGACAAGAACCCTTTGTGAGCCCAAGGGAAGGGGAAAGTGGAGGAAAACTCCAAAGGAGCAGCCCTGCTAAAGGTGAGAAGACTTGCTGATTTTCAGCTCTCTGGAAGTCAATATGATCAGGAAGAAAAAGCAACTGTGATTGATAATTAATGTAAAACTGCCTCCAACTATGATCTTAAAGTTTTATGTAAGGAGTCTTACATTTGCCCTCATCCTGAAAGACATTATTAGTCTTCAGAACCACACTGCACATCCCCTCCACAGACATCCAAACACTAGGCTTCCAGAGGAGAAGGTGATAAAATGCTCCTCCAGGCAAGACGCCTCTGAATTAGAATGAGGTGCAAGGGGAGAGATGCAGGTGCGGGTTTGTCATTGACAAGTTAAGAAACAGTTTTGAAACACATTTTTTAGTTTGTAATTGAGATTCTGTCCCAGAAACACTGTGGGTTTCTTTTCTTTTGTCTTTTCCTTTTTTTTTTTTTTTTTTTCTGAAGAGATATTTGCAGCTGAATTGTCATAAGGGAGAAAGGAAAGTTGAAAAGCATCCAAACAGAAATTGCTTACAAATGCTTGAAATACTGCCTGAAATCCCAATTTAATCTCCTAAACAGATTTTAAAGAATCAGTGTCTTAGTTATTTTCCACAGCTGTTCAAGAAGCCCCACCACTTACAGCGCTCTGTCAAGCAGACTTGAATCAGTTACCACCTCGGGAGGGAAGCGGAGTGCGGGTGATGTAGGACAGAAAACAACTCATGTATAAACTACTTAGTGCTGATTGGCCAGCTTCTGTGGGTGCACTTGAGTTAAACTTGGTACATTTGTATTCACTGGTCGACTGGTGTTACAGAATAAATGTTGGTGTCCTCCCCAAAATCCTCAGTGCAGTGGTATGTGGAAGTGGAACCACTGAGAGGGGCAGAGTCCTCACTAATAGATATGGCCCAGAGAGCTGGCTCACCCCCGCTACCATGCTCAGTCACAGTTAGAAGATGGCCGTGTGTGAGACCAGAACTGCCAGTGACTTGACCTAGAAAATGGCGGCCTCCAGAATTGTAAGAAATACATTTGTTATTTATAAGCCGCTCGGTCTATTTATTTTCTCATGGAAGCCCTATCGGACTGAGACAACCACGTGAATGACCTATGGCACATTGCTCATTATTTTCCACACAATGAAGAACCTTTTGCTGAGAGCTGTGGCTTGTGTCTCAATGTCCCCCAAAGACTCATGCAGTCTTCTTCAGAGGTGGCTGAATCTGGAATGGGTGCTGTCAGGATTAAGGGTGTGTGATTACTAAACCACTGCCATGTGAGTGACTGGTTTGGCACAGCCCTAATCCTGAGTCTGAACAAGGTAAAAGGAGCAGAAAGGCATTGCTAATGCTCCTTGTTGCTTTTGCTGTCTCCTGCATGAACCGTTGCCCTCTGCCACACTGCCCGGGAGCCAACCGATTATAGACTGAAACTTCCATGAACTGTAAGCAACAGAAACCTTTTTCCCTTTAACTTTGGCTGTTGGGCATTTTATCTCAGCAATGAGAGAAAAGAAACTAAGACACTGAGAATAATGGTTTGTCAGTGAGGAAGTTTCTAGAAGAGATTGACATGAGTTGGCAGACTCTGTGAGAAGGATCTGCCCTCGATGAAGGTGGACAAATCCAACTGATGGGGGGAAACAAAGAGAACAAAAAGACAGACAAGAGGTTGATATTCATACCCCCACCATCTCTGCTTCGGAACTGGGGTAGCCTTCTGTTTGCAATGAACATCTGAACATTAGTTTCTTCAACCATTTGATTCTAAAACTTAAACCATAAAATCCCTGGTTTCTGAGAATTTTGGCCTCATAATGAGAGTTGTACCATTAACTTCCCAAGTTCTAAGACTTTCAGACTTAGACTGATTCATACTACTAACCTCCCAAGGTCTCCAACTTATGGGCAGCCTGTCATGAGCCTCCTCAACCTCCATGATGGTGTGAGCCAATTCCCATGTCTTCCTTCATATATCTATTGGTATTATATCATCTATCTATATCTTACTGGTTCTCTCTGGAAAACTGACTTATATACCAAGAGAGGCCTAGAATGTCCCTGAGGGTAAGGAAATAAATGAGAGAGCAATCACCTCCACCATCTTACTTAAGAATAAATTAGTCTTCTAGGATCATATCACCATTGTAATGATTGCTACTCTCAGCAAAGCTTGTTTCCAAAATTAAGTTTAATGTTTTTACTCCCAGTTCTTTCAACTCATTCTCCTACTTAATGATTTTCTTTTTGCTTTATGCCTGCCAAAGTTGTTTTCCTCTACATGGGCTCTTCCCATCATCAGTAATCATTTCTATCCAAGATAACTCACTAGTAGAGAGATCGTTTTAAATCTATAAATCTCTAAACCCATTAAACACTGTTAGTCACCTTTTCATTACTGATATAAAATATCTGACTTACACAACTTGAAGGAGAAAAGGTTTATTTTGGCTCATCATTTCAATGGGTTCAGTTCCTCCTGGTTCCAAGGCAGAAATACCATGGCAAGAGGGCATGGCAGAGGAAAGCTGCTCATCTCAGAGCAGCCAGGAATCAAAGGGAGTAGGAAAGAGCCTGAGAAGACGTATAAATATGTGTGTCCAAGGTAGGCCCTTGTGACCTGCTTTGTCCAAGGAGGCCCCTAGCCAGTCAGCCCAGCCAGCTACTGAATTCATCAGTAAGCGACTCCATGGGCAAGGTCAGTGCCCTGGCGACCCAGTGTCCTCTGTGGATCCCACCTCTGTGCAGCACTGCACTGGATCACAGCCTCAATGCATGGGCCTTTAGGAGATACTTTAAAAACTAGTAAACTTATTTATTAAAATAACTTATTAACACTCTCCCCTGTGCAAGGTGCTCTTGGAAATAAACAGAAATAAGACAGTGTTCTAGTCCATTGGAAGGCATGATGTGGTGGGTGTCATTCAGAGATACAAATATAATTCTGTGGGCCATGACACTTGTGTGATGACTGTATGTTAGAATGGATTCTTTTTCTCTCTTTCTAAAAGTTTTTTGACCATTATACCAAAAATTCTGTAAATTTCAGTCCAGCAAACCTTTTTACAGCTCTTCCAAAATGTGCAAAGAGAAAAACAATGTTTCAATATCATAACTGATGAACAAAAATTTACCAGAAGGGAGAAAAGAAGAAGGGAGGGAGGAAAGAAGAAGAGAGAATAAACACTTCTTCTACCCAGCATGTTCCCAAGGTCCTGTCAGCCATCACGAATGGCGTCTACTTTGTAATGACTGGAGTAGCCTTAACTGAGTGCTGGCACTTGCATGTCCTCAAGTGATACACTCCGCCAGCCCTTTTAGGGTATTTCCATGTACACTGTGCATTCAATTGACAGCCAGAATTATTAAAATACTCTTTTTAATGAACAGACTTTCCCATAGTTTGAAGATTGTCAATCCCTTATAAGAGAGGCTCTATCCATGAACATCCCCTTAGCATGCTAGAGAGGACAAGAGCTTTTTCACTCACTTACATTTTCTTCATTTTATCTATGCACTATCTTTTTACAAATTGAAGACTAGAGGATAAAGTTGTGATTCACATTCCACTTTCAAAACTGAGAGGCTAATATTATGGTGGGTGAAAATATTTCCCTCAGGACTTCAAGCCACCGAGCTAAGGCATGTTCCCAGATAATGAGGTCTCCAGATAAGTGGTGCAGCACACAAAATAAATGCATCCCACATAGCATGTCTGGAAGGAATAATGGAGCCTCAAGTCTTCCACCAGTCTTCAGCGAAGTCCTTGAAAGTCAACCCACTGAGAGAATTTCTTACTTCTAAAATGTTAAAATGAGTCACAGTACTTCTGTGGAATCCAAAGTCATAAGTCATCTGGTAGGGGATATTTTTCCTATATAAGGGTATAGAACAAATATTTTCTAAGAAATTCAGCCATTGTATCAGAAAAGATTACAGTTTTGATATTTTTGTCAGGAATCT
The DNA here is from genome assembly GCF_012274545.1 of Fukomys damarensis. Taxonomy (NCBI): domain Eukaryota; kingdom Metazoa; phylum Chordata; class Mammalia; order Rodentia; family Bathyergidae; genus Fukomys; species Fukomys damarensis. Next base: position 79,823,792 of record NW_022900950.1, on the reverse strand, counting down.
GGAACTTAGAAAATATTTTTCTATGGCTGCTGTATAAATAATAGACAGTGTTCATACAGAAAGACTAATCAGGAATGTTATTTTACCAAATGTTTGGGTCTGATGTATACACTATTAAATTCTAATAAGAATGAAGGACAACTTACAAAAATACAGTAAATATAGCAAGAAATTTAAATTTAAAAACCCAAACTACTAGTTCCAGCAAAAGCATAGGTTATGGGGTATCTTATGAATTTTGAAAGGGAATGTCAAATATTATTTCTTAAGGGCTATGTGTACCACGTTCCAAAATGTGTGTACCATTGGATTCTGTAATTCTATTTCTCATCATTTACCTTAAGAAAATAAAAATGTAAGTAAACAAATATGCTACAGAGTCACTGACTGTTGCATAATAAAGAACATGGAGAATAAAAGGTACAATAAGAGCTTGAGTAAGTAAACAATGATCGCCATCCAGTAGAATATTATTCAGCTTTTTCTCCAAAGGAGCTTTTTGAAAATACCAACAGAGAAAAATATCCATGACAATTTGTCGCATTTTTTTAAAAGTCAACTATGGAACAGGATGTGTAGTGTAACTGTATTGATGTAAAACATAGAAAAGACAGGTTTGTACTTGCAAAAGCATTTTGAAAGATGCAAGATAAAATTCTTAATTTTGAGGAGTGGAATGAGACTTTTCACCACTAGCTATCTTAAATGTCTCCATTTCTGTCATTTTAAATGATGTTCAAGGGGTGTCCCATGACCCTGGAAAATGCTCACAATTTTTAAATGACAATAATAAGCAGGTTCCTACCCAGTATAAATGCTACCATTGTAATTTCCTAAATTTACTCATACTGAGAAAACGTAAGAAAAGATTATACCTACATGCTAACAGTGTCATTTCATGGAAAAAATATTACCCACATTGTATCTGTAGAGTCTAGAGCAGACATACACCTGTCTCCTTGTAACCACCATGGTGAGGACAGAGACTTTTCTCCTCTCTCCTGTATACTGAGTCACAAGCGCAGGGATGAGTAGAATTCCAAGACCCTCCCAGAGACCAGAGGAGGAAGCCCTGTGAAGCCCAGCTCCTCCACCTTTCTGTTGAGAGCACCTTGAGGAAGGACACCTGTGGTCCCAAGAATGACCCAAGGCCAAGGTCTGGCTGGCACGACACGTCACACATGCTGAACACGTCCTATATACATAAGCAATCTGCTGAGAGCTTTAGAGAGGAGCTAATTTATCCTCAAAAGAATCCCAGAAACAGAATATTATTATCATCTGCATTTCTGAGATGCAGGAGACAACACTCAAGCCACCAGTAGCTGGTGTTAAGTGCCAAAGCCCCAAAGAGAAGACAGACCTGCCTGATTCCCAGGCCCATGCCTTTAAATCATTTTATGAATGTGCTGGTATAAATCATGTGGACACGAAGTGCCTTGCTACCTCTTCTCCTTGACGCTAAGGTCTTAGATCAATGAAGTCTGTTGCTTTAAATTGGCTCCAACCAAATTCGCCTCGCTGCCATACGGGCACCTATAGTGCACAAAATTCAAGGCATCTCTTAACATTTTCAGCCTAGAAACCTCAGAAAGAAAATGATTCTCCCTGAGACTGCTCTTCCAAAAGACACAATTGCTCTGATCTTCCTTGGCTGACAAAGTACTTATTTAGCTAGGGTGACACCCGCACCCTTGGAAGTTGGCCACACTTTGCCCACAGCCCCCAGTTCAGCTGTGTCTCTCTCCCTCCAAGCTGCTGGCTTGCAGCCTTTCCCGAGCACATAGCATATCGAGCCATTATTATTTTGTACCTGTGCCCACAGAGCTCCACAGAGTGTGCATTTTAATTAGCCTGGAATAGGTAAATAAGTAAAGAGCTTGTAGGTAATGTGTAATTTACTAGGGAAAAACAACCATGACGGGTTGCCCTCATAGTCTGTAGCCTGATGCCCCTCATGATTACTTGCAGAATTCAATGGCGAAAAGAGCTGAATTTCATTTCCTAGCTTACTCCGTAACGTTGTTAGATGATGGATTTTACCTCAGCTTGCCTCAAATGTCCTTGCTGGTCTCCTCTCATGGGCAAGCATATTTCATTGAGCAGCTGCATCTGTGCCTGGGTGAAGGATACATTCAACCTCCCCGACAAGCCCACCAGTCCATGTAGGGAATCCAATCAAGTGTTCAGAATCACCAAAGTACCTTTTACTACCCTTCCACACAAAAACTGAAGGACTAAAAGCACACATATTCTCAAGTCACAGTGTCAGTCAATTCTGTGGCTTTCAATTGGATCTGGGATGTTCTGATTTTCATAAGGTTTCTCTCTGGCAAAGCTGGTCATTATTGGTGGCAAAAATCAAAGTGCTTTAAAAATACTGAGCAGTCTGCAATCCGAGCTCCATGGACCTCCTAACCTCAGAGTATCTATGAACTTTTTAAATTACATGTGAAGCTTTGCATGAGTGTTGATTCTTTATCATTTACTTAATTTTCAGTGTCTGTAAGCCAAAGGAGATTAAGAATCACTGGGTTATTCAGAAAGTCCTTGGGGGGGGAGATCTGGAAAAGTAAACATTGTTTACACAGGTGCGTATCTCAAGAAAATGAATCCCTTCTTATTTTGTTATTATTCACTCATTCACATCAGACCAATCTCGGTCCCGTTACCCACTCTGCCTAATTCTGACTTTCAGTCATGACCCACCTTCCCATCCCAATAGTGTTTTTCCTTGAAAGCTGACCCTACCAGCACTTCCATGCTAAGTTTTCAGGGAATGACATTAGCCTAGATTGGGTTCTCCTTGTTTCTGGGTCTATGTTGTACACAGTAAGGGGAAACCTTTTAAAGAATGTTCAGGCAGGCCAGTAACACATGCAGTCAGGAGGAGAAAATCATATTTTTTGTGTGTAACTCAGAGGGAAAAGGTCTTACTTTCATGTAGCCCTGTATATGACTAAAACTATATTTGTATGAATAATCTGTTACTCTGAGCTATCAGCACACCACAGAAATGTCAGTAGTTTTAGCATTCCTCTCTGCAATTGAATTATTTGTAAAGAAATTTTCTTCTCTAAAGTTAAAAACTATGATATACCATTAGAAGAAATATGAATTAGAGTTGAATAAAAATCATATAAAATATTACTGCCAGTCAAATTATAAACTCTAGAGCCAATCTATTCAATTTCTCAGCAAAGCCTATTAGCATTTCCGGCAAACATATACAGTTTTTCCCCAGAATCTGGCAGGCTTTCACTATTCCATTGTTCTCATTCTGTTCCTCAGGTCACTGCAGCAGCCTCTGCCTGGTCTGTCTTCCTCAGTATCTCCTCACAAAGCAGTTAAGAGTGAGTCTTAAAATGCGAGTCAGGTCCTGACACTCCGCTCCTTCAAATTTTCCCATGACCTTTCATCTCAGAATAAAAACCAAAGTCCTTACAGCGATGCCACTTTGGTCACAACTGTGGTAATGTCACTTTCCTACTGGCCCACTTCACGTGAGCAAACCATCCTGACTCCTGCAGGACTCCTGGCTGACCCCTGGGCCCTCTCCAGGTGTCTGCTGTCGCTCTGCAGAGTGGCTCCCCACGTCTCCTCCCACCACCTCCGGATCAGAGGCCTGGCAGTGCGCACACCTGCACCTCACCCCAGCGGCTTCCGCTGTGATCCTCGACACCCCCTCAGGTTCCTTTATCACCTTTCCCCTCCCACACAGGACATGTGCTTTGCTCTCTGCTCATTTTTTTAACCTCGGTGGCCAAGACATCAGGAGCTACATAAAAGGATACCATGTGTTTTTGTTGCATGAAAGATCCGTATTATCAAAGTCTTTTGAACAAAAAGATGAGCACTTTTACATACTTAAAAAAAAAAAGTTGAAATTTTATATGTAGAAAAAAATTAAGAAGAAGCAACGCACCCAAAATGCCCAAAACATGGACAGTGATTGGTCATTCCAGAAATTTATGTAATGAATGGTACAGTAGAGTGGGGGAAAAAGAGTACAAGTGAGGGCAGGGGGAGTACAGGAGAAAAAGAGGAGGGCATGCTTAAGTAACTGTGAGGCAACAGAAAATTAAAACTCTCCGCAGAGGGATCACCAGGAGCAGCGGGGTGAATGTGCCGTTCGTGCCGTCCTGCGACCCAGAGATCGCCCTCTGATGAGTAGTGACAGTTCACAAGCTGCCTTCTCAGCCCTGGAGAGACACTCTCGGCACCCCGGTCTCCCAGCACACGTCCAAGCCACTCGCTCTCCACAGCTACCAACCACCTCTCTTCATCAGAAGGGTGGTATCAGAATCCAGGATCCCTTGCCCATGCAAAGGACTGGAAGGTCCTAGAAATTTATTTTCTAGTATTTAAGGAGGTGTGAATCCTCCAACAGCCTGCCCCCTGGTCTGGCAGCTCTGAAGTGTAACTCATCCGTCTCCAGCTGCTCTGCAGGGCCGAGCATACCTCCTCTTCCTGAGACTCTGGCACCTCAGCCTGGCTTTCCCTCATCCCCTCCTGCCTTCCTGAGACACTGCCTTTAAGTCACTTCCACAAACCCTCAGCCCAGACTTGCTCCTGCACAGCTCACCCTGAGACAGCTGGTACTGGAAGCAACACTGGAAACTGGGTCTCAGGTAGGACACTGGAGTTCAGGGCACTGGCTAAAAGGCAGCAGGCAGGAAGCAGAGTGACAAATCCCAGGCCACTGCTGAAACCCATATGTGTGGCGAATTGGGACAGGAGGCCAGATGATGAAAAGGTACTAGACTGTAGGGTATCTCTAGCATTTGAAATATATGGTGGTGATGGTGATTATAAAATCTGTGGGACTCCCAGTTATTACTAAATGCCTAGTGGATTAAAGGAAGAACCTGACAAGTTTAGAGCAGCCAATTACCAACTTAGATCATGGTGTGTGAGCTACAAGTTCTCCGTGGAACCACTGAAAGACAACATCATCATCTGTCATTCCAGGTAAGAGCATGCAGGACCTGGACAGAGACGAGAATAGCAAGCTTCTCATGGTACAGGCAAGATCTCGACAGAGAAGAGATGGAGTCCTGAAGTGGGATGCCCTGACACCTGAGCTCCCAATCCCCCTAACCGGTGTGCGGAGACTTCTAGAGAACAGCAGCCTCCTTTGGCATAGGGCACCAACTGAGACTGATGTGCTTGCCCATCAAGGTGGGCCCACACCTCTTTCCCACCTGCTATGCAAGCATGGTCTAGTTGGGCAAATACTACCTCTGCTCAGGGAAGAGAGGAATTGTTCATGAAGGAAGTAAGACCCTCCTGATCAGTGCTAGCAGAAATGAAATATTATGCCCAGACATAGACATGGAAGGAACTGAACTATACATGCAGATGATAAGGCTGGGGAATGGAGAATTTGCTGGAATGAGGGTGTACTCCAGTAACTCTACACAGCAAGAGCATCTGCAATCAATATCAACTTTTGTTTGATTTGTTCCTACATGCTTAGCGAAAACAGTATAACGATTAATGCTGGAAATGTTCTGGCCAAGTATTGAGAAAGAGATAGGCAATCTCTTAGAGATGAACCCCTTAGGCAAGAGAGCTATCTAAGACCTAAGAGTCCACAGATGACTACTGTCCCTGAAAAACTCCAGAGACACTGCCCTTATTAGGTTAATGGATGGCTGAGTGAATATAAGAAATCAAAAATGTTATAAATAATAGGTACTACACATAAAAGACTGCTGTCACCTATACTAATGGAAAAGGCACTAACTAGTCTCCAGTTTGCAGGCCTCAGTTCTCAGACACAAAAGCCATGGGTGAAAGAGGACAGGTCTCCCTGAGGAAGGATCCTGCCATCCCATAGCAAGCACATACAGTATTGACTCTCTGTCTTCCCTCAGAGGATCTTGGACATTCACTCAATTAACTATACACTGAGCAAGAAGAAATACCCACATTTTCCATTTTCTTTTAATTGCAGGGTTCAAGATAACAATGATAACACAGATTACAAAATATTACCATGTTACCCTTATAATAGTGGGGGGTGACTGAGGTCAGATAATACATGAAACCCTGCCCTAAACCCATCTCACAGTGTGTACATGGTCCCCAAATTGAGCCAGTGGTATTTTCGTAACTTTTACAAGATAAATACATCTACCCAAGATAAATGCATCTAGCAACTGACAGACCCTTACGTCTACTCCTTAATCTACCATAAGGACCATCATAATAGAGAAAGCAAAACACAAGTAACCAAACTGTGTCCAAAGATAATACATTAGAAGCACCACCACAGTTCATGTTAAATAGTAGAAATAAACAATCTGCTCAAAAGACTTAGCATACACAGAGGCAATAGTCTCTACCATTTTACCAGTCTACTTCTTGAATAATTACAATTGTAGCAAATGACCACAACTAAGCCTTTGTTCCAATTGCAGTAGTTATCCCAATTGTGTTGTCTTTTGCTTAAAACAAATGCTACTGTACTGTGCTAGTTGTTGACAACCACCAGTGAAACAAACCAGTTTCATCACATTGAATAGATAGAATTACATGATTTTGACCTCTAATAATATAATCGAGAGAAACATTTATCATCTGGAAATTCCACATAAATTACACTGGCCCACTGATTAGATGACATTCTGATAACTGAACCTAATATTCAGTAAACTACAAGTAATTTGGATTCTTAGTAAGACAAATGTGCTACACAGGGTGAGACAGAAAGTCTACTAGGACTCAGAGACCTGTCCTCTCAGTGAAGTTTTTAGCAGTCCATTGACTTGGAAGAAGCTACGAATTCACTCTGAGCTCAAGAAAGAAGTTATTACACCTTATATCTCCTCCTCCTACTGACAGAGAACACTTTTGTAAATAACCAGAGACCTACAAAATGTTAGGAAAACGTAGGATGACTTCTGCTCTTCTAACTGAAATCTGCTTTGTTTAGTTCAAAATCAACAGACACTGGAGGGAGGCATTAACCATAGAATGCGACATCTGGCCTCATCCTGAGATAACAGGGCCCGTGGAGACCATGGGCACAAAACTCCAAAGTTTTGTGAGCCACATGATTGTAAAAATGTCAAGATGAAAAGAACAATTGCTTAACTTTGCTTTTCTGACCTTGAACACCCGCTTCCCCTGGGCTAGAATGGATAGCTAGGTGAATCTTAAAGGTAAACTCCCTAACCACAAAGAGTTGCTACATCTGGGTTAAAGTTAACTGGCTTGTGACCATGATTTGTATATCAGTAATGAAATGTAACAACCTGAATGAGATCATGGCTGTGAAATCCTATAAAAGAAGAAGGTGCAACCCAGTGGGTGTCGATCTCTGGCACTGCCTCTTTAAGTGGGACCAGCCTTTTGTTGACAAAATAAACCTTTTATTATTTTACTTCCATTCTCTGTGTGTGTCACTTACCAATTCCTTCCATAACACTACCACTAAGAAAAAAACTGATGATCTGAAGCCCTTTTCAGGTTTTGCCTTGGGGAAGTTGTTTTAACTCTTTTATTGTGTTGCTCTGGTGACTACCAGACCAAAAGAGGGCATGGCATTGGGTGTTGGCTGTAATTTAAGTGACCCTGCCACTTGGGCCACATGAACAGACCCTTGGTGCTGGAGGTCTCCATTGTAAAGTTAGATTATATGAAAAAATGCTCAACATCACTGTCATTTGAGAAATGCAAATTAAAACAATGTTGATTCCATCTCACTCCTGAAAGAATGGCTGTTATCAAAAAAATCAACAAATGCTGAAGGAGCTGTGTAGGGGAAGGAACACTTCTCCGCTGTTGGTAGGAGTGTAGACTGGTACAACCACTGTGGAAATCAGTGTGAAGATTTCATAAAAAATACTTGGACAACAGTTTCCATTTGGCCCAGCTATTTCCCCTCTTGGTATCTTCCCCAAAGAATTAACAGCATCAGACCACAGCAATATATGCACACCCGTATTTCTAGCAGCACAGTTTGTAATAGCTAAATCTTGGAAACAACTCAAATGCCCATCAACCAATGGATAAAGTTGTAGGGGTTTTTTTTAATGCAATGAAATACACGTCAGCCATAAAGGAGGATAAAGTTAAGACATTTGTAGCTAAATGGAGGCACCTTGCAACCAGACTCTCAAGTGAAATAAATTGGACACATGTAAATATGGCATTGTTTCTCTGGTGTGAGAAACCAAAAGTATAAAAAATGGAGTGAGGTAGGGACTTGACTGGTCTGCAGAGGGCACGGTCAGTACTCTGCTTACATCCCTATTGGCATTTTACCACGTTCTCATCTCCAGGCTCCCCAGTGTGCTTTTACCTCCAACCCCAAGTGTGAGGTCATTGGGCAGATGTATATCTGAGAAGGATATGCAGAAGTGAGGGACTTTTGGAGCCATACACCCAAAACCTCCCAGAATGTATGCTCAGAGATTAAAAGATACTCTGCAGGGCCACAGATAAAAGTAGGATCGAATAGATTCCCTTAAGGGAATGAGTGATCTGGCCCTCATCCTCCCTATACTCAAATTTATTCTTAGATTAGCCCCAAGGTCAGTCGATGTAACAGACTACCCTAACTGTCCCCTTCTTTCCCCTGTCCTCTTCATGATTCATGCACAGATGTCCTTCCTTTGTCATCTTGCTTCCTGGTTCTATCAATAAAAAGCCACTGAAGCTTCAGTTCAGGGATGACTTTATGAAACTCCCTCAGGCTGAGGAGTCTCAGTTAAGGGCATCCCTCTGGACCTTCTTGGAGTTGGAACTAGATGTTGGCTCTGAGTAGTCTTTCATCCTTTGCACTGTGCCATGGTCATGAGCCGTGACAATCAAGCACCTGCACCAGAAGCACTCAGGCTCCTGGAACCTGCCCCAGCTACTTGAACAGGAGAGTTGGAAGTGTCCTGGAATCTAATTCTTCCAGGTATGGGTTCTGTAGTGGATTGACTAATGGTCAACTTGTAAAGCCCTGCTGAACTGAATCAGCATGCTACAGGCCTGGAGGACCCACCCGAAGATTGTTGCCAATAGCCATAAAAAGAGAACTGGAGGGGAAGATCTGGGTCTGTTGATTTCTAGGAGAAGTGTGCTGCAGATGGTTTTCCTGATGCAAAGAGGCTGTTCTCATTGGAGGAGGAGCTCAGGACCTTGTTGTCACTGGGAATGGCTGCTGCTTTCATCAGGTGAGCTCTGATCTTTACAGTGAGCATCACTTCCAGGCTCCGATGTAGATCCATTTGGTGGCACAGATCCTTCATCTCATGAGCATAGATTTTCTGGCTTCTACCACTGGCCTTTGGGACTTCCAGGTGCAGATCCTCCATACGGACATGCATGAGACATTGTCATGGGCTCTAGGCCACTGGCTGGACTTGAGAAGGACATTGCCTTGGACTCTAAGCCTTTAGCTGGACTTGTGTGGGAAACTGCTGGGATCTAGGCCCTCAGTTGAATGTTTTGGGCTTCTAATATGCAGTTAATTTCTTGTGCTCCTTACATTTGACTCTTTGGGTAATTATCATAAAATGACCTTCTAAGTTATGTGTCCTGTATTTAATGTATTCCCTTGCCCAATCCTGCTGATTACAACAGGTTCCTTGATCCCAGGACAGGACAACCCAAGACACATTCTGTCTGCAGAATTCCTTATACAACTGACCCAAGTCAGCTTCTGTGGGACTTCGATGCTGTTCACTTGCTGGTCTTACTTTCCTCATCTCCTACCTTTCTACACCTCATAAGTATTCTCAGGAGCGCTCTGTAATAAATAACTTTCTGTGAATCCCTGTCCTGATTATCTCCTTACAGCTGTTGCCCCATGCATGCCTAGCATAGGACCAACAATTTGGGAAATACTTGTTGATAAATAAATGGCCCTTTAGATTTAGCAACTGTGTTCAACAGAACTATGTATCTCACGTGCATTGAATGGTTGACAAAAGGTGATTTTTTTTTTTTTTTTTTTTTGGTACCAGGGATCTAACTCGGATCTTTGAGCTTGCAAGGCAGGCAGTGGCACTACTGAGCTAAAGCCCTGACCCTGACAAAAGGTGATTTGTGACACCAAGTCAGATTTCCTGACAAAAAATAAAAAATAAAAAGAAGTTACTATGTCTCCATTAATCACAAAAATTTACTCCTGGTCAAAAAGATATTGGTCTCTAAAGTATTCTAATAAATATAGTAAGTGGGGAAAGCAGTTTCAATAAGAACTGTAGCTAGGCAGGGCCCAGACAGGTGTGAATGTTACAGAGTATGTTCCTGAACACAATTGTAGAGAAAACTCCCCAAACGTGAAGCTACACCAGCTTCATTCCCTTCAAAATATATCTCTGAATCAAACTTCATTTGCCAGTGATTGCAGCTTCAACTAGAAAAGACCAGTGAGACCACAATAAGAGTCTGAACTCCTGAACCACAGGAAAACATTTACTTCTCTAACCCAACATTGACTCTGGAGACAAGCCTGACTTGAGGCTGGTACCAGCTGGCTCTTTACTCACTCGTGTCTTCTGCAGACACCAAGATTTCGGGCTCCGTGGGACAGACTGTTGCCGTGTACGACATTGTCAGCCACTGCATGTCTTACATGTGGTTCCAGGTTGTGTGCCTGTTAGTGCTGCAGCTTTCATTTCCAAAGTCTGGGCTACAAGCAGCTTGTGAGTACTTCCCGTGCAGAGTCTCAGTGCAGCAAAGTGCTCAACGACACTGTCAAATCCAGATTCTGACCTCTCATCACTTCCTCCACCAGTACAATTCCCACCAGAGTGACCACCATCCCTCCCCTGGGTGCTCATGTATGCCTCTATATCTTTACCCTTAATACAAGTCTGTTCTTAACACCACTGCCAGTGTGTCCTTCTAAAATATATCTGATGACATCACAGCTTGGCTGAAAATTCCCTAACTGATTATCAGCTTATTTGGCATAAAATCCAATGTACAGGAGGGAGGGCATGGCAAAGCTCATCAGGAAAATGAGCTGGACTTCTCATTACAAGATCTCAGGACAACACCAAATAATTCCCCAAATGTGGAACTAGTGGGCTCCCATGAGCCATAGACATCATGAGACCAAATGTCAGGAGGAGCCCGCTACCGCGACCCCTCAGGGCTTTTATTTATGCTTTTATCCTTTGCTCGCTTTGTTTGGCCCAAGTTCAGTCTGAAGCTAGTTCTTCCCTTACCATTTTACCTCTCACTTTTCAAATAAACTTTGGCACCATTTTTGGCTTGTCTAGTCCAATTCTTCATTCAAAGCCAGAAGGACTTGGCATATGTTTAATTGGTGAGCCACTTCTACAGGAACTACCCGACAACACTAAGGTTTCGCAGCTCTATAAACTGCTCCCACGCCTCCCTCCTGGAGCAAAGACAGGTCCTGAGCCGCCAGTCTGTTCGCTGTCCCACACTCTCCCCTTAGACTGTGTGCTTAAGACGCACATACACCTCCTGACCCTTCCGCGGACAGAGCACATGCTCCCCTGCCTCTGGGCCATTGAGCCGGCCCTTTCTTTCCTGGGTGCTCTCCTGCTCCCTCCACAGCTGCAGGGTTTGCTCCCCTCTTTTGGAGCTGTCTCCCCTGCTCTCCCTAAGTGAAATCACCCAGATGCCTCACTCATACCCCCGTTTGTCTTTCCCCAGCACCCCCCCTGCCCCTCAGCTTGCTTTTCTATGCTCCTTGTCTTCCATCTTGCGAATGTGTCTTGTCTGTCCAGGTTCTGTGTCCTTGGATCCTTGCAGCCAAACACTGTAGGTGCCCAATAACTATTTGCTGAACGAATAAAAAGCTCTCTGGAAAAATACTGTCACCCCCATGTCAGTGTTATTTATACATACCCTCCACTTCCTCAACTCCCACCGCTGCCTAAGTGATCCCAGCTGCAGCAACCTGCTCAGCCAGCTTTTCACCCTGAAATCTTTCATATTCTCAAACCTTCAGTGCTTTTCCGGCTGCAGTAGCTATCAAACGTTAACAATTCCCCATGTCCTCAGGGAACCACCTTTCTCCTCATTTGACTGCATGGCCTTGCACATAAAAGGAGCCCAATTACAAGGTGTTAACCGGCTGGGGGTGGCAGCTTACCAGGCTACACTAATGAAGCAGCCCCGCAGTCCTCCAGGAAGCTGCACACTTTGACAAGGGCTTCCAGGAGACTCGTGCCAAGGCCCTAACACGAAAGCTATTGTTAGAAGAGGGCGCCAGCCCTTGAAACACCCCCACGACCCCCCCCCCATTCTCAGACCTCCTGATTGGGCCAGTCCTTACACCAACTCTGCACCGGCATAGGTTCTCATGAAGGGTAGTTTTCTGAGCTCGCAATTTTGAATATCTTTAAAGAAAGGGCAGGGGAAACCTGTAATAGAACTGAGTGGAGTTCAACCCTGAGGGTAGGGAAACTCAAGTTAGGCCTTGTACACTGTGTTCAGTCTCAGTCGTGGGGAACTGCCATTGGCTAGCTGAGACCAGGAGATTCGGTTCTGCATATGGCTGTGCATGTGGTATAATATGAGAACGGAGACATAGTCTGAAAGAGGCCCCTCAAATTCTTTTTTTCTCTCTTTCTCTTTTTTCTTTTCCTCATTCCACCCTAAAATTTCTTTCTTTTTTCTGTCCTCTCTCTCCAACTCAGTCTCTTGCTCCACCATATTGTCCCTCATCTCCCTTTTTATTCCAGCTCCTGAATAACTCAGACTTCTTCTTTTATCATTTTTTGTTTTTAGGAGGGGTTTCTCTTTATGTTCTTTTCTCCAGTCATTTTACCTCACTCATGGCTCTGTACCTTCAAGGGAAGGCAAGTGCCTGCTATTGTTAAGGGGATATATTCTTGTCCTTATTCCTGCACTCTCTCTATCCCCCCTGAAGTTAATAGCTTTGTAAAGATAGTAAGGTAATTCCACAACCTCTGGATTCACTTCAAACCTGCTCTAATTCTTTCACTTATCTAATCCTCTCATTCTAAGTCTAACCCCCCATCCTAAATGGTAAAGATGCTATATTGAAAAGCATATTCACTGCAAACATACTATGGGCTGCTTCTTGAAATTAATTTAATTCACATGAGTTAAAGGTGATACATTAATGACTACCACAAGTGGTCAGTTGGCAAGCTGTGCCTGATCCTATTGGGCTGCTGAATGTATCAATTGGGATAAAGGGTTGTGATTGATTTAAAGAGTTGTTTTCTCTGATATTATGAAAATGAGGATGTCTATGAGTCATTAGAAACTCAAAAGCTAAAACGCAACTATATTAGGAAGATTTAAGTAATACCCAGAAATTAAAGAAGGACAACCCAACAATAAAAATAAAAATGAGAAAACACTTAAGCAAGACACAAAAACAGATATCCAGTTCACCAATAGCAAATAGTAGGACAAATGAGGATGAAAAGTCTGATAGTGAACCAACAGGACTCCCTGGACCCATAGCACAGGAGGTAACAAAATTGATCAATCAGGCTCTAGAAAAATTCAAATCAGAAATAATTTCCCAGCTAACCAGAGAGATGATGAGCAAAATAGAAGTCATGATTCGAGACTCTAGAGCAGAAACTGACAAAAAAATAGATGAGCTCAAGACTGTGATAGAAGCCATGAAGACTCAGCATAAGAAAGACATGGAAACAATGAATGCCCAACAGAGGAAAGAAATGGAATCCATAAAACAGATTCAAACAGATATCCAGGAGATTAAAAACTCTATTGAAAGTGTACGAAACAGAATAAAAGATTGCGAAGATAGAATTTCAGATATAGAAGATAGGATAGCAGTCAGTGACCGTGAAAAAAGAGGTCTATTAAAAACAGTAAGGGATCATGAGAAATCAATCCAACAACTCCTAGACGATACAAAGAAAAATAACATAAGACTGATAGGAATTCATGAAAAAACAGGAGAAAACACAAATGATATAAAAAAGCTCTTCACAGAATTAATGACAGAAAACTTCCCAAACAGAAGGGAAGAATTAGACATACAGATAAGTGAGGCATATAGAACCCCAACTAGCCACGATCAAAAAAAATCTACACCTAGACATATAATAATCAAGATTCCAGAAATCCAACAGAAAAACAAAATACTACAAGCAGTAAGAGAAAAGAAACAAATCACATGCAAAGGGAAGCCCATTAGAATCACAGCAGACTTTTCAACACAAACCCTTAGGTCAAGGAGAGCCTGGAGTGAGGTATTCCAAGTCCTAAAAGAAAAGAATCTCCAACCTAGACTTTTGTATCCTGCAAAACTCTCTTTCAAAATAGATGGGGAAATAAAATACTTCCACGACAAAGAGCACCTGAGAAATTTCATGAACACCAAACCAGCACTGCAAGGAATTCTAAACAATATCCTAGAAAAGGACAACGAAATTCACAATAACATGAGGCCCAACAGACCAAATCAAATAGGCAAGGCAAGAAACTAAAAGGAGATGGGAGAAAAAGTAAAAAGAGTCAACAAATGGACAAAAACATGACAAGAATAAGTCAAAATATATCAGTTGTAACCATCAATGTTAATGGCCTCAATTCACCAATCAAGAGAAACAGATTGGCAGAATGGATTAAGAAGCAAAATCCAACAATATGTTGTATACAAGAAACACACCTAGTGCAAAAGGAAGTCCATAGACTGAAAGTGAAAGGATGGAAAACAATTCTCCATGCGTCAGGAGTCCAGAAAAAAGCAGGGGTAGCAATCTTATTCTCAGATAAAGTAAATTTCAAACCAAAACTCATTAAGAGAGACAAAGAAGGACACTACATCCTTGTAAAGGGAACAATTCAAGAGGAAGAGCTGACAATCATAAACATATATGCACCAAATATAAATGCCCCCAACTATATAAAACAAATATTAAGTAACATGAAAAACCAAATAAGCACTAATACAATTGTAGTGGGGGATTTAAATACCCCACTATCACAAATTGACAGATCTACTAGGCAGAAAATCAACAATGAAATAATAGAACTGAACCAAGCTTTGGAACACATGGACTTAATAGATGTTTATAGAGTATTCCACCCCCAAAAACCAGAATATACATTCTTTTCGGCTGCACATGGATCATTCTCCAAAATAGACCACATACTGGCTCACAAAACAGGTCTAAATAAATGCAAAAAAATTGAAGTCATCCCCTGTTTATTATCAGATCATAGTGCAATCAAACTAGACATCAATAGCACAAGAAACTATAGAAACTTCACAAGCACATGGAAACTGAACAACACTCTCCTAAACAATCAATGGATTACAGAGGAAATTAAAGAAGAAATTAGACAGTTTTTACAAATAAATGAGAATGCCAATACAACATACAGGAATCTTTGGGACACAATGAAAGCAGTTCTACGTGGAAAATTCATAACATTGAATGCCTACACTAGGAAAACAGAGTGGGCTCAAATAAACAACTTAAAACTTAGACTCCTAGAAGAAAAAGAGCAAGAGCAAGAAAAACCCAAAGCTCGAACAAGAGAGGAAATTATAAAGATCCGAGCAGAAATCAATGCAATTGAAATTAAGAAAACGATACAAAAAATAAATGAAACAAAGAGCTGGTTTTTTGAAAGAATAAATAAAATTGACAAACCCTTAGCTAATCTTATCAAAAAAAGGAAAGAAAAGGCTCAGATCCATGCAATTAGGAATGAAAAAGGCGAAGTCACAACAGATCCGAAAGAAATCCAGAGGATCATGAACACCTACTTTGAGAACCTGTACTCTAATAAAATGGAAAACACAGAAGAAATGGACAGATTTCTAGATACTTATGAATTACCAAAGTTGAACGAAGAAGATAAAAACATTTTAAACACCCCAATCACAATCAGTGAAATTGAAAATGTAATTAAAAACTTACCAACAAAGAAAAGCCCAGGCCCTGATGGATTCACTGCTGAATTTTACAAGACATTTAGAGAAGAACTACTACCATTACTCTTCAAACTTTTCAATGAAATTGAAAGAGAAGCTATACTTCCAAATTCATTCCTGGAAGCAAGTATCACTCTGATTCCCAAACCAGAGAAAGATACAACCAAAAAGGAGAACTACAGACCAATCTCCTTAATGAATATAGATGCAAAAATCCTTAATAAGATACTAGCAAACAGAATACAGAGGATTATTAAGAAGATCATCCATCATGACCAAGTCGGATTTATTCCAGAGATGCAAGGGTGGTTCAACATACGAAAGTCAGTGAATGTAATACATTATATTAACAAAGTCAAGGACAAAAACCATATGATCCTCTCAATAGATGCAGAAAAAGCATTTGATAAAATTCAACACCCATTCATGATAAAAACCCTGCAAAAAATTGGAATAGATGGTCTATACCTCAATTTAATAAAGGCTATTTATGAAAAACCATCAGCCAACATCATATTGAATGGCCAAAAACTGAAAACCTTCATGTTAAAATCAGGAACAAGACAAGGATGCCCACTATCGCCACTTCTCTTCAATATAGTTCTGGAAACATTAGCCACAGCAATTAGACAAGAGAAAGAAATTAAAGCAATAAAGATAGGAAAGGAAGAAGTTAAACTATCATTATTTGCTGATGATATGATACTCTACATTGAAGATCCAAAAAACTCCACCAAAAAACTTCTAGACTTAATTGACAGATTCAGTAAAGTATCTGGATACAAGGTGAATACCCAAAAATCAATAGCCTTTCTATACACAAATAACAGACAGACAGAAAGAGAAATAAGGGAAAAAATTCCTTTTACAATAGCATCCAAAAAAATGAAGTATCTAGGAATCAATCTAACAAAAGAAACAAAAGATCTCTACACTGAAAACTACAGCACTCTGAAAAAAGAAATCGAAGAGGATATAAAAAAATGGAAAGATATCCCCTGCTCCTGGGTAGGAAGAATCAACATAGTGAAAATGGCCATACTACCGAAACTGCTATATACATTCAATGCAATGCCAATTGAAATTCCAACACTATATTTCACAGAACTAGAAAAAAAAATCCTAAAATTCATTTGGAACCATAAGAGACCTAGAATAGCAAAAGAAATTTTAGGCAACAGACACATGGCACCAGGTGTAACCATTCCCAATTAGAAACTATACTACAAAGCCACTGTGATAAAAACAGCATGGTACTGGCAAAGAAATAGGCCTGAGGATCAGTGGAACAGACTGGAAGATACAAAAACAAATGCAGATGTACTCAGCTACCTCATCTTTGAAAAAAGGAGCTGACCATCCTCAGTGGAGGAAAGATAGCCTCTTTAATAAATGGTGTTGGAAAAACTGGATGTCAACCTGCCACAGAGTAAAATTAGACCCTTATCTTTTGCCATGCACTAAATTAAAATCCAAATGGATTAAAGATCTAAATATTAAAACAGAAACATTAAACTTGCTGGAAGGTAAGTTAGGCAGAACTCTGGAAGACACTGGTATAGGAAAAGACTTTATGAACAAATCCTCAGTAGCATGGGAACTAGCAGATAGAATCAACAACTGGGATCTCATCTTACTAAAAAGCTTCTGTACTTCAAAAGAAACCATCAGCAGAACTAAGAGACAATCTACAATGTGGGAAAAAACTTTTACCAGCTGTTCCTCAGACAAAGGACTATTATCAAGGATATATAAAGAACTCAAAACAATCAGTCCCCCCAAATATAAAGACCCGAATCAAAAATGGGCATCCAAAATGAACAGACATTTCTCAAAGAAGTAAAAGCAGCAAGAAAGTATTTGAAAAAATGTTCCGCATCACTGGTCATTTGAGAGATGCAGATGAAAACAACACTGAGATTCCACCTCACCCCACAAAGAATGGCTGCTATCAAGAAATCACACAATAACAAATGTTGGCGGGGTTGTGGGGAGAAAGGAACCCTTCTCCATTGTTGGTGGGAGTGCAGACTAGTGCAACCACTATGGAAATCAATATGGAGATACCTCAAAGAGCTTGGACTGGAGGTTCCATTTGACCCAGCCATCCCTCTGCTGGCTATCTTTCCAAGAGAACTAAAAGAATCATATCACAGAGAAGTATGTGCACCCATGTTTATAGCGGCACAGTTTGTAGTAGCTAAATCTTGGAAACAGCCTATTTGCCCATCCGTAGGAAATTGGATAAAGAAGTTGTGGTTTTTCTATAAAATGGAATATTACTCAGC
>NW_022900950.1:79791403-79805115 GCF_012274545.1 Fukomys damarensis | reverse complement strand
CTTTGCAGGACCCTAAGTTCATTTATAAATACAGCAGCCTCAATCACTCATTCAGCAAAGGATATGCTCTTTAGCTCTGTATTTGTCATGCTAATGAAGATACTACTTGTAAGAAATAGTAATGAATAAATTCTGCAAACTTGTGTAAAGCTAAGAAAACACATGCCCTCTTGTCCTCATATCTACAAAAGCATCCTGGACAGGGAGGTGATTCGAAGGACAGAGGCGGCTAAGCATTTGCATGGAAGAGTATACGATACCTGGCTAATTTTAAGAAGTGCATACTTCTGCTCACAAGTGTTGCATTTGCTGTGTTCAAGGTGTATTGCAAATAAAGGATGTGTCACAGGGAGGAGAATCCCGAAGAAGAGCTCAGGATAGCCTTAAAGGTAACAGTACACTCTGTATTGAATTCTAGAGATCTACTGTGCGAGATTGTGCCTGTCATTAATATTGTGTTGTACGCTTAAAATTCCAAGAGGGTTAGCCCCATGTTACATGTTCTTGATAGTACAGGTGGGGTGTGGGGCCACCCCTCTACTCACCTGAACTTACACAGTGCCCGAGGGCCATGCCCTGACCTCTTCCTGAGGTCTACTACTGGGAGGCAGAGATAAGAAAAGCAGTAGCTTCTGAACCTGCCCTGGAAAATTCCAAAGTCCCAAACCAAGATGCAGGCATGCCAGATCCTCCAGCACGACCTCTAGCAAGCAACCTTTCTTCTCCTGGAGCTCACTGGAAGTGCGTGGAGGTGGTCTGCATCTCATACATCCAGCTACAACAGAGCGGATTCTGGGAAAGGCACGCACAGTGGACACAGCTGCCGTGACTCAGCACCCGTCAGTCACGCTGTCAATCAAGCTCTGGAGGCCCATGGAGAAGTGCCCTGGAGCAGGAGCAACATTTTAATTCTTGAACCCGGTGCTTTCAGCACCTGTACCATTTTCCTTTCCACGGATGCAAGCCAGCTCACTCTGAGCATACTGTCACCTGGAGGGAACTTCGCTGCTCCTCCCTAACAGCACGTGCCACATCCAAGTCTCTGCTCACCATGCACACGAACCTAGAAAGCCACGCATGACCCCGTCACCTGCAGCAACCTTCTTACCTAACTCCTAAAAGGACACATTATTTTGGGTTTGCCTAGGTATGTGACGGTGCTGCTAATGGTGATTTATGTTGATTAGAAATTCTGTAAAAACAAAACAGTAAACACTTTTGTTATCACTAAAGCAAGTAGACCAGAGAATGAAAAGTAAATTCTCAAAGAGGTCTGTGCTTGGTGTTGTACTGGGAGCTATAAATTCCAGACTGAAAAAGTATCTAATACACAGAAAATAGGAAGAATAGCGAGTAACTGGCGAAGAGGGATCTTAAAATTGCTCTGACCTGAAAAACATTTCAAAAACAAAGTCAGTGATTTATAAACCAAGCTGCAGATATAAAAACATATCTAGGTCATCTCTTTTCCTACATCCTTCTGACAACAGAGCCATCCTGAGACTCCACTGGACCAGCGGCACAAGACCTTATGGATCTCAGGACACAGGCGCAAAAAGGCTGCTGCCAACGTCTCCTGTTGGACCATGACTCTTATGCCATTTGTAGCTAAAAAACGAAGCCAAATTTTGGAAAATGAATTCTTTTTATTCTAGGTGTTAAAAGTTACAAAGAGAAAATCGTGGACCTTGCACCTTTGTTGTCGTTTTGCTTTGCTGTGCTTGGCATCAAACCCAGGGCTTTGCACACGCTAAGCCCATACTTCACCACAGCCTACACCCCAGGCCAAACCTGATATTCTCCTGGGAATACAGAGCAGTTAACGTGTGGTTTGTCCACGGAGGAATACTATTATGTTAAGAGAATAGAGAAAATGATAAATGCTGATATTGATGCAAATGCCAGCATTCTTAAAATTGTTCTTCATGTTTGTGATTACGAGTCAACAGATGTGCTTGCAGCCCTCCAAGCAAGTAACCCGGGTAGGACTGAAAGATCCACCATGCAGGGAGAAAGCTTAACTCCCGTACGCGGACTTTCCTCGAGCCTCCTTCGCCTGCTGTCAGCAGCCCATGTGCTCCCCTGTGTCCCTTCAAGTTCCCCTGAGTTTCCAGGGCATCTCAGGTGCACTCCTGGGCATCGCTCCCCCTTCCTACAGCTGCCCGGCTGCTCTGGGTGGAGCTCCTGAATGACAGCTCCTCTCCTCCTCTCTGCTGCTCTGCCTGAAGCTCCTGCTGGGCATAAAACTTGCATAGTGGTTGATGATGAAGAAGATGATAAAGAGACCTTCACCCTATTGTCCTGGTAAATTCTCTAGGACATACGCCAAGCATAACTGTTTTTCCACAGAGTTTTGAGAAAAGTCGTATGGCCAAAATTTTCAGTCTATTATTCAAACAACCTCTACTCTCCAAGTGGCTGCTTCTCCTTCTTAGATAAGAACATGGCTAAGAGTTGGGGCTGGGACTGGGAACGCAGCTAGCTAGTGGTAGTGGCTTTCTAGCCTGATAAGGCCGTATGAGCCCTTATAGGAAAGAGTGAAGGGAGGAAGGAAGGAAAGAAGGAACGGAGGAGGGGGAAGGAGGAAAAGACAGAGAAGAAAAAGATAAAAGAGGGAAGAAAGAGAGCAAGAAGGAGAGGTGGAGGAGAGGGAAAGGGAGGAGGGAAACGTCAAGCAATAACCCACACTAATGCTGTCTATCAGCGGCCTCAGGAGATTCCACTACCACGGGATTCAGGCGGGCTGAAGCTGAAAGATCACTGTGTTTCTCATGTTCCAATTTTACCTAAGTGCCAAAAACACATTGCTCCGCTCACTACATGTCTTGGAGGGATTTCAGTCAAAATAGCCTTTTCACACTGAATTCATTCTGTTTAACCTTGGCAGCCCTGCCTCCCCTGTGCTTCCCCGTGGTCAGAGGGCAGCGCGGTGAGAGGCCCGGCTGCTCACACCCGCCTCCACATTCTCTGCCCGCCCGGGTCTGCCTTCTCCTCCCTCCTTGTCCAACACGCAGACTCTCCTCACTTCTCAGGTGTTCCGTGGTCTTTCAGTGCAGTGAGCTCCTGGCACACCCTCCCTGAACTCCAGGCACCCTAGATACGCAAACGGTTCAGATGCACACTGTACCCTGGGGGAGCCCTGGTGGGGAACGTGGATGAGTCACAGAACCAGGCGAGACACGACACGCAGTGGACCAAGTGGAGAAAATGACTGCAGATTCTGGGCATTTGGGGCTTGCTAAGGATACAGAGCGTGATGCTTTATAATAGTCTTTTAGCTCTGTCAAGAGTCTTATTGTACAAAATCCAGTTGAATTTTTATATCCTACCCAAAGAGAAATGGAGAAAAGCAGAGCTGAGAAGTTAACACAGAGAAATGGGTTGTTCTTACTGAAGCCCTCGCCGAGCGGTCCGAGCCTGGGCCAGTCACTGACGCCCTGGTCTCCCGCGGCCACACGAAGGGCTGGACTGAAGGACAGTCGAGGATCATTTCAGCGGTCACAATCTATTTCAGTAGTGATATAATGGTCCTCTCAGCAACCTGGAAAAGAGGGCTGGTCATAAACAAAAGAAAGGAACAGAGCTGCGCCCAGGTGGTGAGAGAGAGGCTTGTACCAGCAGGAGTTGTGGGCACCAGAAAGGGGTTGCAGAGCCGACAGGAGGCTGGAAGGTAGCAGCCAGCAGGGAGGTGAGGAGGCTGTGGAATTTATATCGGCGATAAGAAAACTGGCACACTGTCCAACAGCACTGCACAGCACAATCAATTCAAATCAGATAAGAGCACAACTCAGAACTCTAAAATACTTTATATATGTTAGGGTTAGTGTCATAGACAACATTACAAGTGTGGGTTTTTTTTTTTTTTAAGATTAAAGTTCAGCTTATAGGGAGTCCAGCTAATTTTAAGAAATAATAAATAGACTTTATGTGGTTCCCTATCCAGTTTGGGGTATCCTTTTTTAAAATGTCATCTTTTAAGCTAATCCCAGTGAATGCTAGCCGCATCAGTGACTGACTGCCAAAGATCACCCTACCCAGCCTTGATATGTGGGAAGCCAGCAACAGAAGCACAGCAGAATCAACACTTAGCAAGTGGTCAGGTTTGGGAGGTTTTCTGAGGAAAACATTCTTTGAGATTTTTGTGGAGAAAATGCACACACACACACACACACACACACACACACCACTGAGTGTTCCTAACAAGTGTTTTGTTATTCTTCAAGGTAACAAAGAGATTTCCAGGGCCTAAGTTAGGACTAGAAGAACAAGAAGAAGACAAAATCAGCCAAAGAGCTGGTCTTGCTGATAATGAGCTGTATCCAGGACTGCAGACATTCAAAGAATACGGTAAGGAGGGTCTGGGATTTACAGTAACACATATATAATCACTGAAATCAGAAGTCCAGAGACAGGCATAATTTCCCTTGTGAGGTTTGTTGCTATTCAGCACTCCTTATGGTTTAAGAAAGAAAACTGGGATTCAAATGTGAATTTCGTGTTTTGTGGCACCTTATTAAAATTATAATGAAATATTCAATTTCCTGCTTGGAACTTCAGCATCTAATGAATTGCATTAAAGGACAGCAAAGTACAAGAGAGGAAAGTGCAGTTCAGCATGACAAAGTAGAAAGAACACCAGGCTGGGAGTCAGAAGATCGGCATCCCACTGCTGGCTCTGCTACAAGCTGGCTGGCGATCTCATTTTGGACAAAGCACTTTATTTTTCTGAGGCTAGTTTTCCTCATTTGTAAGCTGTGAGGACTGGTTCAAATGAATACAATTCGATGATCACCAGTGTCAGATCTTGCAGCACATTCTGTGCCAATAGAGCCACTAAGCAAATTATCAAATACTCTCACATAATAGGAGACAACATTTCATTAAATCCACCACCTCCCATGGGTTCCAAGTTAGACAGAAAAGCCCAAACACTTGGTATATTAGGCAGCCAGCTGATCACAATTTATCTGCAGAAGATCCTCTTTCTGACATTTAGGAAAGGTCAAGATTCTCCAGAGTTTCACAGGAATGTTAACGTCCTCAAAAGTGGTATGGACACTTGGTTCTGTGGAATCGTTCAGAGGCCCCAGGACCCTGTAAAGTGGGTGACAACAACCTTGGACAGCGACTCTCCTCTCCCCAGGGAGCTGAAGTACAGGAGAGGAACAATACATTACTCTTTTGAGAATTATATAGTCACTGCTAGTAATCTCTAACACTCTGCTCAAATTTTTTTACCTCTATGTAGGTCCTGATATGCAATTTTATTACACTGAAGGATTTATGTGCAACATCTCAGGAGTTTTCCATTCAGGTGGTAAGATGAGGGGTAACTGTGATAAACATCAGCTAGCAGGCCACCTGCCTGGGACAAAAAAGGCAAAAGGCAAACACCAAACACATGCAATTAGATATTCAACTGCACAAAGTGGATGTGGGAATAATGGACATCTTTACTTCCAGGGGTTTTTGTGTTCTTATTTTGAAAAGAATAACTGTCAGCCTCTTTGCCCAGATTCTAGTTTGTTTCACTCAGCATAATCCTCTTCCATTTAGAAATACAGATAATCAGACAGCAGCGACTCTACCAACTCCTAACTAGCAAAATAAATTAGGCAAATAGTTGTGTTTTTTACTACATGCTTGTTTTTCTTATCTATGGGTAAATATTTTGTTTAATAACAAAAGAGATTTTAGCAGTTACTGGACTTTTTCCATATTCCAAATATGACAGAAGGCCACTGATACTTACAAAAATCTAACTCCTTCCTTACTCCTGACTCTTACCATCATCTCACTTTATATAAAGCACATCAAAGCCAAATATAGCATCTTGCTATGTAGACTCTGGCAAGAAACCAGCAAAGCAACAAATTAGTTACTTAATGTAGATAAATGTAAATGAACTTCGATTTTGTCATTATTGAAGTGCTAAGAACTAAAGGCTTTTATATTCACTTCTACAAACCTCTTATAGACTGGTAAAGAAAAATATTTAACATATAAAACATTTTTACAGAAAACAGATTTGAGCTGGGGTGGGAGGAGGCCAGACCAGCAGACTCACTCCAAGTGCACAAAAGCTCTGCTACTTCCCGGCCACTGAAAGTCCCTTCAAGTTAGTGGGCCTTCCTCCTTCCATCCATACATTCAGTTGATTGGTTAGCTATTGTAGTGGCCACAACTAGAAATAAACACAAACCTACAAAGCAGAGGATGCTTCACAGTCAGCCATTCCCAAGGCTGAGAAACAGCCAGCTCACCCTGACCCTCCAGTTCAGAAGTAAAGGACCAACGGGTGTGGGACAGGACTGACTACCTGGCTTTTAATGCAACTCCTTTGCTTACTAACGTAACATTGGCAAGATTGGTACCCTCTCATTGGACTTTATGAACAAATTCTCAGTAGCACGGGAACTAGCACAAAGAATCAACAACTGGGATCTCATCTTATTAAAAAGCCTCTGCACTACAAGAGAAAGCAGCAACAGAGCTGAGACAACCTACAATGTGGGAAAAAATTTTACCAGCTGCTCCTCAGACAAAGGACTACTATCTAGAATATATAAAGAACTCAAAAAAAACAGGCCTCCCAAATACAAAGACCCAATTCAAAAATGAATTGAAATGAACAGACATTTCTCAGAGAAAGAAGTAAAAGCAGCAAATAAATATATGAAAAAATGTTCCGCATCACTGGTCATTTGAGAGATGCAGCTGAAAATAACACTGAGATTCCACCTCACCCCACAAAGAATGGCTGCTATCAAGAAAATCACACAATAACAAATGTTGGCGGGGTTGTGGGGAGAAAGGAATCCTTCTCCATTGTTGGTGGGAGTGCAGACTGGTGCAACCACTATGGAAATCAATATGGAGATACCTCAGAGAGCTTGGACTGGAGGTTCCATTTGACCCAGCCGTCCCTCTGCTGGGTATCTTCCCAAAACAATTAAAAGAATCATACCACAGTGATATATGTGCACCCATGTTTATAGAAGCACAATTTGTAATAGCTAAAATTTGGAAACAGCCCATTTTCCCATCAATTAGAGACTGGATAAAGAAGATGTGGTTTTTCTATAAAATGGAGTACTACTGGGCTATAAAGAATCATATACTAGCCGAGCATGGTGGCACAAACCTGTAATCCCAGCACTCGGGAGGCTGAGGCAGGAGGATCGCTGTGAGTTCAAAACAAGCCTGGGCTACACAGTGAGTTCCAGATCAGTCTCAACTACATAGTGAGACCCTGTCTCAAAAAACCAAAAAAAAAAGAATGATAAACTAGATTCATTCATAGGAAAATGGATGCATAGTCAGGTCATACTCTTAAGTGAAATAAATAAGACACACATGTAAATACTGAATAGTTTCTCTGATGTGAGAAACTAAAAGTGTAAATACGATCCAAACTGTATAAATGACAATGTGAAATAGGAAGAAAGGTGCTAAAGGTGTAGGGGAAAGAAAATAAGGGAAACGAAAAATATGAGAAAAGGAAAAAATGGAAACAAAGTCTTTGTAATAGGGGAGGGTGGGGTGCGTGACGGGAGGACAGGAGTATGGGGAAAAAATGAGAACCAAGATCTGTCATGTAAAGGTACAAGATCTCAATGGTGAATGTAACTGTACTGTATACTTAAAAAGTACCAATAAACTCAATGAGGTCAAACAAAAGACTGGAAGCCTCTCTGTATCTCTGTCAACCCATCTGTGCAATGGGAATAAAAAAAAAGTACCTCCTGGTGTCAACTTGAGTACGGAAAGGCCATGAGTTTACACGTGTACAATTATTAGGAAAAGGCCAAGAACGCCGCGGGTGATTAATAATGGTTGGATTGTGCCTGCAGCTCAGTCCTGTGGCTCTGAAGATGTCAGGAAGGTCAGAGCTCAGGAGGGCTGGGCCGGTGCCAGCTGCCTGGCTGCCGGTTCGGCTGTGTGCAGAAGGAGCAGCCCATGTCCGCCAAGGGCCCGGAAATCACAGAGCCTGCAGATTTCACGTCTGCAATCCAAGTTTGTGCGTGCTAACATCTGGAGGAAAGGCTTTAAAAATAATAGTTTAATCCTAACACCTTTAATTCTATTTTTAATGGGAAATAGAGATGAATCTTTAATTTACCTCAATATTTACTGTCATGCAGTTTTATAGTAAAATATTCATATTCACTAAAAAAGCATGTAGATGAATCTTAACTACTAAGGATAATGAAACACCCATGAAATATTCTAGATTCTTGGGATGCAAACCACATGTCAGAAAGCATTATTAGACAGATAAATATGTTTCTTTATTAACTGGCTTCCACTTTAATTTTAGAATTACTTTACTGTATTACTAGCTGCTGTTTAACTATTATTTCAGACACTGAAATTATTTGACCATAGGCAACAATTTTATTTAGATCATAGATCCACTCTCAGATTTAGAAAAGAAAAGAAAAATGCATTGAAAGGAAGGTGATCCACAGTGGAGTTTATGATGAAAACAAAATTAAACCCACTGGGGTGTATTTATTTATTCTTTGACCAAAGTCTCCCTACTAGTTTTCCTACAGTCTTACTTTCCCTCTAAACAAGATATTAACTAGCTAAATGGAACAGAACGATTCCCACGTCTCCCGCAGACCTTCCTATTACCCAGTTTTATTAGCCCACCTTGTTTTACGTGCGCCCTGGGGGAAGTGGCTCCGTGCAGCTCCTGAGTGATGAGCCCTGCTCCTCCTCTCCGAGCCCCGACCCGACCCACTGCAGGGCCCCGAGGGGCTCCCTCACCGAGAAACGAGAAACGCCGACCCTCCCGACACGGCACCGTGCAGCTTTCCGTCACAGCTGCCGTCAGTGCTGCACTGTGATTCTCACCACATTTAGTAACTGTTTTAATCGCCTGGAGGAATCGAACAGTGAGTGAAACTGTGTTGAAGTCTGATGCGTTCTCCTTACCCACATGCCATTTAAACTCTTCTCTCCGTAACGCACGCTGTTCACGAGCGGTCACTGAAAACATCCGGAGGGAAAAAACATTTCCCAGTTTTAGGGTTGTGGAACTATTTTATTTTAATGAAGCAATGAATATTAGGGCGATTTTCTTTGTTTTCATAAATTCCCGACTACCCTAGAAATAAAACGTAAAAGATGTGGAAAGTAATTGTTTACTTCTTTAAGTAAACCAAAGCAAGACAACTGAACCCAACTTTGATAACTGATCAAGCCAAGTTATTCCTCCGTGGACTAGGCATCCCTACTCTGCTGTTGGTGGAGGGTGTGAGAAAGTTACATTAACTTCTCCATGCTGCCACGTGCCCGTCTTTCCTAAGTCGCACAGGACTGACTAAAACTGTTCACACAAATATCTGCACCTCAGAGGGACCAACTTCCTGTGGCACTGCTCCTCCACAGGCACTAGAGGTACAACTCTGAACAAACAGGTTCCCACGGGGGTCACGCTCCTAGAGTAAGATGACCTGAAAACTCCCGTCCCTGGCGGTTAACAGGTACTAACTCAGTTAGCTGTCAAAGCGCAGTGAAGATATGCGGTTATAAACATCGTTCTACAGAGGAGAAACCAAGACTAAAGAAAGATGGAGCAACTTGCCGAAAGTCACCTCCCACGAGCGTCAGTAACAGTAGACAGCAAAGCTCTCTGGTCACCATCCGCACTCTTGAACAAGCACTGAAATTAGTGAGGGTGGCCTTGAGACACACAGTGCTTGTGAGCAGCAGTGGCCTGGAGTTCGCAATGCAGGGGGAGCCGCAGCACAGTTCACAGAGATGACCTGGGTGTGTGCACAGCAGGGCTCCGCTCAGCAGGTCCCTGAATGTTACAGGGCAAAACCTCCGGCAAACCAGCACTGCACCTGCAGTGCGGGCGAGAACCAAAGACTTGCTTCATCAGTCCTAGGAGACTGGGACTACTTCCCCCTGCTATAAAACTAGCCTGTCCTGACAAAGATGCACTTCCAACACTTCCCTTAAACCAGTTTTCGAGGGATTCAGGATGAGTATGACTTAATCGGGGGAAACAAGGACAGGGAAACGTATGAGTACAGACCCAAAAGCAAAACACAGCAGAAAGTTCTTGAGAATTTCAGTGGCTGAAAGAACTAAAGATAATACACATTAAGATAAATCCATAAAATGCACAATTATCCACACAAAATTTGGTGTGTTCGAGGATTGGCTTTCTTCTACAATCCAGTTTTAAGAGTCATGTTAAGTACAGAGTTGTAAATTACTAATTATGGACATCCAAGAATCAGTTTCACTAAGACAAAGGTTGGGGTCTTCATCCTATTTCACTATTCTTGTAGAATCCCATAAAGTGCGTCAGAACAATTCCATGTAGCCACACAGGTAGTTAGAGGCAATGGTTCGTTAGCAAGATCTCCTGATTCTTGGCATTTTTGCACCTTTCTTACTCCACCTCTACTTTTATTTATTTTTGTTTTGATTTGGTTTTTTGAGACAGGGTCTCACTACGTAGTTGAGACTGACCTGGAACTCACTGTCGCCCAGGCTGGTCTCGAACTCACAGTGATCCTCCTCTCTACTTTTATTATAATTTGTAAGTAAGCAAGAGTACTGTGACAGCATCTGAGTTGAAGGACAGATTCATACATTGTTAAAATGTTCAATGAGCATATAATTATACATGTGCCCAATTTCTCAATAAGCTATCATCAATAGGCTGAGTTACAAGCTATAGGACAATGCCCTCTAGGAAAACCTTTTGCGATTATTTGCTATCTCCAGACACAAGTACTGGCATTATGAAATTACACTAATTTATTCCCAGATTTCAGTTACAAGTTGTAGCCCTTAATGAACATGCTTTTTTTATAAAAATAGACACTAGGTTCTCATTGTTCATACATCAAGGCCCACATTCTCTCTCTGTTACTAGACACCCACTATGAATTATTTAGAAAACTTTGCCAAGGTAAACTACTCTCTCTAAACAAACACTGCTTTGAAATGGGATCACTCAGGGCCAACTGCACCAGAAAGATGCAGTGGAAAGTGTGTTTACCCAGAAAGGGCAGAGGTGGTGTGCGAGCAACCCAGGCGTAGAATCTCCTAACTCAGCAGCGAACTTGGAAGCAGAAAGTTTTGTGGGCCTTGAAGTTTGGGCTAGAATCTGAATCTATCTCTAACTCCAAGTTCTTACGTGCAAATCCAGCCCTGTAATTGCCTGTCCTCTGCTGCTGCCCTCCTGGGGAATTGGAGAGCTGATGAGATACTGATGGAGTTTCTGCAAGACGAAGAAAATATGCCCAAGAAAGGGATGAAAGCATCTAGGGATGTGGAAACCCTCCCACCATGGGTCCTGAGAGCATCCCCTGCCCTCCTTGGTAGTGGAAGTCTGTGCGCCAGGCTGTGTTATTAGGCTGGCTCCTTCCTCCTCCCCGGACACATACAGACACTTCTGCATGCTGCACCTCATGGAGTAACTACTTTCCATCACACCTCCTACAGCAGCTTCCTCTGACACAGCGAACAGAAGCCTCTGAGGTGCAGGGGGTGTCAAAGCCCATACAGTTAATTTTTCAGCACTCAGACGGGTTGTCCTCAGTCTCGGCTGCACACATCTTCTTGGTAAGCTCTCACACGTGCAGGAGCAGTGCCGGACCAAAGCTGGACCACAGCCCACACAGAGCCGCCTCAGCGCCTCCTTGGGACCTGGCTTAGTGTAATCAAGTTTTAAAATATTTATGTCTCACAGCACAGAGCATAAAGTGACCCATTTCTGGTCTTTCTGATTCAATCTCCAAAGGCACACAGCTCTGAAAAAGTCAAATTCATAAGGAATGTGTGCCTCGTTTACTCGCCTCTCACCAGAGAGAAGAGACTGAATCAAACTTCAGCTGCAAGAGAAGAGGAAGCCAGGCATCTCCCCCATTGGGAAATGTTCATCTGAGAGGAGTCCTTCCTTGTTGCTCTTTGTCCTTTTCTCCTCTGCTCCTTCCCCGCGGGAGTCGCCAGTCACTAGCCTCATGGGCAAAGACTGGAGGGGGACAGAGGAACTGGGCTCTGCCACGCCTGCCGCCTTGGGCTCCTGTCCGGCAGTGGCTGCTGAGCGGGTTTGGTTCTCAGCCCTGCCTCGCACTGGGTCTCCTAACCCTGTCTCCTCTCAAGCCCTCGGCGCTGGAGATGTTACTGCTTCCTGCTGTTGCACCTGAACACTCCTGTGAGGTCCGATAAATCCGCACACACACACACTTCTATAAGCATTCTCTTTATCAAAATATCACCCTGCATCACTTAAGGAGAAATTTGCTTTTCATATGACAGCCTGGCTCTTACAATCAACTTATTTTGTTACACAGAAATTATAAATGTTCCAATAATCAGCACAAAGAAATGGAACAAAAGCCACTTGTCCCTCAGGGAAAAATTGGTGTGCTTCTTCATAGGTAACTTTATTCATGAGAGCTAAAACACAAAAACAACTCAGGTGTCCATTGGCACATGAACAGACAAGCAAAACGTAGTACATACACACTGTGGAATATTACTAAGGTCTCAAAAAGGAAGAGAACTCTGATATAAACCACAACAGAAATGAACCTTGAGGACATTACATCATCAAGTGAAAATAAGCCACTTGCAAAACACAAATACAATATAATTTTACTTATAAGAGGAATTTAATACAGTCAAATTACAGAGAAGCTGGGCAAGATGGCACATGCTATATTCCCACCACTCTGGAAGGCTCTGACAGATGGATCACAAATTCGAGCACAGACAGGGCAATTTAACTACTTAGCAAGGGCCTAGCTCAAACTAAAAATTTTAAAACTAAAATAAAAGGTGCAAGGGGTGTAGCTCAGTGTGAAGGTCCTGGATTCAATCCCAGCGCCTCAAGAAAACAATCACTCAGATGAGGCAAAAAGGAAAGTGCTATCAGCAGGTTTGGGGGAGAGGAGGACTGGGAACAACAGCTCCGTGGGTGCCGGGCTTCAGCGCTGCAGAATGAAGAGTCCCGGGATGGGCGTTCGTGATGGCTGCAAAAGATGTGATTTGCTTCATACCGCTGGACTGCACACTTAAAACACTTCACTCACTGAACTTTGAAATGGGTATTTTAGCACAACAAAAAATGGGAAAGTCTTCTATCCTGTAACAGAGCAAATATTTTCTGCTCTTATAGTCAACGAAGAGTGTTTCATTTGTCTAAGGTCCTGTGAAAATCAAGGAAGCAAAATCACAAAACAAACAACAACAACAACAAAAACAAAGACTGGATAAAGAAGATGTATTTTTCAAGGTCCTAGAAAAAGACAATGAAGGCAACAACACCATGAGGCCCAACAGAGCAAATCAAATAGGCAAGGCAAGAAATTAAAAGGAGAAGGTGAAAAAGTAAAAAGAGTCAACAAAAGGCCAATAACATGTCAATAATAAGTCAGTACATATCAGTTATAACCAGCAATGTCAATGGCCTCAACTCACCAATCAAGAGAAATAGACTGGCAAAATGGAATTAAGAAGCAAAATCCCACAATATATTATATACAAGAAACACACCTAGTGCAAAAAGAAGCCACAGACTGAAAGTGAAAAGATAGAAAACAATTCTCCATGTGACAGGAGCCCAGAAAAAAACAGGGGCAGCAATCTTATTGGCAGACAAAGTAAATTTCAAACCAAAACTGATTCTAGTATTATTGATGTAGGACAGTACTGTATCATACCTCTATGAATGTAAA
>NW_022900950.1:79738946-79791372 GCF_012274545.1 Fukomys damarensis | reverse complement strand
ATCCCAATTTACTGTGTTGAGTTGGCATTGTACAGAAATGAACAGTCATATTGGTCTAGAAATGTTAATTTTTTTCTATTTTATTTTTTTATTTTTTTTCCATGTGTACAGGGGTAACACATCGTACTAAATATGTAAGGTCATATCTACGTGGGTTTGATTACAGAAACTAATAAAGTATTCTCTAAATAATGAAAAAAAGAAGATAAGACTATAAGAGCGAGAAGCAATTTAAATATGTTCAGGGAACATTTCCATCTCCAGAATTAAGGATTATTTTAATGTTTCATCATTGCCTTTTCTCTTTTACTTTCCTTTTTAGTTTTATTTTAGGATTCCCTATTTTTAATGTTCATCCAGAGATTTCTTTAACTGAAATACCGAATAGTTTCTTTGGGGTGAAAAACTATAATAGTACACAGGATCCTAATGAGATAATTAATAATGTGAAATAGGAAGTAAAGGGCTAAAGGTGTAGGGAATGTGGGAAGGGTGCAGGAAAGGGAATAAGGGAGAGGGAAAAAATATGAGAAACTGAAAAAATGGAAATAAAGTGTTTGTAAATGGGGAGGGGAGGAGGGGGTGAAGGGAGGGCAGGGACAAGGGGAAAACATGAGAACCAAGACCTGTTATGTAAAGGTAAAGAATCCCAATGATGAATGTAACTGTATTGTAGACCTAGATTGTACCAATAAACTCAATAAAAAGATAAAAAAAGAAGAAGATGTGTTTTGTTTTGGATTTTTTTTGTTGTTGTTAATAAAACAGAATACTACTCAATGCCGTGGATTTAGTTTAGTGGCATGGTTCCTGCCTCAAGAGTGCAAGGTTGTGAGTTGACCCCTGGTACAAAAAAAACAAAACAAAACAAGATTGCTAAATGTAAATCAAAGATCAGAGATCCTTTAGATATATAATAATCTGGAATCTATACTTGCCCAGCAAAGTTTGGAAATATAATGAGTGGAAATTTTCATATTGGATTTATCTAACCCATAAAAATCTCTAAGTTTTATTTACTAGAAACTCTTAGAAAGTACAATGTCCAATTTTCCAGTAGCAGATCATAGAGAAAGAGTTTACCTGCCAACGTACGCGTGATCAGTATGTACGTGACACGAGCTGCTCCCATTGCTCAGAGTGTAACACCGACCTCTCCTTCCAAACCTTCATGGCAGGCGGCTCACCGAGAGCCAGGGAGGGGTGCTGAGGTGAAGTGGTGTGTCCAATCCACCGAATCCCCAGGTGAATGCCCAGCAGCAGCACCACAGACTCTACCCCTAAGTGGGACTAGAGAGCTCCTCAGGGAAAGACTGAACACAAACCGAAATTTTTAAAAATCTACTTAATGAGAAAATTCATTTCAATGAAAATTTTTCCTATTTACTTGTTATGATGCTTGGCTCTGGGTTCCACAGGACTGTGTGTTAATTACACGTTACTGGGGTACATGTGCTATCCCCACACACGCACACAGCGTGTGCTGATCAAACCCGACCCCGCTCCCCACCCTGCTCCCATCCCCTTCCTAGTCTCTAGCTCACCACTCTTCTGCAGGTTGGCTCCTAGCTCCCACATGTGAGCGAGAACTCAGTCCTGTCTGGCCAGCCGCACTGCACACAATGCCCTCCAGTCCTGCCCATTTTGTGTGAAGGACAGGACTGTATTCTTCTGCATAGCTGAGCGGTTTTCCCACTGTTTATACAGACGATGTATAAACATCCATCCACCCAGAGGCACCCAGGCAGGTTAAACACTTGGCTTTTCTAGCTGTGCCACTGTGAACCTGCCCTAGAGGGCTCTCTCATGTGCCGATTTCATTTCCTTGGGCCCCAAAGCAGGCAGCAGGAGCATATGCGCGTGTGTCCAGAAGAAGGAATGGCAAGCGACCCTACCATCATCTGTGGTGCTTTAACAATGTACTTTGCTGTTCGCCATGTTTCTAAACTCTTCTCCAGTATGAGGGAACCCTTGGCTGTGGCGTCTGAAGACTCCTAACAGCAGATGCGTTAGAGCACGCCCAGCTCCCCTTCGAGCAGGCCGGCGCAGCCTGCAGTCTCCCAGGCAGACTCGTCAGCTCAGACTTTGAACAGCGAGCCAGTGCACAGGGCCACAACAAGGGGAGAGTCCAGCGCACAGACCATGCTGGGAGCAAGGGCAAAGTCCCAGACAAGAGGAGAAAACTCTCCGCCTGTAAGCAGGCGGTCTCTCATGACAAAGGAAGGCTGATCATGACGTGAAACCAAGAGAAGGAAGCCAAAAGCTATGAAACAACTCGCAACATGGGGCTTCGTCATAGAGTCACCAGCTTATCGTGATTTCAAAACTCCTGCCGGGCAGTAACTCCTTCTGCCTCTCATTTCCCGCTCTTTAAACAGAAACGTCTCTCACATATAGTCCCATAGAGTCTCTCACACGTTCCCATCACTGTACATCGGACGAGGGGAAGAAGAGACATTGTGTCTCTTTGATCTCAAGGATGCAGACCCTAAGGATGCTGGTAACACCGCACAGATCCTTCTGACAACTGGACCTGACTTGAAAAGATCCTGGATTTGGGGCTGATGCTGTAAGGACACAAAACTTTGGAAGATACTGGTTGGGCATGGAGGTATTTCCAAGTAGGATGGTCATGAATAGCCAGGATCTAGAGGATAAAACATAGAAATCTGCTTCTAAGATGACTCTGGATGATTTCTGCCTTCTGTAGCCACATCCTGGGTTCTAGTGTGGGCTGGGCTAGCTGTCTCTGGCAGGAAATGGCACATATCGGATAATATTAAAGGTTCAAAAGAGAAGTGAGGATGGGACCCCAACTTCCATGCTCTCTCTTGCGCTCTCTCTTGCTCCTTGGGAGGGAACCACATGCCATGCTGTGAGCTGCTTCCAAGACGTTCCTGTTAAGCACTGGTTCGGAACTTGATTTTTTTTCCCCCTAAGAACCACATGAGTGACTGTGGAATTGATTTCTCTTCTAAATTCAGGTGAAATCACAATTCCAGCCATTAGATGCCTGAAACTTCACAGGAGACCTGGACCTCAGGTATCCACCAAAGTGTACTCAGCTTCCTCCCCAAGGAACTCAGGAAAGGACGGTCAAGCAAAACCTTCGAGTTCTGGAGTAACTTGCTACATAGAAAAAGATAAGTAATATACATCTCTACAAGTTGACAGTGTCCATTTGGTTATGTTACATTTAGAAGTGAAAATAAGCAAGAATTAACGTTATTCAACGGGTTAAATAGTTGAGGGTGCCTGGCTCCGCATCCCAAGACTGGGGAGGAGCAAAGGGGGGGACGAAGACAGCTACCTTCATAGGAACCCTAACTTTCAGAGGTACTGGCTCAACTCCTGTAAACCTCTGCTCCAAACTCCCTCTCCTGGACTCCTGAGGAGCCATGGTTTCGTTTGAAGAATTCACAACTGCACAGTCTGTCGCCATGTTCACCCCGTTTCCACATGCATCGCCTCTGCAACCCAGTCCTTTACCAGCACAGAGCTGGCGCTGTCTCAAAAGCGGAAGGAAAGGAGTTACCAAGAAAAGCTTCTGTGACTCCCTGGTAAGAAGTCTGTTCCCAAGAAGCGAAATACTAAAACTTAAAATTATCTGAGTGGTCTGGCACTTCAAGGGTTTGTAAAGGAAAAATATGGGACATGTGTGAAACTCAAGAAACTGACATTTATAAACTAAAACTTTAAAAATAAAGCAGTGTAATTTAGTGCTGAGCTGATAGGGTCTTGCTTGATTTAACTTCTTTCATTAGAAGTCATGCAGATGTTTTGCTTTTGCCTTTTGAACAATAGCTTGCATCTATAACCATGTCAAAAACACAGAAATCAGGAGAAGCAGCAGGGCTCAGAGGAGCAGGTAAAATTGTAGGATTT
The DNA here is from genome assembly GCF_012274545.1 of Fukomys damarensis. Lineage (NCBI taxonomy): Eukaryota > Metazoa > Chordata > Mammalia > Rodentia > Bathyergidae > Fukomys > Fukomys damarensis. The sequence continues at coordinate 79,787,487 of NW_022900950.1, read as the reverse complement.
GAAGGAATTGAATTTGAAGCAGCACTGCTGACCTTCTGGAGGTTGCCTGAACTCACTTAAGCTAATTAAAAACTAGCTACGGAGTAAAAATCAAAATAATCATGTACCTCACAGGGCTGTGTTGGGACTAACAAATAAAATGGATCATAAAGCACTTAACCAAACAGAACCCAAAGGCTTGAAACTGTGTGCTCTGCTAACAACATTTCGGCGTCCTCATTTAACCCCCGGAAATTGAAACACGCGGACTGCAGACCTAAGAGCTTGGAGATGGCAATAACTGGCCGACACTTTCCGAAGCAGATCTCTCTCCTTGAAAAGAAAGTGGCAGAGGTTTACCACCACTCCAGTATAATTAACATGAAAACAAGGTTTCCGGACTGAAGGACGGCAAGGAATGAAAATAAACATCACAGGACCCCCAGCTCCAGGCAGGGCTGACGGCTAACTGTGCACCAGCTCTGCGCGCGCAAGTCACGTCCACGCCGTACTATTCCCACCACTCTCCCACCAAGCGGATACACACATCCCTGTTTCACAAAGGGACACTGAGCAAGCAGGCCAGACAGTAGGTAGTTGAATGAATACCCAGAGAAGCTGTACTGTTCTGTTGTGCTGTGTTGTGTGTTTTGGTTGTTTGTTTTTTGTTTTTTGCAGTCCAAAGATCTGACAGTCAAAAAAGCTCAGCAGCAGAAATATAAATGGCAGGGGTAGGGTACGTTGGTTGGTCGGTCAGTTGGGTTGTTGGTTCACTGGTGTTTTAATGAAGAGATAGAAGATTTCCAGTTCTTTGCTGAGAAATGCACTAAACACTTTCCCAGTGAGCCCCGGGCTGGGACTCTATGAAGAGAATTGGGCCAACATTCACGTCTGCTGAGGATACTTCACCCCAGCCACAGACAGGACCAAGAACGACTGTGCATCCTGAAAGCACACGTTCCTTGGCTGGCAAAGTCTAATGACGGAAATGGGAGGATCCATCTACACAGAAAGATGATTATCAGCTGAACCAAGCAGATTCTCTCCCTCCCTGTGACCCCTTCTCTCTGTCTGAACCAGTTGATCTGGGAGTGTGTAAAGAATTTGGCAGGTGGAAGCCAACAGGAGCAAGAGGAGCAGGTGCAAATAGCACAAACAGTTCATGTTGAACGCAAACACCTACAAAAATAATTATTAAAACCTCTACTTCCTATCTAGGAATCAATCTAATGAAAGAAGCAAAATACCTCTACACTGAAAATTACAGCACTCTGAAAAAAGAGATTGAAGAGGATATAAAAAAATGGAAAGATATCCCCTGCTCCTAGGTAGGAAAAAATCAACATAGCAAAAATGGCCATACTACCAAAACTGCTATACAGATTCAATGCAATGCCAATTGAAATTCCAGCACTATATTTCACAGAACTAGAAAAAAGAATCCAAAAATTCATTTGGAACCAGAAGAGACCTAGAATAGCAAAAGCCATCCTAGGCAACAGACACATGGCATAACAATTCCCAATTTGAAACTATACTACAAAGCCACTGTGATAAAAACAGCATGGTACTGACAAAAAAACAGACCTGAGGATCAGTGGAATAGATTGGAAGACACAAAAACAAATCCAGATGTACACAGCTACCTCATCTTTGACAAAGGAGCCAACCATCCTCACTGGAGGCAAGATAGTCTCTTTAATAAATGATGTTGGAAAAACTGGATTTCAACCTACCAAAGATTAAAATTAGACCCTTATCTTTCACCACGCACTAAACTAAAATTCAAGTGGATTAAAGATGTAAATATTAAAAAAGAAACACTAAACTTGCTGGAAGATAAGTTAGGCAGAACTCCTGAAGACATTGGCATAGGAAAAGACTTTATGAACAAATCCTCAGTAGCACAGGAACTAGCACAAAGAATCAACAACTGGGATCTCATCTTATTAAAAAGCTCTGCATTGCAAAAGAAACCATCAACAGAACTAAAAGACAGCCTACAATGCGGGAAACAATTTTTACCAGCTGCTCCTCAGACAAAGGACTACTATCTAGAATATATAAAGAACTCAAAACAATCAGTCCCCGCTAATATAAAGACCCAATTCAAAAATGGGCATCTGAAATGAACAGACATCTCTCAGACAAAGAAGTAAAAGCAGCAAGAAAATATATGAAAAAATATTCCATATCACTGGTCATTCAAGAGATGAAGATGAAAACAACACTGAGATTCCACCTCACCCCACAAAGAATGGTTGCTATCAAGAAATCAACCAATAACAAATGTTGGCCGGGTTTTGGGGAGAAAGGAACCCTTCTCCATCGTTGGTGGGAGTGCACACTGGTGCAACCACTATGGAAATCAATATGGAGATACCTCAAAGAGCTTGGACTGGAGGTTCCATTTGACCCAGCCATCCCTCTGCTGGGTATCTTCCCAAAAGAATTAAAAGAATCATATGAGTGATATATGTGCACCTATGTGTACAGCATCAGTTTGTAATAGCTAAAACTTGGAAACAGCCCATTTGCCCATTAGTTGGAAACTAGATGTGGTTTTCTATAAAATGGAATACTACTCAGCCATAAAGAATGAGAAATTAGATTCATTCATAGAAAAATGGATACATATTGAGGATATACTCCTAAGTGAAATAAGTAAGTCACACATGTGTAAATACCAAATAGTTTCTCTGGTATGAAAAACTATCATCGTACATAAGATCCTAATGATATAATGGACAATGTGAAATAGGAAAAAAAGGACTAAAGGAGTAGGGAAAGTGGGAAAGGAAGGGGAAAGATAATAAGGGAAAAGAAAAAATATGAGAAAATGGAAACAAGGTGTTTGTAAATGGGGAGGGTAGGAGGGGGTGAAGGGAGGGCAGGGACAAGGGGAAAAAATGAGAACCAAGACCTGTCATGTAAAGGTACAAGATCCCAATGATAAATGTAACTGTACTGTATCCCTAAAATGTACCAACAAACTCAATGAGTGAAAAAAATTAAAAAATAAACCTCTCTCTGAGTCAGACTCATTCAGCTCTCTCTGACTTGAAGCTGTGTGTATCTGAGGCATCGCCCTCTTAGCCCAGGTCAGCCTCCCAGGGAGCATGATGCACAGAGGACACTGGAGGAAAGGAGGCTCACTGGCTAGCACTCCAGGAAACAGCTCTAAAAGATTTGGGAGACCAGCAATAGACAGAGAGAGAAGTGGAACAGCAATACAGTTTTATCACAGGCCTCACTCAATCCCACAAGGAGCTGGAGGCGGGAGAAGCCCTTTAGGAAAAGTCTGAATGAGGCAGCTCCCTCCTGCCAAGGGCAATTCCTAGGGAAAAATTCAGCTCCAGCCACAGGTAACCAACATTTCCTATAGCTAGAGGTGTGTGGTTCTCAGTCCTACAAGGCAGATGTGTGACATCAGACTTTTTAGTTGATACAGAACTAAAGCCACAATCTGGGATCGACTGCATTTGAAATCAAAATTAAACAACAGATTTGTGATTATCCTCAAACATAACTTTACAAGTTTAGAAAAAAAATGTGTAGGCTTTTAAAACCAATGTTAGTTAACTATTAGTCAACATGCCAGACTTCTCTAGCCTAAGATCCACATAATCAAAGTAACTATAGTAAGAGTGTGAATTTAGTCTCCTGGCTTTTCAAGTTAGCCATAGCAACAATATTATTCTCATGACAACAGCTGCACCTCTGTAGGCCCGATAATCGAAATGTATGCAAATGGCTAGGTATTCATACTTAATTGTTGGCACCAACACAAACAATTCCAACTGTTACACTTTGGATCCCAAATGCCCCCCGGAAGTCCTGTGTGTTTAGAAAGTGATGGGGCTGTGGGAATGCTATCCTCATCAGTGGATTCATTCACGGGTGAGTTCAGGACTTTATGCACTGTTAACAGGTACAGCCTGGGGCTGGGGATATTGCTCAGTGGTGCTGTGCCTGCCTGGCAAGCACAAGGTTCTCAGTATGATCCCTAGTACCCGAAATAAACAAACAAACAAGAGGTACAGCCTGGCTGGAAGAGTGAGGTCACTGGCGCGTGACCTGGAAGGGTGTATTTTTGTCCCTGGATCTTCCCCTCACTCTGTTTCCTGGCTGCCCTGATGTGAGCAGCCTTCTCCTGCCAGGCGTTCCACCATGCTGTTTCTGCCTTGAGCCAAATGACCATGCACAGAACCCACGAACACTGTGAGCCAAAGGAACCGCTCTTCCTTTACATTTTGAGTGTCGAGTATTTTGTCTCAGCAACAGGAAAGCTCACTGATACATCCAAAGCTATGGTTATACAGCCACAGGCTCAGGGTTGAGATGTACTGCGGTTAGGAATGCACACTTAAAATTTTACCACCAACACAGAAAATTCCAAAGTGAAACAAATTGTATTTCAAATGCTCATTCAAAATTCAAACCCAAATGCCTCATAGAGCCCTGATGTCAGTTCACTTAAATTATAATAAACAAATAAACCAACCACCATCTAAAACAAGCTTCTTATAACCACCACAAAAATGATGTCATCAACCTGCAAGCAGTAGGAAATAAGGATACATTTTATGAAATAAAAGTGGGGTGAGATACAAAATTCTTTTCTCCTCCTCACCTTGTTTTGTTCCCAATTCTAGGAGTAACTCTTTTATTTGACTAGTCTTTGTGTCCGCTTTAGTGTTTTACGCAGCTTTACTGGCACCCATCTCAGTATTTTAATTCCTTATTTAAGTGCCTGCCTTCTTAATGCACTCAGTACGTGACATCTTCCTAAAGTATTACATGTGTAAAATGCATCCTTGACAGAAGATTGAACGCATAAATGAAGACATCAGTAAAAGGAGCTGTTACCCTGGAGGATCCACCCTGGTTCTCTTGGCGCCTTAAAAATGGCACCTGGAATTCCATTGATGTCTCCCACAGAATGAAAAATTCAAAACTGATGGAGCAAAACGGTTTTTCAAAACCACTTATAAACTTGAATTTTCTACAGACTGTTCTACTTCTTCTCTGAGTTTCTGTCAGACGTGAAGACAGCAGCTGGAGGACCAGTGGGAATCACACCTCCACTCGCTCCCACTGCAAAGGCAGTAACCGTGTTCAGACAGGGCAACCCTGGGAAGGTTCATCACAGTGAACCATTTTCCTGAGAAAGTGAACCACTACCAGCCCCCCCACCCTACTATGAGGACAGGTGTAGGACGCAGCCCTGGAGGTGCAGTGGTTGTAGGTTTAAGGTGAAACCTTTAAACAACAACTAAAATTCCCCCCTACATTACCACTTTAGCACAGAATATGCAGCTCCTGCTTGGCTAGAGTTAGCCCCTCTATTAAAGTTCAAATGAATGTAAACTCTTCCTTATCCTATTCCCCTACCTCGGGGCCAGGGTGGGGGAGTGTGTGGGGGGATAAGCTTCCCTCTCAGCCTCTCCTGAGATTCTTCAGAAAACAAGAAAGAAGTGTTGATATCTCTCTTACTTTCCTGTGCCCCCAAGTTCCTTGTGAGTCCAGTGGTTGGGTGAGGGATCCTTTCACTACACACTTCCTACTACTAAGCCATTGCTGCACAATATTTTAGATCTTAAGAGTCCCCAAAGGCTCCTACGTTAAAGGCTTGCTCCCAGCCTGGCACTTTCGGCAGGAGGTGGTCCAGTGGGAGGGCTGAGGTCACCTGCAGGCTGCACTTGCCGGCGATATTGGACCCCACTGCCCGCCATGGTGGGGGCCTCATCACCGCATGCCCAAGCCATGGGACCCATCACTCATGGACTGCACCTTCCAGTACCGAATCGTATCTTTTCTAAAGTGATTGTTCCTGGTATTTGTTAAAGTAACAGAAAGCTGACTACAGAACCACCAAGTCCTTCCCTGCCTGAAACACCAAGAAACTGAGGACAGGCACAGGTCAGGAGTGTGCTGAGGTCTGAAGTGTCAGCACTACCCAGTGAACTAAATTACAAAGCAGACACACAGTGCCCGTGTCGTGGCCACTCTCACTGTGCCCAGTTCTGAGCACACTGTCCATTCCATGTGAACCCTTAGCTTCCTCATTAGACCTTCACCCTTCACCCCTGCCAGTCCCTGGCACCCTCCAAACTCCTAAGGGAATTAGTTTGCTTCCTTTTCTCCTTCTTATGCTCCCCAAGCCTTGCCTGCAGCTTATCTTTTTTTCCTACTGCCAAAAGATTCATTTATTCCAAGGAGAAATCACCACTTCCTTAGGATCCAGAAGTGCCTATAGTCTGCTGGGATTTTAAATAACAAATTGCTTCCCTCTTACACAAAGGCCACTTGGTGATAATGGACAACTCTTCAGGGGCTTCCTATCTCCACTCACTGTAAGGACTTCCACACTTGAGGGGTGGACAGTGGCCTTATCTTAACCATGGGCCTGTCCTCTGTCCCCGCCCGCAGCTGCTAAGTCCTCAAAAGAACCCTGACTGAAGCTAACAGAGCTGCTTTTCTTTCCCACAATCTGGTATCTGGAATTAGACAACAGCAAGTCTGAGGGAGCCATGTTAATGCCAGTTCTCACTCAGCAAAAGCCCTTCTCTCCTGCCACGCAGGTCCCAGGGCCGGCTCTGTCCTCCGCTGGCTGGGCTGGACTGCTCTTTCCTGCATCCAAGAAATAACTCCAATATCCCTTAGGTGCCTAAGCCAGTAAGTGTCAATTCTCACTTTTACCTAAAATCCCTTTAATGAATAGGGCCATCAGAGAATCCCACAAAGAAAACCAGGAAAACTCTGAAGGCCCAAGATTCAGCAAATTCCACAGAAAAGTGAAATTATCCGGCGTCCTCCGAGGAAGGAGCTTGTCAGCTATCACTGCCCTAAAATGAAACGACCACGAACTCTCTTGTACCTGGAGGCACTTGCTCTCCAGAACAATCCAAGGCCCCGCGTTATGTACAAGAACAGAGCCTCCAGTATCGGAGACTTCTAGTTACTTCTGGGGGTACCAGTGATCTGTCCCAGGGATGGCAAAGTCGGAACAGTCCCAGCATTGCCCAGCGAGACCTAGGGACAGCTGCCCTCGTCACGGCCTTCCGAGGAGAGCGAGGGGCAGAGGGCTGCCTAGAAGCTGCTGGTGTTTATAAAAACTTATGTGCTCCCCAGCATCTGTCCTTCCAGGAAGACCAGAAGACCTATCCCTGAGAGGAAGCCAGCTGCGTACAGAAGCTGCCAGGCTGCTAATCCAGTTACCCCGCCTTCATGCCCTGGAATGGCAACTTGAAACTTGTAAATAATCTGATCTTAACATTTAGCAGATATGCTCTCCTTCTGCCTGCCAGAAGGTAATGAGCAGTCGAGAGTCCCTCTGCCTGGGTTTCCTTCCCCTAATTGCCCTGAGAATTAAATAAAAGGCTTCCTGCCTCCGATGTGCCGCTCGATGGAACAGGATGAAATACAGCGGGTGCCAGCAAGCAGCAGGCCTGACGTCCCTACCTTGAACCTCCTGAACGGCACATTTACATTTTCTCACAAACAGCACTAACTGCTCTGCCCCTTTTTCTCCACAGACAGCAGATAGCTATAGTTCAAATTCATATCGCAAGGAGAATTTTCTTCCATTAGAAAAAGACTGTCTTCCATTGTGCAGCCAGGAGTGTTTGGTTTTATTTCTCTAACGCGAGATGAGGGAAGGAGGAGTTGGTGGCAGCATTATTACAGCACTGTTTAAGCCGTAATATTTAATTTCAAACTTTTTCCTTTATAGCCTATTACCTCGGTGGCCAGCTCCCTCTCCCTTTCCCTCATTTTCTGTTGAAAATGCATCTCACTGCTCTTGTCTGAATAAAAAGGTCCAGGTTCAACTGCCTTCCACTCAAGAATAAGATACCCCTTTTAAAGTGCAAACCGTGCTTTTTGCCAGTTCACATCCCAGCCCTCGTTTCTCCCCTGGGCCAGACAGGAAAGGGACTTCGGTCTTCAGGGTCCACGCGGGCTGAGCACCCGTCCCCCTGCCACTTGGGGCAGTCGCGCTGACCGCGGTGGCCCAGGCGGACAGGACCGGAGCCTCCCCGCGAGCAGGGCTGGAAAGTCACGGCGCATGTGCACGCAGCACCCGCGGGTGAGCCCGCTTCGCTCTCAGCGCTCGGAGAAGGGGCGACCCTCTGCGCCTCTCATCCAAGTCCACCCTCACCGGCCTGGGACAGATGCTCTGTCTTCATCCCCCCTTTTAAACAAGTCTCTATCCAGGAAGGGTTCAGAGATGAAAAACGCTCGTTTGAATCCGTAATGGGTAAATGACACACAGCAGAAGTGTAACTAGGGATTCCTAGGGACACGGACACAGGGCCTCACTGTGCAAATGTGAAATTACTTCAAAATATTAAAAACTCGCACCATTATTTGTTGCACATGATAACCCTTTGGACTCACCAAAAGTCTGACAGAGTTTATATTTGGAGGGGTCAACAGCACCACAGAAAGACAAAAATATTCAACACGGATACAAAGAAAAAAAATCACCCTGAGCAGAAGTATGTTACGTGGGTTCAATATTTTACCGTAGAAACATAGACCCTGCCTTCATTTATGAGTGTAGTCTTGGGGCCATAGCAAGAGAGAAATTGCTGCTGAACTGTCTGCAGGTCTCGTGTGTTACCCTACAGGGCCATCCATACACGTTCCAGGGCTTTCCCGTCATTCACAAAACTCCCGAGAGCCCTCAATCTTCACGTTAACATCAACCAAACACAACCCGGGGACAGATGAAAGCTCGGTAAGCATCAAACACGGCCTGGAGACAAATTAAAATGAGCAAGGTATTCTGACACCAAACGGAGTCGGCGAAGTTCAGTCGATACCGGTGATGAGTCCTGATCCGCCAAATCGCTCACAAAAACGGAGCAGCTCGGCTGAGGGAGCAAAGCTCCGTGTTTAGGTGGCGACACACGACAAACCGCCCAGGGGAGCGCCCAGTGCACCGCCACCCCGCGAGACGAAAGAGCGAGGGGCGCGGCATCACGGCTGCCAGCTGGTGTCTCTGCTTTCCGAAGGCGGAGCCGGCAGCCGGAAAACCTCCTCCTTCCGTATTCACGGTTCTTCCCTCTTTGAACATAGTCCTTGTGGAAGTTTTCCCTGCTAACTAAATCTACAAGCACAGCGCAGGTGTGAGAGAGAGAGGCCAACTATTTCTAAACTGCAAGCAGCCCCCGGGACAGGACGGCATTTGTCGTTCCACACAGCAGTTTTCAGGGCAGAGCCTTTGGGGGAAATGTTTCCAAACAAAAAATATTCCGAGCAATTTGGGAGTTCGTGGTTAGCCTGCCCCTGGGATAAACATCCCCTCAAACTCAAAATGTGGGCCCCAAACAACACACACATAAAAGAAACCTAACAGCCATTAAAATTCTCCTCCCGGCTGCCCTGAGATACCACCAGTAAAGTGATGGATAATTTCTGTTTTTCTAGTAAATTCATTAGCAGAGAAAATAACCAATGCTCCCCCAAAAAATAAATACTCCCAGAAGGATGCAATGGATCCTGCAATGAACCAACACTGGGCTTCCACGGAGGGTAGCAGGGCTAGACCGAACTCTGAGCCCTCGGTGGCCACGGCTCAGTGACCTTGGGCCAGCTGCTCAGCAGCCACTTGCCTCGGTTTCCCTACACAGAAAAGGCAATGATGAAGTCCTGGTACAGCTGAGAGCCTGAATGACCCTGAAGGCCTCTCTGTGGAAGGGTGGTGCCCACCTGGCCCTCCTGGGAGGTACAGCCTAGAAGGAGAGGGTTTGGTCACTGGAGGTGCAGCCCGATGGGGACCAGACCCGGCCCTTTGCTGCCCAGACTGCATCCTGGACCCTCCCAAAACTCCCAAAGGCTACGGGCCAACAGAGGGACCAAACCTCCGAAAGTGAGCAGAGATAACCTCTCTTCATAAGCATGTTCCCTGAGGGGCTTCCTCTAGGTTGACACAATGCTGACCCACATGAGCACGACCAGTCTGAGAGAGTGAAGCCCTCAAAATCACGTCCAGCACAAATCCATGTTTAGAAGCATTTAAACCCTTTCTAAGCGGGGTAATTAGATAATGGGGTTTAAACCAACCAAAAGCTCACTGCTTTTAGGGCTACAGAGAACTGGATTCAAACCCTTGCATTGTGGCACCTGTGTGACCGGAACAAGTCACTTGCTTCCTCCAAGTCCCTTCATGGAACACAAGTGGTGAGCACAAGCGAACATCCCCGCCTAGTGCTCTGTGGGAGCAACCGCAGCAGGCAAGACAGGGCCGGAGTACCCTTCCGGAGGTGACTGAGCAGCCGCCAGAGGTCGGCAGGGCTTGAGCCAGCTGGGGCAGTGTGCACGGCGGCAAGTGCTAAGGTCTCCGAGTACACGTTGGAGGGCTTGCTGACGAAGAACACAGAGGAAGAGCACACCATCAGGCGATCCTTAAGTGTCTGACCTGAACAACCAGGTGCGTGGGCTGGGCTGCGTGGTCGGATCCCAAGACACATCCAGGCCCTTGTGTGGGAGGAAGGAGCAAAGATCTGCAAGTGCACATCTAATGGTGAAAGAAAGGCAACTACATCGACCAGTGATAATGCAAGACAGGCTCAGCGGGGGTCTGTGCCAGCAGAACAAAACTTGGCATGAACAGAAAAAGTGGTGTCAGGGCTGCAGAGAAATAAAAAGCACAATGCTGAGACCAATCAGGCTTTTGAGTTTTAAAAGCCAGGGTTCGGGTCTCTTACTGGGTCTCTGGGTGTGACTGACCGGTAGGGTGCTGAGTCATCTCGGACTTTCACCGTGCATGCCGGGTCCAGAGCTCACTGCGATTAAACTATATACAGGAGACACAGTCCCTAGTTAGGATCCTTTAGCAAGAAGCAGGCTTGGGCAAGGACAGTTCACTAGTCCAACTTGGGACATGTAAATCTGAAACCCGAGTCAGTATCCAAGCAGAGGACGAGGGAGACAGCTGGATTCATGAATCCGAAAGATGACAGCAGAGGCCCAAGGTCAGCACATGAATTCCAGTGTCATCAATATTTAATGATCTTCCAGTTTTTAATGAGCACCAACATCACACAGGGAAGAAGACCAAGGACACTGACAGAATCAGTCCGAAATTTAGAGGGTCACCAAAGGTGCCAGCAAAAGCAGACTGGCAAGAAACAGCCAAAGGACAGACAAAAGACAAGGTGAGGGCCGTGTCTTGGAAGCAGATGGATAAAGCTTCCAGAAGCAGTGACATCCCAGTCAGAAGCTCCAACTGATGAATCCTATCCTTAAACCAAAGATGCTGTTGCCCCACCCCATCTTAGATCAGTAAATTACAGATTTAGTTCTGCCTCAGAAGCTGACTGTACAGGTCATCAAAGGAAGGCAGGAAAGAGGGAGGGAGAGAAAGCGCTTGGTTGGTGGGTTGGTTTGGGTTATAACCAGTTCACCAGACTGCGGGGCCACTTTTCATGATCAGCCATAACCTGAACGTGCAGAAATGTGAGCCTTGTCGCCAACAGCTCTGTGAGGCACAACTGGTATGAGGAAGAGGCAGTAACTTGAACCCCAAGTTCTCTGGCAGCTGGAGGGCTGTTTTCCTTCTGCTGCCTATTCAGTGATTCCCAGCAGCGTTTCAAACCATTCCAGAATGCAGGGTAGCCAGCAGCTCTCCACACACGGCCAACAGCTGAGCGGTTCTGTTTGAACCAGGCCAACACATCCTCTCTTTGTTCTCCACATCCAGCACAATTTTTCTCGTGGAAGTACGTGGGATGGAGTCTTGTTGGGAAAGATAAGGGTCAGTCAGACTTCCCGACAGAGAGGCACTGAAGCTGGAGTCGTGAGTGCCCAGACCGCAGGCCTGGAGACTGAGTTCATGACACTGCGACCTCCTCCCTGCGTCTGCCCGGCTCAGAGTGAGCCCCTAACATGACCTGCCAGGTGGCGTTCAAGAACACCGGACCCCAAGGCCCTGGGTGTGTGTCACTGAAGAGAGATTCGGCAGAAGGAACAGGCACGGCGCTGTCCCGAGAGGAGTGGTGGCATTTGCCTAGCATTTCTGCAGGCCTTAGAACCGTGTTTACTGCCGCTCCTCACAGGACCCTGGGAGGGAGGGGTCCCCGTTATCTCCAGCGCTCAGCAGGTGGGACACCCCGCCGGGAGGGAGGAAAGGCTGACCTGGAGCTCCCGTGGCAGCCTCCTGAAACGGCTGCTGGGGCCTTGGCGCCTTCCTCACTGCTCGATTTTACTTAGGACAAAAGAAACCATCATGGTTTGGGTTAACAAAGTCACTTGAAGGCCCCAGAATCCCCCAGGCTTACAAAGGGCAGCGGTTAATGTGTATGGAAACATGGACACTGGAAGACACTGTCCCTTTCAGTCTTCAATTAGTGAACTGTTCAAAACTGTGGGTTTATAAAGGTTGTAGAAAACAGAGAAAATTCACATGAATTAGACTGATCCTAAGAGCTTTCCCACCCAAATGCGTCTTCTCATCGTGGTCACGTAATAGCTGCTGTGTCAGCTGTGCGTATGTAGGTGACCTAAAATACTGTCATAAGCTGCACAAGTTTAAATACCAAATGGCTTCTCTGGGAAGCTGAAAGCATAGATACAGAGTAAAACAAAACCAGGAAAAGGGAGAGAGCCCTCTTGCAGAAGGGAAGGGGAGCAGGAGATGGAGAGAGAAGGAGGTGGGAACGGAATGAAGAAAGAGGAATTAAGGTGTGTTCTGTGCAGGTACCAACTCCCCAGGAAAAGTGTAATCACTGCGGACTGCAAACAGACTGATACAAAACAACTTCTGAAAAGGACGTCATAAGTAAAGTCTGCTTTGATGTCTTTGTTCAATGTATTTCTGCCTCTCCCTTAGGTCTAACGCATCCATTCATCAGCCAGTACTTTTTAATATTACCACCTGATTAAAGATAAAACTATGGGCACCCTAATCATAATCCCCACCCTCCTAGAGCTCATGGTCAAGTAGAAGACACAGAAAAGAAGAAATATTGTATACTCCAAGACAACAGTCCCAGGGAAACTGAATGACAAGTGTAACAAAGACCTAGAACAGCCAGCCCCCGGGGTTACCAGGAGAAGTCCTGGAAACCCGAGGATGGACAGGAATCAGCCAGATGACACGTGAAGAGGTGCACATTCCAAGCAGGGAAAGCACAAAATGAGCAAACTAGAAGGGGCGGGGGTGGGGTAGGGGCCATTAAAGAAGTTAAAAGCAGTTTTGTGTAACTGAATTTAAAGTGGGAGGAGAAGGAAGAAGAGGGGCTGAGAGCACAGGCTTCACCCTGAGATCCGAGGTCTGCATTTCTGAGGTGGAGGGTCGCCTTCACTGGATGCTGCTGGTGAACGCTCCATTCTGCTGGCTGTGTGGGGAGGGCTGCTGGGTGCACCCTGAAAAACATCAATTAGTTCCCTAGCCTCAGCTTATGAATCGCGGAGACTGAAGACCGACGCGTGCAGCTTGCTCTCTCGAAACTGAGGGGTCACCGTCAGCACAGAACATCCAAAGAGTGGCAGGCCGGGTGGGCGTCCTCCTGCTCCTCCCCTGGGAACACCCGGGTCTGTCAGGGCTGTCACCCTCTGCCTGCAGTGAGGCCTTGCCAGGCCTTGGGGCAGACCGAGGAGGGCTTTGCCAGAGGCCATACTGCCCACTGGCTGCAGTGCCCAGAGTCCACTGCTGGAGCCGCCAGTGCCCAGACCTGGCATCTGGACTGCAGATGCCGCCCCAGACGCCTGAGTTACACAGAACACTGGGCCGGCGCGGTGCAGCACAAGGCTGTGACAACTGCAGGGGTGCAGCTGCACCTTCCTGCGTTAGGTCTCAAGGTCACTGCTACTCGGTCTGCTATCGCCACTGTGCACTCTACACCAGGTGATTTACAAAAAGGAAGAGGATTTCTCTGAACTCGAGGCTGGGAGCCCAATGTCAGGGGCTGGCGTCTGGAAGGGCCTCGCTCCTGCCATCACAGCACGGCCAGAGAGCCGCCCCGGGGACCGCATCTCCCAACCTCACCACCTCTGGTCCCGCAGGACACAGCACCCTGAGGACACCGCAGGCCAAACCACAGCCCAGCTGGGCCTCGCACTTCCTCTGTGCTTCTGAACGACTTTCGTGAATGAGTGTAGGGTAATGACAGCCTATGACAATTTATTACACATTTCAAAACAACTAGAGGCGAAGAGTGTGAAACGCCCCAACACACAGACGTGATAATGTATGAGGAGTGGAGATGCTCACGGCCCTGTGATTGTTCTACCATCATCCTCAGTAGCACAATGATTTCCTGGCAAAGATGAAGGCCTGTTATGGCGGATGTGATGTAACGAAGCCAGCGTGTTTGTTTCTTCGTCTTCTCTGCTCTCCTTTGGCTGCTCTTCCCTTCAGAGCTCTAACTCAGAGTCCTGAGGCCGATTCCCAACTCTCTCTCTCCGAAGCTGACTTGCGCAGCCTTGGGAAGGTCGGCACGCGGGCTACCGCTGCCAGTCTTCCAGAATGTTCACAAGAACCTGGAAATGCAGATTTTTAAAATGTGACTATCCAATTTCAAAATTTTGGCATTGTAACTTGTTCAGACTTTAAAACTTTGCAAGCCAACACTGGGGAAGGCCAAAGAAAATGTATCAGTTGGCCAAATTTGGCCTTCAAACTCACAGCTGGCACCGACAGATCGGACAGTCTCTGGAGACTTCCTCAGTTCTTCAGCAGTGGGGAAAATCAAAGACGTTCATGAATTAATCCCAAAACCGTAAGAGGCTGGCAGTACAGCTCTGCAGTAAAGCATGAGACCAACATGCCCGTGCCCTGAGTTCATCCCCACCACCAAAGGGGAAAAAAGTGGAAATCTGAGAGACAGTTTGTACCTACAGACTGCTGAGAGCAAGTAAATAGTCTCTCACTAAATACAATTACACCTTATTCTTCTTGACTTTGTAAGACAATAAGGTTTGAAGCTGTCAATTAAGTGAAAGATGAAAGTGGAAATTTTTCAGAAAAAACTGATCATCGCTTTTATCGTAACAGAATTTGAGTAAAGTTTAACCATGTTAAAAATTAATATCAGGGTAGTGCTGTATAAAATGATATGCAAATCAATTTTTCCAGTTGTGAAATTTGAGAATAATAATCAAGGAACCTACTTTTTCAGAGCAATGATCGCTGCTGATTCTCCCTGTGTCTGGGTAGTCAGGCGGTTCTGATTCTCCAGGCCAGAGGGCCCAGTGAGACCCACTTCCAGACCTGCCTCTGCATCCTGTGACCCCCGGCCCAGCCTTCCTCATGAAGAGTCCTGGGTGCAGAGCGGAGGAGGAGAAGGCCACCCATGCCGCGCTCAGGCCCAGAAGCCTGTGGACGGGACTCTGATCCACTCCATGCTTGCTGTGTCTCTGACCATGGCACATCTGCTTCCACCCCACTGGCCTCGCCCGCTCCACTGCCTGCAGCCTGGGGGTTCACCACTAGCAAGAATGGCCTCCCTGCACCCTCCTGGAAAGGGTGTGCTGTTCTGAGGCCGCCACTGCTGAAGAACTACTTTTTTCTTTTTTGGGCCTTCTAAACTGGCTTGTGCTCGGTACAAGGCAGCTGCTACGTGTCTGAGCCCACTGGCACTGCTGTCTAACAGAACAGCGAACACTAGAAGACTTGTAGAGAGCAGACGTTTACTGGCTCATAGCTGTGGAGGCTGGGAAGTCCAAAATCAAAGGCGTGGCATCTGGCACGAGCCTCTTCCTGCATCTTCCCAGGGTGGAGAGCAGGTCAGGTTTGCCGCCTCCAACTGCCCACAGACAGCCTGGGTCCACTCACAGGGAGGAGACCTGAGCCGGCACTCCCCCGGGAGCACTGCTGCCTGGGCATTGAATATCCAGCGCCGGCAGGGGACAGCACGAGTTCAAAGCTCAGCAGCGACCCCTGCTCTGGAGATCAGGGGAGCACAGGTCTCTGTTTCATTTGGACACCTTCTCAATTTATCTGAGATTTCTGCCTTTTAATAACTGGCCTTCTTGGAGAGCCACAGAGACTGAATCCCTTTCGATGCACTGACACACAACCTACCACCCCCCCGACACCAACACCCCTCACCCGAGCTTTGTCTTTTGGATTCCTCATGGCTCACGGAAAATGTTTCTTTCTTCTTGCACTGGGGCTTGAGCCCTGGGCTTCACCCTGAGCTATACCCCTGGCTCTTTTTTCACATATCGTTTCTTGGGATGATCTCACTGAGCCTCTCAATTGCCCGGGCCGGGCTCAAACAGGTGGTGGTCCCACGTCCCGCGTCTGTGTCCAAGGGTGCTGGGTGCTGGGCACACACCACCACGCCAGGCTGGGAAAGGATTTCTTACACCACATTCTCCATCTCTGCACTCTGCTCAAATGCCGCAGTCGCTCTTCTAAGTGTGAGCTTGCTCGGTGCTTCCAGTGCGGCCCTGAAGAAGGCCTGGGTCGGCTGACCTGAGTCCGACTCAGCCCAGCATGAGCGTGGTCCAGAAGTCACACAGGAAGCCCCGGAGGATCTCTCCTCAGTAAAGGCTCTCCAGCGAAGTGAGAGATTACAGCAGCGACTTCAAAATAAGCTAATTATCACTTGTATCTTGGCATACATTCAAGTGGAGTTTAACCTCATCAAAATTTAATGCAATCTGGACGCTTTATGTGCAAATAGATTTTGTCCACTTATGAAACTGGAGAATGACAATGCAAGGTGTCTTTCTAATGGCCATAAAACGACTCGGATCACTTTGAACTGACATCTTAGGCGTCCTTCGTTCAGACTGTTTGCATATAACAGCCTTCATCCCCAGGAAGAAAACAGAAACACTAACTCAGGCACTTGCGTGATGAGCTGTTTAATTCTGTTTTCCAATGTGTTCAAACACTCTCTTGAGAGAGCTGAATAGTTTTAAAATTTATACTTAACTGTTCATAAGAAGGCAATGATGTTGGCTAACTTTTTCTTGTGGTGCTGGAGGTTAACACAGGGCCTGCACACTGAGCTACACCCCCCACCTCCTTTTTATTTTTTTTATTTTGAGGTCTCCCTAAGCCACTAAGTTGCCCAGCCTAGGCTTGAACTTGAGACCCTCCTACTATCCTGCCTCAGCTTCCCAGCGTGTGGGCCACCACGCTAGGCTGGCGTGTTACTTTCACAGTCTGTACATCCAAAGATATTTAAAGACGTGTTTTCAAACAATACAGGCAATAGCTACAAATTAAGTGGTGAGTTCTTAATCTATGTCTGAAAATAAAACAGCTTCACCCCTCGCACCCTGCCAAACATGTTCGCCTTCTTTCGGCTGGCCCGTGACGCTGTCACAAATGTCCACTAAGGTGGCAGGAGCTTGGGTCCTGCTGTCCTCAGTCGCCGTTTTGTCGCTTCCTGCCATCTGCTTTCGTCATTCGGTGCGGGTCTTTGTCCGATTTTAAGGAACAGAGAAAAGCATTACTCATGAGAAGTGAAAGGACAACGCACAAAAACTGGGAGGGACGGACGGACACCAGGCTGAGGGCCCTGGGCATGGCGCCGGAAGAGCGCGAGCAGGCGCTCAATCCGGAAAGCGGCCGCCCGCGTGGGATGGTGTTGGCAAATAAACTAGCGTTTAACAGGCGCAGCCGAGGGATGGGACACAGGCCCGCCTGCTCGGAGGGCGGACGCCGGCCTTGTCCTCCCGCGGTGGCCACATCCGGCCTTCCCGGGCGCCGCCTGCAGAGCCCAGGAGGAAGCACAGGGCAGGCGCCGTGGGGCCTGCTGACCTGGGGCCTTTTTATGTTAAAAAATGTATTTTGCTAAAGGCCTTGGAAACGTGAAGCCCCTGAATGCTCGATCCTCTGTGCTTGCGCTGCAAAGGAAGCCGGCCCGTCCGCCCGCATTTGGATCCGGCCCGGCCCTGCCCGTCCTCCAGCCCAGCCCGTTTTCTGGAGATCGCGCGCCCTCTGCTGGCCATAAGGAGTCACTGCTGCCTTTCCGCCCCTGGGTGGCCGTCGCGTGTGATTCCAGGCACCAAACTGTAACCGCCGCTTTCCGGGGCCCAGTTCACCTCTGCTTCCTCGTAACAGCTTCTGTTAATACCTGTTGTGCATCAGATGTCATCTTTATTGCATTAAACTCACAGTTTTTTTTAAAGCCCCTCCCATAAAATGATTCAATCCATGGCCAAGGAAAATACCTTTTGCTACCGTCTGCGCCCGAGAGTTTTAAGGATTCAGTGGTCTCGTGCTGACAGAAATGACAATTTTTATATTTTCTTGAAAAACACTCGTCAGCAACAAACGTGGGACTGCCGAATTCTGAAGGCCAGCTGGCGGCGAAAAGCAACCTTTCTTACGGCCCGGCCGGTGCGCTCCGATCCGAGTCGCACAGCGCCCCCGCGGGCACCAGGTAGCAGCGGCGCCCGCAGCCGGGAAGCAGCCTGAACGAGGCTGCGCGCACCCGCCCTTAAAAACTAACCGCCTACCGCCCCGGACCACTCCACCCAACACCGTTAGCAGTTATCTGCTTCGTAAGTTTTTATCTAGTGCACTTAATATGGAAAAAGTTTAAAAGCGGGTACAGAAAAAGAACGACCGGCCAGTACGTGGGAAATGGGATGCAAGTCCAATCTCAGCTGCAACAATATTAAATCTACATATTCTGGGGCTCCTGCCTGCTCCTATGTGTTAAATAACTTACTTCCGTGGTCTCGGTTTCTTTCACTGTTATCTCAGGGACGGCAAATTGCTAGCGCACACCTGAGTCCCTTCGGTGGCGCCCCAACCCCGCCCTACTCCATAAGTCACTGCCAGCAAACCGCGGCCCCTCCGAACGGCTGCTCCGTGCGGCCCTGGGGACTGACAACAGCTCACTTCGGCCAGCGCGGAGGGGCCTGAGCCGGCCCGTCGGGCGCGTCCCCCACATCCCTGCGGAGGGCAGAGAAGGGCCAGGCCCCACAGGCTGCGGCTAGCCCAGAGGTACAGCGCTAGCCCGGCGTGCACAGGCCCTAGGCTGGTCCTCACTGTGAAACACAGAGAGAGGGAAGCCTCTGTCACCACCGCCTGGCTGGGACACAGTGCCCACGGCCACAGCTTAAAGGGGCGGAGGTGTACTCGGCTCAGCGTCCGTCCACGGTGGGCTGGTGCGAGGCAGGGAAAGGCGCTCAGCCCATCGCCCCCGGGAGCAGGAGAAGGGGGCGCTGGGGACAAGAATCGGCCAGGCCAGGTCGCGCCCCCACAGCACGTGGAGCCCAGGGGCGAGGGGAGCGCCCCGCGATCCCGTCACCTTCCACACGCAGGAGAACTGGGGGACGCTGTGGATCTAAGCCGCAACAGAGGAGGAGAGAGGGTGGGGAAACGAGAGGAAGGTAAACGCTTCCTGGCTCTGTGCCTGCGCCTGAATACATACGTGTCTGTGTATTTCACATGTGCAAAATACCGGCAGATAAATGTCCGTGCCCCCGGGCGAGCAGCAGAGTGAAAATGAATGCCAACAGTCACGGGATTTAAATGAGACATTGCCTGTTACTTTGTGGTTTCGCATTGCTTAATTCTAGGCACACATACTTATCACCTCCCTCTCTTTAGACCCTGCAAACCAACCTACTATTTATTCTATTTATTCATACTTTCCCTTGAAAAGTCAATCCCCCCTAGGCCCCGAAATATTTTTGTTGTGTGTGTTTATTTTAACTCTGAATTCCCTTCTCTGTTTGCCTTCATTCTCCTGGCAGTGAAATGCCTCAAACTGAATACAATATCTCAGGCTTTTGAAGAAGGGCCCCTGACTTTCTCGTAATAAAGACCTTTCCCGGGTTTTGGAAATCAGACTGTTTAGAGAACAGCAAATCCACGGCCTCGGCCCTCTGAAGCCTTGTCACGGCTCTCCTTTTTGTTTACTGGGATGTCTCTCCTCTCAAGGGCTGTCTACTTGCTGTGCTTCTCACACCATCATGGCCCTTCCCGTGGACTTTAATTTAATTATGTTTTTCAGCTTCTCTTTGTATTTTCTCATAGACTTTTCTTTATGTCTTATTGATGCTTTCTTTTAACAGCTCCTTTTCCCTATACTCCCATATCTCAGTGATCCTTGAATCTTTGAAAAATATCTGCGCATCTACCCTGACCCCTTCTTACTTCTTTCATGGCTGCTTCTTTTCTTTACAGGGAGCTCAAAGTCACAAACAAAAGCTGAGGTCATTCTTCACATGCATCCGTGATTATAACTAAAGAATAAAGGAAGAATGGAATAAAAAATACTTGTAAGAGTCTCAGAGTTGATTTAAGTTACACATCATAAGATACAGTACCTCATTCCTTCTTCAGTGAAATGGTGTGACTGTAGGGCTCTATCTCTTTTTTCCATCCAACCTGAAAATTTACATTTTCTCCATTTTCACAAGAAGTGAATTGTCCAAATGTTGTGGAATTTCTCTTGCTAAAAACATTTTTAAAGTCCAGCTCGATTGCTTTATTTCACAGTTCCTTCCTTCCCCAAGGGTCTAAGTGAAACTTAGCTTAATGGCTTTCATCTGAACCACACATCTCAGCCTCAGTTAGCTGCTGAGCTGCTCTGGTACTGTTCAATCTTTAGCTTTAAGAAAAACACTAAACTTTTGATTAAGATATAAATATTTCCCCATCTTAATGTTACCCAGGCTCTGCATGGTGCAGACCATAAAGTTTTCATTTTGATGCCAAAATATCTCATGGTTGCTGAGAGTTTGTCTGATCCTTGGACCTTCTTTATCAAGCCAGATGCCTGTCTAGAAAAACTTCTGAATCCAAAATTACCCACATACCATCCCTTCCTTTCAAATCCTAGGACAGTAGAGAGACATTTAATCACCTAGGCCTACTTCTCCAGGGTTTGTCACCTCCATAGATTTTGTTTTTACCACCAATGCAAACAGCATGACTTGGAGTCACCGACTGTACAACCAAAATGGAGCTGAGTCAACCCCTGTACTTTGCAGATGAAGCACTGAGTGTAGCTAGCTACAGGAGGTAAGAGGCTGGTCAAAGTCAAGAGAGTTCGTGGGTGTTGTGGTTTATAGCTAGGTGTCCCCCCCCAGCCAAGCCTCTGCACTCATGGGTGGGGCTTCTGAAAGCTGGCTGGATCTAGGGTATGAGACAGTGGGATTAAGGATATGTGGTAATAAATTAGTCCACTGAGTGGAATCTGCATAGTTCTAGGTGTGGGTGAACGGATTTACTGAAGACAGAAGCCCCAGCCTGGGTGTAAGAGACACCACCCAACAGGCTTGTATCCTGGCTGGGATAAAATGGAAAGGCAGGCTTGTGGCTGTTGCTGACTTCTGCCTGCCCTGACATGGACTGTTTCTCCTCTGCAGTGCCCCCCCCCGCTTGGAGTCAGGTGACTATGGGCTGAAACCTCTACAAACTGTGAGCTAAACAAACCTTTCCTCCTTTAACTTTGGGTGTTGGATATTTTGTCTCAGCAATGAGAAAAGCAACAAGAAGGATTTTAGTCCCAAAAGTGGGGTCAGTTCTGTGATGACACCTGACCGTGTGGTTCAGAAATCTTTGGAACTGGCTTATCAGAGGAGTTTGGAAAGGTTTGGAGAGGCTGCATGGAGAAGCAGCCCTGGAGTGCTGCAAACTGAACTTGACAGAGATTCTGGCCAGTGCTCAGAAGACCAGAGGACTGACAGAATGCTTCTGGTAAAGACCTGGCAAGGAAGTTGTAGTTAAAAACAAGGACTGTCTTGGCTGTTGGACTCCAGACCATATATATTATGTTTTGACAGAAAATTTGTCTTGTGTCCAGAGACTTTGCCTTAGACTGAGATTAAGGGCAATGGACTAATTATTTTCGTGGAAGAAATTTCAAGGTAGTCTAATGTTGAGCAGGTGGTGTGGCTGCCGTTGGGGTTTTTAGCCAGATCTATGTTGACAACCCGGAGCAAAGGGTAGAACAGAATGATTTCAAATATTTTGAGCTAGGCCAGAAGGGAAGCTGCAGTAAAGTTACAAACTGCAACGATGGAACAAAGGAGAACCTGGTTACTGGGAAGGAATAGGACAACAGAAGAGTGGTCTGAGGACAGCATATGGACCCCCAGGACTCCATCTTTTGCGGCCTCAAAATTGCAAAAGTGAGAGACTTTTCTCTGAGAAGAGACCATAAGACGTGTTGCAGAATGGCAGCCTAGGAAATTTGTTCCTCTAGGTTGGGTTCAGAGTGCTCAGTGATCCTGGCACTCAACTCCTACAGCCAAGAGAGAAGGAAGCCGAGCTACTGATCCAGCCAGCAGCAGACCTTGGCATCATCCCCATGGTGCTGGTTTTAGGTGCTGCAGAATGCAAAGTTGTGGGGTCAGGAAGGCTTCCACCCAGATTCAGAAGGAGGCCTGGAAGGTCAGGCAGTGTGCGAAGCTGGGAGTGTGAGGCTGAAAGTGCAGTGGAGACGTCAGAAGTTTGGAGAAGCCTGGAATGTGGATCGTCTGAGGAAAGCAACAAGGAGTGAGCAAAGCCAGCCTGAGAGACAGGCCGTGAGGGCTGCAATCACCGGCAGTGCTGGAGAGGCAGAGCCACCCAAGGCCTTCGGAGTACACGTCTTGCATAGATGACCTCAGATCCTGGACATGGAACTATGAGACCCTGCTGGGTTTTGGGCTGCTTTAGTCCCATTCCTTTGTATCTCCCTGGCTGTACCTTTTGGAGTGGAAATGCTCATCTTGCGCTGTTGTATGCTGGAAGTGTTTAACTTTATTTTCGTTTGCAACTCTTAGAGACAGACTAAACGCCTTTGCATAAAGGGATGTAAATGAGTCACTGGAGCCCAGGGATGGAATGGCCCGGCTCCTATGTAGATGGCCCACCGCGAAATGCCAGCCTGCTCTAGCAGATGCAGGACAGCCCCTCGCCAACCAACACACCTTAGCCTTCCAGACCATACTCACACTCAGATGTGAGCCCTTCCCAATTACCCACCCTGCAGCTAAGGAGGCTTTGCTTGAATGTGAAGCCCATAGAAGGAAAAGCATAAACTCTCACTGCTCTCTTGCCTTCAGGGAAACAAAACTGAACCAGAAGGTCATGGCAGATTTTTTAAAATCACTACGCTGTGTCTACTCTGCTTGCAATCTGTTTCCACACGCTCCCTCTGTCCCCTGATGGGATTTGAGTGTTCTGAAGGGCAGGATACAGAATAAACACCTCTGCATTTAGCAGATTTGCTCTGGTTCTCCCGCTTGCCTGTGGCTGCCTATGGCTTTCCCAGAGCCTCTGGGACAGAGGCGTCCTGCCAGGCCCCTGCGGCAACAAGGCAAATGTGAGTTGCAAGCCTTCCTCACAGCTGCCCACAGGTCCTCCAGAGCCTGTGTACCATGACCGGCCCCAGTCAGATCCCAGCAGCTGCTGGGCCTCCCCGGAATAACAACCCCACTGTCAGCTGCTGAGGACACAGGCAAACCCAGCAGATCCACAGCTGAGGTGCTCAGCAGCCCACAGCACCCAGGAAATGCACCCCACTGTCTCCTCAGCCTTCCATTACCCATCAGCCATGGGGCTAGGTGTACACTGCAGGAAGCTTTCTCTGACCTGGTCTTTGCTCTAATGAACCTTTGCTTACCAGGTTTGAGGAAAAGACATTAATGTCTTCCCCCAAGACATGACCCGACTGATTTGATGGGAAGAGCATTTGTGCCTTGGGAGCCCTCACTGGCCAGCAAAGTCCTGCGTGGTGAGAGTGACTGCGAAGGGTTCTGCGAGCCTCAGGCAGATCCCACAGGGGTTAAAGGGAGCAGACAGCAGGTGTGGGGTTGGTGGTCTCTGCACACCCACCTGGGGAGACAGAAAGACTAATGTTTTGTCGCCAAAGAACTGTGGATAGTTCACTTATTTTCAAAAGAAGAAGGCATACTAAAAGTTGAAACAACACCCAGCACATTCGGAGCAGGATTTCGAATACTGGGGAAACCTAGACTAAGGTGAAGAGGGGTCTGTGAAATAATGCAGGAATGCTACAGAGTGAAGGGCCGTGCCCCTAAAATGTGCCTGTGGGATCCTACTCTCCAGTGTGGGGCCAGCATGGCATCACTGTCACACAAGCCTGACACAGGACACTGACGAGGAGAGGGAGGCTGCTGGACTCACATCTGGGAGGCGGAAGGGGTAGATGGCCCTGTCACTTGGGCAGGCAGCCAGGACAGAGGGCTGGGGGCGGGCAGGAAGGCTCTCCTCCTAGAGGCCTCTCAGGATAAGCCAGTGCGGCACCACAACACCACTTCTGAGGGCGCGTCCCACAGGACCGAGGGAATGCTACACCACTTCTTAGGGTCCCGGGTGCCCCAGTACTGCCACAATGGGTTCCCAGCCTGCAGTGACACAGACGTCACAGGGTGACAGCTACGCCATGGCTGGGTCTCTGCACCCACTGCAAGGCAGGCAGTCAGGTCAGGAGGGTGAAGCCCTTCAGATGGGACGGTGGCCCTCAGGAAACAGCCCTCACCACACACCAGCTCTGCCAGCAACTTGGTCTTCGCCCGTCAAGGCTCTGAGCCCGCATTGTTTCAGAAGCTTGAACTGCCCCGCACAAGGGGTTCACAGAGCAGTAATGAGAAAAATTTTTGTTTTAGACAAGTACATTAAATGTCTTCCTTGTTGTTACCCGATTACAGGTTTGGACCACTGTATTCCATATTGCAAGTGTCTGTGATGAGCTGCCTTTTCACCTCCTCTCAAATTACCAAACAAATGAGGCATATAGGACTCCAACTAGTTATGATAAAAAAATCTATACCTAGACATATAATAGTGAAAATCCCAGAAACCCAATAGAAGAACAAAATACTACAAGCAATTAGAGAAAAGAAACAAATCACATGCAAAGGAAAGCCCATCAGAATCACAAGAGACTTTTCAACACAAACCCTCAGGTCAAGGAGAACATGGAGTGAGGTATTTCAAGCTTTAAAAGAAAATAAACTCCAACCTAGGCTGATATATCCTACAAAACTATCTTTCAAAATTGGTGGGGAAATAAGGTACTTTCATGAAAAAGAATACCTGAGAAACTTCATGAATACCAAACCAGCACTCCAAACAATTTTTTAAAATATCCTAGAAAAAGAGAATGAAGGTCACCACTCCATGAGGCCCAAAAGAGCAAATCCAACAGGCAAGAGATTAAAGGGAGAGGAAGAAAAGTAAAAAAGAGCCAACAATGGGAAAATAACATGGCAATGATAAGTCAATACATATCAGTTATAACCATCTATGTCAATGGCCTCGATTCACCAATCAAAAGAAATACTCTAGCAGAATGGATTAAGAAGCAAAATCCAACAATATGCTGTATACAAGAACACATGAACTTGAAAAACAAACTCATAGACTGAGAGTAAAAGGATGGAAAACAGTTCTCCATGACACAGGAACCCAGAAAAAGAGGCAGGGGTAACTATCTTATTTGCAGATAAAGTAAATTTCAAACCAAAACTAATTAACAGAGACAAAGAAGGTCACTATATCCTTCTAAAGGATCCAACAGAGAGAGATGACAATCATAAATATATATGCACCAAATATTAATGTCCCCAACTATACAGAAACTATACAAAACAAATATTAAGGGACATGAAACACCAAATAAGCACTAATACAAATGTAAATGGGTACCTCAATACCCATTGTCACAAATAGACAGATCATCTAGACAAAAAAAAATCAGCAACAAAATAGTAGAACTGAACAAAGCTTTTGAACAAATGGATTTAATAGATGTCTACAGTGTGTTCCACCCCCACAAAATCAGAATATACATTCTTTTTGGCTACAAACAGGTCATTCTCCAAAATAGACCACACACTACCTCTTAGAACATGTTTAAGTAAATGCAAAGCAACTGAAGTTATCCCATGTATATTATCAGACCATAGTGCAACTAAACTGGAGATTAATAGCAAAAGAAACCATAATAACTTCACAAACACATGTAAATTGAATAACTCACACCTGAACAACCAATGGGTCACAGCAGAAATTAAGGAAGAAATTAGACCATTTCTATGATTTAATGATAATGCCAATAAAACATAAAGCAGTTTATGGGATACAATGAAAGCAGTTTTATGTGGGAAATTCATAGGAGTGAATGCCCACACTAGGAAAACAGAGCAAGCTCAAATAAACAACCTGATACTGAATCTTAGGCTACTAGAAAAAGAAGGGCAAGAGAAATCCAAAGCTCATACAAAGAAGGAAATTATAAAGATCAGAACAGAAATCAATGCAATGGAAACTAAGAAAATGATACAAAAAAATAAATGAATCAAAGGGTTCGTTTTTTGAAATAAATAAAATTGATAAACCCTTAGCCAACCTTATCAAAAAAAGGAAAGAAAAAGCTCAAATCCATGCAATTAGGAATGAAAAAGGTGAAGTTAGGGCCGGGGATTTAGCTCAGTGGTTCAGTGGCTTGCCTTGCAAGTGCGAGGACCCGAGTTCAATCCCCAGTACCAAAAAAAAAAAAAAAAAAAAAAGGTGAAGTCACAACAGATCCAGCAGAAATCCAGAGGATCATCAACACCTACTTCGAGAACCTGTACTCTAATAAAATGGAAAACAAAGAAAAAATGGACAGATTTCTAGATATGTATGAATTACCAAAGTTGAACTAAGAAGATTAAAAAATTCTAAATTCTCCAATTAAAACCAGTGAAATTGAAAACATAACTAAAAAGAAAAGTCCAAGTCCTGATGGCTTCACTGATAAATTCTACAAAACAGTACTCTTTAAACTCTTCAATGAAATTGAAAGGGAAGCAATATTTCCAAATTCATTCCTGGAAGAAAGTGTTACTTTGATTCCAAAACCAAGGAAAGACCTAATCAAAAAAGAGAACTACAGGCCAATCTCCCTAATGAACATAGATGCAAAAATCCTCAATAAGATACTGGCAAACAGAATGCAGAGGGTCAAGAAGATCATATGCCCTGACCAAGTTGGATTTATTCCAGGCATGCAAGGATGGTTCAACATACATAAATCAATAAATGTAATACATTATATTAACAAAAACACATATGATCATCTCAATGGATGCAGAAAAAGCATTCAACAAAATCTAACATCCATTCACGATTTTAAAACACAGAAAATTGGAATATAAGGTCTTTAATTCAGCTTACTAAGGCTATCTATGAAAAACCAACAGCCAACATCATACTAAATGGTCAAAAACTGAAATCCTTCATGCTAAGATCAGGAACAAGACAAGGATGTCCACTATCACCATTCCTAGTCAACACAGTCCTGGAAACATTAGCTACAGCAATTAGTCAAGAGAAAGAAATAAATGGAATAAAGATACTAAATGAAGAGGTTAGACTGTCATTATTTGCTGATGATATGATAGTCCACATAGAAGACCCAAAAAATTCTGCCAAAAGACTTCTAGACTTAATTGACAGATTTAGTAGAGTAGCTGAATACAAGGTCAACACTCAAAAGTCAGTAGCCTTCTTGTACACAAATAATAGACTCATTGAAAGAGAAATTAGGGAAACAATCCCTCTTACAATAGCATCCAAAAAAAATGAAATACATAGGAATCAATCTAACAAAGGAAGAAAAAGACCTGTACATGGAAAGCTACAATGCTCTGAAAAAAGAAATCGAAGGGGACATAAGAAAATGGAAAGACATCCCTTGCTCCTGGGTAAGAAGAACCAATATAGTGAAAATGACCATACTTCCAAAATTGCTATACAGATGCAATATAATCCCGATTGAAAGCCCAACAGTATATTTCACTGAACTAGAGAAAACAATCCAAAAATTCATTTGGAATCAGAAGAGACCTAGAATAGCAAAAGCAATTCTAGGCAAAAGAGACATGGCAGAGGGTATCACAATCCCCAACTTGACACTATATTACAAAGCCACTATGATTAAAAACAGCACGGTATTGGCAAAGAAACAGACCCAAGGATCAGTGGACTAGATTAGAAGATGTAGAAACAACTTCAGACACACTCTGCCACCTCATCTTTGATAAAGAGGCCAACCATCCTTACTGGAGGAAAGATAGCCTCTTTAATAAATGGTGTTGGATAAACTGGATTTCAACCTGCTAAAGATTAAAACTAGATCCCTCTCTTTCACTATGTACTAAACTAAAATTCAGGTGGATTAAAGATCTAAATATTAAAACAGAAACACTAAACTTGTTAGAAGATAACTTAGGTAGAACTCTTGGACACATTGGCATAAGAAAAGACTTTATGAGCAAATCCTCAGTAGTACGGGAACTAGCACAAAGAATCAACAATTGGGATCTCACCTTTTTAGAAAGCTTTTGCACTGCAAGAGAAACCACCAACAGAGCTGAGAGACAACTTACAATGTGGGAAAAAAATTTTACCAGCTGTTCCTCAGACAAAGGACTACTATCTAGAATATATAAAGAACTCAAAAAAAAAATCAGACCCCCCTAAATATAAAGACCTGATTCAAAAATGGGCATCTGAAATGAACAGACATTTCTCAAACAAAGAAGTAAAAGAAGCAAATAAACATATGAAAAATGTTCAACATCACTGGGCATTCGAGAGATGCAGATGAAAACAATACTGAGATTCCACCTCACCCTACAAAGAATGGCTGCTATCAAGAAATGAACCAATAACAAATGCTGGCAGGGTTGTAGTAAGAAAGGAACCCTTCTTCATTGTTGGTGGGAGTGTAAACAGATGTAACTACTGTGGAAATCAATATGGAGATAACTCAAACAATTAGGATTAGAGGTTCCATTTGACCCAGCTATTCTTCTGCTGGGTATCTTCCCTAAAGAATCACACCACAGTGATATATGTTCACCCATGTTTACAGCAGCATAGTTTGTAATAGCTAAAAATTGTAAGCACCCCAACTGCCCATTAACAGGAGACTGGATAGAGAAGATGTGGGTTATTTTTCTAAAATGGAGTACTACTCAGCCATAAAGAATGAGAAACTAAAGATATTTATAGCTATGTGGATGCACATTGAGGCCATACTCTCAAGTGAAATAAATAGTACGCGCACATGTACATAAATACCAAACAGTTTCTCTGGTCTGAAAAACTAAAAATGTAAATAAGAATCAAAATGTATAATTGATACTGTGAAATAGAAAGAAAAGTGCTAAAGATGTAGAGGAAGTGGGAGGGGTAGGGGAAAGATAAGAAGGCAAAATAAAAAGTGTGAGAAAAGGAAAAACATGGAAACAATACCCTTATAAACAAGGAAGAGTGGAGGGGGTGAAAGGAGGGCTGCGGAATGGGGAAAATATAAGAACCAAGATAGGTCATGTAGAGGTACTAGATCCTAAAGATGAACGTAACTGCACTGTATACCTGAAATGTACAAATAAAGTAAAAAAAAATATCAGACATCTGGTCACGGTGCCCTCCACATCCACCAGGGCTCCTTGCTCCCTCCGAAAGCTTCCCAGCTCCTCTTCCTGTACGGAGGACCCAGAGCAGTGGTCCAGCCTGAGGCCCCTGTGCAGCAGGAGGCTGCAGACCAAGACTGCCAGCTGGGCCAGCCCACCCCAGTTCCGCAGTGGGGAACCGAGGGACCTGCCTCACTGACCCCTGCAGCCACCTTGCTCCCCAGCTGTCCTGGCCTTAACACTGCTTATCCTTAATATAGATTTTATTTTCAAATCTAGTCCACGTCTGAGCTCTCTGTCACCCCAAGACCCAGGGAACACAGTGCTGAATCACACCTGACACACCCTTCATCAGAAGAGGCCCTGGGTTTGCCATCTCATCCCTCACATCCGACTCACTCTGTGAAGTTTTTCACCGCCTCCTTCTTCTCTGCATCTCACATCTGTCCTCTCTGCCTCCCTCCCCAGAGCGACGTCACAGCTAGGCCTACTGCTCCTTCTTTTTTCAGTTCTGTCCAATTTTTTAACTGGGTCCCCCAAACTCAGCACTGCTGTGTGCACTTGGGGGAGTGTTCCCACTGGGGGCTAAGATTTAATAAAGTATGACTCAAGTGCTAAATATTTCTAACACCTGTCTTTTTAAGATATCGGGGGCTGAGGATTTAGCTCAGTGGTTCTGTTACCTGCTTTGCAAGCACAGGACCCAAGTTCGATCCCCAGTACCAAAAATAAATAATAAAAACCTGGGCCATCTTGACTCAATGCCATTCAACCAGGTGCTAAACTCGGTGTCCACACTCTCCGCAGCTCCACAGATGCTTGTACTAACACGACGCAGGTGTGTCCGCGAGGGGCTCGCCATGGCTCTGCCCTCTCCCGCTCGTCCTTTCACAGTGTTGAGCCTCCCATCGGGCAACACCCACTCCTGCCCCTGCCACAGCCTACAAGTGCAGGGCGGGCGATGGACCAGGGACTGTGCCCTCCCCACCCACGTATGTGCTTTTCACTGGCAATTCATGCAAGTCTGAAAATTTCCAATTGCTAGAAATGTTTTAGAGAAAGATCTCCTGAAACCGCTTACACCCCTCCACTGTGTTCTTCGTAGAGCCGACCCGAAGCTCCCCCACATCCCGAAAGCACAGCTGCCCGTGTGCACCAGAGAGCAGAGTTTCCAGATCCAAGCAGAAGAACCAACGCCAGGGAAGCCGAGCTCACCCTTTCCAGGAAAACTCACGTTCACGCAGCAGGACGCCCTGCGCTCCTGGCGGGTGCCGCACACCTGGTCACCCGCCCTCCGGGCCTGAGGCCTGGTCTGGGCACCATGGTGGGCTTACCTGCGCTCTGCCCGGGCGGTGCACGTCCTGGCCGGATTCCTGGCTGGACGGAAGCAGGACAGAAGCAGGAAGGGCTTGCGTGGCTGGGCGTGGGAGACCACGCGTCCGGGCTTCCTCCTTGTCCGGTAGTGAGAGCGCCCGCGCGAGCTCTCACTTCCGGGAAGATAGACATGGAAGGCACACAGCCTCTTCTGGTTCTGCGTCTCGCCCTACCCTGCCGGCCTAGGAACGTGTGCACCTGGGTGAATCCGCTGCTGAGCACATTCTGAATCATCCTTCAGATGCCTATGGTTTAAATACTCCCATCAGCGATACAGCTTCTGATTCTTGGACACTAATCTTCTCCAGCAAAAGTTCTCTGTGAACATTCTCCATTCCAAGCTACACGGTATTGCTCAAAAATAAATCATCCGAGTAATTTGGGGTTCTGTTATATGGCACTGCTGCTCCTGAATTCCTATCATAAAATCAATTTTGCTTCATTTGTATAAGGCTAAGATACTTTATGAAACACGGGATCAAACATCTGCTCTATTTCTTTTGACTACTACTTTAGTAATTGAATTATTTTCAGAAAAGCAATCAAATTAGTCTCTCATAATTATATGCTGGTTATTGTTCATATTTCATGTTCCTTACAACACTTATATGAGAGTGGTTATTTTTTTCTACAAAAGCATTTGTTCCGTTATTTTACTAGAAGGGAAAGCAATCTCATTCACCCAGTAACCTGACTCACAATTGAAGTCTGCTTCCTAGGAACGATGACAGTGTTTATCTCACTGCTCCAACACTAAAGGTGTATTTCTCTCCTAGCTTACTGATTTGTGCTTCAGAGAAACAACGCTTGATACTCGCTTCACAAGACTATGCCAAGAAAAAGCCATGCAGATCAGGATAGAAGTCATCACTTCCTTTCTTCAAATCCATAAACTGAGTTAACAGAACAAAAAGTCAGATAGTCCGTGTTTCTATTTAGATCAAACAACCTTACATTTTAGTGAAAAAGTCAACACAGCAGTCAATGTTGTATTTATTCAAAAAATCATTTCTGCAGCATACCCTCAGCTGGGGTAAGATTTGGAGTGCCCTAACTCTGAAAGGGTCATGGTTGTCACACTTTTGCCAAAATAAAACTAACACCCACACTCAGTACCACCGAGCAAGCTTCTGCTGCACAGAACAGCTATTTACTCTGGGAAAATAAAATAACCTGAAAGAAACCACACTGAGCAGGCCATGTTAACGTGGCTTTTGACTTCAGAGTAGAATAAAGGTGGTGCCAGGTAACGATATTTCTCACATTATTTCTGTCCAGAGGGGAAAAGATCATGTTTATAACAACCAAGGGCACTCACAGGTCTCAGAAGAGCAAAAGCACCACAGTGGGCTCGAGACTGTCCCATCCACGTTCCTGTCCTAGAAGCCCGGTCCTAAGTGTTGTGTTGCTAAAGGTTGAGGAAACTTTCACAAGTGAGGCTCAGTGCAAGGTAGGAAGGCCATTGGGGTGCACCCTCAAAAGGCATGGGTGTGTTTCTCATGGGACCCAGTTAGCTCCGTGGGGTGGGCCCTTATCAAGGAGCAAGGCTGCCTTCCCCTTGCTTTCTGGCTTGCTGCCTTGGCATGTTTTCTGCCCTCAAACTCCCGCCAGAGTAGGACACAGCCAAAGGGCTCCGCCAGAGCTGATAAAATACTGTTTGGATGTTCAGTCTGCAAAACTGTGAGCTACAATAAACCTCTCCTCTGTGTAAACTACTTGGCTTTGGAGAGTTTGTTATATTGATGGGAAATGGATTAATATAGCAGCATGTTGTGTACATAATCTCTGCCACAACCTGGGGCTTCCCTAGGAATGCAAGCAAAATAAAGACAGTTCAGCTAAGTAAAAATAACTGAAATATAATTCGAGCTGCCAGCAAAAAGTTTCAACTTTTAGTGCAAGCAAGTAAATTGCGATTAAAAACTCTGCTTGTAGGAAGATAGCCATCAAGATTCTACACAAAATTCATCATATCTAGGATAAAACCCAGTATTAGGCAGCATACAAAGCAATATGTGACTAATTTTAAAGAGAAAAGATAACCAATAAAAACTGTTGGTGAGAAGACCAATTGGCAGGCAAGAAGTATAAAACAGTTATAATTATGCTCAAGAAAACAAAGCTATATATATTCACAAAGACAGGAAATTTTAGCAGTGAAATATAAACAGTGAAAACCAGACGGAATTCAAAAGCTGAAAAATACAATTTCTGACATTAAAATCTGATAGTGTTGCCTTAACAACAGAATGGAAAGACGGGGAAGAGAGTCAATATCTTGGCCCAGCACAGCGGCTCACATCTGGATCCCAGCAACTCAGGAGACTAAGTCAGGAGGATCTCGAGTTCAAGCCAACCTGGGGAACTGAGAAAGATCTTCTCTCGATGTCTAAAAGGTACAAAGGGCTGAGGACATGGTCCCGTGGTGGAGAGCTTGTGCACCTCGCACAAGCCTGTTTTCAGTCCCCAGGACCGGGATGTGGAGGGAGACTCAGTGGCCAAGACTAATGAATGAAAATATGGAGGAGAAAAGAAAAACCTTTTTTTTTCTTTTGAAATAGTCTTACTAAGTCACTAAGATGTCCAGGCTGGTCTCAAACTCGTGATCCTCCTGCCTCAGCCTCTCAGAGTGCTGGGATATGGCTGGCAGAAAAAAAAAATTGTTTTAAAAAGAAAACGTCAAGAACCTAAGGACAATATGAAATATTTACAAACATGAATATAATTCAAGGAGGACATACAGCTTATCAAAGAAACACTCTTCGCAAAACTTTCCATATTTGGTTAAAAACAGAAATTGCCATATTCACGAAGATTATAAAACCCAAGCAGGACATACAGAAAGCAAACCATACCAAGGCACATTAGCATCAAACTGCTAATGACCAGAGTGCAGCAGAAACTCCAGGAGCAGCTGAGGGAAAGTGACATCTTGCACATGTCTGTTGACAGACATGGGACACCAGGGTTCCCAGTTCACCCGTAGGGGCCAGGCCAATCAGAATTCAACAAATACTGAGACAGAAACACTCCCCATCAAGAGCTTCAAATACGAAGATGAAATAAGGGGCTGAGAGCCTGAAGCCTGCGAGGTGTCCCCAGAAATGCTACATCATATTCAGGCCGGGAGAAAGATGGTATCAGAGTAGATGATGGATCGTCAGGAAAGATTAAAGGGCACTGGAGATGGAAGGTGTCTGGGAAATAGATAGGTATACGGTGTATTATCACTACCCCAGGAAGTTCCATCAGGCCACTCTGGGGACCCTCTCACTACCAGGAAGAAACCAGTGTTTCTGGGGTTTCCCATTATAGAGAGGTTTTGCTGTTTAACAAGAGGAAAATTGATAAGTAAAGGGTCAGGGAATTAAAAGAGCACCACCTTGGTCACTGGCGATTACTTCAATCAAAGCAGCTGAACCCACAGGCTCCGGACCCAGGCGGAAAGAACAGGAGAGACCCTGACTGGCCACAGCACCCACACCCTGCTTGCTGCACAGAGCATCTGGGCATGCACCAGGCAACCACAGGCGCTGCTGCTTGGTCTGGTCTGCGTGGGTCACCTCCTGATCACCCTAACACACTGAAAGCGCTAGGTGAGAGTTGCTTCATGCACATCCATCACCGCACATCCCAGGCCAGCGCAGCCTGCTGGAAATGCACTCAGGATGCTCTCCGTCTGCCTGCAGCCTGCAAAGCCCCCACCAAAGGTGTGTTGGATCACAGCGTGGCTCTCTGGCAGAACGCAGAGCGCACCCTGCCCGCTGTGTCCCCTCAGGATCGCACAGCAGATCGGAGCTCACGCTCCTGCCACTGTCCAGAGTCTCGCCTCTCTCTACCAACCTGGGCTAAGACCAAGAGTCCAAGAGACGCGCTTTCTACTGACTGAGCACCACATCCGCACGGCCATGGAGTGAGAATACGGTAGCCAGCCAGTGCTGGGTCAGGAGCTGCCTGGGCACCTGGTAATGCCAGCCCTCCTTCCTCCAAGGCCAGATTCCCACAGCTCTAGTCAGGGCAGACTGGCGAGAACGTCACAGAACTACTGTGCCAAAATGGCAGGATTTAGCTCCAAGCACTGCTCATTTTGAAGACTGGAATGGACAATGACAATGTACCAGTTTTAACCAAATTCAAATTTAGCTATTTTCCTATGTAACAAATGACTAGGAGATTCAGCAGGGCCGCCCCTCAGGCACATCTTACATAAGCTCACCTGTGGCCCAGCAAAATAAAACTAGGAACACAAGAGGAAGACACAGAGTACCACATGGAGAGAAAGCATTAAAGAGAAAACCAGAGTCGCCCCGGCAACCGCACCCTCTCCCAATGTATTTTCTAGGAAGTAACAGGGAAACCTGAAGATACAAACTGCCTTATGGTTGCAGGCTATTCATGGTTGTAAGTCACCTCAGACTTAAGAGCGCGTCTTCTGCGCCAGGCTCTGAATGTACCTGGAGAGTTTTATTTACTGGGCTGTTAGGTTTACGTAGAAAATGCTGAAAGGAAGCTGCAACACAGTTTCTTAGCAAAACTAATCCAAATGAAGTTTTCTGCTTCTTATCTAAAGAAGCAGTTGTCCCTGACAGGCTCTGCTCTGAGACCGGTGAAGGCTGCTTGTCGTTGCAGGCTGCTTGCTGCAGCAGTCTGGGCAGTCCCTCAGCGGCAGGGATGAGAACTTGGCCAGTGAGAGGAGATAGCGCAGATCGGCCAGGGTTGGGTCTCCTGCATGGGGTGTTCACCCTCACAGGCTGCACCTGGCTCGGCTATGGAAGTGTCTGCAGCCACAGCACCCTGTGATTTAATCCAAACACTCCTGAAGTTCATTTCTTTCCATCTATCCCAGAACACTGATGAGGCTCAACCCAGGAAAGAAACCACTGTGGTGGTAAAAACAAAGAGCTGAGACTTTTTCCTCTAGGAAAAAAGCTTAATTTCTGAGGTCCAATGTCCTGCATCTGGGACCCCCACCTGCTCCCTGTGGGGTCTTTGTTCTTCCTTAGCACACTTTCATTCTGGAATATCGAACTTCCAAAAAGCCAAGTCTATTCCAGGTGGGCACCTGGTTTCTCCTTGTCCTGTGACTAAACAAAATCTTAGGCCTTTTTTTTCATTTCTTCCTTCCAAGTTGGGCAACTCCTAAGGTTCTGCTTCATTGAGCAGCTCACACAATAGTTGTCCCGGCTGTGTGCATCCTGTCTGTCGCTATAAAATTGGTCTGAGGGTGCCTTTTGCTTTCATTTATGTGGTTTTGGGGTGCTGCAGATTGAACCCAGGGTCTGACACAGTCTCCTCAAGTACTCTGTGTACCACTGAGTTATGCCCCTGACCCTATTAGACTGTGTTGCTGTTGTTGGAGTTGCGGGGAGGGCTTTTTTGAGACAAGGTTTCACTGTGCAGCCCAAACTGGCTTCAAACTTGTAGTGATCCTCCTGCCTCAGCCTCCCAAGTGCTGGGGATATAGGTGTGCGCTGCCACACCTGGCTGGACCTTTTTGAGATTATATTAAAGTCATGGAGGTAAGGAGCAGCCATATTTTATGTAAACTCCTTCAAAAACTCCTACAATCTCTACTGTGACACCGAATGAAGCTACACCACGCGTGGTGCCCTTGCAGTCTCACAGGACACAGATGACACTGCCGACATCACCGAGGCCTTCACGGAGTCGGCCGAGCTCCCCACTGCTTTGTACCTGCTTCGTTGCTGCTCAACTTCAGGAAACAGGCATTCCGGGGTGCAGCCTCTCTCCTGGGCTCTGTGAGAGCAGGAGGAAGCTTCCCACTTTCTGGTCGAGTCAGCTTTGCGGCTATCCCCCGCCCTGGACTTTCGGCTTTTCTTAGATGCTCTGGTAGAGAAGACCAAAAGCCCGGATTAACTGCTCTAAACCACTGCGAGGAAAATCCTGGTGCGCGAGTCCCTCACAGGCCACCCCGTGCGCATCTCGGTCCCAGGCCAGGTTCACAGAGGCCAGGCCCTCCCTGCTGAGCTCTGACCAACAGTGCGTGTAAAAGGCCTTGGCCTGCGGGAGGTGCACAAGCGCCCGGCAGGTGGCTGTCTGGGTCTCCTGAGTTCAGCGGCCCCTGCTGAGCTGGGAGCACAGTGCGGCTCTCCGGAGACCTCAAGCCTCCGAGCCACACCACCCTGCTCGCTGCCGCAGGGCACAGTGAAGAGGAGCAGCAGATGGCGTGGTGTGTATGTCACAGCCCACTCGGCCCAGGAGCAGAGGACGCCCGTGGGGACGGGGAGGGCGCTCCCAGGCTGGCTCCGTTGGTGACGGCACCGGGCCGGGCTCAGAGGCCCCGGTGGGTTTCGTGTCCTCCCACCATCATCAGAGCTGTTAGTGAGGGCGCTGCGTCTTCACTTCTGCCAACCCCACAAACCACGCGCTCAGCCAGTACTGTGCGTGAGAAAAGGGAAAGCGGAGAGCCAAGGGGAGCTGAGCCGGCTGAGGGTCCCAGCGGCAACAGCAACTCCGGGAGATTCTTGTCACCATCCCGGTCCCTTCGCCAGCCTGCAGCACTCAGCACGTTTTAAAATACGCCCCTGACTCCTCAGTTAACCATCTGCTCTTATTTCAAATAAGAAGGCGAACAAGACTAAAATATCCACTTGTGCTTTTTCCCCTTCATTCTCATTGGAAAATCCATTTTAGAGATAAGAGATGTGCACAGTGTGAAGTCCCCGTGAGGGCCTGGGGAAAAGTGACTCTAAGAGGAATGGAAGGGAGTCTGGAATAATCTTCAGCACCAAGGAAGCCAGGCAAGCAGGGGCACACGCCTGCAACTCCAGCTACTCAGGAGGCTGAGGCAAGAGGATTACACCTTTGAGGCTAGATGGGCAACTTAGCAAGACTCAGTCCAAAAAAAGGCTCGAGGCATAGCTCACTGATGAATACTTCATGTAAGCAACCATACCCTCAGGAAGAGGCAAAAGCAGAAGCTGGAGGCCACTCCCACAAAACAGTCCAGTCCTCCCCTGGACTGGTGGACTCAGCCGAGTCCACACTGCAGTGCACGAAACTGCAAGGCCCACATCCAGCCTTGGAGGCACCGGGGTCACACAGGGAGGCAACAGCAAACTGCAAGTGAGGCCTGGATTCCTCTAAGACCTGGCACTGGGTGCAGGCCCGGCTGAGCCTGGGGAGGACACGGAGAGAGCTGCCCTGGGCAGATACCGGCCTGGAGGGCACACAGAGCCAGGCCCATATTTTCTCCTCATTAACCTTGTTCGTTAAACCTTATGGCACAAAACACTTGTCTTTTATGTCAGATGCCCCCAGAAGCACTAGAAAAAGGAAATGTGCTGCTAGGAGTTATTTCACCGGAGTAATCAAATAGAAGAATTCGGGAAACAAATGACCAACCCAGGTGTTAGCCACACTATTAATCTTGTTTGAAAACTTTTAGTACAAAAAAAATCATGTGTGCTTAGGGTCTGCTCTGAAGAGTCCATTTCACTGGCAAAGAGACACCTGTAGGTGAGAGCCACTCAGACTGGGGACGCTGACTCCGTATCAGACTCCACTGTGCTACAACCGCACTTCAGGACAGCAGCGGACCTCAGTGGAGAGGAGCTGCGGAGAGCAGTCTTCTCCAGGTCTGGGGCCAAAGCCGGGAACGTCTGTGTCACTTGGGAGCTTATCACAGTGCAAACTTCCCAGCTCTAGTGAAGGAAGACCTACTGGGCAGAAACCACGGGGCTTCCGCCAGCAACCCTGCTCCAACAAGCCCCCACTGCTCCTGGGGAGCGGTTAGGTTTTAGGACTACTGGCAAACTGAAGTCTGATGCGTGCTGTCTAGTATTTTCCCTCAACTCACCTGGGCCTGCTGCCGTAAATGCAGTGTTTATTCTCCCTGCAGGCTGTCCACAGAAGGATGCGTCCATGGCCTCCCACACTTGGCAAAGACGAGTGGCCTGGTGCTACTTGTCACTCCCTGCCCAGAAACACAGGGCCACCAAGTAAAGGAGTCTCCTCAGTCCTCCACTAGGTCTGCCGTCAGAAAACGACTCTCACCAGGTAGTGTGTGAGGAAATCAGGTCCCAGGCTCCAGAGGGCTGTGCAGGAACCTGCCCCTGTTCCAGCTCTGACCTTGAGTTTCAAGTAACAGAAACAGTCCAGTGGATAACTACAGGGAAACACTGTGACGAGGATCACTGGCTACCTAGAGAGACAGGCAGAAGAGTAAGGACTAGGTTCTGATTTGGTAGGAACCATGGTGTGCTAAGCCTGGCCCCTGGGTTACGGGATGAAGAGACCCCAATAATCCAAGAACCTTTTCCAGTCTCAGGGGACAAATGTAACTTCTTGGAGTGCTGGTGGAAAGGGAGGGAGACACGGAGGAATTAAAAAGAAAAAGAAAGCATGTACTTTTTGCCTGAAAATCCTAGCACCATCCATGGCATACGGATGCCCTGAGGAACTCAGAAGCTATCTTGAAAGAAAAAGATGCCAATGGCCACAAGCTATGATTCCAAAATGGGCTGCTCCTCACGGCACTCTGAGTGGAATCTATGATTAGAAGTCTAACTCTAAGAAAATGATTCCCGAGATTCTGGTATCCAGTTACGGTGGCTGCACAACCTAGGGGCTTGAGTGAAGTCACTGCTCCAGAAGACAGGAAACAGTGGTGACCCTGCTGCCGGGTGTGACGCATGGGCTCAAAGAGACACGTTACTCCCAGGCTTTTCTCCCAGAGTTCCAGGGCAAGAGCCTGGGCTTCGGGGCCAGTGCTCTGCACCCATGCGGGTTCAGGTTTCAAAGTCCTGCTTTCTCTCTAGATGTCCTCCAAGCACCTCAAGGCTTCTGGAGAGGACTGGACCATGGGAGCTCTGTGGCTGACTCGCTGGTAGGGAGGCTGGTGTCCTGGGCCCTACGCGTGAGCACCTTACCTCTGCTCCGGCCGTCTCACCAGGCATTTCTGTGTTTGAGCCTACTGAGCGAAGACGCAAGTTCCTCCGCTGTGAGCAAAATAACTCTCTCCCCACATTCAGCTGCGGGAGCTGGGGACTTTGTCCCAGTGATGAGCAAAGTGACTTAGACAAATGTCTTCCAGGAGAGGAGGCCACTGGACACAGTTCAAAGGAAGCAGAATAAATGTAAGACGTTTAAGAAGTAAAGAGTAGGGGAAAGGTAATAAGGGAAAAGAAAAAAATATGATAAAATGAAAAAAATGGAAACAAAGTGTATGTAAATGGGGAGGGGAGGAGGGGGTGAAGGGAGGGCAGGGACAAGGGGAAGAAATGAGAACCAAGACCTGTCATGTAAAGGTACAAGATCCCAATAATGAATGTAACTGTACTGTATACCTGAAATGTACCAATAAACTCAATTAAAAAAAAGAAGAAATATAATCTCACTCAGGCAGCCAGTTTCCAAAAGAGAGTGATCTTGCAGTTCAAAGGAGGAAAAGAGCAACCCAAAATTGAAAGAAAAATGTCAAGAAGAGTCAGAAAAAATGCTCCAAATCAAAGCGTTAGTTTCAAAGCGGGACGTTTCTGAAGAAGAATACACTCAGGTCAGCCCTGCACACGCTGGGGACACTGGGATTCTGGGACAGAATGTTAAGCAAACTATTAGAGCATAACTAGGTTACACAAGAAGCGAAGAAACCAAAATATGTATTTAGAACAAAAAGCCATTCCCAAAAGAGAACTCCTCACCAGGGACAGACACAAATATAATTACCCAGTAAGTCTTCCAAGGCCCTGCTGCCCGGTACTGCATGCTCAGCAGAGCCACCAAGGATTCTGGGTCCGTGGTCTATGGATGAGCTGGGCTTCGGCTCCCTGGAAGACTCTGATATTCAGAGAAGACTGAGAACCGTGGCATCGGGAGAGACTCGATTCTCATTGCACAGCAGACAGAAAGGTGCTTGTTTACGACAAACTTGGAAAAACATTTAAATATTTCATACAATGAGTTGCTTGATAGATTTAACAGCATATGGGGAATTTTCCAACTAGTGATGAAATGCAAAACTAAAGGTGCCTTTCTGTTGTAAAGTGAGGGAATAAAGACACAGATCTGTGAGTAAAAATTACACAACTGGTGAGGTTTTGTAACTTGCCCAATGCCACTGTGTCTTCTTTCCCTGAAAGTCTTCAGAAAATGCTCCGGTTAGCTGACAAGGAGTATAAGAAATATCAGAGCTCAGTATACAGGTGAAGTTTCCACAGTGGACAGGGCAGAACACACGTGGGTAAAAATGGGACAGGACTCCACCAGAGAAGAGAAAGGGTGATGGCGAAGCTGTTTCTCAGCCCGGGTGATGCAGAGCTCCCAAGACCACCTCAGTGTATCAGGCAGCTTTCTCGTCACTGACATCCAATCCCCGAGATCCACAGCTCATAGTAGGACAGAGTTAACTTGGTTCACAGTTTCAGAGGTTCCATCCATGGTGGTCCAGGTCTAAAACAGAAGGAGATGACTGAGCAAAGCTGCTTAGCTCACAGCAGCCCGGAAACAGAGCAGGGGAGCAGTGCCAGAGAGGAAGGGCAGCGCCCAGACTCAGACCCAAGGCCGTGACTTTGTAACCAGCCCAGATATTCTCAGTCATGTGCTTCACTCGTCCCTTGGGGGCGGGGCCAAGCCTGTCAAGTTGACAACTAAGCTTAACTGTCAATTCCAGTTAGATCCCCCATCTCACGATAAGCAGGATATGGGACAGTTTTCGACTCCCCGGAAACTTCCCACGTCACCAAACAAGGTCATAAGCTTGGATCCTTCTCATGGTAGACTCCTCAAGCATGTGTCCAAGGTAAGGGGCAAAGTAAACTATTGAGAACACATTTTTCATTCAACAGTTTTATTCAACAAGCATTTATTACCAACTACATCTAAAGTACTAGAAGCCTCTCCAGGCACAGGGGTGGAAACATGAATTAAGTGCTGGACCTTAAATATATGTACATCCTCAGAGAGAACAGAGGACACAGACAACCATGGCTCCCGGTAAGACGCAAGAGAAGCACAGAGAAAACGCAACGAGAATTGAGGTCAGGGGAACTGCTCGGAAGATGGGAGGAAACAGTTCACCAAAAAGCCACTCTGCTAAAGCGTGAATTCTCCAAAACTTCTACTGGTCTTATGATGGCAAAGGAGCAGGATTAGACATGGAAAGACACGAAAAGGTAGACAGAGTGAGGTCTAGGAACCCCTGACGCGGGGAATTGGGTAGAAAAGGAATGCATGTTTTAAACTCATGTGGCACGGGGCACACGTGACCTAGAATCAGCTTTGCCTTGCTGGGCTAAGGCAATGAGTACTGAACAGGGAATAAGAGGAAGTCAAACAGGAAACGTTGTCAGGGCTGATTAAGACCGCTGGAAGTGCCTGGCTAAGGTGTGCATACTTGGCAAGGTCCACCTTTTCCAGAGAGGAAGCAGCGTGGTCAGAGCACTGCTTCAAGTTTATAAGGACCAGGAAGACCTGGCAAGTGGTCCAGGCTGGAGGTTACGTGGACTTACAGCACAGTCCAAAGCACACAGCAGGGATCAAGCACAGGAAGGCGTCTGTTCCCAGGTGCAGAGTTCCTGAGCCACCCAGCCTCGGTGCAGAAAGACACAGAAAGGAAGGCCACGTCTGAGCTGAACATGTGCTGTCTCTTCGTACCCTATTCCCTAAATAATGGACACACAGATGCCGCATGAGGTGCAGGCATCTAGAGCTGTCTCAGGCATAA
The DNA here is from genome assembly GCF_012274545.1 of Fukomys damarensis. NCBI lineage: Eukaryota > Metazoa > Chordata > Mammalia > Rodentia > Bathyergidae > Fukomys > Fukomys damarensis. The sequence goes on along the minus strand of NW_022900950.1, from coordinate 79,745,105 downwards.
AGGAGGGTGTGAGTGGGTTCTGCAAATCCATCATCCCTTTGTAAAGGAGACCTGAGCATCCTCAGATTTGGGGGTCCACAGGGAACCTAGAACTAACTTCCTGAGCACACTGAGGAATGACTGTGTTTCACCCAAAAGTCCGGCCTGGCACGTGCTCAGGAGTCATGGGGGAGGCAGGGTTAGCAGAAGAGCGGACCAGAGCAGAGACACCCTGGGAAACGGAGGAAGTGGGGATTCGGGAGCCCAGCCGCTAGCTCTGGGAGCCAGGGAGTCCACTGGACCTCGTCAGTCCTTGAATCTCTTACGTCTTAGAAGAGAAAAGTGAGACAGAGGGGAAGTTGACCAGCCTCCCACACTCAGATTTAATATGATGGCCCAAGAGGAGGCCATGGTGCGTTCCTCCCGAGGGAAGCAGCAAGTTGAAGAGGGCGGACTAAGAACATGAGGCTGTCAGCGATGTCTACAGCAGGAAGGATGGGGTAGATTCGCCCCTCGGCACAAAGCCTTCTGCCTAATGTTGTATTTTAGATTCTTCGGAAAGCTCTGATGCCTACCAGCCATGCAGCATACATCACTGACCAAAGACAGGGAAGACAGAGAGTATGTTTCCTTTTTTAAAAAACAATGATGCACTGGCAAAATGGCTTCAGATGACAGTTGTGAAAGAGGCATCTGGAGCAGTGAAATAGGTGACTACACTCACGCACCGTCCAGCATTCTCACAGATACAAGGCACAATCACAGCACATAATGAACACTTACGTTTTAAAAGTGTACTACAGTAAAAGACACACGCCAGTAATCTTCCTCCCAAAACATCCTCCCCTTGCTTTGAACTCACGTATCCCTTCTTTCTTGCCACTGTCTGAGGCAGTTCTGGAAGTGCTCTTTTGTGAGGTCCTTCAGTTGTGCTGTCTTAGTTGCTTTTCTCATTGCTGGGACAAAATCCCCAACACCCAAAGTGAAAGGAGGAGAGGTTTCAGGTCACAGTCGGCTGGCTCAGCTCCAAGGCAGGTGGCAAGGCAGAGAAGCAGTCCATGGCAGAGCCAGCCAGGCAAAAGGCAGCAAGCAACGACAAGCACCTGTCCGTCCCCTGCCTCCTATCAGGCTGCCCACCCTTAGGGGCAGCACTCACACCCAGGATGGGGCAGCCCGAACCCTAGCATCGCACGGTGAATCAACCCCAGCATCCATCCTTGATCCCAATACCACACACTCTAGATCCTGCCAGCTCCTAAGAGCCCCACCCATTACTGCACAAGACTTCGCAGGGAGACCTAGACACAAGCCATAATGCATGGCTCCCTCAATGTCCCAAACTGATTCACAACATTTACTTTTTGTGGTCATTTCGACTTTGAAGAACAGCCAGAGTCACACAGAGCCCTACTTGGTGGAAAAGTAGAGGAGGATGCACTGCAATGCTTTTGAGAGAATTGTACCCCATACACTGCTGATCAGTGAGGTATCATCAACAGTGAATATTTAAACTTACATTTCTACTACAGTGAAAGACATGGTGACACTAACACCCCTCAAAACACTCACTTCTAACACACCCCGTGGTTCTCAGCAATGTCTCCTTATATAGTGAAGACTGAAACACTCCCACCTCCCTCGTCACCCCTGGCTCAGCTGGCTCAGCACAGCACTGATGGGGCCACACCGAGGCGCACGTTCCCTGGATGGAGCCGACAGTGAGGAGAAAGGCACTGCGAATTCGTGCTGCAGCAGTGATGCCAACAACAACATTGACCCATGGACCTGAGCCAGCTTGGGGGGCAGTGGTAAGGACAGGTGATGAGCCTTCTTCCTGCACAAGAGATGTTCAAGCTGAGACCCAGCAGAAAAGGGTTTGGCTGGGCCAGAAATAGGGACAATACCATCATCCTGCAGGAGCACAGTGAAGTCTACCTGGGCGTCCAAAGGCAGAAGGACCTTATGACAGCAGCAGACCGTCACTGAATCAGAAGAGTGACATAAGGTGCAGGAGCCCTAATGCCTTGAAGCCACCAGCTATCTGTTCTGGGGTCCAGCAGAGAGAATGTGGTTCCTAATTCACAGCATCACCAACCTCCATCTTTCCCTGAAAATAAGATCTAGCTGGGCCAGGGATTAGCTCCGTGGTTCCACTGTCTACCTCGCAAGTGCAAGATCCTGAGTTCCATCCCCAATACCAAAAAAATAAATAATAAAAATAAGACCTAGCAGGAGAATAAGCAGCCTTGAAAACTAGAGATCAGAACTGAGGGGTCCATCGGCCCATCCTCGCCTCACCTGCCTTCACTGCTCTCCATGGCTACTCTGGAAGGCAGGAGAGGCCAGGATGGGCTGATGGGGACTGGTAGTTCTGATCTCTAATTTTCAAGGCTGATCCTTTTCTGGCTAGGTCTTATTTTTGGGGAAATGTGATTCCTGACTTTGGATGTCCATACACCCAACCTTTTCTAGGTGCCCTGGTCCCATACAACTCTTCCTGCACCTTTTCTCTTCAGTGTTCATGAATGTCTTTAGCTGTACTGTCAAGGCCAAATCCAGGTCCTGAATCAATTCAAAGTATCTGCCTGTTGTGGTTACTCTGACTTTGGAGGAGAGGGAGAGGGGCATGGAACTTGGAACATTGTTTTTATTCGTTTCTTTTCTGTCTTAAGTTACTTTTCTGATTGCTGAGACAAAATAACCAATGCCACAAGTTAAAGGAGTAAAGGCTTATTTCAGCTCACAGTTTGCAGAGGTTTCAGTCCACAGTCGGCAGGCTCCAAGGCAGGGCGGCCTGGCAGAGGAGAAACAGTCACGGCAGGGCAGGCGAACAGCAGCAAGCCTATCTTCCCTCTTTCACTTCATACCCCATCCAGGCTAAAGCCTATTGGGTGGTGCCACCCGTGCCAAGGGTAGGGCTTCCCATACCCACACCCAGAAAACTAATCGTGGACAGATCCAACCAGTACACCCTTAATCCCAGTATCACACACCCTAGATCCAGCCCACTCTGAAAAGCCCCACCTACGAGCACATGAGGCTTTGTGGGGGGCACCTAGATACAAGCCATATTTTCTTAAACATCATTTTGAAAATGGTTAAATAGGAAAAATTACCCAAAATATTCTTAGGTCACGTTTAACTATTATACAATATAGATATATTACGGGTCTCCATTTTTACAATTCTATTTCCACAAATTTCTTACTCCTGTCAACACCCTGGGTGTTTCCTTCTCATTTTTTTCCTGTTTACTCAGACTCAATTTTTTAAAAATGTAAATGAACTTTTGCACCACTTTTCAAATGTCAGAGTTCCCAGGATATATTTTCCCAAGTTGTATCACTCATTTCCAGAAGAGAGAAAAGTTATACAATTCAAGAAAAAAATTGCTCTGTTATCAGCCTAGTGTTTTCCTCCTGAGGGCTCTGGGACGAAAACCTCTTAACAGATTCTGAATTGATGCCAGGAGACTGACTTAGATTGAGAGCAGGATTACAGGTGAGTCACCAGGGAAACCAGCGACCAAACATCGGGGACAGACCAGCTTCTTCTGTGATCAGCTGTGCTTGCTCTATGCACATAATACTTAGCCACAGTTGTATCCCCAGTAGCGAAGCTCGAGTTTTAGACTGCAATGAGTGCTATACTGTGGCAGATTGGAGATGAAAGACGAATTAAGATTAGCTCAGTGAAATACGGGGCTGTGTGCACGCCTCTGCATCATAAAGCATAACACCAGATAAGTGCAGGCACACAGGGTGGACGATGCACCCTCGATAATGGGCAAGCAGTGGAAATATACCTAAGAACTGTTTAGTTCAAAGGAGAAAGAAATGGAAAACATTTAGGGAGCAACTTCAGCACAGGAAAGAGCAATACATACAGAGTGATGGGCATTAATCGCCCATTGTCACCGAGGAGGAAGTGAGCACTAATTGACTTAACTCATTCCAAAAACTTAAGCTAAGGACTCAAGCAAAGTCAACCAGTTACTATCAAATTAAATTTAATGAAAATAAGCAGAGTATTTGCAGACTTTTTAAAGTATCTCTCCATATTACCCTCCCTTTAAATTCCCGTATAAAGGGGTAAAAGTAAACAGTGCTACAACCCCAGCACCACTGTTGCACAGACTGGAGAGTTGTTGCAGTAGCCAGTGGTGTGGAGGATGGGGCCTGCAGGGGCTTCTCTGGCGTCCCCTTCACTGTGAGAAGAGGGGCCTCCGAGTGGACGTTTCCATCACAGGGGTACAAATCAGGGTGGGTCTTTACACAGCACAACAGGAAATAATCATGACTGCAGGGAGCTACCACAGAGGGAAGGTGCGAGCCATGAGAGAGAGGTGGGGCATCAGAGGAATCGGTAAAAGAAAAGCTGTGCACGTATTTTTGAGATAGAACTATAATTTAACACACAGAAATAAGGTATAAAGAATAAAAGAAGACACCCACCTACGCCTTCATACTTCGTATCAGAGCTAGGACGTGACTAGGGTGAGATAACATGAACCCTGGGTAATTTTTCCAACTGTATCTATCAACTTCCTTTTGCATCAGAGAAAAACACCAAATTTGTTAGTTCTCATCTTTTGGCCATTTTTTCATACTTTTAAGATAAAATATGAATCCCCAAAAATGTTTTACTTTTGCATGTTTTTAAACTCTACCCAATATCATACTGAATATTTTTTCTATACTTTTTTATTTATGAAATTTATTTGTATTGATACGTGTAGTGTTCATTTCTTTTTGATGAATTTGCACCAGTCCTTTCTACTGATCTACTATCTAAATCTATTACCTCAATGTATAATAAAGCATTCCTAGATTTAATAAGAACAACTCAACAAAAAATGGGCAGAAAATACATTTAGGAAAACATTTAGTTATTACTATTTCATTCCTAGTACAAATAACTCTATAAAAACTGTCCTAAATGTATCATATGGTATCCATTTCAGAGTCTCTCTTTGCACAGTTATGGGTTGTGATGGAATGGGCTTCTATCACTGTGACAGAATAACTTAAAATAAGAAGGATCGACTTTGGCTTGTGGTTTTGGCCTTGGTCCGTGGTCAGCTGGACCTGCTGCTTTGGGGGCCTGTGAGTAGGCAGCAAACAACGGTGGAGAAGCAAGGCAGAGCGAAACGGGCTCACTTCCTGGCCAGAAAGTGAAAAGGGAATAAAGGAAGGGAGCAGTTTCCTGCTCGCCGTTCTAAGAGCAGACCCCTTCTTTCAACTGCTTTTGTTTTCCAGGCAAACATCTTGACAGGAACTGGTGGTCTCTGCCATTCGTGTCGGTCCTATGCTGAATTACAACCATTAGCTGTAGATCAAACACTTTATTTCTAACCCTGTTTGAAAAATTATCTTAAATCTCAGGCGCCATCTACTGGCCAGGCCAAATTATTTATATTCTCTCTCTCTCCTCACCCCCACACCCTCTTTTTGAGACATTGTCTTAAGTCCTTAAATCGCTCAGGTGGGGCTTGAACTTTAGAGCTTCCTGTGTTGGGCTTCCAGGATGGTGGTATTACAGCTGTGCATATGCCACCACACCCGCCTGATTCTTTTGCTCTACCAGGGAGTGAACACAGGGCCTTCACACTGAGATACAACATTCCAAGGTTTGGTGGTTTTTATTTTGTTTTTGGTTTTTTGTTTGTTTGTTGTTTTTGTTTTTGTTTTTGTTTTTTTTGGTTTTTTTCGGAGGGGATACCAGGGATCAAACTCATTTGCAAGGCAGGAATGGTGCCACTGAGCTAAATCCCTGGCCCATGTTTTTTGTTTTTTTAATTTTGATCCAGGATCTCACTAAATTGCCTGGGCTGGGCTCAAATTTGCAATCTTCCTGCCTCATCCTCCCTGAGTGCTGAGATTACAGGTGTGCGCCAACACATCCAGTGTAAATTACTCTTTCCCAAGGGCTTTTGATACCGTTCTGCATCAACCAGGTCTGTACAACTGCTTTCATCATTAAAGTGTTGAGAGTCATACATACATATATGTGTGTGTGTGTGTGTGTGTGTGTGTGTGTGTGTGTATCAAAAAAATCCTGCTAAAAATTGAGAACTTAAACTATAACACCATTTTACAATTAGATTTGCTTTATTAAAAAAAAAAAAGACACAACAAAAATGATCAAAAGGCCCAGGGATTTAGCTCAGTGGTTCCGGCA
>NW_022900950.1:79732794-79738853 GCF_012274545.1 Fukomys damarensis | reverse complement strand
CCCCAAGACCACAGCTCCTCCTCCAGCTCTGCGCCTGCCTCTCCCCGGCCCAGCTCCAGCGCCCGGCCCGGTCGGGCAGCGTCCCGACTCCCCCTTCCGCGGCTCTTCACCTGCAGCGACGGAGACCGCCGGTGCGGGGCTTTCCGTCCGCAGGACGCCGTCACTACGCTTTCTGCCGCTAAGGGGCAGCACCGACCTCCGCAATTTAAATTCTGCGCGATCCACATCAGCTCAGCTCAGGGTTCCAGTCCACGTTCCTCGCCAAGAAACAGGAGGGCAGAGGGCGCGGTCACGGGCCTGCCAGGGGACAGCGCAGCGACGGAGACCGCCGGTGCGGGGCTTTCCGTCCGCAGGACGCCGTCACTACGCTTTCTGCCGCTAAGGGGCAGCACCGACCTCCGCAATTTAAATTCTGCGCGATCCACATCAGCTCAGCTCAGGGTTCCAGTCCACGTTCCTCGCCAAGAAACAGGAGGGCAGAGGGCGCGGTCACGGGCCTGCCAGGGGACAGCGCTTCCACTCAGGGCGGCGGGGAGGTACAGAGAGAAGGCAGGGGCCCGCTGGGGACTGCACACCCCTTCAGGGCCACAGCCCGGCCTCCTCACCGAGAGCCCGTCCCTCCCGCAGTAACTCAATCGGACGGCTGCAGAGGAGCACAGCGCCCTGCTCGATCCAGACGCCCCAAACACTGCGCCGTGGCATTTCAGAGCTAAGCCCTGGCAGCGCACCGGACTCCTTACCGGTCAACATTCCAGACTCAGGCGAGCAGGTAAAAAGCACGAATATATGCACTCACCTCCGTGGATCCCGCCAGGGCCCCCAGGCCTCCCTCAGCACTGCAGTGCAAAATCGGGCTGAGAACAATCCGGTGCAACGGTACTTTACCTGCCTTACAATTTCGTTAGATGTAATTTTTAAAATAAGAGTTAAAACAACAGTTACAAAGGTTTAAGTGGAGACGCCCTGCCTGAGTGAAAAAGAGTTCTCGAAGCCATCAGGCGATCCCAGATCCACACACCAGCGCAGAGTGCACCATCTCCACACGAGTTGTTGGCCAGGGATGCCAAATCCATACCACCCCGGCTACTACTGCGCAGACAGACCTGGACGGGACGCTGAGTCTCCGTCACCCAGCACACCCCGCAACGCTGGTCCCCGGCTGGGCAGCGCTGGAAGAGAACATGCACAGCACTAAAAGGCACTACTCAGGCCGACCCGGTAGCATCCCACCAGGGCTCCTGCTGGTCACAGGCCACTGTGTTGACCAACGCGCCACACGCCCCTCCAGCGCTGATGACACAGCCCGCTCTAAGGGAGGGCTCTCATAATGAATTCCACAAGCCAGGCGAAACCCTGTACCTGGGGAAACTGTAGGCCCCAGGAGAAGCTGCTGCCGGTGTTTTATAAAAAATACAAAAAACACCATCTAAGCCTGTGTCCCTCTCCTTGCAACTAGGAAAGGAAGCAGAGACCATGACGACCTGTTCTACTTAACACACAACCCCGATGAAGCCCTCGGGCCACTCCGAATGGGCAGTGACCGGATGCGCTTCAGGCTGTGGGAGAGGAACTCTGTCTACATTCTCAGCACCGCTTCTTCTGGGTAAACGAGTCTGGGTGGGCTCAGAGAGAGATGAGACGGAGCCTGAAAGACAAGGCCTCCTAACTGAGGAAAAAGCCCCCGAGGGATGGCCATCACAAAGCTCAATGTGAAAATATGCGTTGCAGACACTCTCTTTACAGGGTCTCTGACAGGCCTTAAGGGCTGCTCATTTGTGGCTGCGTTTGTTTAACCTCTTCGTTACATTTATGTCTTCCAAAGTTAAGATCATATAAGAGCAAACCGCACTCAGTCAAGGCTGTCAAGCCATCACTACCTAAGAAATCTCACCCCTCTATAACTCCTCTACACCACTCGCAGAGAGGGAGATGAAACCCCAGTGATCACCAAGACAACTCCAGACCAGATGCACACCTGTCTATATCCAGATGCCACCATATCCTAAAGATCCACCCACACGTCAGAGGCCCTCACACACCCTCGGGCCTAACGGTCAACAGAAAGGGAAGCCCTAACACACGCCATCCTCTGTTAGCTGGAAGTAGCCAGACAAAGACATTGTTTACCCAACTGCCTGAAAGATTTTAGGATTCCAAGATTTTAGGATTTCTTGAGGGGAAAATTTTAAGGAGAAAAACATTACCAGCCTTGAGGCTGCTGGAAAACACATACCTAAAACTTGTAACAAAGCAACCTCTGAGCAGATGCATGGTTAGGGACATAACTGCAGAAGACAGACCTTACCTGGGAATGTTTCCAGGGACAGAATATTCTCTCAAGTATCCAACTTACAGGTCCAACCAGACCTGAGAAGGCTTCTCCAGACCCACAGAAACTAAGGCGCAAAGATGTTACAGGTAATCCATGGCACAGTCTTTTCCTTAGAGTATCAACAAGGTGTTGACCACAGGAGAGAACTCAAGGATGGATGGTGTGGACCACAAAGGCAGGATTCCCTTTTTTAAATCATATAAATAGATGGTTTGTACTCAGGGAAGATGCCCCCTCTTGGCGCTGCCCCGTAACCTCCAAGGGTGGCCTCTTGCTTTGCAGTAAACTGCCCGGGAGAGAGGGAACAGCAGGGCCGTGGTTGGCAGCAAAAGCCAGCCTCTCTGAGAGCCAGAATCCAGACACTGTACAACAACAACCAGTCAAGGAGAAAGAGAGAAGCAGATCGCAGGGAACCGGGAGGAACTGATAGGAAAAATCAAAGCCACAGAGAAGTTGAAAGGAGGTGCAAGGTACAGAAGAAGGAACGACCTGGGCTCTCTTCCCAGCCCCTGCAGCCCCATGGGGGACCCGCAGCCCTGTGAGCTGTACAACGGGTTTGTTCCCAGGGGCCCTTCCACTGGGCAGGTGACAGCTGGAGAGGGACTTGGCATGGGCACCACACCAGCATGGGGAAGGAGGCACTTATTTAGACCTGGGACTCTGAACAACTGAAAAACCTTCACCCAGGGCTCCCAGGGCCATGCTCTGACAAAGACCTGGGTGAGGGACAGCCTTGGAGACTCTTGTGGACAGAGGACAGGCTGGACCATGGTCCCTGTGAGTCCAGACTTGGGCCCTCTGTGGGGAGAAGCCAGGCCCAGCAGTGCTGCAACAGCCTCAGTGTAGAAGCCTCACCTCCTGCTCAGTCCAGCCCAGGCCTCAGGCCTGAGGCATGACCATGTCCCTGTCCACACTGTGAGCAGGACTGCATGGATACTGCACTTCCCCACGGCACTCGGGACCAGGTGCACCTCACACCCCAGGAGGAAGCTGACACTGCTGGACCCACACCCAAGGTCCCAGAGGAAGCCATGCACTCAAAGATAGGGAGTCAAGGAGAACCTCAAGAAATTCAGATGCCCCCAAACCAGCACTACAAAAAATTCTCAACCTTATCAGAAAGGAACAATGAAACCAGAATGCCGAAAAATCCAACAGAATGAATATACCAGGCAGGGTGAACAATTAAGCAGAAAAGGAACAGGGAAGAAACCAGCAACGGGAAAACAATTCAATGGCAAGAAGTCAGCACCTCTCAGTAATAACCCTCAATGTAAATGGTCTCAATTCAATCAAAAGACAGATTTGCAGAATGGATAAAGAAACTAAACCCAATGATACACAGTGTACAAGAAATGCATTTAATGCAAAAAGAAACAGACAGATTAAAAATCAAAGCATGGAAACCAATAGTCCATGCAATGGGAACCTGGAAAAAAGCAGGAGTAGCTATCCTAATGTTTGTAAAAGTAGCTTTCAAGCCAAAACTGATCAGAAGAGACAAAAAGATTACTGCATAGTGGTTAAGGGAACAATTCAACAGGAAGCAATAGCAATTATAAACATAGATGCACCAAATACTGGCACTCAACTTCATAAAACAAACACAAACACTGGACATGAAAAACATCAGATTAATGCCAGCACAATTATAATGACAGGCTTATGGTTAGATATCCAATGCCGATATCCCACAAATTCTTCAATTAAATGAAAAAGGGAAGGTGTACTCCCAAAGTCATTCCTGGAAGATAGAATTACCCTGACCCAAAACCAGAAAAAGACTCAACCAAAACAGAGAACTACAGGCCATTCTTTTTATTGAGCATTGACACAAAAATGCCTCAATAAGATATTTGCAAAGAAAATGCAATACATCATCAAAAAGATCATATGTCATGACTAAGTAGTATTCTTCTCAGGGATACAGGGATAGTTCAACATTCAAAAATCAATAAATGTGATAAATTATATAAACATAATCACCTCAATTTATGCAGAAAAGGCCTTTGATAAAAGCCAAATTTATTCACAATAAAAACCCGAAAAAAATAGGAATAGAAGGACCTTATCTCAATCTGATAAAAGCACGTATGACAAAACAACAGATAACATCATATTAAGTGGGGGAAAACTGAAAGTGATCCCTCTAAAATCAGAAACAAGAAAAGGATGTCCACTATCATCACCACTACTATTCAATACAGATCTCAAAACATGAGCCAGAGCAATCAGGCAAGAGAAACAAGCAAAAGGGATGTGTTTAGGAAACAAAGAAATTAAATTATCATTACTTGCAGATGACATGATCCTCTACTTACAAGACCCCCAAAATTCTAACAAAAGACTCTCAGAATTAACCAAATTCATTAGCATAGCAGGATACAATGTCAACACACAAAAAATCAACAGTCTTCCGACACAGCAGCAATAAACTCACCAAGAACAGAATTAGGAAAACAATACCTTTCACAATAGCAAAAACAAAAATTAAATACCTAAAAATTAACCCAAACAAGGAAGTGAAACACCTCTACAATAAATACCATGATACTCTGAGAAGGAAGATCAAATAGGCCATCAGAAAATGGAGAGATGTCCCCTGTTTCCAAACTGGCAGAACCAAAACAGTCAAAATGGTCAACTTCCAAAACTGAAATAAAAATTAATGCAATCCCAATCAAAATATCAATAGTATTTCTCACAGGACTAGAAAAAACTATCTGAAAATTCATATGGAACTGGAAAAGACCTAAAATAGCAAATGCTATCCTGGGTAACAAGAGCAAGGCAGGAGGAAAAGGAAAAATATGGAAACAAAGTCTTTGTAAACTGGGAAGGGTGGAGGGGCTGAAGAGAGGGCTGGGGAGTGGGGAAAAATAAGAACCAAGATAAATCATGTAAAGGTACAAGATCCCAGAGACGAATGTAACTGTATTGTATACCTAAAATGTACCAATGAACTTAAGAAAGATAAAAAGAAAAAAGAGCAAGGCAGGAGGAATTGCAATTCTGGACTTTGAGTTATACTACAAAGCTACAGTGATAAAAAAACAGCATGGCATTGCCAACAAACACACTTGTGGATCAATGGATCAGAATACAGGAAGCAGAAACAACTCCAAGTACATTCAGCTACCTTATTTTTGACAAGGGGCCCAAAAAAGTTATGCTATAAGAAAGATAGCCTCTTTGACAAATGTGCTGGAGAAACTGGTTATCCACATGCAAAAGATTGAGTCTAGACCCGTATCTCTTACCATGTACTAAACTTAAATCAAAATGGGTCAAAGATCTAAATATTAAAACAGAAATACTAAATCTGATAGCAGACAAAATAGGTAAAATTCTTAAAACATAAATGTAGGCAAGGGCTTTGTGAACAGAATACCAATTGCATGGGAGATAACCCCAAGAATCAACAAATGGGATCATATCAAATTTAAAAGCTTCTCCATAGCAAAGGAAACAACCAACAGAGAGAAGAGCAACCTACAGAATGGGAAAAATTTTGCCAGCCAGTTCTCAGATGGAGGACCAACACTTAGAAAATACAGAGAACTAAAAAAACTTTAAAAGTTCAATCCCCGGTGCCCAAAAAAAAAAAAAAAAAATTAAAACTCCAAAATAAAAGACCGAATCAAAAAATAGACTACTGAAATGAACATACACTTCTCATAAGAAGAAATACAAATGGCCAATAAATACATTAAAATTTTTCAACACT
>NW_022900950.1:79692773-79732698 GCF_012274545.1 Fukomys damarensis | reverse complement strand
AAAAAAAAAAAAAAAAAAAAATTAAAACTCCAAAATAAAAGACCGAATCAAAAAATAGACTACTGAAATGAACATACACTTCTCATAAGAAGAAATACAAATGGCCAATAAATACATTAAAATTTTTCAACACTACTGGCCATTACAGAAATGAAAAAAACACTAAGATTCCATTAACTTCAAAAAAATGGCCATCATCAAGAAATCAGATAACAGCAAAGGCTGGAAAGGCTGCAGAGCTAACAGTTGGGAATACAGTTGCCTTCATTGTTGGCAGGAATGTAAACCACTGCAGCCATTATGGAAAGCAGGATGGACTGTTCTCAAAAGACTGAAACAAGAAATTCCATTCAACCCAGATATTTACCTTCTAGTATCTTTCCAAAAGAATTTAAAGACATCATAGCACACTAATGTACGTATATCCATTTTTATAGCAGCACAACTCTTAATAGCTCAATCTTAAAAATGGCCCGTATGTCCATCAACAGATGAATGGATAAAGCAAATGTGGTGTTTATATGCAATGGAATACTACACTGCCGTAAAGAAGGATAATCTTGAGTTATCCTCAAGAAAATGGGTGCCCTTTGAGATCATAATGTGAAATGAAATAAACCAGACACACAAGCTTAAATATCAGTTTTTCTTACATGAGAAACCCAAAATATAAATAAAGATAATAAAATATAAATAAAAGATAGTAGGAAGGAGACAAAAGAAGAAAGGAGGACAAAAGGAGGGTAGTGAGGAATGTAGCTGGGAGAGGAAGCAGAAAGGGAGGTAAAAAGAACCAAGATGTGTTACACATATGCACCAGCTCCTTAGGATGAAGAGAATCATTCTGTTCCACAAACACACACTAAAAAAAGAGAAGCGCAAATAAATACACAGACATAGACATATGGATGGATAGATGGATAGAGTGATAGATAGATGCTGTGGTGAAAACAAAGCTCTGCCTTCTGTCACAGCGCTTCTGTGTCCCGAATGACCACTTCCATCCAGAACACAGGCAGTGAGACCCTCCTGCCTCGGCCGGGTGCCGGGCTCCTGCTCATGGTGCGCGAGCCCCTGGAGCCCGCCACGCTCACACCCATCACGTGCACCCACAGCCTCCCCGTGCACACCTGAAGCACGGCGGCCCCCACACTCAGCCGAGCTTGTGGACACAGAGGAGGACACCACCCGGCCACACAGAGAGACTGTGCCTGGGTGGCGGGGACCACACAGGGCACGCGAGGGCGGCCACTGCGGGACGGCGCCTCCTCACACCCAGAGCAACCCCCGAGAGCAGTGGCAGGGGACTGTGTGGGCTCCTGGCAGCTTGGGGCTTGGGACCAAAGTGCTTCTCCTGGAGCTGTCAGGTGTGTGAACGCGTGTTGGGTCGCACCTGCAGGCTCGCCTGTGGTTGGTCCCCAGCAAGCGCACTTTGCAGCATCTCTGCAAGTTCCTGGCCCCGGGTTTTTGTCACAGCAAGAGAAAGCAAACTAAGGCTGTGGTGTTCCATTCTGATCCTCCTACTGGTGGCAGATCTACTGGGGCGCCCCATCCCTGTCCTAACAGGGATGTCTGTGTTTCCGTTTGGGTAGCAGCTAGGAGGGCACTGGAGATGGAGCCCAGGCCTGCACTTGTGAGGCAGCTCTGTCTCTGAGCTGTATTCCAAGCCTGTTTGTTTTTATCTTTCTCAGTCTTGCTGAAGATTTGTCCGTTTTATTTTTCTTCCAAAGAGCCAGCTTTGTTTCATTAATTTTTCTCCATTGTTTTGGTTTTCAAGGGCAGGGCAGGAATTTCTACGGTTCCTGGATTCCTGAATTTTCAGGGACAAATACTGTATTTTTTTCAGATGCTTTTTCTGCAACTATGGCTATGATAATCCGGAGCACATGGGATCCTCCAGGGCACACAGGATCCTCCGGGACACATGGGGTCCTCACAGTACAGAGTCCTCCAGGGGCACACGGGGTCCTCCGGGGCACACGAGGTCCTCCAGGGCACACGAGGTCCTCCAGGGCACACGGGGTCCTCCAGGGCACACAAGGTCCTCCGGGACACATGGGTCCTCACAGTACAGAGTCCTCCAGGGGCACACGGGATTCTCCAGGGCACACAAGGTCCTCGTGTACCCAGAAATGCTCAGTGCGCTGTCGCTGACTCCAGGCCCCTGCTGCACCCGCGGAAGCTCTGCAGTGTTAGCCAGCAGCTGTCCATTCCTGCCCTGCTGACTGCGTCCTACCCCTGCCTCTCCGGTTTGCTTCTCCAGGTCCCACCGTAAGCCGGATGGTGCGGGCCCTCCACTTCATTCCTGTCTCTGAATGGTGGCATTCACCTCTTTCCTACGGCTAGGCTGTACCCCACTGTGTGTGAACACCACAGCCTGCATGGATCTGCTGTGTTGGACGCCTATGTGGGCCCACAAGTCAGTATGTTGCAAGCTTACTGAGAGGTGGTAGGACCTTAAGCATGGGAGGCCAACACAAGCAGGTCAAAAGCTTGGGCCCAGCCTGGGCAACTTAGCAAGGCCCTGCCTGTCTCAAAAAGAAAAGGGGCTGAGGATGTAGCTCAGTGAGGAGGGCCTGGGTTCAACCCAGAACTGAAAAAAAAGCAAGATCAGAAGGAGATTTCCTTCTCCCTTCGCCTAACTGTGTCAGAGGCCTCTCCAGGACTCATCAGATGCACACGCGGTGTAACACACCTCACCCGCGCCCTGCCCGCGCGCGTGGCCCGGCCACCCCGGCAGTGCCTCACTCACAGCACCAAGCAGCTCCCCGTGGGTCCGACCCTGTTGAGCACGGTCTCCCTTACGTGGGCGACTTCGCACTCAAGGACAGTGCTGGGGGCCTTGCGGGGATGTGGGGTTTGAGCAGAAAGGGCCCCGCGGTGCACTTCCACCGGTGGGACACCAGAGGGCGCGCTGCGCACTTCTATAACAGGGCTCCCCTAAGCAGACACAAGAAAGGATTATAGTGCACACCCTTGCACTCAGACACACGGGCAACACGCCCACCTGACACCACCTCCACACTGGTGGACGTGCATACACACTGGCACGTGTGCAGACACCCCACGAGCACAGCCACGTGCCCATCCAAACTCGCACACACACACAAATGAGCTTACCGAAGGCATGAAAGCAGAAGCTCACACGCACACACAGAAAAGTTTACACACGTACACACAGCCGAAGATGCACGAGCAGACCCACTCTGCAGCCCTTGCTCGTGAACTGCTCTGGGCTGGAGCCCAAGTGCACGTGCGGGGCGAGACGCTCAGTTCGAGTTGCACTGTAGCCAGCCAGAGAGGGGCGGCGCTCCATCCGCCGGTCTCGTTGGTTCCCCTTCCACACCCCGGGTGCAGTGGATCAGAATCCAGGTGCTGTCTGCACTGGGGCCTTCTGGTGTAAACCAGGGGAATGGCATAGGACAGGCGGCACCCTGAGGCCTGCACCCCGGACCTCACGAGCCTGACAACCACACAGGGCGGATTCTGAACCCCTCTTCTTCAGTAAGCGTCATGATCCCGAACAAGCGCTGCTATGGTTAAATTAATGTGGAGTCAACTTCTTATAAGTGAAAATGAGGTGTCAGCTGGGTTCTCCGGCATGGAAGCCCTGGCAGGGGGTCCTGGTGAGGAAGCAGAAAGGGGAGGGGAGCAGAGGAGGGGAACCCCGGGGAGACAGTCCCACAGCTTGGGCAGCTCATTGCTGGAGCTGTCGGTCGGCTCGGGGTCGCAGAACTGAGCCTCGGAGGTGGGGCTGGGAGGGGCCGGGTCCCGGCCCCATCACAGGGATGTGGGCTCCGCCGCGCTCCCCAGCTGCAGGTACGTGCACCTCGGGGTCCGCAGTGACCACGCGGGGATGGCTGCCTCCGGAGGAATGGGCTTTCTAACGCTGGCTCTCGGGTCGGGCTTTGACTTGGTGAGCACTGGAGAGCCGCAGAGGTTTTGAAAAGGAAGACGCCCTGGTCAGAGGGGCTTTCCTTGGCTGTGTGATTTCCTTACACAATCTCCACCATTTGCTGTATTTGGGCAAATTATTTAACCTCTCGAGGCTTCGATGTTATGCTGAAAATAAAGACGTTCACTCTAACCTCCCTCACAGAGGTCTGTAAGGATTAAACAAACTGATAAACGTAATACCACCTGTTACATAGTAAATACAATGTAAATATTGGCTAATACTGCCTTTTTAAATATTTTTCCTGTGGGCTCACCTGCTCTCATTCAAATTTTGCTCTTCTTCCTAACCCTACAAAGCAACACAGAGAGAGAGAGAGAGAGAGAGAGAGAGAGAGAGAGAGAGAGAGAGAGAGAGAGAGAGAGAGAGAGAAAGAGAGAAAGAGAGGGAGAGGCAAGCCCACAAATAGCACACAGTCCTGGTATCTGGGCCCCTGAGGTACTGCTGGTTCCCAGCCGTAATCCTGAGACCCAGTTGTGATGCTCCATCTTATGGTTTATCTGATTTTCTGTAGAAATCCAACTACAAGTGCATGATGAAGTTGGACTGATACCCAGAATCACCCCATCCCCTGGTTTCCTCATACAGAGCCACAGGTGTGACAGTGTGGATGATTCAGAGTTCACTCTTAACAAGTCCACAAGTCCCGACCCTTTTAAACCCCATGATGGCCAGCTTCGTGGACAACACCCGACAGGTGAAACAGGTGTGCCAGTGTGTTCACTTCCAATGAGGTATGCATCCAGTACAGATCCACAGAGCTCAGTGACAGACGGCTGCCCGGGGGGAGCAGGGGAGGAGAGAAGGGACACACAAAGATGATAGGCAGATGGGACACGACAGGTATAGATGACAGATTGACTGACAGATGTATTGACAGGTACACGGATAGAATCAGCAAGGGGCTTAGAGCTTCATATTATCTACCTAACATATTCTGCCCTTGTAGCCAAATTCTGCAGTAATCAAAAGTCTCCCTAGAGATCTGCATGATAATCCATCAGGCTCTCTAGGATGACGCACCTGACTCGACCACGTGCTCTCTGCCAAAGGCTCTTACTTAAGACGGCCTCTGCCCGTGGTGCTCTTCTGAGGTGATCACCGACACTCACAGCTGCTTCTGCACTGCCTCCATGGACAGACCACTTCCCACCCCTGAGGTGTCATGGTGCTGGGGAGGCGCTAGAAGGTTATCCAGACCTGATCAGGCCTGCGGTCTGCACCTTAAAGATTATTTCACATTATTTGCTCTGGTGAATTATTAATGTTTATAGCAATTAGTTATTTCAGGTACTCTACTTGTCCTTACCACACCCTGGAAGGACAGTCCATGTACCCCCGGCAGTGCCTGTATTCTGTTGGCTTCTCAGTGGCAGCAGAGCCCCTGGACTAACACTTGTTTCAGATCGTAAGACGCTACACTTAGCTCTCCAGTTGGATGGCTGCGGATCACCCTCTCTCCTTACCACTCCCAGGGCAGTTCCGGTCCTAAGCTCCCCCTTCCTGCTTTCATACCATACCTATCTTTATCAGCACTTGCACACTGAGTCGTGGACTGTGTTGTGCTTTGCTCCACTCCGGTTCATGTGGTGAAGCCCTAAACTCCGGCTCTAAGTGTGGCTGTATTTGGACGTAGGAGGTTTGCAGAGGTGATTGAGGGGAAAGAGTCTAAAGCTGGTCACTGACCCAACACAACCAAGGCTCTTATGAGAAGAGGAGTGGGCCCACACAGAGAAGAGGATGTGAAAGCAAAGACAGAAGACAGCCATCGACAGGCTGAGAGACCTAAGAAAAAAACCAACTCTGCCAACAGGACCATGATCTTGGGTATGGTGAGAAAACACATTTCTGTTTTTCAAACCTTCCACTCTGTGACCCTTTGTTATGGTAATCTTCGATGCTTAATTTTATGTGCCACCTTGACTGCGCCACACAGTGGCCACATACTTGATCAAACATTATTCTGAGTGTTTCTCTGAGGGTATTCTTTGATAAGACTTAAATGTGTAGGCTGACTAATGTAGGTAGACCTCATCCACTCAGTTGAAGGCCTGAATAGAAAACAATGCTGACCATCCACAAGTGTTGGAGAATTCCTCCTGCCTGGCTTCCTTTAAACTGGGAGGTTGGTTATCTTCTGCCTTTGGTTTCAAACCATAATGTTAAGTCTTCTGGATCTTCACCATGGCTGATCATCCTGCAGATGCTGAGGCTTGTAAGCCTCATAATCACATGATCTCATCTTTACATAAACCTCTTTGACATCATATAAACTGCACTTCGTGGAGGACCACTCCATTGATCATGGCCAAGGCAGACTGCAAGCAGTGCAGGCTACACAGTTAACCCACAACTGGCTCATTTTAAGAAGTGAGTGTGACCAAAGAATATGAGCTAACACACAGGTGAGGTCAGAGTGACTCACACCCAAATTCTGTTTCCAGCCTGACACAAGAATGCTTTGTCTCTTCCTTTACAAGCCTTGCCTGCATCAGCAACGTATTCCTCGCCACTATATGTAGCCCTACCCAAACTTAACTATGAATGTGTCACCAATAAATATCAGAGGCTTTGGCTAGCCAAGATCTTTGCAGCATCTTGCTCAGCACTGGCCATCCTGGCTCGCCACTTCTCTCTTTAATTGTCTCTAAGTCTTTCTTCTCGCCATACATAGTAGCACCAAGCAGGAGATTAGGACCTGCTACAGGGGTCTCCAACAGTGCTTGGTCCTATAAGCACTAGGAAACTAGAGAGATGTCTTTAAAAAGAAAGTGGCACGGTCAGAGGGGCTGTGTCAGCTTTCATTACTGTGACACAATACCTAAGCAAAGAGTTATCTTGGGGCTGGGGATTTGGCTCAGTGGTTCCGCTGTCTGCCTTGCAAGCACAAGGGCCTGAGTTTGATCCCCAGTACCACAGGAAAAAAAAAGAATGGGGGATATTTTTGCCAGGCACAGTGGCGCACACCTGTAATCCCAGCACTTGGGAGGCTGAGGCAGGAAGATTGCTGTGAGTTCGAGACCATCCTGGGCTACATAGTGAATTCCAAATCAGTCTCAACTACATAGTGAGACCCTGTCTCAAAAAACAAACAAAAAAAGAGTTATTTTGACTCAAGTATTGAGAGCTTTCGGTTCCTGTAGGTAGGCTCTGTGGTTTTCAGGCTTATCTCAAAACATCATGGCAGAGCAAAGCCAAAGCTGCGCACACCCTGGGCTGAGAAACAAAAAGATGGGGGCCAAGGCACAATATTCCATTAAAAGACCACGCCCCCACTGACCTCACTTCTTCCCACTAGGCCCTACCTCTTAAAGGTCCCACCACCTCCCAGTAGCATCATGGGCTGGGAACCAAGCCTTCAACACCTGCTCCTTTAAAAGCCAAACCCTAGAAGGGGCCTTCTTACTTATATGATTTCTTCATAGACTTCTCATCCTCTATTGAAGTAGAACATTTGTGGAACTTCACTCTGTCTTCCTTGAGAAATTTTTTTTTAGCAGACGACCCTAATACACGGCCCTATAAAACTGTGAGAGTAGAGAAGGCATTATCAATACCCTCACTTAATTTTAAAAGTTCCAAAAAGTTGAAAGCTATGACAATAAGTATGAGGTTGACATTCCTCAAGGAATCCACTTTAAACTTTTTGAGTAAAATCCAGAAACATGCTGTCAATACATCTCATTTATCAAATGACTTGTGATTCACTGAGCACCCGAAGAGTATAACCAGCAAAGACAGCTGCTATCAAAATTAATAGAACAATAGACATATAACATATTTTCCACAAAATACGACCTAACTGGAAAATAAGCCTTAGCATGATTTTTCAGGATATTCATACAATACTCCTGACCCCAAAAAGAAGATCAGCAGCCAGATGGACATATTTATATGTCTACTGCACCACACAACAGATGTACTGAGTTTAAATATTACTATATAATTAAATGTACATAAATATTAAATGTACCTAAATAAATGATAAACATGTTATCATTTAGTTTTTTTTGTTGTTTTTTTGGCACTGAGGATTGAACTTGGGGCCTTGCACTTGTGAGGCAGGGAGTGGAACCACTGAGCCAAACTCCCAGCCCTATAATTAAGTATTTTTAAATACCCAAGTAAGAGCCTTTGGACGAGAGGTAAATGGCTCTGTAGACCAATGAGCTCGAGACTTACTGCTGAATGACTGACCAATCAGATGGAGCACAGACACAACACAAGAGTAACTTGCTCACCTGATAATGACTGGATGTAGTTGTGTCTAACAGGACTCTCAATAACTCAATACACATATGCTGTAACACACTACAGCAGGCTATATGGACAAGAAGTGCTCACTTATGGAAAGTTTTATTGCTGGACATGAGAGATTGGGGCCAATGGTTGTGCAGGAAACACAGTCACAAGAGATTCAAGCCAGAATTTAGGTTTTGAAAAATGATGATGATGTTCCAGAAGATTACATGAATAAATGTCTATTCTTATATGTGAATAAATGCAAACTGTTATACATGAAAATATAAAATAGTCCCTGAAAATAAGTTGTCCTATTGTGTCTTTTAGAGCAAAAATTGATATAAACCCAGGCTTGTTTTTGAGGAAATACAGCATGTTACTGAATTTTGAAAACGCAGCATAATAAAAGGTATAGTAACATACAAATCACCAATTTCCACTCAAGTACACTAATAAAATTTGTTTCAGTTCATCAAAGAATGGTTTGTAAGTTGGAGATATGGTAGAAAAATAGTGACCTGTCCCGAGTAGTGCCCAACATCTTCTAAAGGAGCCACCTACATGGATAGGATGCAGGGCTTCCAGTCCCATGGCTGCTGCCACGAGCCAGCCTGGGGGGCACCTGGCCGAGCCGAGTTAGTATGGCCATGGGTGGGGGCAGAGCATGGGCCCAGAATGGCTGAGAGCATCTGAGCTCAGGAGCCCATGGGCTGTGCAACAGATGGCAAAGGGAAGCAAGGCAGCAGGCAGAACCATGGCCACTGAGCAGCTGTCCACACGACAGGAAGACAGCGCTGGACCAGCTGCCACACTTCACAGACTCAGTCCTCTGAGAAACGGCACACGCTCTGAGTCACAGAAGGAATGAGGGCCTTGATCAGCGTGATGCCAAGTCTTTCCCGTTAAGATCTTGGACGATCTTGAAGGAGAGAGGCAGGAGGCAGGATTCAGAGGCCATCCTTGGGGACAGCAGGGTGAGAGAGACAGGTCGGACGCTCCTTGACACAACAGCACCCTGCAAAGCTGGTTTGCCATGACACACACCTGCACTCAGCCTGCTCTTCTCTGGGAACGCAAGCTTGTCCCAGTATGGTGTGCCCATTTTTACAATCCTGCTGTGCTTCAAGTAAACAAAAACAGCAGCCAAAGAACATCAAAAGATCATTCACAGAAAGGAAGTACAAATGACTTTTTTTTGATACTGGGGAATTTAACCCAGGGCCTCAGACATGCCAGACAAATGCTCTACCACTGAGCTGTACCCCTGATCCTTTTTAAATTCTTCTTATTTTGAGACAAGTTCTCAACAAGTTACTCAGTCTGCCTCAAATTGGCAATCCTCTTGCTTCAGCCTCTCAAGTAGCTGGGATTACTGCCATGTGCTACTATGCTCAGATGCAAAAGGCTCTTAAAGGTATGAAATATCCTTGTGATGTGCAATGCAGCCCTCTAAGCTGATCCCAGAGGCCTACACACACTTTCCTATGTACACAACTCAAATCACCCTCTACCTCGAGTTCTAGCGGAATTTGATGGGGGGACCACCACCTTGTGTTACAGCATTAGATAAACATGATAGGGAAACTGCTCACATGATCCTATCATGCTACACATGACCTGGTTTTATCAGACCACAGTGAGATTCTTGAGCTAGCTCTGAGGAAATAAGCTGCAGGGTGCCAGGCCTTGGCTAGGGATCACCGGCCTCCTCTAGCTGAGAGTGGTCCTGGCAGAGAAGTAATTAAGACTCATCCTAAATTTCTTTCCAGGGATACACTACTTTCACTGAGTGAATTGTCACTCTCAGAAACAAAAATAAATTTGTTTTCTGATGTTAGCCACAATATAAATAAAAACTGTAAGAATTACAGAGAGATTGGGGTATGAAGAGGGGTAAGAGACAAGAGGCTATTGGTATATAATAAAACCCAAACGTCACATTCACAATTCATTTAACAATTCCATAATAAACACTAACTTAATACTTCGAAAGTGCCAAGTCATACAGCTGGAAATACAATCTCAAGGATTGTAAGGGTAGAAAGGGAGTATCTGTTTTCCTACACATGTCTCCAATGTGTCTTTCTTTATAGCCAAGTACTATTCCATTATGTACAGATACCACATTTTCTTTATCCAGGCATCTGTTGACAAGTATACAGCTGCTTCCAGGATTTACCTATTACGATTGTACTGCTATAAACATCAGTATGCGTGGATCACTGTAGCATGATGATTTAAGCTCTTTGGGGAAGGTCCCTAGAAGTAGGATCACTGGGATTCCTATCTGAGTTCTCTGAGAGGCTCCATACCGATTTCCAGTAGTGCTTGTACTAGTCTACATTCTCACCAACAAGGCAGAAGGGTTCATTATAGGAAAATGGATGCACCTGGAAAATGTAATGTTGCGTGAAATAAACTGGACACATAGCCTTAAATACATACACAGGTAACTAATTTGAGTGAGGCAAAGGTACCACAAGGAGATTAATAAAGGATGGATCAAAGGGATGAAGGGGATGGATCTCTTGCACTTGGGAAGAGGTCCGGGAGACCAAAGCGGGGAGACAAGTACAATTAAGATAACGTGCCAGGTACAGGAACCGAATAACCTCAATGAATGTACACATTGTAGGCCACAAACATAAGCTTAGATTAGTAAGATCAGTAAGAGTGAAAGGGAGAAAGGGGGAATTAAAAGAGGAGGGGAGGGGATAACAAAAAGGAAGCCAGTTGTACTGTGTACACACACCCTTCCCCAACGATGGCAAAGTGTGTGTACTGCAAACGTGTTCATAAAAACAAAGACGCAAAAAAGAGTAGAAAGGAAGACCTATGAAGGCAAACCCTTCTCAGCAGTGGACTTCGGGAAGTTGCTTTACACGGCCTCCAGCCTGGGGCCTCCATCTGAGCTGCACCCTTGGGTCCTCCTAGATCTGCGGAAGCGGCCGCCAAACAGCAGAGCGGGAGACCTGTGACATTCACCTCCGCCTCGGCCGGGAGACCAGCGCGGTCCGGTCAGCACTGAGCTCATTTGTGAAGAGCACAGCGTGAACAACACAAAAATGCGAGGGTACAAGACATGACACTGCAAGCTACCCAGAGCGCCCGAACAGTGACAGAAGCTCACTTCCTGTCACTGCACCTGTCCTCGGTGGGCCAGCGAGAGAGCAGTTCCGGTGTGCCTGGCTCAGTCACGGACAGCTCCGGTGTGACTGTGGTAAAGAAATGGGTTCCTTCCCCAGCTCTTACTTATCGTGGGTTTTAACTACTGTCATGCTCTTTTACTCATTTTCATCAAATCCTGTTCTTAACAGACCCGAACCTCGCCAGATGAAGACGTGCAGGTGCTCTGCTCCCAGGCGCATCTTCTCCCAACCAGACAGTGGGGAGCTTCCTGGGAGATCCTGACCACGGCTGGCTCACATCCCACTGGCTTTATTTTCACTCCCTGGAAAGAGCCCAGACCACAACTTCTACAGTCAGAACTATCCTTTTTTATACAGCACATCACCAGAAACTGCTTCACCGTGTTGCGATTTCTTTTCCTTTGAGTTTAAGTTGAACGCTGTGGTTCAGATTAGCAATGACTCTAAGAGCACAACTGGTGGTCCTCAAAAGAACTAGAAATTCTCTCCTACTGAAGACACTATTTTCTGACAGGCCAGCAACACGTCCAACCACATACCAAGATAATCCCAGCTGCCTTTTATATCTAATACTCCAGAAAGGGAACTGTATTTTCAATGATTCTCAAACATCTTTGGCTTCATGGCTATTTAGAGCACAAAGAAAAGGGGCTCTGAAATAATGAAATGTCAGGGCTGAAGGTATAAAATGTCAGAAGTATGTCAGTGAAGCACACTGCACAGCTGTCACATAAATTCTCTGAATGATTATATCGCTCATTCTCCACATTAGTGACAGTTTGCTGTGAGCAAGGAACTACACATAACAGGTGTTTTGAGAGTGAAAAGATAAGGAAGATACATGAATAGGTGTTCATGAACTTACCATCCTATGAGAGACAGATGTGCACAGAGCTAGAACACACAACACCCACAGTCTGCCTCGCAGTGTGTGGAACTGGAGTAGTCCTCACTGCGACAGCTGACCAGCTGTGTATCAGGAGCATGATTCAGATTTGCTGTAACAGTTCTCAACACATAAAATAAGGTGTTGCATGGACTAACCATGCAAACACGGACGAGTGGTCTCCAAAGTTTTTCTTTCTTTTGAGACAGGATCTCATTATATAATCCAGGCTGGCCTTGAACTTGTGATCCTCCTGCCTCAGCCTCCTAAGTACTCCAAAGTGCTGAGATTACAGGTGTGTACCACCACACGTGGCCATCTCCAAATATTACAAGTATCCACTGGTAAAAATTTTTACATATTCCCAATATTTATTTGTAAGGTTGTGCGTGTACCAATGAGTTACATGTAGTATAACACAATAATTAGCTTGGGAACATTTTTTTAAAAACCAAGTCCAGATCCCCTCCAAACTATTTATATCATGATATCTGGGGGTAGGCATGCACGTGGCTATTTTTAAGTACCTCCAGACTAGAATAAAACACAGGTAAGTGAGAGAACAAAATATTTATGAGGACTGGGGATACAGCTCCATGGTAAATAAGGTGCCTAGCTGCATGACACCATGGTTTCAATGCCCAGCATCAAAACAAACAACAAAATGTATATACTTGTAAGCTTGTCGTGAATAGATTTGTTAGAATGAGAGACATGAGGTACACTGGAAGAGCTTCTCTGAGAGAATGACGTTTGATGTTTGACAAATGAGAAGGGGCTGAGCGGCTGGGCCTGTGTGCAGGGCTGAAACTGCAGGGAGAACATTCCCAGAGGGGATGCACACCCAGGTAAACAACCACAGGGACAAACACATCTGAGGAGACATCAGGGGAAATTGCACATTAGATGCAGGTTGCAGGTTGCAGGTTGCACCTGCAGGGCCGCGTAGTCCAGACTGTGTTTACCAAACTACAGGAGACAGCCGGTGGAGGTTCAGCAGGTCAGTGCGGGAGATGATGTTCACAGAAAAGACCCTGCACACTGAGCCTGCACACAGGCACACCTTCGCTCTCAGGTACAACCGGACAGAAATTAATGACACATCCAGTCTCCAGAAGGCGCTCACTACAGTGTTGATGACAGCACTCAAAACAGCCCCAAACTGGAAATCACCCAGTGCCCACTAAGAGCAGAGTTGGTGGAGAAACTGTTCTCACATAATGAGAACTTACACAGTAAGAGATCTGACTGTCCACACCACACACAACAACGCTGAATCTCACATGCTTTATATGAAGTGAAAGAAAATAGGCATAAAAGAATATATGCTGCACTCTATGTTCCCTGTCACACAACATACAAAAATAACTCTCCCTTGACCAAAGGAAGGGTGGAGAGGCAGAGACAAGTTGTCTGCATGTACATCCAAGATTAGGAGTTCAAGACGGAACATAATGGACACGTCAAGAAGATAGAGTGTCCCCAGCCTGTAATTCCAAGTGTATCCTGAGTGAAACACAGATTCTTGTACATGTGTGTGTGTCTGTGTGTGCTTTCACATCCCTTTAAAAAAAGTGCTTTAAGAAGATTGATACCTAAAGGTGAAATAATTCTGTCCAGAGATTTTTAAATTATTTCAAAAATTGTTTAAATACTATCTACCTGGATTCCCAAGAAAAAAAATAAGTATCAGGGAAAGATAATTTCATCAGAAAGGGATAGCAAAAGTACTTCAAAGGAAAAAGACCAGTGGGCTGGCTGGCAAGGCTATTTCTGTTGTACAAATGGACCCTTCAAACTACACAGAGACCTCGCAAGCAATCTTCTGAAGGCAGTGGGGCTTTGGGTAAGAGTCCATCTGTAGAAGGGGTACTGGGGGTGCTTGCCCAGATTGCGATATCCCCAAAGACCACCGAGGAGTCAAGTCCAATGCAATCACATGAGGAGTTTATTGCAAGCTCGAGCCTGGACTCCCAGACCTCACTGACGTAGCGGTTTCCTACTAAGAGCACTGAACCCAGTTTCAAACAGGCTTTTTATCAGCAAAGGACTAGAACTAGGGGCTTTCTGGATGGGTCAGTGCCTGATCGGTTAACATTATGAAAATGCAGGCAGGGGACAAAGGTCTGCGGACTTGAGTTGGTGGTCAGCAGTCACGTACTCGGAAGTCACACATTGATAATTAACAGATACCTATAGGATGGTTCAAAGGCCATCAAGACCTTCTGGATGAGCAAAGAGTTTGATAATTAACTTGCTGTCTCCATGTATCTCATAGTCTAGAACCATTTACTTAAACGTTAATCAGGATCTGAACTTCAAACAGTACAAGATTGCCTTACATTCCTAAGCCAGGGTTAGAACAAAGGTCGGAGCTATGGCTACAATGGGAGGGGGTTACAGCACTGTCTCCTAGGCCCTTTGTCATTTAGCATGGGCTTATAACTTGGTCAAAAGGGCTTTGGGGTTTGGATGGTTCAAAGGCCATCAAGACCTTCTGGATGAGCAAAGAGTTTGATAATTAACTTGCTGTCTCCATGTATCTCATAGTCTAGAACCATTTACTTAAACGTTAATCAGGATCTGAACTTCAAACAGTACAAGATTGCCTTACATTCCTAAGCCAGGGTTAGAACAAAGGTCGGAGCTATGGCTACAATGGGAGGGGGTTACAGCACTGTCTCCTAGGCCCTTTGTCATTTAGCATGGGCTTATAACTTGGTCAAAAGGGCGCTTTGGGGTTTTTCCAGTAACTGGGCGGTGACCTGATCACAGAATGGAGTAACTTTTTTAAAAAATGGAGTCAGTTTGGACTCTACAGGGGTTGATTGGTCATTCTGATGGGACTGTTTCTCCATTCCTGCTTCTTTGGTGAGCAGTCTGAACAGTCTTTGTAAGCCAAGTAAATATTAGATTTTTTTTCCTTAAAAAGTGTTCATCTGGATACCATATGATTCCACTTACATGAAGTTTCTAAATTAGTCTCATTTATAGAAGCAGATAAATAGGGTGGATTTCTGGGGGCCAGAGGATAGAGAAATCACAATTACTGTCCAATGGCTACAAAGTGAAAGTCCTATAGGATAGGCACTCTCATCTCCCAGAACTAAGAACTAAGCAGTAGCAGTTTGCTGCACAACACCCTGCTGGACTTAATAACAATACCCGGGCAGTTAAGAGCTTAAGTGGA
Organism: Fukomys damarensis; assembly: GCF_012274545.1. Classification (NCBI taxonomy): domain Eukaryota; kingdom Metazoa; phylum Chordata; class Mammalia; order Rodentia; family Bathyergidae; genus Fukomys; species Fukomys damarensis. Next base: position 79,717,276 of record NW_022900950.1, on the reverse strand, counting down.
CAGATCTGGTGTTACATAAACACACACACACACACACACACACACACACTCATTAAGGGATACCAGCAAACTTCTGGAAGTGACAAGTTGATGTCCTGGGCTATGGTGCTGGTACCATAGGTGTATTCATAGATCCAAGCTCTTCAAACTGTCTATATTAAATATAAGCAGTATTTTGTACATTAATTATACCTTGACAAAGCTGTTTATAAGGTATCTTTCTGTGTGCTCACAAATTAGAATTTTTAGCTCACATGGCTCAATTGTGAGCCCTAAACTGGTGAGTCCGCCTTGCGAATATGCAGTTTCCTAAAATCTGGATACCATTCATTCCAAGCTTTGCCCCTTCACCATAGAATGGCTATGTTTTGTGAGATGGCATCAGGGCTGCAAGGAGAAGGGGGGAAAGAAGAAAAACCACTGCCAAATGAAATGTACCTAGCAATTGCAAGACACACTCAACGCCTGTGGTACTAAAATCTGAAATAAAATGTGCATCTCAGGATCCAGACTGGAAATTCCTTCCAAGCGTCTCCCTCTTTGTCTGGTGACCTCGCATTGTCTCAGCTTCTTTTCACCTAGCATCGCTGGTTGATCTCTCTAGAAAGGTCCCCAAATCTTTTCAAAAGATGAAAAGAGACCGCTTCCTGCCACAGTGACATTTTCCACTTGAAACACTGCCTGCATGCCTGCTCCCTCCAGCGACCCTGGGGTCTGTGGGCAGCTGCTGGCGTCCACTCTCTCCTGCTGTGTGGGAACCCATGCCCGGGGAGAGGTGCAGGGATCAGCTGGCAGCTGCCAGAGAAGACATAACACAAAGACTAAAGACATCAAACAAAACAGGCTCACCTGGGTGGAACTGCAAGAAAATGGAGCAGCTATTTTTAGCACAAATGCCTGGCATTTAAAGGAGCTACAAACAAAGCCATAAGGAAGGAAAGAAAGGGAAGTAGCTGCAGTTATCAGGTGTGCAGGGAGACGTAACTGCAGTCACATGTGACACACATACTTGGTATCAGCCTGATCAACTGTCTATTATCACACTAAACCAACTATTTTCAAGTAGTATATTAGACCATAACCCCTGGCAATGTTCCAGTTTACGTGCCAGCTGAGGTCTCGGCAGAAAGCCAGGGTCACCTGTGCAGACATGCGTGAGGAGCCTTCCAGGTGACCCTGGCCTACAGCCTTCCTGTCTTTGTGGTGAAGCCCTGAATAGCCTGCAGTGGAGACAAGCACTCCACGGTGTTCAGTCTACAGGCACAGTGAAAGATTCTACACTACACTTTGAACCAGTCTCTTCTGCAGTGACAGACAACGGGACACTTCCCTAATCTCTTCAATCCACCTAGTAACATACACACACACACACACACACACACAATTTCTTTTCCCTCAGGAAATAGCTGTACTTTCTGCTTTGGATAAAAACTAAAGAATCTAATTAAAACCCTCTCCATCCACTGTTACTGAATGTATCACGTTGTTACAGCTGTGGCTGTGCCTGTTATAACAGAAATGCCCATTCTGAGGACATGTGGAAGAAATGGAGAGGTGGGGATTCAGACAGACATAGCTGTCCCGTGGACACAGCCAGCGAGCTCTACTTAAACTGATAACCGGCTGTGGCCTGCTCCTGCCCCGCCTCTCTCCCTCCATGGAGCTGAGTCCTTTGACCACCTCCCTCTCATTCTGTCTCATTCAGAGACTTCTTAACTTGGCTTCCACTTAAATAACCCTCACTAATGTCACGTAAGACTTCTGCATCACTAATCCTTTGAATATCTTGGACCTTTTCCTTAAACTCTTCAACTGCATATAACGATGTTAATTATTTCCGTTTCTGAAAAGTCTTCCACTGCTGGGTTCCTCCTGCTCCTGGGAGCTGCCCAGTCCTCCACAGTCATATGTGCTGGCTCGCTGTCCTATCCTGTACCGTATTTAACCTTTAATTGTTGGACACTGTGTTCTGGGAAACCCTGTCCATGGCCTTGGTTTAATTGCCATGTAAAACCACAAATTAAGACTGCTAGCCAGGTCCCGGCTGTGAGGTATAAAGCCACACATACAATGACCTAAATGCAAGCCCTGTCTCTCCTGGGCCGTCTCTGTGTCAGGGAGTGGCACCACTGTCCCTCCACCCAGCTATCCAAGCCAAGAAACTTGACACTTCCCTTGATACTTCCACCTCCCACATTTACTTTCTCACCAGATCTTGTCTATTTCACCTATAAAATATCCTCTTGGACTTTCTTTTTAACCAGCACCACTCCTTTTGCAACACTCAACTGATTCCCCAAAGCCAGAGAGATCTCTTCAAGGAAATAAGACCAAGTCTGCTTAAAACATTTCTGATGGCTCTCCATAGCTTCTTCTAGATGAGCAAAACTTCTGACATGATTAATCACCTGGAGTGATGTATCTTGTGCCTACCTCTTAAACATTACATTACCACTCAGTTTCTGCTAGACCCACCTGGCCTTTAGTACCTTGAATTTCCTCCCATGGGAAAGTTTTTCCCAGAGGGCCTTTGTACAGGTTGTAGAATATAAGCCTGAGTAAGCAAAGACTTTTCCCATTGTACCTGTCACTGCACTCATAATTAATACCTACTAAAGTGTCCAACATTTAATAAATGCCTTAAAGTACGAGACAGTTAGTGAGGACACACACCAGGCAATCTGAGATGCAAGGGAAAGAAGGAAGAGCACAGAAATGGCTGTGGGGAGCACCCTTGTAGAGCTGGGATAAGAAGGGGAAATGAACAAGACTCACGGCAGGACAAGAACAGAAGAGTCAAGAACGGACCCTAAGAATTATTTTCATCATAAAGGTGGGCAGACAGGCCAGAAAAGACAGCGTTCAGTAGGCACTGAGGCAAAATAGCACCAAAGGGAAAGTGAAACTTTTCAGAAGGAAAAACACGAGCGTCAGACACCTGAAGACACAGAATGTAGGTGCTGAGGTGCTGGATCTGGGAGCCTGGGTCCTCTGAGAAGTACTTCACAAAAATCCTGGGAAATGGGCACTGGCAGAAAGAAAGCCAGTGAGAGAAGAGGAGGTGGAGGAGGAGGAGAGAAGTCAGGAGGGGAGAGAGGGGAGGGGAGGGGACAGAAGGGGAGCGGGCAGGAGAGGAAATCTGACATCCTGCGTAGAGCTCTGTGCTATGCTCATCCTTTGTTATAAAGGTAGACTTGGCTGTTGCTCTCATGTCTTCTTCCACAGAATGCTAATGAACAGAGTGCCTTGTGTAGGGGGAGACACTGTATGTTTAGGGTGAGCTATAGCTATAACAAAGAATCTAAACATACACTGACTTAACGAACAACTAAGTTTTCGGGCCAGGGATTTGGCTCAATGGTTCCGCTGCCTGCCTCGCAAGCGCAAAGATCAGAGTTCAATCCCTGGCACTAAAATAAAAAAAAAGAACAACTAAGTTTCTTGTGTTCTCATATGATAGCCCCAAATGCAAACAGTTCGTTTGTGAAGGAAGCATTCAAGGACTTGGGTTCCATCAATCCCTTTGCTCCATAACCTCAGTCTGTTGTCACTATCTCCACAAGAAAGCTGAATCAAACTTCAGGCTAGATTCCAGTAACCGAGAAGGGAAGAGCTCTGACCTAGAACAGTTCCATGGTCATTGTTAACTGGAAGGAAGGCCAACCCTAAGCCCTGCCACACCCACCTTACCATGGTGTCATGGGGAACAGACACTGTGAGATACCTGGCCATCTCGGCCAGTGCTCATTCTCTAAATCTCTCCATGTTGACATGTACTTTCTCCCACAAGTGGCCACAACCCTTCCTTAAAGCAGAAACCAGAGGTTCCATTTACTTGCCAAACCCAACTGAAAGCACAGAAACTGTTAAGTAGTGTTCTTTAGGGGATCTTTGTAGATCAGGTGCCTATAAACTAAAAGATCTTTTAAAATCTGTCTAAATATCCTGCTCTGAGCTACACCCAGTATTATAATGATGGTACAGAAACAAGTCAACAGCAGTAGAATTCCCACTTGGAAAAGGCAAAAGAAGGCAGCATATGGAGATCATTGGTGTACACAATTATCAAATCCTGCTCGGCAGAAAAGCACAGAACATTATTCTGGCAATAAAGTAAGTTCATAGTCAGCCCAATGTGCTATGTGGAAATAATTCATGTTTTCATAGGCCCAGGTGTGCATAGATTGCACTTTCTTGCCTATTGCTACCAGGTCCAAATCTGAAGTAGCTGTTAGAAAGTATGATCTATTTAGGAATGGGTTGGGTTGCATAATAGGTTTTACAAGCTAGTGAGAGAAGCTAAGCTTCTTATCTCCAAAATATAAAGGATTATTGAGCTGACAACAACCAAACTGCAAGGCAACTCTGACTTCTCTCTGCTGAAAAGCAGGACAAAGATTCCGGAAGGCAAAAAGGTATTTCTCCTTCATGCCTCTTTCCCTTTTCTACCTAGAGAATAGATACAAATTCTCTACAATGCCTACTTCTCAGCTCAGAGACAGGGCTTTTGGAAGCTCTGCAAGCAGAATGATTTTCCACCAATTTACCTTCTCACAGTTTCCCACCTCTGAAACCGAGGACCACTTTCTTTTGTCTTGACACTTCTCTAAAAGCTACTTTACTGAGAAACCATTTATGGCAAGCTCTATGCTACAACTCTGAGTGACTTTCCTCTTGCCTGATGTTCTCTGCAAGCACTGACAAATATACTTGGCTTTCTCTTGTTAATCTGTCTTTGGTGCAGGGATCAATGCTGTAGTTTAGATCCTAAGGGTCTCCAGGGTCCACGTGTCACTAAAGGCTTGGTCTCCAGCGTGCAAGGCGAGGACAATGAGAGAAAGTTAGGTTGTTGGGGCGGGAGGCGCAAAGGGGACTGTGGGAGGCTGGTCACTGCCTGATTCTCTTTTTTAATTCCCAGCTGTGAGTGAGAACCTTCATCTGCCACAAGATTCTGCCATGATTCTGCCTTACCACCAGCCCAGAGCAACCAGTCACATACCAAAACCTCCAAAACTATGACCAAATTAAGTTTTTCTCTTTATCTCAGGTATTTGTTACAGTAACAGAAAACTATCTAACACAATCTGTCTCAGCTACAAACTTAGAAGAGTTGAGAAAAATATGTATTTCTCCTCTTCATTAAGCTTGTCATTTTGTTTGGCAATACAATATCCTCAAAATTGGTATCTTCTGGTATATTTTTATAGTTTATTCAATGTGCCAGTATTCATACTCAATATTCTTTTCCAGCCATATTTTACTAACCTGCACTATTAGCCTCCAAGCTCAAACCTGGCTTCTTCTTCATTTTAATAAAAGCTATCTCAATACCTCAAACCATCTGAAAAGATAGGTTTGGGTAGAAAGCCACACCCTTAATCCTATCTTTATCACAGGCCTAAATCCCTTCATTTTGCAGAAAGAGTTTTAATGGAGCTTTGAGGAGTTCAGAAGCAGCTGGCCTTCCTAATTTTATAGGGCTCCAAGCCTCTGGACTCATTACAGCTCCTTACATCTCTGATTACAAACTGGCTAATGTCTTGCTGAGCTTAGCTCTATTAAATTTCTTGCCAAATCTTAAAAGACAACCAAAAACATCCTCATATTCTGTTCTTCCCAAGAACCCCTTCCCTTATAGCAATGTGTCTTAAAGTTTCAGCAAATATTTTCCCATGATATACACAAACACCACCAGTTTCCAGCTTGCACAACATGGATCCTCACTGTTTCACTATGCCAGTAAAGGGCAACAGAATACACTACCCCAAAATATGCCACTTTGGTATAAGGATTATTCTGAGCTGAAAACTCAAATTTGAAAAGAAGCAGATACAAAAAGATTCCTGGCCCTCCTTCTATTTGCTTAAAAGCAGTACATAAAATTGTGAAAGTGACAATCTGTCCTCTCTACCAGGAAGGAAAGAAGTCAGTCAGCAGAGATAAAGCTAGACCTCATCATCTCAGAGTCCACACCAGAGGAAGGACATAAAAGATCTTGGGAGTGAACTCTCATCTTCCATTATTTCCCATATATTAACCTTCCATAGCTTGCTCTCCTAAAAACTCAATTATTTTCCTTTATCTTGTCACTACTCTAAAGAGGTACTACTTTAATTTTGATGATATATATACACAGCCCTTAAATATGTACAGTTATTATATGCCAATTACAAACTTTTGCCTAAATAAAAGGCATGCTACATAAGCCCAGTTTTAACTACCTCACTGAGTAGCTCCCCGCCAAGTAGTCCCACACGTAAGCCTGGTGCACACGTTGACAGGTTTGTGTTTGTTTTCCTCTCTTCGCCTCCTGTTGCTGGGGATTAAATCCAGGGCCTTTTGTCTGCTAGGCAAGACCTCTACCACTGAGCTACACTCCCAGCCATTTTACACTAATTAATCTTTTACCAGTCTAATTTACAGTGCTTACAGAACTTAGGAAGGTAGAGGTAATCCTTTCTCCTCTCCTTCCTCACGTAGTCCAAAATTAATTGGCACGAAGGGTAAGCTGCTTTAAAAGAGACTGAAAAGTATAGTGGGCTAAAGAATAATAAAGGTTAATTCCCTGTCAAATAATAGTCCCAGCTGAGCAGAGCATCAAACTCTACCTGGCTATTCTGGGATCCCACATTCTTAATCTTGTTCCTTCTGGGTCTTTGCTATCATGAAAGCTAAGTCATGGCTATAACTTGCTTCCAAACTCTGATGAGAAGACAGAGTAAGGCCAGTGCCCTGAGACCCATGTCAACAAATATCAAATACTGTGTCCTAGCTACTTTTCTTGTTGCTGAGGCAAGATGCCAAACATCCATCCACAAGTTAAAGGAGGAAAGCTTTATTGTAGTTCATGGTTTGTAGAGATTTCAGTCCATAGTCAGCTGGCTCAAAGGCAAGGTGGCCTGGCAGAGTAGAAACAGTCCACGGCAGGGTAAACAGAAGGCAGTAGGCAGCAGGCAGCACAGCAAGCGTCCCTTTCCCTTTTACCCCATCCAGGCTACAAGCCTATTGGTTGGTGTGACCCACACCCAAAGTGGGCCTTCCCATCATCCATACCCATTTTAGTTGCGCGAAACCAATGTAGTTATCACACATACCTAAACCTAGCATCACACACCCTAGATCCAGCCACCTCTGAAATGTGTCACCCATGAGCACACGAAGCCTTGGGGGGACATCTAGCTATAAGCCATAAAACACTACTTGTCATATTCCACTGACAAAATCTTAGTCACATTAAAAGATTTTCTGTAATATGTGAATGAAGCATGAGGCATAAAACAAGGAGAAAATTCTCATTCAGTACAAATTGGTTTTCCCTAAGCTACCAATAAAACCTTTTTATTTGTGAGGCAGGTGTTATCCAAATGGATTCCTACAGCTGCCCTCCCAGAGAGGGAGCTGGCTCCACGGATCTAGCTACAGCCCTGTGCTGAATGCAACTGGCTCTCACCAGCAAGCTTGGACAACAGCCTGCCTGCTGTGTCCACAGAACACAGGTGTTTCTCCAGCTACAGAAGGCATCGTGGCCAATCCCGCGGCTCCTTGCACATTCTATAGCAATAGCTAGGCTCAACTTCTAGTCCACTGGCCACACCAAAGGAAAGGCTGATTCTTCCCCACTTGTCAACACTGAACCCTCAGAACAGACTGGACTCACGATTCTGCCTCATCACATTGCTAATGTGTGGTGACCCTGTCAGAACAGGGGAGGGACTGGTGCTTTCCCAACCCTACAGTTTAAAGCACGAGAGCCCAGTGGCCGAGGTTCCTCTCCTCTCACCTTGCTGGGTTTCTCTGCAGCGTCACAGAATAAAGCATTCAGTGAAGGGCAGGCTGCCCCTGCCTGCCTGAGTCTCAGCTACACATGCTGGTCCACCGCTGCTGTTCCTTAGCTATCCGTTCCCAGCTCCACTGTGAACTTTGTCTCTAAAGGATGCTCAGGACCCTTTTATTCACTACCAGGAAAAGCTTGGAGGTCACAAAACATATTTGGATTACTCCAAATTCCAGGCACAGCTTGGTGATTTTCCCCTAAAAAGCCTAATGGTAAAGAAATGTAGTTAGTTTTCTATTATTATAATAGAAATAGAGATAATTAACAACAGGACAGCCTTATCTGGACACAATTTTGAATGTTTCCATTCACACTCGCTTGGCCCTGTTGCTTTGTGTCCTGTGGCAGCACAGGACATCATGACCAGAGTGTGTGGCAGAGGCAGGATCTCTTGCCTCACAGCAACCAGGGTCCCCAAATCCTTTCAAGTGCACAACTTGACCACCTGTCCTCTTCCACCAGCCCTCACCACCAGTAGTACCACAGGCTGAGGCCCAAGCCAGGGGGATGGCACCTTGCATCCAAACCAAAGCACTCTTTGTAGAGCACAGGACTATGTATAAGAGCTCAAGTTGAAATTGCAAAACAGCAATATGTGACTAGTTTTACTATTCAAAAAAGGAAACAGTACAGCTTTAAAAATAAGCATTATCAAATAGGCTTTTCAGAATGTGAACCACCGGAGCTTAGGTTTTCAAGTTCATCCTGCCCAGCTGAGCATCTCTAGGTCTCCTCTTCTCTACCTGTGCATTTCAAGGCCCTCTCCCCCTGCTGGTGGCAAGGCAACCCTCAGAATGCACCCTGGCCTGCTTGTACCAAAGGAGCCTGCGAGGCATATGTGTTAAGGGTCTGGAGCGTAATGCTTGCCCAGTTTTTGGCCAGTGGGCACTGGTTTCTCCTCCCTGCAGAGCAGTTCTTAGCAAGTGGCAAAGTTTTGTTCTAAATTCTGGATCTGTTTTCTTAATCTCGGCCAGACTAAGGATTACTAATTATGTCCCTTTGCATATCTTTCTGGCCAATGCAGACATCAGACACCCAGAATCCCTTTGCCATGGAATTCTGTGAGCCAACTATTCTACCTGCACAAATGAAGTTCTGGAAACTGAGCAAATGAAAGAAGGCTAACATTAGCCTAGAAAGCAGAGTATGAATATGTATTGACACAGCAACTACAGAATTTTGTTGTAAAGAATGAGTCAGGAGTCATTAGAAATCTAGAAAAGCAGCAGATTAGAACATAGGAGAAGTGGAAAGGTGCAAATGTAATCATGTTATTCTGCTCCACTCATAGCCCACGTTAAATTTGATCCCGGGGGCTGGGGTGCAGCTCAGTAGTAGAGCTCATGCTTCACCTACATGAGGCCATGGGTTTGATCCCCAGCACCACAAAAAGGAAGGAAGAGGGGAAGAGAGAGTGGGAGGGAGGGTGGAGGGAAGGACAGGGGAACAGAGAAAGATTACTCAAAATGAGTTTTCTATACAGAAATGAATGATTTTAGGTCTGAACGTAAGAATAATTAATACATTTTATTAATAGCTATATACTCCACCAAAGCTCCCTAAATTGTGCTTCTTTTAATCAACAGCCATAGATTTTTATCCCCAATAGAAATCCCAGAAAATTAGTGAATTGGTTACCAGTAGCTTTCTGATTAGTAATCTATATCTGAGTTCCAACAATCAGCTAGATGACGTTAATATTTAAAAATAAAACTAAAAGGCAGGCCATCATTAGCTGCACATACGACATTGGAGGCTGTCACAGTAAGGAAGCTGGAATTTCACCTTCAATGCTCTGACTTGATGTTTTATGAGAAACCTGGCTGTGTGCCCTGTAAGTCTGGTGCCTGGCCCAAGGAAAGCAGGGAGCAGTCGCAGGCTTGACAAGTCAGTCATGCATTGAAACCATCAGCCCTTCACTTAGATCCAAGCCCTCTTCTTAATGTTCCAGTCAGCAACAGACTCCAAGCACTCCCCTCAGTGGCTGAGAAATCAGCAGATCTGCACAGTGCTCCTTCTAGTCTGTCACGTACACAGGGACCAGACGGCTGCCTCGCTGCAGCTCTCCCATCCCCAGGAGGACAGCAGGGCGGAATGTGAGGCTGGCACCACTGCTGAGTTCTGCATGACTCTGCCACAGAGCCCACCATACTTTTTTTTTTTGCTTATAAGGTGAACTATTATATAATTAGGAAATCTTAGCAGTGGACAAAATGCACCATCCCCACGGGTGTTAAGACCTTCCCTGAAGTACAGCATTTAAGGCACCTCTAGACCCCCAGAGAGGTGCTTTTGCAGGCTGGAACACAAAGGTGGGCTGCATTCCCCACTGGACGGACAGCATAAATATACCCGGGCGCCGCGGCAGGACAGAGCCCAGGCTGCAGTGTGCACCTGCCACCCTCCCAGGCTCACTCAAGCAGCGGGTCTCATCTGGCAAAGTGGCCAGGTTGTTCTGGGAGAAGCAGTTCAAGCCTTGTTACTCATCAGAGCAGAAGCCTGGAGGGCAGACAAAAGACTCCATCATATCTCAGGGCAATCTCAAGACTAGGACAAAACGCAATTGCAGTATTTGACCAGATCATCTACAGATCAAATAATTAGCAGCTGCACGAACTAGCAGGTCTTCCGGGGCCTCTTGGGGTACTGCAGGTGGAGTCCTGAACCGGCACGGGGTTGGTGTCTCCCCATCGTATGATCAGCCACCTTCAACTTCTTGCATTTTTCCTGTCATGTGAAAACTTATCTGATCTACAGGAAAATCTAAAAATAGTTTCACATCTTTGTCAGAATGAGCCACACAGGACTATGATTTGGGGCCCCCGCTGCTCCATACTAAAGCTGTACTTAAGGTTCTTGTGGGAGATGCGGTGTGTGTGTGCACATGTTCATGTGTGTATGTGTATGCATGTACATGAGTGCGCAACTGCGTGTATATTGATGGGCAGGGGGTTTGTCAAAATAGCTTCCACAGATTTGTAATAGTGATGGCTTGCATTCTCTGCTGGAGTGATAGACAACAGCAGGCTTAGCCAACACAGCAAATCAGACAGAAGAGCAGCAAAACAGAAGTGAAGGATGGAGGGAAATCAAGATGGATCACTGGACTCCTGTGACAGCAAAACAAACTGATGAAAACACTGACACAATCCTTTCCTATAGCCTCCACTGAAATTCAAGCACAAACACACGAAGCACTGTCCATTTTGGCCAACTTAACAATTTGTTCCTTTTCATATTTTTATTACCTCTGTTAAACTATTCTGCTAAACTCCTGAGTTTAAGACAGATGACAGATAGGTGATAGATATATAGATGATTGAGTATTTTTATCATTATTATTATTATTATTGGCAATGCTGAATATTGAACCCAGGGCCTCATGCATGCTAGGCAAATGCTCTAACACTGATCTATACCCCCAGCCCTAGAGTACATATTTTAAATCAGTAAAAAATGACATTAAAATGAGTAATATGCAAGCAGGTGTGTGCATGATGTCTTATTTTGTCCTTCCTTTGTTACCTGGAGAATTCATGGGTCTTCTGCAAAATAGATTTTTCCCTTCACCTCAGGTTTGACTCTGGATGATTTAAAATGGCACTGTGGGGATGGAACAGCAGAGAAAACAGGCAAAGAATAAGAGGTCTCTAATAAAGAGCCCAATATCTACCCTCCTTCAGCTGGCACAGCTGTCACCTACGTGCACCAACAAAAACTAAAGCAGCATGACTTCATGCATTCATGTTCAGGAACTATTTTGAGCTCTTGTTCTATCCTATACACACATATTATTAACAGCAAACAGTTCTCGGTGTTTTAAACTTCCAAACAGCTTTTCCCCACAGTGACACCAGGAGATGGTCCTAACATCATTGCAGTAGACAGTATTATTCTTACTCCATTTGTAGAAGTGAGGAACTGAGTATCAAAGATGCTTAGCCACCTGGCCAAGGTCATGCAGCATTTGAATGAAAGACCCCAAATGCAGATTCATGACCACCAATGGCAGAAACCATTGGTTTGCCACAGTCCAATGTGGTTGATCCAAAATTTAAAGCAAAAATAAACAAGTTATAAGGAAATCACTGCAAAGTCCCTTGTACTCTATGAATATGTATATAACTCCTTATGTGTATGTACACATATATCAACTAGATTTCCAAGTTTAGGGTTCCAGAAAGACTCCTAGATAGTTGAGTGAATTTGAGATATATATATATTCATCTAGGAGAAAATAAGTGTAGAAAAGAAAACAAGTCCAAAGCCCGAGGCTGTGGCCCTCCAACATTTAAAGGTGAGAAATCAGAGAGGCTTTGGCAAGAGGAGGCTGAGAAGGAGTAGTCAAGGAGGAAGGAGAAAATTGGGAAGAGGGGCCTGGAAGCCAGGCAAACACAATGCCAGGGAGGTCAGGCAGGTGAATGAGGGGTGGACACAGATGAGGCCATGTGAGCCCCGCTCCTGGCACTGGCCACAGCCGTGGGCTCGTGCGCACGAAGCTGCCTAAGTGTTAAAGACATCTACTTACTCACTGTGCTTGAAAAGGAAAAATGGGTAAACATAATTTTAGTAACTTATTTTACTTAGCCCAATAATCAAAATATTATCACAGGAACCATGGAGGCCGAAAGGAAGTGACAGAATACTCGCTCATAGAGAAGAGCTGTCAAGCAAGCCTGCAGTACCAGATCCTGAAGCTGTGAGAGGTCACATCAGACCGCACGCATCTCTGGATCTGGTCTGCTGCTCACACAGCAGCACAGCCCAACCCAAACAGCACGCTTCTAGCCGCCGCAGGGCAGGAGCCCAGCGCTGGAGCACAAAGACGAAGGTCAATTCTCTCGCAGGAGACCGAAGGCAGGGAATGGTGCTGAAGATGGACCTGTAGTTCAAGGGTCAAAGGAAGGCTGGGGTCGGAGGGGAGGGGGACGTGAGTCTGAGGACACAAAGTCCTGGGCCCATAAGACTAAGAGTTGGTGTAGTAAGGAGTAACCTTGGCAAGGCAAGGCAAGGCAAGGTGCGGGAAGGCACTGAGTGTTGGAGGAACCTGGATGGCCACGTCTAACTACAGCCTCCCATCTGGGGCACTGCCTCGAGGCCACTGACTGGAGGCTGAGGGAAGGCTGGGCTATCTAAGCTTGAGGTCCATAGAGGGACTGGCTTCTGCCTGACAGTGAGCCCGGCGAGGAACAGGTCATAGCCACTGCATAACATCCACCTCCTTGCCTGCTGCACAGAGGAACATGGTAGGCGCAGGGCTGGGCCAGGCTTGCTGCTCAGAAGGAAGCAGCAATTTACTGAAAAGTGATGCTGATGGCTATCCTTAGCCAAAGAGGAGTCAGGCAGAAAGGAAACAAGTCAGGCACAGACCAAAGAAGGGGTGGAGAGAAGGCAAGAAAACAGAAGCAGGACAAGAAGAGGAGAATGTGGAGACATCAGAAGGGACGGCGGGACAGCACCACTGCTTGTTGGCAAGGGCACTGAGAAGACTGGCTCTGTGGCCTAGTGACCCTTGTCCTGAAGCCCTGTCCCTCTGACAGTGACTCTCGGAGTCACACCCTGCCCCAGGCCCGAGCAAAGAGAAAGCTAACCTCCCGGTGCGGATACACCAGGCCAGCTGTCTGCCACTCAGGTGTCGCCTGCACGGCCTGCCCTCCTGTGTGCACGTGAATGTCTGCACTGTCCTTGGACAGGGCCCTCCTTAGTGTCCGCTGTCCTCACTGTCTTTCCCATGAGTGGGGCTAGCCTGAGCCCCACCAGCACGTTTCCCCGTGTCCCCCTGTGAATACCACCCGGCCTGCCTCAGAAGCACAGCTCTGGTCAGAGCCACATGACCAGACCCCATGGAAGGCTCCCCTCGCTCCAGCCAGTTCTCCAGACAGGGAGTGTGGACATCCTCAGCAGCTGCTCACGAAAAGAGAGTGAAACCAGCGCCCAGGGTCAGCCTGGGGTCCTGGTAAAGAGAGGAGGGATCTAGGGCAGATGCCCACCAAGCAAGAAGGATAAAAAACCCTCAGGGTAAAATCCCCGTGGTTAAAGGGCTACCTCATCCAAGTGTCTTTATGTGAACCGCTATCTAATTCTGGGAAAAAAAACCAAAACAAAACAAAAACAAGAGCCTGTGAGAAGGTTTCATGAGTTAGGCTAATTTTAGACCAGTATTGTACACAGTTCAGAGGAAGGAACTGACACTCACTAAATTAATTCAAATTGGTTTGACTGCAAACAGAACCGGCTTCCCACAGGGAGTCAGACAACTCCAACCCAGCGGAAAGTCTGTGCCAAGTCTGTGCCAAGTGGAAGCCCCCCAGGTGGGGACAGAGAAGATGGCTGACGACCCCACTTCCCCATGCAACCACATGTGGCCAAGAAACCCTAAACACCCAGCAAGGGGCAGCCCAGGACAGGTCAGGCAGGGTGTGAGGCCTGAAACTTCTCAGCAGGAGGTGCCCTTTGCCTGGAGGCAGCACTACTGTTCCTGATTTGGAGCTTTTGAGAGAGGCCTTTTCTTTCCTTTTACTCTCCTGGTTCTAAGCCCAGACTGCCTGCAAAGCCTGGGTTCTCCATTTACTGCAAAGCTAGGTGCCTTTGACTCTAGACCTCTTGTACCTCTGCTGCCTAAGTGTTAGGAGGGAATAATAATAGCACTTTTGCCATGGGCTGCCATGTGAGGTGAAATGTGTAAAGCACTTAAAACACTGTCTCTCCTTCCAGGAAAGCACCTGGTACTACACATCAGAGTGTGTGTGTGTGTGTGTGTTATTGGGGATTGAACCCAGGCTCTTCCCACCAAGCTACATCCCTAGCACTTTGTTGTGCTCTGAGAAAGGACTCACTAAATTGCCAGATTGTCCCTTCTGGAGTATAACTCATCTCTGCTTCCCAGAGTGGCTGGGATTACAAGCCTGCACCAGCACGCTCAGCTCAGATATTGGCTGATATTTTAAGGGAACTATTCACTTGCTACAGGGTGGATCTTGAGTAACCCCCAGAGGCCATGGGTTGAAGGTGTGGACCTCAGCCCATGGGCTCCTGGGAGGTGGAGCTAGGTTGAAGAAAATGAGACAGTTGGACTGACCCTAAAGGGGGCAATGGGGCCCTTGTCCCTCCCTCCTGCTTTGCTTCCTGACAACAAGTTAAGGCCTCCCGTGTACCCTGCTCCCACTGTGGTCCAGGCTATCTAGGCCCACAGCAATAGGGCCATGCAACCTGGGCTCTGAAACAATGAGCCAAACCTTTCCCCTTATTAATCTGACTATTTTAGGCATTCTGTCACTATTGTAGCTTAGATCTACAATGTCCCCAAAAATTCTTATGTGGAGGGTGACTGGATCATGATGCTATCCTCAACAGTGGATCCATCCCATTGGCTGGCTCACAGCCGGACAGTGTGTTCTTGTCCCAGCTCTTGCTTTCCTCCTCTGCTTCCAGGCTGCCACACAGTGAGCAGCATTCCTCCACCAGGCTCTTCTGCTGGTGTGTTTCTGATGTGGAGCAGCCGACCATGGACTGAACCCAGTAGAACAGAGAACCAAGTGAATCCTCCTTTTAGAGTCAGTGTTGGGTATTGTGTCCCAGCAGTGTAACAGTGACTAAGACAGTCAGAGTCACAGAAAGCTATCACTGTGCTGTCCTTTGAGGGGCTAAGTCTAGCTCCAGGAGGTTCCTGGTCAGCTTTGAAGCCATCAGTTTTAAACCAGTTTACTTTCTGTGTACCATCTCCCTCCCTCCCCTCCCCTCAGTCCCACACCTACTGACATTACCACCACCACCAAGTCTTCTTTTGAAAAATCGAATGCTGGTTAACTTCTACTGCTCCTTTCCAGGTAGAGATCTGCCCATGGTAGCCCTCAGCTTAGGAGTTTAAGGAGAGAACTTTGTCCTCAAGTTGGCCCAAGAGTTTTGTGCTGAGGCTAACTTTCAGGGTTAATCAAACCAGTCCTTTCTTTCCAGAAAGGAATCCTTTGTAGATGACGTTCCATCTCCCAGCCACAAAGATGCAGGGCATGCGACTTTAAATGAGATGGCACTTAGCCAACACAGGAGATGATGTTGTGTTAAAAATGGAGCTGTAGAGCCGGGCGTGGCGGCACACACCTGTAATCCCAGCACTCAGGAGGCTGAGG
Source organism: Fukomys damarensis (assembly GCF_012274545.1). NCBI lineage: Eukaryota > Metazoa > Chordata > Mammalia > Rodentia > Bathyergidae > Fukomys > Fukomys damarensis. Next base: position 79,701,316 of record NW_022900950.1, on the reverse strand, counting down.
CAGGAGGATCACTGTGAGTTCAAGACCAGCCTGGGCTACATAGTGAGTTCCAGGTCAGTCTCAACTACATAGTGAGACCCTGTCTCAAAAAAAAATATGGAGGCGCAAGCACATCCTGCCTGCTTTGTGAGAGGTTTCCAGAGAACTCACAGACTGCAGAGGTATAGCAGAACCACAGTTGGCCTGAGGGGCCCACTAGGCCCTCTAGGAACTTCTCTTTCACAATAGGGGCACTCCTCCCTGCAGAATTCCAGTGGGACCTCTTTAACTGTCCTCCAGTCTGTTTTCTCCAGAGTTAGACGTCTTCCTGAGTCCAAGAACATCTCAAGAAGCCAAAATAAATACAGAAACCTTTTCCCATAGCTCACCAGTTGATTTTCCCAAGTTTTTCCCAGCTATAAAAAGACATTTCAACTGACAGGAAATAGTTCCCTGACTGACACAGGTCTCCTGAGAGGAAGTGTGGCTTCTTGTCCACTGTTTCATGGTGGCTGAGAATCAGCCTGCCTTCCTCTGAAGGCTTTGGATTTGGTTTGACTGGTACCACATCCCTCCAAACTTTGTCCTCCCTTTCCTTCTTCCTCCTTTGGCTCCTGTGCCACCTTATAAGTGCACTCATGACTGCATTTAGGGACCACAGGAATAATACAGCAGCCTGCCTACCTCACACCCAGTCTGCTCTGCAAAGCCCCTGTTGCCATACAAAGTAATGCTTGTGGGCCTGGTGATTATAAGTATGTATCCTGGTTGTGTGGGGAGGTACTGCTATAACTCACCAAATACATGAGTTTGAATTCATTTTAAATAATGTGGTCCAGCCTATGCTACTTTTAAAATAATTTCTTATTTTATACATGACACTGTGGGCCAACTGCCAAGGCCACATTTTTTGTCTTGCAGTCCACACTATTGTAATTGCTAAATGGAAATCCTGTCCTGTCACCTAACTTTCCCCAGTCTCGCCTAGGACCACACGACCTCCTACCATAGTTCCTTCAGTGCCCTGGCCAATTGTTTCAGTTCCTAGAAAATGAAGTGTACCAGTCAGGATTCTTGGTTGCCAGAGTAACCTAGCTTGAACTGGTTTAAGTTTTTGCCTTTTTTTTTTTTTAAGTGTGGCTCACAAAACTGAAAATTGCAGTGGTATGGATGGGCTTGGGCACAAGTGGTAGCAAATACTTAGGAACATTTCAAAGTTAATATTTATGCTGGCTAGGGATGGAACACAGGACCTCATGCATGCCAGGCAAGGTTCTAAACATGAAGCTATACCCAACCCCACACCTTCAGGAATTTCTAATCTGCCCCATGCCTTTGACTTGCTTCCTTTCATAATGGTTTTTTTCTCAGCCAAAGACAAATGCTCATAAGTGTTGCAAAACATTTTGGAAGTACTGATCTTCTAATCTACCAACAGGGCAACCCAACAGAGGGAGGCAATGCTTTCGTCTAGGAAGTTCCAGCAAAGATGCCAGGGGCAGTTGTCCGTGACCCAGGTAAAGTCATGAGCACATTACTAGCCCAAATGCTGTGACTTCTGGGGTTGACTCTGATTGTCAGAGCCTGAGCTCTACGTGCTCCCTGAAACCTAAGAGCACTTGTTCCAGCCACATAAGGGAGGCATGGTCTCCCCCAATAAAGGTAAAGTCAGTAGAAAGAGAAGTTGACAGTGGGCCAAACAAATTAACACGTCTGCTACACTAGTGTCAAACCCACATGGTGCCTTTATAAGGAGCATCTAATAACAACCAGTTTCCCAAGGCAAGATTGTCCTTGCCCCTGATGCTAGACCCCTCCCCTCCATCCTGGAGCAATGCAGTTGTGTTACTCAGTTGAGTGCAGATTCTCAGACAGTAGAGTTGGGGAAAACAATCTTTCCTCATGCCTAGGGCTCAGTCAAGAAAAGCCTATTTCTATGCTGAAATAACATGACACTCCAGGATTGCAAAACTGTATCACGAAAGTCTCAACTCAGACAAATCTGTTATCCTGAGAATTTTAAAAGAAATGAGTGACTGAACTGTCCAGAGATTAAATGACAACAATGAGTGTGACACTTCGATGCCATATTCTCACTTCCACCAAAACAGAACCCCAAGAATAACTGACCCAATATTTATTTCCAAAACCCCCGACTAAACCAAATAAAAAGAAACCAATAAAGCTTTCAATTTCATAGTTCATAACATTTCTCTTCATAAATGAATTCTTAGATACTAAAGTTGAAAATTTGTCCCTAGGGAATTCACTCTTCATCTAGAAGTAGATATATATTCTCAGTCTGATTTTAATTTTTCTCTTATTTGGAAAAGACAATAAATCAGGGAGAAAAAGATTATAAGGGATAAAGATTAGAGAGATGAATGTGAAACATCATAGTTTACATTTACTCATACAGATATTTATCCTTTGTATTGTAAAAGTGCAAGCTTGGCCCATTAAATTATTGTAACATAAAATTAAGGAACCAAGTTGTGATAGTGCTGCTTTTCCTATTTTGGGTGACAGAATTTTATTTTTATTTTTTAAAGGTCTTATTATGTTGCTCAGGGTGGCCCCAAACTCTCTGGCTCAGTGAACCTCCTAGCTCAGCCTCCTAAGTAGCTGAGACTGTGGTCAAGGCCATGCCACACTATTTCTGTTTCTAGTGGGGATCAACTCTGCCCACATAACTCTGGTAATAACCAAAAGGGTTATTTCAATCAGGACATCATGGAGGCCACTGAAAAATTAACAAAAGAACCCAATCTTGTACAGCAAAATGAAAATTATGTACATTATTCTAATTGTAGAGCATGAACAATAAATAATGTAAGATTTTTATGTTCTAGTTCCTCTTAGAAATCCATGACACATTAAAAAGTACTTTACTCTTTTGTGATTACCTTCTCTTTTTGTTTTTAAGTTCTGGTTCTTTCTAACTTTAGATGTCTTCACTGGAGTCTACAGTTGCATCAAATTGGAATTTAAATTTTTTTAGCCTACAAATGAACTGAATTAGAATTTTGAACACAGGGTCTTTATCCTAAATTGTTTTAAAAGGTTTTACCTTTTAAATATTCTGTAAAACTTCTGCAACTGTCCACATGCCTTGGGTCCTAGACCTTCTCCACCCAAGCAGGAGGAATGAATGAAAGACTTCCTGAAGCCAGGAGTTGCCATCTAGGGTACCCATTAGGAAACAAAGGTGTTTGAAGAGGACTCCAGCCACCCTGCATGTAATTAATAATACTGAAAGAGATTCCTTTTGGGGGTGCTGGGATCGAACTAGGGCCCTGCACAAATGAAGCACACGGTCTACCACTGAGCTATACTGCCAGCCCCAGAGGTACCACTTTTAATTCACAGAAATGATCCTTAAACAACCCCACCTCCTTATATCTCTCCTTCCCTGTGACTATTCAAAATTTTCTTAAAACCAAACCAAAGTCCTCACGGGAGTCCTGCTATATATATCTCCCTCCGCCCAGTCTCTGTTTGTTAGGTGTAGCTACCTGGCCTTTCTGAATGAGTCATTCATTACCTTCTTTATTCCTACAAATTCAACCACCCAGTCCCACTGACTACAACTCTGAAGACTGGGAAACGCCACAGCCAAGCTAAATCAACCGAAATGAGTAGATTCTTTACAAAGAAAACCAAGATTTTCTGAAGGTGGAAAGAGGTAAAAGGGGAGAGGACTGAAAGTTGTCTCTTGTGTTTCTCTAACTTTTAGCACTGAGTTTCCATACTCTCAAGCTGTTACCTCTGGTCCAAGCTGGTGCAACTCACATCAAATGAGACAGGGTTAGAAGAGTTTTTATAGGGAAAAAAAAAAAACTTCCAAAGTGAGTCTGAATTTTAAAAAGTCTGAAAGTGTCTTAAATTTATTCCTCACTAATGTAGAAGTTCATCTAATTAAATTTGATGTTTGGATTGGGGATGTGGTCAGTGTAGAGCATTTTCCTGGCATGTAAGAGCCTGAAATTCACTCCCCAGTGCTGAAAAATAAATAAAAATAAGTGAAGCTCTTCTTTATCACCTAGAAATCATGAGTGTTGAGTAATTTCCTGGAAAACCAATTGTGCAACCTTTCTGGATTCAGCATGTCAAACTTGACTGCATTACTGGATGTGGAATACGAGAATATCGTCCACAAAGTATTTTTATTCATGGCATAGAAAGAGTGCTATAGACTGCAATCCACAGTTCTGGGTTCACAAAAACTTATTTAGTTAAAATTTGAAAATCCTAGTAACTCAAGATTCTCCTGAAAGGGAAGGATCATCTTGTTTGAGAGAAAGGTTGATGTACAGAAACACTGTGTGCACACAGAACATGGATTTGATGGAATTTCCCACGTAGCACACACAGTTCACCAACACTCTGTTTTTCCCACACATGAAGCTATTATGGTCCCGGACTTGGGCAAATGGAAGTTAGTGCTTACTGTCACCCAGAGTTGGAAGCTCCGTGGTCTCGCTGGCCCGGGTGTCTCCCAGATGACAGGACATGACCAGGCTTAGAATGACTTTTGTAAGAGCTTCAGCTAAGTTCGATTACTCCAAATATATGGGCTCTGAAGCTGTAATTTTGGACTTTAATGCCCATTTTGTTCCTGGAAGCATCTTTAGTTTCTTGCTTTACTTTCTGTCCCAAATTTGGACTTAGCTTTTTCATCTGTTCAAGGTTTCTATCCCAGATTCACCACCACAGTTCTTCCAACAGAAGGTAACAAACAGCATAGCAACTCAGCATTCTTAATTACAATGTAAAAAATATAAAAATGGTTAAGATTCTTATACAGGTGCCAGTTCTACCACTAGTTAATCATGGGGAGGGCAACTCACATTTTTAAATCATTGTTCTTCACCTCAGGTTTGCTCCAGCTCTGAAAGACATGCTTCTCCACTCTTTATAAAGTGAGGTGGTTCAGGCACTGGTCTCTGCAGTGTCCCCAAGGCACACTTGTTCCAGTCTTGTTCCCCACTGTGATGCTCTTGGAAAGTGCTGGAGCCAATAGCAGTGAGGCCTGGTGGGAGGAAGTTTGCCCTTGGGCACGACCTTGAAGGGGTCCAGACTGCAATGGAGATCAAACATGGGACCTTTTCTTGCAAGGCACATGGGGGAACAGGCATAGGTAGTTTTTAGCCATTATTTCTCCTAGTACCTGTCAGCCTCAGTGTCAGTCAGGACACTGAGAATAAAAATGTTAAATCTTCTGTTATGGTCCCATAGGTCCTTGAACGTTTCTTAATTTTTCTTTTCCCCAATTGATTTTTCTTTGTGGTTCACACTGAAGCATTTCTATCTACTTACTTTTTTCTTTTTTTTTTTTTCTTTCTTAGGAGAGTGTGGGGGTGAGACATGGTCTCACTATGTAGCTCAGGCTGGCCTTGAACTCACAGCGATCCTCCTGCCTCAGCCTCCCAAGTGCCAGGATTACAGGCGTGCGCCATCATGCCCAGCATTTCTTGAATCTTACCTTGCTATTTTCTCTGTCTTCTCCACGTTGAGTACACTCACTAAGGGTTTTGGTTGTTCTCAATTTTCCATTTCTGTCTTTATATCTTCATCTCGTTACTGAGACTATTTTTTATTTATTTCAAGCATGTTTGAAATGCTGGTTGCAGCTCTTTTATGAAGGCCCCCTTAGGATCTTTATCAGATGGCTCTACCGTTTCTGTTCTCTCTGTGCTGGACCTATTTATTGTCTATTTTTTTAACTAAGATCTCCCTGGTTCTTGGCATCCATGACTTTCTATTAATTCTGGACATTGGCAGTATTGTATAGAGTTTGAATTCTGTGTAAACGTCTCTGAAGGGAAAGGGAAAGGGAAAGTGGGGGGCGAGGTGCCTTGCTGCTGCCAGATGAGGGTGACGGTGCATTGCCACTCAGCCTGCATGCTTCCTGCCCCCATATTAGGTGGGGGCACAGAGGGACTTCCCCATTTCTCCCTGAAGGAGAAAGAGCAGACAGTATAAAGTACAGATTCCAATAGGTCTCCTCGGGAGCCACCCCGCAGGTGTCAAGGTGTGCTGGCCAGGTGTAGGATCTGTCCTCACAGACGCTGCATGGAAGGGATGAGCCATCCACCCTGGACTCCACTGAGGCAGCCAAGGGAGGTGGCCAGAGGGGAGGCCAGAACACAGCTGGGGACAGTGGGAGGCCAGGTTCCCATGCCACTTTCTGGACACAGGATGGGCCATTTCTTCCGTGGCAAAGATGTTATTTACTCACTTTCTGCCTTCATAGCTACCATCTCTTGCTCCTTCACCGAGACAGCAGCCTTTTGGGCTTGTTTTGTTTGGTTAGGTCTTTGGGTTGGGTTGTTTGTGCTTTTTCGGGCCTGCATTCTGGGTTCCCAGCTTCTTTCCCTGTAAGTTTAGAATGGGTCTGAAGGAAGAGTCTTGGAAGCCCCAGTCTGCTACTATTTTCCACATTCCACAGTCCTCTGAGGTTTGCTTCAGTGTCAAGTCCAGACCTCTCAGCTGCATCTGGAGAAAGCCATAGGGAAAATTCTTCACCACCTTTTCCCAGAGGCCTTCTAAATGAGACTGCAATGAGCGATGACAAACACAAGGGGGCTCTAACACGCTTCTTATTTTTTTCACCAACTAAGACTAATTTTCAAGCATTCACAAACATAATTTTGAGGGATTCAATTACTTTTTTGTTTGTTTTTGTACTGGGGATCAAGCTCAGGACCTTACGCTGCAAGGCAGGTGGCAGAAACACTGAGCTAAATCCCTGACCCAGGATTACTCTTATTTTCAACTCTAAATATCCAAGTTATCTTCCACTCATCTTGAAAAGAACCAGCTTTATTTAATTAACTTCTGAACGTTACATTATTCAATAAGACAGACTAAAAGCCTGGCACTTCCCATTCCAGAAAGACAGAGAATAAGACTGATGACAGCTGATGGTCACTGACTGCTTCACCGGATGAGGTGTGGCTTTCATTTTCTGCAGTGCTGGGCATACCTGAGGCAAGTGCTTACCTGACCTGGCCAGCCCAGCTCTGCTGCAAGGTCTTGGCTGGTGAGAACACATGCTAGGACTCAGTTGGTTGTCACCACTGTGGTTCACACTGAGGGTCCTGGCAGCCTCACCATGGCACGGCCATCAGCACCCAGGAGAGGATAGGACACCAACTCGGGGCTCAGGAGAGAAGTCGGCCCAGCAGCCTGCTCTGGAGCCCTGGGCTGCAGTTAGAGATTTGGGGTTGGTGGGAGAGAGTCTCTGCTCTGGACTCAGACCGCTTGCACCATTCCTGTACTCACTCAGCAAATGGCCAGCACAGGTCAGGCCCGGCGAAACCAAGTCCCGTCCAGCCCAAACTCCTGGGTGTCCTCCGACAGGCCAGAGCTGCCCACAGGAGGCCCTGCAACTGGGACACGTGAAGCACCACCCTCCCGCGCCTACCATGACACACCTGCCCCTATGCGTGTCTGTGCACGCATGTGCCTCTACCGTGGAACAGGAAGACCACGTGAGCATTTGCCTTTTCAGGACACTGATACAAAACCATGGCAAAGCACACTAGCTTTGAGACCTCAGGCCCAGCCAACCATTCCTAGGGAGACAGAAACCCTCTGAATCACTCAGAGGCCGACGGCCCCGGGTCACATCCAGCATCTCATCCACCACACACGCCTGATGACAGCACTGGGAGGGCATCGCAGGGAGTCCTCTCTTCTTCATTTGGTTTTTATAAAAACGGTGCCAACATGGAGGAAAGTTCTACTAAACCATGCATGTGGTGGGGCACGCATTCAGTCCCAATACTGAGGGAGGTTGGGGCAGGAAAACCACAGATCAAGCCCAGCCTGGCAACTTAACTTAAGGAGACCCTGACCCCAAAATAAAGGACCAGGGATGTAGCTCGATGTGAAATCCGTGGATTCAATCCTCACAACAGCAACAACAACAGCGGAGGTTATAGTCCATAAACCGTGACTTACAATATTCCGCACAGCCTGGTCCAGCCAGAGTAAACACTGGATGTCGCGCTGTGCAGCGACTGCACGTTTAGTTTCCTAACGAACTGCTTTCCAAAGTGGCTACCCCATTTCACGTTCCCAGCAGCAATACAGCACAGACCCCATTTTCCCACATACTTGCCAGCATTTGGTGTTCTCATTTTAACCATCCTGGTGGACGTAAAGGACACACGCCCTCACGGCCCTTCCGTGAGTCTCCCGGCTCTGCTCTCCGCTGGCCCGCGACAGCTGACGGCTCCATTCTTCCAGATCCACTGCGCGGCCTCCCCAGCGCAGCAAGGCTGTGCCACAGCGTGGACCTCAGAAGGGCGAGCGAGCTGACTGACTGCGGCAGCCCGAGCCCTCGGGCGAGGCCCGCTCGTGGGAGGAGGCTGTGAGCAGACAGCAGGGGCGAAGCCAAGGCCGCATGGTCCGGACAGCCGGCCTCCTGACTGGCAAGACGCATCCGTGCCGTCCAGGCCGCGGCGCTGTCAGAACTGCCCTGAGAAACCAGCGCGAGAAGCGTAAAAGCATAACTGCTGCGGACACAGGCAGCACGCGGCACGCCGCACGCACGC
>NW_022900950.1:79682231-79691908 GCF_012274545.1 Fukomys damarensis | reverse complement strand
CAGGCGCCTCCGCTGCCGCTGCCCCAAGCGTACGGAGCCTTCCCGGCCGCCTAAGCCTCCAGGCCCAGCCCTGCTCCGGAGGAACCTGACCGGCCCAAGGAGCACACGAGGAGTGCACGACTGCGGGGCCACACAGGTAGGTTCGCGGGATTTATGGGCGGGTGTGGGTCTGAGCACTGCGACAAGCCGCAGCTCCCCACAGTCAGGCAGGAAGAGGGCGCCCCACCGGGCCTTGCAGCGCACACCTGCAGCCCCACGCGTGAGAGAGGCTGAGGCAGAAGGATCACAAGTTCAAGCCAGTTCGGCAGTTTGGCAACCTAGAACTTGTCTGAAAATATAAAAGAAAATCGGGAGGCGGGTGCGAATGTATCTCAAAGCGAAGGCCCTGTGCTTAATACCCAGTAAGGCCAAGATGAGGGCGGGGAGTTGGAACAAAAACGGCCTCCTCCGAGGCACCTTGCCGGTTCACCTCCAGCTCATATCACACGACCCAGGCGCGCTCCGAGCCATCCTAAAACGGTTTCCCTCTTTATAGCACACTGCGTGCTTTAGTTTCCCTTCCCTTCAGAGGCAGAAAACCTGAGAGCTGAAAGAGAGAGGATTTATTTCGGGCACCTGGTTTTCCTTAAAGCGCTGAGGGAGGCAGGGAGCTCAGGTGAGGCCAGGTGGGAGGGAGCTGCTCACCTTCCTGCAGCCAGAGGCAGAGGGAGCAGGGCCTGGGAGGCGCCATGAGCCATGACCGCCTTGTCCTGCAGGCGTCTGCCAGTGCACCAAGCCTCAGGGTGGATCAACCCACCTGAGGAAGCCAGAGCCCACAGAGGCTTCCCCAGAACCCCTCAGGTGGCACCACACCCTCAGCACAGAGCCTAAGGGGTCATTCTGACAACAGCCACGGTGACCCTGGGAAACCATGCAGGGACAGCTGACCACCCGGGATGACTGTGCTCAAGTCACAGCTAGTGCCCGTGTCCCCTGGGGTTGCTGGGACCAGGGGACAGGGACAGCTCAGGTGGTGGAGCCCAGTGGGTACACCGGCCAGGGGAGATGTGGGAGGCCACGTGGTGGAGGGGAGCATGGCTCTGAACTGCTGAAAGCAAGTGTTGATGTCCCCAGGGGAAAAGCCCCAAAGGCTGTAACCTCCTGTCTCATTAAAAAGTAAGGGGTTGGAACTATTCTTCTAATTAGATGCACATCCAGCTGGCTTCCCCTGCTCGCTTTCTCCCTCCTTTCCACCAGGGGTGAACCAGGGCCTCTTGCATGATAAGCTCACTTCTGCCACCAAGAGACACGCCCTTAGCCCACCATTAGGTACCCAGCATCACCAGAAAATTCAGGGGCCTGCAGGGATCCGACACACACATTTGGCCCTCCAGAAGAGCTCTCAGCAGACTCTCCCTTTCTGGTGCCCACAGACTTCATTTTTTTAGGGATGAATGCAGTTGCTGTGTAGAAAGAGTTTGCAGCATCATAAGAGGGCAGGCTGTTTCTAAAGGCTCTGCTCTACTGACACTGGGTTAAAGAACTAGACTACACTACCCTGAAAAAGTGTATGTAATGTTGCATTCACTGTGCATATTTTTGTTTCATTTTTTTGCCTTTTAATCTTTCTTATCCTCCTCCCCACTATAGTTATGCACACACTTCCTCACCTCCAGGCTGGCTTACTCTCTCCCGGACACACACAGACACACTCCTGCTTCCTCTCCACCCCCAAGGCCATGTCAGACTGGCTGATCTGATCTTTCTGACCATGAGACCTCTCAGGGACACAGAAGCTGGACCTCGGGCAGCGGTCAGCTACTGCAGTGAGAGGCACAGCCCTTACTGAGGGGCCTGTGTGGAAGGGGAGGACACTGGATGGAGGCGAGCTTTCTTTGTGCAGAGGGCAATTTGAGAAGGTGAGCTCCAAATGATCCCCAGGAGCTTCACCGAAGTTGTAAAGTTTGGTTGAAAAGAGCTCAAAGATTTGGCTTTGTAATGGGCCCAAGGACAGGAACAAATGCATTGAGAAATCTCTGTTGCAAGAACCACTCTCTGAGCAGGCTGGGAGCACAACAGGCACACAGAGTGCTGCTTCCCTGGGCGGGGTGCTGGATGCAGGGGAAGAGTGTGGGAGGAGAGGAGAAGAAAGAAACATTCATGGTAGCTGAATCTTAAAATACTCTAGAGGGAAGCAACGCAGTGGCAAATGGATACTATTTCTGTATATCCTACTTTGTTTCAAAAACACATATGAGGCTATTGAAAACCATTTTACAGCTGGTGGAAGCACAAGTCCCTCTCTGTGGCTGCCCCAGGGGTGGGGATCCTGTCTGCATGGGCAGAGCCAGGGTGGGGCCCGCAGAGGCAGGAAGTGTGCTGGCTCCTTGGGACTGGGAGGTACTGTTCCTCTGAGGGATGTCTCAGGCAATGGCAGGTGCAGAGGCAGCTTCCCCTCAGGCCTCTGTGAAGGATTAGGCACACACTCAAGGCTGCAGAGCTGATAAACTCCTCAGGGTCTGTAGAAGGAAGTGACCTCGTATGTGTAAACATTGAATGGTATGTAGGGCTTTGGTGCAGCAAGCCCTGGGTTTCATCCCCAGCAGGGCTGGTTCTGTATTCACTCCATGGACACAGTGCTTCCTTCGAGCTGACCCTGCAAAATGAAATTTCAAACAAGTTCACATCTTCAACCTGTTGCACCCCGCCCCCCCACCGAGAGATTCTCTGTTCTGGGGACATTAGTGTTCACATCCCAGAGTGTAGAGGGAAACTTGTTTAACCACCTTAGGTGCAGCCAGACTTCGCTAAGTTTAAAGGACACTGGGAGCCAAGATGAAGCGCACTCCGATGCCAACCAGCACTGGCTCAGCCATCAGGGGCAGCAGGACAGGCTTAGAACTCCAGCTGAGTAAGCAAGCTTACCTGGAAATGCCCAATCTGAGAGCTAAAGGGCCTATTTTTTTCTCTTATCAGAAATACCCCATTGTGAACTGCACTAACAGTGTACCTGGGAGGACCTTCACACTGAGCTATGTCTCCACCCACTTCTGTGTATTGTTTACATTTTGAGTCAGGGTCTTGCTTAATTTCCTAGGCTGGACTCAAACTTGTGATCCTCCTGTCTCGTCTTCCCAGAGTGCTGGGATTCCAGGTGTGCGCCACTGTGTCCATCTACATTAACTCTTATTCTGGGGAAATTACTACTCTTGAGTACGCCAGTGTTTTTATGTTGAAAAACGGTGCCTGCCAAATTTTACTCAAGTCTGAATAAACAGTTCTTATTTCAGTAAAGAAAATGGAATCTGAGAATCTAGAAATATAACCAAAAATATTTTTAAAAACCAACAGCTTGTTATTGGCTTTGTTTAAGGTGCTAATAGTCCTCTTGTCAATAAGGTGATTCCTGAAAGGAACTGGCACCCACCAAGGATCACTCTGCACACCCACAGAGCTCCTATGAGAGATTTTATTAGAGAACCACAGCGGCACGGTGGCCCACTTGGCAGAAAGGGAACAAAAGACCGAGAGAGGGCGTGGGAGGGGCTTGGTTATACCCCTCACCTGAGTGACGAGTGTAGGCGGGTCGGGATTGTGTCACCTGCACGGGCAGCCACTCAGGCCACTCAGTGTGACCCGTGACGCGTGAGGCGGGGAATGGAAACTTGAAGGTGAAGAAGGGAGTTACCAGAATGGCGGTAGCCGTTTCAAGGCACTTGTCTTACAATTCCTCTTATATACATGGCTAATATACAAACGTATTGAGTTTATTAAATGACTCTCAATCATTCGGTGCTTCTCTTTTGAACGTCTTATGAATTTATTCCTCCCATGTACCTGTTTCTTTTACCCTCCTCCTTCCCCACGCTCCTGCACCCAGTTTCACCAGTTTATTTCTTCCTGTATCCATTGATAATTGGTGGTGTTAACGTCCTCCTAACTGGCTTTCTGACGCAGTGGATGCCTGAGGCAGCCAACTGATGCGAGGTCTCCTTTAGCTCAGCCTGAGGTCCGGGTGACCATTCTGGCCTGGCCTCACCTCTGGTGAGAGCTGCAGGGGCACGGGCAGAAGCAAGGTCACCCGGAGCCAACAGAAAGGCTGGGCTGTGTCCTCCCAAGGGCAGCCTCCCTGGGGCCTCAGCATGTCACCTGGGCCCTCCCCCAAGAGTGGCGCCTTGCACCCCGCAGCCAAGCCAAGCTGGACAGAGCCTCCAAACAGTGGGCCCCAGGGACGTATGGCCTGACCGTGGCCACCACACCATGAGCGAGGACATGGCAGAGGGCTGGGCTGTTCTGTGTACTTACCTGGCACAGAGCCACCTTGCTGTCCTGGGGCTCAGTCTCTTTCCCAGCGCTGCCTTCACCCTGGGGTGAAGCCCTTCACCGGGGGCCTCAATGGGTGTGGAGCCCACCAGGGAAAGCTGGTCCTGCACAGATGTCACTGCGCTGCCTTTCCGTCCTCAGGGTCCCATCCCCACCAACTGCCTGCCTCTAGGGAAAGTGTTTCACATTTGTCTAGCATTAATAATTATTGTAAGGAGGCCTAACAAACGCTGTTCTAGCTTCATCAAAGCAGAGCCCCAAGTGCTGGAGAACAGAATCAATGCCAACACTATCCCATCAGCCCAAATGGGAGAGACCCCTTGTTTAACTTTGGGGTCACCCCAATCTCTTACAGCATCAGGATGATACACAACATGGGCACGACGACTTTTCCAACTAAGGAGATGTTGCCTGGAGGTGCCTCAGTCCACCACAGTGAATAGAACCATGAACACCCAGCATCTGGATGAGCCCTGGACCACGTCGGGACAGTGTCCTCACAGCTCCATCTAGGAGCGTTGCACTTACTTCATCTTACTGCCAAATGTGACGCTGGCCTGATCCTGAAACAGTTTTTAGTCTTAATAGGGAAAAAAATTCCAATCTATATAAATTGTGGAAAACCTCAAAGTGACAACATTGGTTCCCACACTACATTCATCAGTTGCTGTTTTTGGTCAGATGGTTAAAAGTACTAAAAGCTCCCTAAATTTCCTTCAACTGTCTGCAGAAATTTTTTTTGAGGCACCAAATACCTTGGGCTTGGGCTATTTGTAAATTTACTTCGGATACTTTATTCTAGGGTAAACCCTTCATCATACAAATCAGCATACTTTCAGTTGCCATGGAACAGGGCCTTTTCGAGGATTTCTTACACTGGCACACAGTGCTTTCATCATCTCTACAACTTCTGCTCTTTACGGAGCCATCGCACTATAAGGACCCAACTGGGCAGTAAATAGAATTTCAAACACAGGCAGGAGCTTCAGTGCACCTACTTTGTGTTTGGCTAAAATGTGCACGCAGAAAAAGTGCAGTTCACAAATTACTACTCTGCTCTGCCAGTGTTTGTGTCTCTGGCAACTTGAGGCAGCGGCTCCCCTGCTTGCCACCACCCAGGGCCAGGAAATGGCTGCCTCAGGGAGGCTTCAGGACCAGCAGCTGCCGGGCCAAGGCTCTTCAAGCAGCTGTGAAGGATGAGCCTCACAGAAACAAGGACTCCAGGTGCTTGCTATGTCTTCACACAGAAGCTAAGGTGGGACACAGGCATGCTCAGCCAGAAGTCAGAGCTGCTTAGACCATGTCACTGAACTGGAAATAAAATATATTTATACCCATCCAGCAAGAAAACGGATTGGAGCTAAGGAAACTACGTGTAGGGTGCAGGTTTTGTATGAAAACATACAAGTTGGTCTGATTAGGGTGAACTTCAGATGTTCACCACAACTTCCTAAACTATTCCTAAAACCTGGTGGTCAGGGACGTGGCTCAATGATTAGAGCATTCTGCTAGCTTGCTTCTGGCTCTGGGGCTAATCCTCAGCACCCTAAAAAACAAAACAAAACAACCCTGACAGTCCTATTTACACAATGCAGATTCAACTCCATCCCACCCATTGATTATATCTGGCAAATACTTCTCAGACCCAAGGAAGACAGAGGTAGCAGAAAGCACAGAGGGTACCAACCAAGGATAGCAAGTCACAGCTGATCTGTGACTGACTCATATTTTTAGTAGAATAGAAAAAAATGAGGATATTCCCCAAAACACCAGATTCTTGGTATTTTTTGACAAAAGTCTGAGAATTAAGCTTTTGTATGAGACAGCAGAGAAGACTCAGCAGCAAGTTTAAGCAACAGAGGCTGGATATGCAGCCCTTCACTTTCTAAAGGCACGGGGGAAGCAATGGCAACCTTTTTAATTGTAATTCTCCAAACATTTTGGTGGCCAGAGTTTCAAGCATTAGCAAAACAGCACAAGCACCCAGTAGAGGTGTGGGCGTCTGGCCCGCTGTAGGCCACTGTCCTAGTGTCGGGAAGGTCCTGCCAGCCCTCTGGCTCATGGTCTGTGTGGTGCAGTGCCCTCTTGTGCGGGACAGAGCAGGCCTGGCTCTCAGATGTGACCAGTCAGCAGCTGCTCAGTCCAAGAGCCCTCTCCATGGTCTGAAATAAAATTCAGACTCAGTGCCATGAGAACTCATGGAGGCCCAGGTGCAGCTCAGAGCCGCAGAACAAGGGAAAAAGACAACTCGGACATTATGCTGTAGTACTTGCAAATCCACAGCCAACAGTCTGCTCGTACTCTTGACTTGGTGACCGTGACCGCTAATGCCAGGTAAATTCTCGGAGGCTCTTTCTGAGCATGCACACCAGCAATCCAGAGACTACGACCTAGAGACTTGGGGGCAGGGGGAGGAGACAAGTGTCACACAGATATGCTGGGATTTCACCGATCAGTCCTCAAACACCGCAGAATCTGAACCTGGTCTGGCTGGTGCGAACACTGATGGTGTTTCCTGGGCACTGCAGAGAGTGACCTAAAGGAAACAACTCTCAGGCAGTTCCTGCTCAGCCAGAGGCCAACGTCCCTTTGTTACTGAGGACATTTCTGTATTCCTGAGAATGTTTTGGCAGTGTAACCAGAGGCCTCTGTCTCACTGCAGGAATAAAAAGCATGCACAGTTCACTAAGGATATAGGCAAGGCTTTATGTTATATTTATTTATTTTCCAGCTTGTACAAACTGGATGTAGAAGCATAAACATAGTACATTTCTACCATCTTCAACAAAAATATAACCAATATGTACAATTATTGTATTAAAAATACAAAAGGGATACAGACTCCACCAATGTCTTTCTAAAAGACATACAGGTACAAGTAGTATCAAAAGTATGAGGAGATCACCAGTTAATTGTACATTCTGCACTTGACATCACAGAGCGAACTGAGGTTAGCAGTCCTATGTTCTACAATTACTTAATGTTTAGATAACATTTGTGCAACTTGTGGTAGAGCTAGATTTCTTTCTATATGCACATGAGGTCCATAGCCTATATAATAAAACTGGCAAATAATGCATATTACATGTAAAATTACAAATGTATAATTGACAATGTAATATATAAGCAAGTAGACAAATGCCATGATACAGAGAATTATTAAATAAAGCACTGACATTGTTTGATACAGTGAAAAAACACTGCAATTCGACTTTTAAAATTTGAAGCTATTTACGTTTATCTACTGATCAATATGATCAGCTGAATTTAATGGAAAAAATCCAAGACCAGCAGTTCCTCACATCTGAGTACTACTCGGATTGGCAGCCTTCACTTCCGGAGTCTGTGCAAAAACACACAAGTGAGAGGAGGGTCACTTTCAGTCCTCGGGGTTCATAGCAGCTTGAGCAGGCGCTTGCTACACTCAGGCTTCTCTGTGCGCAGCGCCCACGCCGCTGCCAGGTGCCCACCTCACAAAGGCTGGCATCTCCGGCCAGGGCGCTGTCACCGTGCCGAAAGACCTGTGTATCCCTAACGCCAACTCAGGAGGGGCGGCTGTCGTGAGTGAGCAGTATCCACGGCTGGCATTAGCTCCGACAGCCCAAGCTGCGTTCACTGCAATGCTATCCAGTTATGTTTCTCGACAAAGACAAAACAAAAAACTCTAAAGCTCTAAATGAACAAAAATCAGAGAAATATAACTTAAAAATGGGGTTTGCCATCTGTCTCCACACCTCCCTCCGTCGGGCTCAGACAGGACGCAGTGCCGGGCCCTCCCCTGGCCCTGTGCAAACGGTGCGACGGATGTGCTCCACCACCAGGGAGTGGCCGGCGGCAGGGTCTGACGGACTGGCTGCTGTGTTCCGGGACGGGGAATTCGCGGGTGGGCCAGAGAGCACGGAAGGTGGCCACAGCCTGTCTGGCATATCTGGATCAGACGTTTAGAAAGCCAGGCTGGCAACCCTGCTTAAGGTTCAGAAATAATACTGTAATCATTAAATGGATATAACATTTACTCTTTGAACATAATCTTTAAACTAATTTTTTAAAAAAGGAACATTGTAAACAAGTGGACAAGCACGGTACGCAAAGGATTTTGCTGTTTGTCTCGTCGGTGGGTTAAAGGCCCCAACTAGTTCAATGGCTAGCTTTTCTCATTATCCCAGTGAGACCAAGTGCTGGGACTGGATTGAAATCTAAAGGAAGATTGTTAGCAACCCTTCCAGGCACTGCCGAGTGCAGCCAGAGTGACTCCTGGGCGGCGAGGATCTTGGAATCTGGAATGGTAGTGTGTGACTGGCGGCAGCCGCGATGGGCGCTCGGAGACTGCTGCACTGTGCATTTCAAGCAACAAAGTATGAAAAGTGCCAGGGCGATTTCTTCACAGTATTTCACATGCAAAGGGGAAAGGAAGAGGGGAGAAGCCCCATGCTGCTTTAAGGCAGGGAAGGAAACTGGCCCGCTGTCTGCAGGTCCTGTGCGAGTCCCAGGCTCCGGGCAGGGGTGTGGCCTTGCGCTGTCCTCTGTCACACAGCAGACACCTGCTCCTCTTCTGCAGAGCGGCAAGGAAGAGAATAGGGACACCAGTGAGCGAGCAAGCGAGTGACAGGGAAGACATCACCAACACGACTTCATCACCTGGCACATACACGGGGCAAAGCTCATTTGAAAAGCCTTGTCTTTTTTTCTAGGCAACTCTCAACAGTGTAAAAGGTTTAAAATTAGTACCTTAGACACATGTGATATTAAAATATTTACTTTTACATTTAGGAAGTTATTCATATATAAGTTCATAATGTTATAAAATAGCACGTGCCACTTTTGTATTACAAAGGATACATAAAAGGTGATCTGTGAGCGCCAGATTATGAATACATTTTCAGCTGGGAGTGCTGGTGAAGCCTGTAATCCCGCACTCAGGAGGCTGAGGCTGGAGGGTGGCAAGTTCCAGCTCAACACAGGCAACTTGGAACCTTTCTCAAAAACGAAGGCAGGAGTAAGTGAAGACTGGGCACACAGCTCAGTGAGCAGGGCCCGCTGCATCCACAGTACCGTGCGACCCTTACAGGAATGTGTGCATCTAGGAGTCTGGCGCTGCCCAAAGCCCCACTGCATAAAAGGCCAATGTAACGTTTTCACAGGAAACTTGCTGTTTCCCATTTTATAGCTCAAAATGTTTCTCTAAATTCTTGGAAACAGCTCAAACTTGAAGTATATAGATTTATCTTTAAAATAGGGCCACAGAGGTTCCCAGATCCACTAAGGATTCGGGAAGAAGGGCACGCCTGTGCGGGAGCAGGGCCTTCCTCCCCACTGCGCGGCCCAGCCACCCCCCACCCACCTACCGTCGTCCTCAGCTGAGAAGGCCTGGGCCG
>NW_022900950.1:79665182-79681741 GCF_012274545.1 Fukomys damarensis | reverse complement strand
GGCGGGGGCTCCCGGTACCGGCCCTCCTTCCGCGCTGCAAGAGGGGAGGGGACCGGGTTAGCGGGAGATGGCACCCGAGCCGGCTTCCGAGCCTGGCGGAACTACTGGACGTCCCTGGACGCATGGAGCGCGCAGCAGCGGGTCGGCGGAAGGCCACCTCCAGGAACGCAGCGAGCAGAGCCGGGAGTCTCTAAGCAGGGTCCGCTATCCACGGACCGCCTCAAACCCACGCGCCAGGGACAGCGAGGAGGCCACACCTGACCCGGGATGTTCCTCCTCTGCCCTGCAGGCCGAGAGTCAACACCCAACCTCCCCGTGTCCAGATTTTTGGAAACCGGGGCATTAAAAGAAATTTGGAGGAGTACAAAAAATAATTTTTTAACCCTGAAATGATAAGGTATTTTTCTAAAAAGCCTTTTATTAATGTTGATGAACTACACCAAACTTGTGAAGGAAAATAAAACTAAAACTTTGTATTCTTGAACTTTCTAGCTCAAATGTCAGGAACTAAAACATCCTTTTTCTTCACAACAAAAAATCTGACAATTAGTTTAACAAAGTGCTTGAAAAAGATCAATCTAAGAGTATGTTTAACTGTTATCTCCTTACTCGCTGGAAAAGGATTTTAAATTTCTTGTCTATGCATCACTATTTGCATGGCAAGTAACTACAATTTCTTAGCCAGGCATGTTGGCACATGCTGAGGCCGGAGGATCTTGGGAATTTCAGGCCAACCTGAACCACCAGCAAGACACTGCCTCAAAAACAAAACCAAACTAAACCAAATAACCACAGTTTCTCCATTAATAAAGTATGCCTGCAAATCCCCATCAATAAAAGTGAATCTTCTCATTTTTATGTTTCAGAAGTTCTCCTATATTCTATTCTCACATTTCAATTACAGCGATGTCAAATATGTGCCAGGAAACCACTCTTCCATGGCTTTAGGGCCAAGGGAACACAGGAGCCTTTCTGTGAGACAGCAGCAGCACTTGTGGGTGTCACTGGTGCACTGACTACACTGCTGGGCGCTCTGCATGGACCTCCTTTCAGTTTTACCACAGCTCCATCCAGTAGGCACTATGAAGTGCATTCCACAGAGGGAAACAGGCAAAGCCCAGTGTTGCAAAGCCGGTAACAAGTGACAAAACGGCCTCGCCCCACCTGCTGACCTCCGCCCCTAGCACTGGGGAGCAGAGGATCGGTTCAGCTCTGGCACACAAGCGTGCCCACAGGACAGCCATCAATGCGGTGTTCAAGGTAACAAGTGGTCTGAAGTTCCCATGAAGGAAAAACACGGCCTCTGTGAAGCCTGGACATCCACTCTGGCTATTTTCAGATTACAAGGAGAAAAAGTCGGACTAGGAACATGTGTGACGCCACCTGCTGATCCTGGCTCCCTGCTCCCTGGGCAGCTGCCAGACCTGGGCTCCAGCCACCACCACCCCCAGATCCCCAGTGTGCCACTTGTCCGGTGCTCGGATATGGGACAGACCAGGAAGGGGACATCAACGCCTAACCCGACCCAGGGCACCAACTTACCGACCAGCCCCTTGGCAGCGCTTGGGGTCACCGCGCTGTGGGCAGGCCCGGGGCCAGGCCGGGTCTCCTCCACCGTCACAGATGCCAGCCCGCTGTTCTCGGCCTCCAGGGAAACGTCCTTCCCGCCCCTCCGCTTGATCGTGCCCGTGTCACCTTCTGCATCTTCGCCCCAGTACCCCGGGGAGGAGGCCCAGCTCGTCCGGGACTGGGCTTGCTCCAGGCTCTCCCTGCCTTGGTTCTGCCTGCTGTGCTTTGTGCTGTGATCAGGAAACAGGGCTGGGTCCACATGGCTGCTGGCGGCCCACAGGCCCGTGTGGTCCCCCGAGTAATCCAAGTGCGCGTGCCCGAAGGGGAGCGTCTCCCAGCTGCGCTGGTGCTGCATGGTCTGGATGTTGTCATGGGAGCCACTGGAGCACGACGTCCAGCTCCCACGGCCGCTGTCGGCGGCGTCCAGGGACGCACGGTCGCCCTGGTCCTGGGACAGCTCCTCGGTGCTCGGAGAGGAGATGGCGGTGGCAGCAGTGTACAAGCCCCGGCTCTCAGACACAGCCGCGTAGGACCTGCATGTCAGACGACAGAGCAGAGAGTGCGCGAGTTAGAGCCTCAGAGCCCAGAAAGGCCGCCCGCTCAGGAGGACCTAAGTGCCCAAGGCCCGCGCAGTCAGGGCCACCACATCTGGCCTCGCCATCACATGCACAGAAGGGACAGGGACGCGAGGGAAGGGACGGCGACAGCGACCCACCCCAGGCTGTACTGGTCCGGCTCCAGCGTTGCCCGGCGCTCTGTCCTGCCCGTGCCCGGGCCGCCCTCCACGATGCTCACGGAATGCCTCTGGCGCCACTCCTCCTGCAGCGCGGCCGGCACCGAGTCAAAGGATGAGTTGCTGACCATGCTGGACCGTGATGACACCTCGCTGTGGCCAGAGTCCGAGAGGTTGTCCGCCGTGCTGCTGGGGCCCAGCACAAAACCTGCAGGGTGGCAGCCAAGACGCCACTCCCGGTGACTCCCCAGTGACGCGGGGCCAGGCCCACGCCCGCACACAGCCCAAGGAGCCGTGGGGACCACTGCAGAAGTGGATGTCCTAACTCAGAGACTATCCTGACGAAGCTGAAAGTCCTAATCTAAGGTGCGGGAGTGAACACGCGCTGGGAAAGAGTGTGGGCTCCAGACTGCTCTCAGCTTCCCTCTCTACAAATGACTCGACTTCAGTACTTGGTGGACAGCTAAGAAGCCAGGCTGGGGATGGGCTCAGCAGCAGACTTTGCTTGGCCTGCAACAGGGCCAGGGCTCCAGCACCTGCGCACACATCCGACTCATCAGAATTGAAAAGTATGCACTGAAGATTTTGCTTTCGTTTGTCCAGACAGTCTCAGTAGTCCAGGCTGGCCTCCAACTTGCAGGGACCCTGAGCCTTGGCCCACTGAGGGCCAGAACTGGAGTGTAAATGTGCGCCACCACTTGCACACCCGCCCACGGTACACACACACTTTCAGCCTGCTAAGTAGGCATCTTGTTTTCAATTTTTAGAATTTTAAGTGTGGCAAAAAACAGTTCACCTCGAAATATCCACTTTCTTTTTTTTGTGGTAACGGAGACTGAAGCCAGGGTTGCTCTACCACCAAGCTATATCCCCGGCTCTTTCAAACACTGTGTATCTTTTATGTTCAGGTAGGTCTGCCTCAGCATTCTGTGTAGCTGGTATGACAGCTGTGTGGCACCGTACCTGGCACCCTGCTATTTTTAACCAGCAAAGAAAGAATCCAAATATCCTTTCTCAGCATTCATTTTTTTCTTTTCTAATTACTAAGGGTCTCACATTAGTTAAAAATGACTTGAGGCCGGGCATGGTGGCTGAATCCAAATATCCTTTCTCAGCATTCATTTTTTTCTTTTCTAATTACTAAGGGTCTCACATTAGTTAAAAATGACTTGGCGCCGGGCATGGTGGCGCATGCGTGTAATCCCAGCACTCGGGAGGCTGAGGCAGGAGGATCGCTGTGAGTTCGAGACCAGCCTAAGCTACATAGTGAGTTCCAGGTCAGTCTCACTACATAGTGACACCCTGTCTCAAAAAAACAAAAAAAATGATTTGATATGATCATGTACAATATAAACTTTTACAGTGTTATTTATCACAAAATAAATAATATATAAACGTAGAGTATCTAAGTTTGCCAACTTAAGTGGTCCTGTCCTTTAGGAAACTGGTAATTCCTGATTTATGTTTTAAAGGTTTCATAGGTCCTGATAAGATTTAATGTGCTCACTTATGAAGTATCTGTAAACCACACTGAAGTCCTGATAGACAAAACTGATACCATTTCCTCAAAAGTCCACTCAGAAACAAACAAAGCTGTCTCTAGGAAAGTGGTTCCTCCAGCGTAGCACTGCCAAGTGGAAGAACATCCTGTTTCTCAGCTGTGGCGCCAGCTCCTCTCCCCCACCCAGCTTTGGGTCTCAAACCCCACCTATCCCAAGGGTCCAAGGCGCATGTTACTTCTTACTGTTCTCACTTCTGAGAGAAGAGGAACTGGTTAAGTTCAGCTGTGCAGAGCTCTGAGTGCCACTGCCACCTACCAGCAGGACGAGAGGAGAGTTCAGACGGCCCACGCACGCCCAGCCCCCACCCCCGCTGCCCACAGAGCAGGGCAGCATCTGCTGGGTCGGAGAAACCCAGCGACTGAGCGCCTGGGTGTTCTGGTAGGTGCCACGGTTCAGCCAGGGCCCCAGGGGAGAAGTGTGGCTGCTTCGGGGAGGAGCACATCAGCGTAAGAGACCAAGACGCGGTCTCCTTACCAACAAAACAGGACAGCGAGAAGAAGGCGATCAAGACCCATGTGGGTACAACGGAGAAGTAAATCAGGAACGAGATGTTTATGAAGTCCTCATCTCTGTGTTCATGTTATACAATCACACTTAGGACACCTTTTCATATAAAAAGTCTTTCCACACTTAGGATCAATGAAAGGCAAATGGATTTTAAAAAACTAAATTGTAAAGTTGACACTATCCTTTTGTAATATTTTTGTTTGTCTTTTTGGTTTGTTTGTTTTTTTGTGTTTTTTTTTGGTACCAGGGTTTGAACTAGGGTCCTTTTGCTTGCCAGGCAGGTGGCAGAACCACTGAGCTAAATCCCCAGCACTCCTTTTGTAATACTGAAAAGAAATACAAAAATTCTTCCAAATGCATAAACTGGGGGGCAGGGGACTCCACTGGACATCATGAAATCATTTTAAATGAACAATCTGGGAACTTATGTAAGCAAACACAGGCTTCGCTAAAGGGAGGAGACAGCAGTCCCCAGCTCTACCTTTTCGCGGGGAGCTCTGTGGTGAAGGGGGCAGTGAGGACAGCTGTGAGGACGCACTGGGCACCGCGTCTTCAGCCTGCTTCCTGTGCCGCTCCAAACTGCCTTCCTCAGACAGCGACAGGATCTTCTTTAAAGCTTGCGGAGAGTTTATGCCTATAAAAACACAAAAATAACTTATACGTCTATGTCTTAAGGCCGAAAAGAAATATTAATGACTAAAATTATCGTGTTATGATTCACTATTATTGTAAGTTTCAATATATTTATGACAAACTGAATGTTTATACTATTCCTGATATAAACAGTAAGATTAAGAGGGTCCAAGATACCTGCCCTTTGGTTTCTTACTCTGGAGGCTGGAAACAGGTTGCTTTTGATATTTTACTTTAGATTCCAAACTTTTGTTGCCATATTTATTTCTGTATTTGGCGACAACAAAGAAAAACAGACACGTGAAAACATCTATACTCGGGTAAGTGGCACAGCCAATTTCAGCTCCAGTCATTTGAGCTCCAGTTTGGGTTGGAAGCAGGTGCTTGGCACTACTGGACACATCAGCTCTGGGCAGTGGTGAACCATGGGAGGGAAGTAAAGGGCCAGAAGACGACAGGATCCAGTTAGGAGCACAGAATACAAGGGCGCCAAGGGAGTCCCTGTCCGTAACACCCGATTAAGTAAACAGAGGCAAGGTGCAACAGAAGCCAGGAAGAAAGTCCCAGGAAGAGGGAGCAGAGTCCAGCAGGATGAGGGGAGAGAGAAAGAGCTCTGTGCGTCGGTACAAAACAAGTCCCCGCCATTCCTCAGAAGAGGAATTTACCTTGCTCCTCATATTCTTGTGAGGAATCCTCAACTACCTCAGAAATGGAGAACAAGGTTTCTCGAAAAGCAAGAGTCTGCAACTATCTCAACTTACTGCTCGCACCTCACTCAACTGATGTTGTTTCAAGAGGCTCTTTTGGGGAAAAAAATCACTTTTAAAGCAGTACTCTGTATGCCAAAATACTAACAGACATAGGGTGCATGAAAATATCAGGTGCAATGGAGCTACACGAGGGGTTTTGATTTTGAACAGCTTCCTTCCAAGACCACTATACATATTTCAAAAAGAGCTGTCTTTCAAATAATGCAGAAGAATGTGAAGATGGAAGGCCTTGGAAAACCAACAGTGCTGCTAGCAGTGCTGTCACGGAGCGAAGGACACACAAAATGACTCCAGGAGCCACAGGGGACACTTCAGGACCGACAGGCCAGTATTTTCTATATTATGACTTTCAAGCACACCTGCATTTTACTCACTAGAGGCCGCAGGCCATTTCCCAGCCAAAAGGATGACAGGTAACTTTCCACATGGTAGAGGCAGAGGCCAGGGTGGCAGGGGCCAAAGGGACTGGGCACACTCAGGAAGAGGCTCCTGTCACTCTCGCACCACACACCGGCGGCTAGTGTCTGCCACGGTGCCCAGCACGACTCGGCCCCGCAGAGCTCTCTGCTATACGTTTACATCACGTCTTCCCACATATATGCAGATAAAAGTCAGTACGTTTTATTAAAAATTATTTTGTTGTGCATTTACATTAAGAGGGTAAACTAGTAAATGGATTGTTTTTAATGAGAAAGGTGAAATATGGTTTCATTAACAGCCAACCTTAATCTGTACGTCCGTTGCTTCTAACTTACAGAATCAATGAACTCAGCAAGCAAGAGTATGCTCCCATGCTTAGTATGTGTAAGGCCCTGGGTTTGATTCCTGGCATTGCTAAGATTAAAGAACTCACCGCTACAGAAACCATTTAACTTCAAAATACTCTCCCCAAATTTCTGCAACTCACTGGAAGTAATTTAAGCAATGTATAGGAATAACTGCTGTACTTACTAAACATTAAGTCAGGACATCAAAAACTTCTCCATCTTACCCCTCACCTTGCTGTGACAAATGAATGTGATGAAATGAGATTCTATTTATGTAAAAACAGCTCCTCTTGCTGGTGAAAGTAGTTTAGCTTGCTGAGTATATTTTATTAGGAGAGAACAATCACAGAGAAACTCAAGTATACCTGGCAGTTGACCGAGATAAACACTTTCCCCTAATCTGCAACAGCAGTGAACACACCGCAGCACTCACCAAAGGGTGGGAGGTCCTTGACGGGCACCTTCTTCCGGGAGGGGTAGAGGGACACGGCAGGCACCTGCAGGCCCTGGCTGACCTTCTGCGGGGCCTGCGGCTGTGGTAGGGCCTGCGGCTGCGCCTTCTGCTGCGACCCTGCCCTCGGGGCCACCGGGGAGGTCTCGGATTTGACAGGCTTTTTGTCACCAGGGTTCTTAGGCACTGAGAAGTGTTTGGTTTGGAAATAGAACAAAGAATTTAAGATGTTTGTAGCTATGCAGGGGGTGATTTTAGAACTGCACGAGCATTTCCTACAGTTAGAATACTAAAATACGCATCTTTTTCCTGTTGCCTTATAAAAGAAACTGCCAGGTATTGTGGTGCATGTCTATAATCCCAGCACCAGGGAGGCTGAGTGAGGAGGATCACAGGCAGTTCCAGGCCAGCCTGGGCTACATAGTGAGACCCTGTCTCAAAAAACAAAAACAGAAGCAGACCAAAAGACAAAAGACAGAAACTAGGAGGAAAATCCTTGTTACAGAAATTATGAACAACATGTCAGGAAAAAGATTTTTACTTTATGAAGTTAGCATTCTCGAATGATGATTATACTGTTAAACACCAAATTAATATAATAAGAGAAAATGTAGATAATTACATGCTATGTGGATGCAACTAAAAAAGCAAAGAGGAAAAGAGCTACAAAAGAAAATCATGAGAAATTATTTTTCTGAAATGGTCAACACTGGGCTAGGGATTTAGCTCAGTGGTTCCGCCGCCTGCCTGACAATCAAAAGGTCCCAAGTTCGATCCCTGGTACCAAAAAATAAAATTAAAATAGTCAAACTCTTGCACAGCTAAGCCAAGTTTTAACCTAATAAAGGCTCAGTCTCCTGGCAGGAGAGAATTCTCTCTGTAGGAAACAGCAGGCTTGTAACAGTTCACGCTGAGCACTGTTGTGTAACTCCACACAGGCACACAGGAAACCAGTCAGCGGGACCAGAAACCCTAACATCCAGAACGACTTCCTCGGGCTTGGCCTTCGGAAGCTGAAGAGCAGGAAACTCAGGCCACTCGCCCAGGACCACACGGCTCTGAGCTCAGACCACCTTGCCCGCGGGCGAGCGAATTCTCCCCAAGACACAAGGCCTCACAGCATCCTGGCAAATCTCACGCTGGGGCTGGCACTTTGGTCACCAACGCCTAGAACCCCACAGCCATCACCTGCAGACCTGCCCACGGAGACCCAAACCTTAGGTAGAAAATGTCTCTGTTTCACAAGTACATATACAGATAAAACCTCCGATTTTTTAGCCTGGGTAGACTGTTAAGAACCTTTAGTTTTACTTATTTTTTATTTGCAGTACTGCGGACTGTGGTGGGAAATACTGTTACTATAACCCAGTCCCGTAGTTTTCATTTTTAAGACCCTGGTCTCACCATGTTGCCTGCTCTGTCCTGAACTTCTGCATGCAGGCAATCCTCCTGTCTCAGCCTCCCAAGTGCAGGGACCTGCCTGACTCATAGTCTGGCTGGGGTTTTAGAGGCTGTGGACCTATACAGACACCCCTCGTTTAACGCCTGAATTCCGTCCTGCAGTAGGTCGTTATGTGGCTTGGCCACTACATGAGCAGCTATACACAGCATCTACAATACTGAGAACAAAGAAGTGGTCAGAGGAAACTCCAACGTGATGACTGCTTTTATTTGCATAGCTCTTGCATGCGGTCCTGTGATGCGGAACAGAACATGAAGCTGAGGTACTGCGCTGGACAGTACAGCCAGCGAAGATTACAGTCCTGCACAAACAAGGCATGGTCCACAAAATAACACACTGGGGCTCTAAAACAAGCTGCGCAAGACCGGTCGTTCGTCAGAGCAGCAGGTCGTGAGTCCGAACACTGGTTAAGGGGCAGGTCGTTAAACGAGGGCTGTGTGCAGTTACTGCGGTAAGAGTGCCTGACTGGTGCGGCTCCCCGTCCTGTGCTCCTGACCCGTGGCCGCGGCTCTAGGAGCAGCTCTGCGAGGACAGCAGGACGCAGGCTGGAGCCGTCTTCGGAGGGTTCCCCGCACGCACACAGCCCTGAGGGGATGAGATGGAGGGTGGCGCGGGCAGCCCACGGGTCCTGCACACTAGCTCGGCTGGACACGAGGGCCGGGCCTGCTCGTCACGGCAGCCCAGTGGGGTCAGCAGCCACTCCGAGAACTCACGTGTGCTGGTGGCCGGCTCACACTGCAGTGACAGCGTCTGCAGGCTCTCCTCATCCATCTCGAGCTCCAGGTTGGACAGGTACTGCTTCACCTTGCGGGCCATCTGCGCATCCTCGTATAGCTTCTTGGCATTGAGAAAGGAGCTGCGGCGCACCCGCTTCTTGTGCCCGCCCGTTTGGGCCACGTCCAGCACCGCCGCATTCGCACTGCCCTGGCTGAGGGACCTGGAGGGGCGGAGAGGAGAGCGACGCACTCTGGCACGGGGATGCCCTGCTCGGAGCGCCCGGCCCGGCGGTCCACATTCCCGTCACCTGCATCATTCCGGCGAGGCCCCGTTACGCAGAACGCAGGACCAGACCCAAAACTTACTGTCATGGAAAAGTCACACGCAATGCATACGTGAATATATATATCGGGTACTTGTTCCACTCCAACTAAGGAACTCTGCTTTTCATCTCTTTAGAGCATTCAAGTTCTCTCACGGAAGCCAGCAAACAATAAGTATATAAGAAGCTCATGCAAGAATACACAGCTCTAATCATTAAGATTTACCATGTGAAATTTACTTCTCTACAAAAGGATGTTTTCTACAAATGTAGTAAATCAGCTACAAAGTTCACAATTAGTTTCTTATTCCCTCTGCAGAATGTGGTAAGATTTTAAGTAATACGGTCAATCTGTTAATACTATATTCATGCAAAATGAACATCTGCACATGGAAACTATTTAGCACATGAATTGTTAAGAATTATTTTAACAAGGATTGGTTTATACAGAGTGAAAACAGTAGTTAGTTGAGCTGTAAAAAATTTGGTTTTAACACCTGGGGGCACCTTTTATATTTACTTCTAAATACCTGTGCAATAGTATTTTAACTGCACAGTTTTTCCTAACACCCCCCACCCCAGACTCTTCTTATTTTCAAGACACACAAATTGTATGAAAGCATAATCTTTCTGAGTGCTCAGAAATATGCCTGGCCTACAGTTCCCCAGAAGAGTCATCAATCATTTCACAGCTCTGGTGGTTCATGACTTCAAAAGCAAAAGCCCCACAGATTAAACTTGAAGTCAGTTTGCCATCTGCAATTCTGCTAGAGCGAGAGCAGCAAGTCAGAGATGCAAAGCGTCAGAAGTACGGCTAAGACGAAGGCAATGCTGCGCGAGACTGAGCCTGAGTGCGGTCTGCGGTTCTCCACCACTTACCCCAGACTGCGCCACTTCTTCTTCCTGTGAGAGAGAGCCGAGGAGATGAAGCGTGGTACAGAGAAAGAGAGAGATCACAAGCTCAGAGAGAAAGGCCTGGACTTCCCGGTAGCAGCCCTAGCAGCCCACACACACTACCCTGACCACCACCTCACTGGAAACATCTGTTCTGGCTCAAAGGACGAAGGTAAAGTTTTTGTTCTAGAAGAAGGCTACGTTGGTCTCCCTTCACCAAATTAATCGCTATGGAGACAGTTATCACTTGGGACATTTACAAGTTCCAGTTTATACAGCCATTTAGGAGTTACAACTCTACAAGTCAGTGTTCTCAAAAACAATAAAGAAATACTTGTGACTAATGATAGGTGAAAAGCACCTGGAGGACAAACTTGTAACTAGTAGTCGAAGTGCCCCAATGCCAAATAAGTCATTTACGTAAACGTGAAGCTCGATGGTGACTCTTGACCGAAGGTGGTTTCTGCCACGTGGCCAATAGAAACGTGAATCTTTCGCACCTAAGGGCAAGCTTTCCACACGACCTCTGCAGCCCACAGGTACGTGGGATGATCTACTCACCGAGTCCTGAACATGAGGGCTGGGTCCATGTTCACCGAAGCCATCCGGCCAACATGGCGGATTTCCTTTGCGATCATCCTGAGCTTCTCAAAGTTGACCAGCCCATCGACTTTCGAGTCATTTCCTGCAGTTTGGCAGAAGAGAAAAGGGAAATCCTGCAGCACTGACGCTAGGCTTCTGCTCCAACTCCAGCCGGAAACCCTGCACCTTGTACTTACCCTCGTGGAGGAATGTGAGGTCCTTCTTGATGACTGGGAACAGGGGGATGATGGGAGGTTGCAGGTTCTGACTGTTGAGGACATTGCGATATTTTGCCATGTTTCTAGAAGGATCAAAGAGGTCTTGGAGATCCTGAAATAGCTTTTCGTACTTATTGGGAAGTTTTTCCCAGGTAGTCCGCAATCTTGCCACTGGTGCCAGGTTCAGGCCACTGACAGAAGAAAAAAGAAAAGTGGGATAGAGGTAAACGACCCCCTTCTGAGGTGAGGTAGAGCAGTGCACTGTTTATTTAGAGACATGAATGTCTGTATGCACAGCCATCGACAGGAGGATGCGTGGAAAACCTCACAACAATCCTGGGTAAGGAAGCAGGGTCAGCGCACGGATAGGGCTCCTTGCTTCCCATCAAGGCCCCGGTCTGGTTACCGTGTGCTACAGTTCGGGTCCCAAGTGTTAAAGGCCCAGCCTGCAGGACCAGCTGCGGCTGTGGAAGGGCCACAGAGGACAGGACCTGGTGAGTGAGCCTCAGTTCCAGGTCCCTGGCAGCGCACCCTTGCGGGGATGGGGACAGCTGTGCCCACCGTGTGTCTGGACAGTGCTGCACACCTCGCCACAGGCCCAAGAGCAATGGGCCAACCAAGCCCGGGCTGAAGCATGCAAGGCCACTCTTCAGGCCAAACATCTCAGTGGAGGGATGACGACACGCTGTCGGCAAACCCACTGCCAAGTGCCATTCTTGCTGCACACACAGCAGCGTGTGGCTCACAGCAAGCATCTGATAAAAGACTGGGCAAATAGTCCGTGGCATTAAAGTAAGGCAGACGTCACAGAAGTCATTAGGGTGTATCAAACTCTAGGCAGAAAAGTGACTATAATTACCTCCAGGATCAACCTGACTCACTGCTCCCATTTGTATTTTCTGTTGGGCTCAATCTCAGCACTTACTGGGCATCTGCCTCATGCTGTGTGGTGGAAGTTCACACACACTGTATCACTGAATCTGCTTGGTAACTCTTTGAGGTAGTACGTTACAGAGAAATAAGCTTATGTTCAGAGAAGTTCCAATAGTCTGCCCAAAGCCAGAGTTTAAAAAAAAGAGGTGATAGACACAGACTCACAACTCCAAATCAGCACATGGGGGGTGGGGTTAAAGTAAGCATTAAAAATCAGAGAAAACAACTGTTTCAAGTCAAGTCTAGCCTGGCACGTCCCCAGCACTCCCCAGAGCAAATCCTTTGCATTCGCCGAAGAGGGATCTGCGCCAGCCGCCAGATACGCTCTCACCTGATGATGGCAAACATGGAGTTGAAGTTCTTGCATTCCCTGCAGTGCAGCGCTATCTTGATAAAATGCTTAATGATCTTCATCCTCTTCAGCTGGTTTGTCTCTCGCAGAATCTCAGAGGCCACCCAAAATGTTTCCTGGTTGATGACATCCTCAAACTTCTTCAGGTTCGCACAGCTGGTTTTTGACTTGAGTTTAAACAAATCATCTATGTACTCGGTAGGCTCGATGTTTCGGAAGAGTTCAAAGTTCCTCATGGAGAGCTGCGTGGCAACTTCCACAGTGCTGAGCTGAAGCAGGGAAATCTGACTCTCTCGCAACAACTCTTGCGCATCCTCGTCTGAACAAAGGGTCTCTGTTTCCATGTTGTTTTTTAGGTAATACCTGTGAAAAACAGAAAGGCATCAGCCATAACGCCTACACGGCAGTTCCCTAACATCCCAGCTCACGGGATGGCTGAGACAGCTGGAGTCGAATGGCAGTAGAATTCTTTGCAAACAAGTCAGGCAGTGCTGCCCTGGTCATCAGATACACAGGCGCACCAGGAATTCGGGAGAGAAATGAGCAAGTTTCACCAAATTTCTTTTGTACCAGCTGTAATAATTCTTCTCCTTTCCAAATTGTCTTACTCTTTTTGCTCAGGATACCAAGGGCCATCTTTCAGTTTAAACCAGGGCCTGGGCCCTACAGAAGGAAGCAGACCACCAGGTGGAAGCCAGCATTCTGTTTCCCAGAGCAAGAGGAGAGAACACAGATGGCCCCAAGACCATTTCAGGTTTTACTGCCCACTCCAGCAGCTACGCTGTTTCCCCGTCTGATCCTATGAATGAAACTATCCTAAAACAGATTTTAATTCTTAAATATGTGGATCTTCGTGAAAGCTCCACACAGGATAGCAGGGCAAGCATCAACCCCATCTGTCAGGTAGAAAACAGGACCCTAATGTGGGACACAGCACCCTGCTGGGCCGTCTTTCTTTAAGCAACTTGTTGAAGACTGCTTTCAGATGTCTGCTCTGTGATTTATTTTCATGCGCTCTCTCTTTGCAGAAAACAGATCCCTTCTCTCCCAGTTAAAGTCTGAATGAGAAGAGAGAACAAGCACCTGGAGGCCCTGTTAAACTGCCCTGCACACTTCACAAAACCTCCGTGACGTGACAGAGAACACCTTGGCCCTCCACATCCACAGAGCCACACTCTCCAGGGGCGCAAGACAAGACTGTCTGCAACTCTCTAAGAACAATCAATAAGAGCCATGAATCTGCAGCTCAGAGAGAACTGGAGAACGCCATCTGACTACAGAGTCATCAGTTACATTCACACGAACTGAGAAAACCCAACTTCTGGAAATAAAACTGTCTGCCAAGGCCAGGGTTGGAAATAGAAGTGAAGAGGAGCAAAGTTAGAGCTGACAACAAGACAACACACACTCTGAATGAATTAAATCCCAGTTTGCTCTCTTACATGACAAAGTCATGTACAATGAAATATGCCATAAAATGAGACATTTTTTAAAAAGTTATTTAGGGGACTACTTAATTTTCAGTAAGTGCAGAATCCAATCATTATATGAGAGCCAAAACTCACATGCTTTTCATCTTTGCATTATGCGTGGTTTCAGGTGAAATGACACATTCCCTGTCACTGGTATGCCACTGCCGGGAGCGACACCCGGTGCACTGCAACAAAGGTGCTCCCGAGAGTGTGAGGTGGGGCCCCAGCTCGGCAGTCGCTCACCTCTGGTTCCGGGGGAACAAGGGTTCTCTGTGGTGCTGTACAGCAACACACACCAGTAGCCGCAGACTTCCTGACATCTCCCAGTGGTGTGCAGGAGCACATGGCACAGGCATGTGCCCAGGCCAAGGCAGAGACTCACTGCCAGCCAGGGACTCCACAGGGTGGCTAGGAGTCGGCACCTGTGTGTTGGCTATCAGCGACTACTTCCAGGTCACAGTGCCCTTGACCACACTGGCAAGGGCCGGCAGGCTCCTGTGCATGCTGACACAGTAACTCAGTGTGTGGGGGGAGGGGAGCACCCAATTTTTAAACTACAGGGGCTCTGAATCACTGAAAGCCCCTCAGCCTTGTTGTGAGCTTGAAGAGGAAGTGAAACAGCTGGTAAGCTAGACAGTGCGTACCTTCCACTCAGCTGTATTCTGTCAGCAAGTTTGGACAGCTGATCCGGGAGTCGTCTTTGCTTGATGACGCCCTCGGGTGTGACGGAGACCTCACATAGTGAGTACTGATCCGGTGTGGCAGTAATGGCAAACTCCCTGATGGCCTGAATGACCACTTCCTTTGCTGTGGTGTCCTTACTGATCATGATGTACCGGCTCTGCTGATCGGCCTTAAAAACCCTCAGCACTTGATCTGGCAGGTCTGGAAGAAAAGCCACATGTAAGTGCAAAGTATTCAATACACGGGAAAGCCAGTAAGCAAAGAGATGCAAAAAGAAACTCTCTGAGTAGGTCACATGAACTTCCACCTCGCCCTTGCTACAGACCTTCAAAGGCTCAGTCCACGTGCTGTGTTGTAAGAGTGGATCTTTGCCCCACAGAAAGCTAAGTGATCTACAGACAAATGCAAACAGCACATGCACAAGATCATCATGTGGCTGTCGAAGAAAAAGAAATGTAAACTTAAATCTTTTTTTTTTTTCGGTACTGGGGATCTAACTCAGGACCTTGCACTTGGGAGGCAGACATGCCACCACTTAGCCACATCCCCGGCCCTAAACTTAATCTTTGTTGTACCAAAAAGCCCAGAAAGCTGCCTCCCACTCAATGTGACTGTGCAGTAACAGCAAGGTATGTTCACTGTGTCAAAGCAGCGGCACGTCTGGGGAGATTAACAGGCTCACAGCTATCTCAAAATAGTTTGCAGACTCCAACAACTGGTTTCGATGACTTGGAATTTCAAGTTCATCCTGAATCTGGCAACTGATAGCATCGGTGCCAAGCAGGAGAGATCCACATGGCACTACCGTTATGCCACCAACAGAAAGCAGTCCCAGTGCACTCACCAGGGGTGGCACTGAAGTCCAGAATGCGGTGATGCGACTGCAGCAGGTCAGGGTTGCTGGATGACAAGGTTCCGCTGACCGGCAAGGCAGCTGGGATATGTTTGGTCTGCCGCAGCCCGACAATGCTGTCGTCTTGGGACTGACCGATCCCGATGTCACTGCACAAAGAGGAAGGTCAGAATGCAAAATTATCAGCAAGTTACAGAGCTCTAAGTCATGTTCCATCATGCTCTCACATGATGTAAACAATGTCACTGGTAAACTCGGTTATAAATTACAAAAGCCACTACCACTGAGTACACTTCTCAGATACCCGTCTTTTTAACTAGACATGCCACATCATCATGAGTGGCTTCTCATTACAAAAATGCATTCAAGGAAATATGATTTTCAGTTTCTGATGGGAATGGATTTAAGAAAAAAAGCACAGTACAGGGCCGGGGATTTAGCACAGTGGTTCCGCTGCCTGCTTCACAAGCACAAGGTCCTGAGTTCGATCCCCGGTATGTAACAAAAAAAGCACATTACAAAGAATATATTCAGCTTCATTCATGCAATGCCCTTGCATCAGAAGAATAAGTTGTTTTATAAGCTGATCCTTAAGAAATGATGCAATTGAGTGAAATGAACAGAAGGGGGGAAATCCAGACTACTCTAATTTTATGCACAAATGTTTAGGGAGAAAAATGAGAGCACTATGGAGTTAAATGTAAAGAAACCCTGACATGGACATTATTTCTTAATTATAGGGCCTAAAAGACCAATAATGCAAGGTGACATTTCCCAGCATCAAAGAAAAGGCTACGAAAATCCAATGACTCACTTTAAATTCTCTCTTCAAAACTTCTGGCTACACAATTTAGTTCCCAGAAAAATACTGGTTATTACTGATGGCTATAAATTTCCATCGATAAAAAATTGCTGCTGTGGACAACTCCTGAAATATGATTTAATAATATAAAATTATTTGTAGGTTGAAGGATCAATCAAGTGCTTCCATAACAAAACTCAGGTAAAATAGCGCACCTGAAAATAATTATGAGCAAATGGTTATAGGTTTTTTTTTTTTTTTTTTTTTTTTTTTTTT
>NW_022900950.1:79658943-79665027 GCF_012274545.1 Fukomys damarensis | reverse complement strand
TTTTTTTTTTTTTTTTTTTTTTTTTTTTTAGTACTGGGGATGGAACGCTGGTCCTTGCACTTGTAAGGCAGGCAGCAGCACCACTGAGCCAAATCCCTGGCCCCCAAATAGTTGTAGTTTTAACTAACATCTAGAAGCTCTCTGAAATAAAAATCAATAAAATTATATTAGGGTTGAGAGGTAAACTAAGCCATAAGATGATTGTAGTGTGAGGTGAGTCCAGGACAAAGCTAGATTCCTATTTATATACACGCAGACAAGTATACAAAGACTAAAGTACTAATGTTCTGCCGAAGATAAAAACCTTCACGTAGTAGTACAATTCTGCTTTACAGCCACATACTGTAGTCTTTGCCAAGAAGGTTTAGGTTCCACAGGGCACACGGCCACCAGAGCTCAGGCCAGGTGCTGTGCCTGGCCACTCCCAGCACAGGTGGCTCCTCTGAGGCCTCTCAGCCACCTTGAGCACCTCCCAAGAGCTCTCCCTGGCCTCTGTCAGTTCTGGCTTCCCACCTGCACTCTCGAGCTGGGGGTGCTTTGTATCAAGCCTGAATCAGAACCAGCCCGCTGTGAGCACCACCGCTCACTGCTCAGCTTCTGTAGACTGTGTGGGCTGATGGCTGACTGCTTCTACCCAGGTGCACTGGCCGCCTCTCTACTCACCTGGCAACCAAGTCTGAATTCGCCCAGGCATATGCTCTGCCCTTTTCTTCACCCTCCCTGCACATAACGCTGCCATGCCTATCACTGCCAGTGCCTAGCATCTGAGCTTCTATAACAGTGTAAGGAAAAATACCTCACTGTGACATTAAAACTTGAAAATGTCTGTACTACTACTACTACTACTACTACTACTTTAGTAACTTGTCTTCATAGTCTGGGGTGTGGCTCAGAAGTGTACATTTGCTTAGAATGCACAGCTTTAGGGTTTCAACCCTAGCACAGCAAAAAAGAAAACCAAATCAAAAAGACCTCCATTAACACTAATTTCTAGGAAAGTTTAGTGACCTGCATTAAATCAGTCTATTAGACTCTAAAAGATCCTATGTACTTTTAAATATAATTACTTTTTCCATTTCAATTGAATCATACACTTTTTCCAATAACTTTTGTGAGAAAATATTTAAGTGAACCACATATTTAAAATGTTTCCTCAGTGTTTTAAAACCAAGCAATTTCTCTTCTTTTCTCTTGCCTAGATTTTGAGGCACACAACAAAGTAATACAGAGCATTCTCATGCAGAGTTCCTTGCCAGCATCCCAGAGGGATGTGACACGCTTCCCAAGGTCAAGCTGCCTGCCGGCCACTTCATCTTTTCAAGGTTCTTACTTCGTCATGGTCAGACACAACTGTCCAATCTTTTTGCTGTTGTTGTTGTTGTGCTGCTAGTAATTCTACGTGCAGGCAATTTGTTTTTTCATTCATTTAAATGTAAGATTTCCATTCAGAGTTACTTTAAAGATTGATTCCTATTTCCTATCAGTGCTGGCTGTCCTAATCCACTGACTCTTAGAAACTTACTGTAATTTTTTTTGGACCCGGGATCAAACTCAGGACCTTGCGCTTGTGAAGCAGGAGGCGGAACCACTAAGACTTGCAGGCTGTAAAACCATCACTCTCACACTTATCCTTAGGGTTCTACTATAAAATTTTCTTTAAAAACCACCAGTTCAATGGAGACAAGACTGACACTCAGGTTATCATAGCAAGTTTTAAATTACATCTCTAATCTGTGGATGAAAATTTTAGCAAGAAAAAAGATGTTGAATGTAATCCTAAATATCTGTATATATAACTTCTCTTTAGACATAACGTTAAACTATCAAAGAAATAAATTAACCTATACTTTCCAATGTGTTTTCTTTTCTAG
Source organism: Fukomys damarensis (assembly GCF_012274545.1). Classification (NCBI taxonomy): domain Eukaryota; kingdom Metazoa; phylum Chordata; class Mammalia; order Rodentia; family Bathyergidae; genus Fukomys; species Fukomys damarensis. The sequence continues at coordinate 79,663,156 of NW_022900950.1, read as the reverse complement.
TGTGTACTTTAAGGAACATATAATAATAGAGAACATGGTATTATGTTACTTAACACCTAGATAAACAGCTGATGGTACTTGAGCTTTCTAAATCACTCCTGGACTCAACTAAAGTGAAACAAATAAGCAAAGAAACAAAGCTTTAAAAAAAAATGCATCAGGGCCACCTACAGCTTTGTCTACCTGAGCTCCTGACACAAACAGTCGGATCTCTGAAACTCCTCCCACGTGGGACTTGACATACAAGCTACAACCTGTTGGTGTCAACTGCTCACTACCCTGTCCAGCTGAACCGACCTGTGTGGACTGTTCACGCCTCCCACAGAAAGCCAAGTCTGTGGAGCCAACGGGGAAGACTGGAAGGAAGCCTGCATTTGGTCCCTGAAGTCTTGGCGACACTGACATAACAGAGCGAGAAGAAGTGACAATGCCACTGGAGAGAAGACGCCACCGAGGACGGGCCCAGACCAAAGCAGAGAGCCAACACAGACACATCCCGTGAAGCCCAAGTGAGGACACGCTGGACTGTCTCTAGCAAAAGCTGGATGCAGGCAGGGACCAGGATTAAAACAAACCAACAGTCTCAGATTGCTTCTAAGTTTGTCCACGAAGGCCTTAGTAGACTCACACGCAAACATTAATCCCATCACTACCTGCATGTCATTTTATTTACCACAATAAAACATGCACAAGTTTATGCAGACACTCACTTATATGGTTTCTGAGGCAAGATACTGATCCGAGTCTTGTCCAGTATCTTTTTTAACTTGTTCCTCCCTCCAACGGTATTGGCTTTACTCTTTTTGTTTACTTTTTCAAGTCCTATCACCTGCTCTACATCGACAGCTAGGTCTGGGATGGAGTAGCGGCTGGCCTTTTTGATGTCTCCAATTTTAGGAAGGTGAGGGGCACCATTTCTTTTCTCTTCTGACAATCTTGTTAGAAGTTCTTTAAATACTAAAACAAACAGATACAGAAACATCACAAAACACCAACTGCAAGAAATCTGAACAATGCTGAGGCGACTACAGAACCCAGAAATAAATGAAAAGTACAGATTTCAGTTACCCAAACTAAAATTCTGTAGAAAAACAGCTTGCCTGGTGATATCAAGAATCTACTTTGGATGCTGCTTTGCCAGAGTAAAATTAAGAAAGAAATGTACTCCTGACAGGTGTTTTAAGTCACCAAAAGTGAAGTTACCAAAAGAATATAGATTTCATTTATCAATAAGCAAAGAGATAAATAATCTTATGATCGTCAAAGCAGATTTTGACTTAGATATCATTACACACTTATATAATAAATTCTATATTTTATACACTTTATTAGACTTTGATCTTCATGTTGTTTCAAATATTACTTATAGAAAAGACTCCTTTCACGACTGAAATCTAAATGCAATAACAACTCCCTCCAAAAAAGAGAAAATTCAAAGAATGCAAAAATACTTACCAAATAAATTTGTTTTCACAGTGATAGACAGATGTGTGTTATTTCTAAGAATTTCCATGGCTTTTGATAGCTGGATGTTTTCAAAGTTTTGACCATTTACTTCTAATATCTAAAAATGAAATTATAAAATCAACGTCAGTGTCACCATGACGGAGTGGAAGCTGCTAAAACTCGCCCTCGGTCAGGTTAGGAGCATCATACCTGATCACCACGTTTCAAGCCTGCTTCGGTGGCTCTGCTGCCTGAATCCACGCTGTCAACAAAGATCCCAAAGCCCTTCTCAGAGCCCCCGAGCAAGATGAAGGGCAGAGGGGCTTCCCGGGACGGCTTTGTCAGCGTCATCAGTCTCCTTTTGGCTTTGGCGGCGCAGGCAATGTTTAGCAGCCTTAGATGGCCGCCCATTTTCTACAAAAATGCAGAAAGGGTGGTATCAGTTCAAAGACAAGGGCCATAAAAGGAACCTTGAGCTGGTACTTCAAAAAAGTCACAAATGTTACCTCTCTTTCCAGATTATTTTCAAATTCTTCTAGAAATCGAGTCATTGCAGGGTCTCCTTCAAAGTCATTGAAGTGATTATTCACCCACAGCAAGACTACCCGTGTCACCTGAAAAAGCAGTTTCTCTGAGTCGCCTTCCTTTTAGTGCTAATGATTGAAGTTGTTTCATAAAAGATACCTAATTTTCAAATAATTTACCCCATGTTGAACAAACTACAATAAAATTTTTAACAAGGAAATTATTCATAAAAAGTGACCACCCAAAAATGTGTGTACTTTAAATGCAGTTCTGTCAGGAGTGTCGGTGAATCTGGGGATGTATTTAACTGAACATCCTGCCTTACTTTCAAAGCATTCTTTAAGTCAAGACAAAAGCAAAAGTACAATAAATCCAAAATAGGTTAATACTAAAGACAGAAACCAAAAAATAAGGTTGAAGGGACAAAATCGGTAAGGATGGAGAGCCGTATCTGGCCTGGAGATCTGAGAAGAGGCACACGGGAAGGAGGCCCGGCTGCAGCAGAGCCCCAGCCAGCGGACAGCCGCATGGACGACGGCCCGGTGGGGCCGCTGTGATGAAGGGAGATCTGCCCCTGCTCACTGCACAGGGCAACCATCACGGGTACACACGGACTATTTCCAGACAGCCCGCAGACTCCCATGACGCAGGGTGTCAGGTTGGGTTACGTTCTAACACACTTCCATCCGAGTACATTTAAACACTTGGTGACCAGTTTATTGGCCTTTGGAGTAAAAAATAAATTCTTTCCAAGGTTGAACTGAAGGAATATGTGCATTTTTTGCTTAAAAAGTATTCTCTCATTCTATCACATTGTTCTGAACTTGAATCCGACTAAGTAACCTGATGTGTAAGTGCCCACTGCAGTATTCATGCCGAAGAGACAAGACAGGGTAGATTTCCAACCTTATCCCTGAGGGCCGGGTCATTAAACCACTCCAGTAATTTTCTGCCCACTTCCATTGCGCTAGAAAGAAAAGTCCGGTAGGTCAACAGGAAATCTTCTATGAATGTTGGATCCACCACCGAATGCTCCTCCACCAGATGCATCGTTAGCCTTTCCGAGGTGCCCTGTGACAAACACAAAGGCCTGGTCACCACCCTGAAGGGTCAATTATAGTGTCCAGATTTTAAAACGAGCTGGGAAGCAACATAATCACAATTAATAAACTGAAATGTAAAGGTTTTGCATCACTACCGATAATCTTTAAAATTTAAAAGAAAAGAAGGTTGCCCCGAGGCTACTCCCCAACTCACCTTGATGACGATGTGGCCCTTCCGGGTCCCGGTGCGATCCAGTTCGCGGTGCTCCTTCACCATGACAATCTCCCCTTCCTCCTCCACCTTCTGCATGTTCTTCTCCACTTGGTTGAGGATACGGCAGTAATCCTGCTGGGCGATGCAGACGAACTGGGAGAAAGCCAGTCACAAGCCGATGAGGAAGTGCTCACATGAGGCCCAGCCGTACCAGTAACTCGGTGTTTTAATTATTCAGTACCGACGTTTCCCCTCTTTCCCACAGTTTCTAAATTAATGCAGTAATGAACTTTCACCAGACTTCCCTACTTTCCATGTTTTCTTCGTTAGTCAAGAAAAGCTTAGTTTTTAGAATTTGTATTTTACACTGTAAGTCCTACTCATGTAAAAACAAGAAGGCAAGACTAGAAAGTCCTTTCTCACACTTCTTTTACCATTAAAAACCACGGAGAAGGAGAGAAATCCCAGGTCAACAGACAGAATTCCTTTTAATTTCTTAAGATTTTATGAAAATGACAATTTTAAAATAATGGCTTTACTGAAAGATACAGGCGCTCAGAGGCACGCTGTAATTTGGGAGGGGACCACGGTGCTGGCCACACGGGCAGGCATCCCGGGAGGCCTGCGAGGACCCATGCGTGGGCGCTGACCAGCCTCCGCCCGCGGAAGAGCTCGCTCCGTCTCAGCGATCACGCCGAGCTCCGGCCGCCGAGGGGGTCACAGCGCCTGTTAGGACGCCTGTTGGCTGGGGCACAGAAACCGCATGGGCGCTCGCCCCTCATCTCAGCACTGCAGGACGAGGCAGCAGAATTGCAAGCTCAAGCCCAGCTCAGGCAATGCAGCGAGAGCCCGTCTCAAAAAATACAAGGTCGGGCCGGGGGTGTAGATCAGAGGTTCCGCTGCCGAGTTCGATCCCCCGTACCAAAAAACAGTAATAAAATTTAAAAAAAAAAAAAAAAAAAAAAAAAAAAGGTCGGGCGGGGGC
>NW_022900950.1:79639857-79658915 GCF_012274545.1 Fukomys damarensis | reverse complement strand
AAAAACAAGGTCTGGGGCTGCGGCTTGGAGCGAAAGCCCTGGGCACAAACCCCAGGCGGAGGGAGAGGCACCTCCCTTACAAACGGACAGGCGACCTTGGAAATGACCGGCTGTGAGGCCCTGCCAGGCCGCTCCACAAGCCTGAGAGTGGCGCCCTCCTGAGCTTCCCCAGCACCGGCCCCACTAGTTTATGTATTGCGCATTTAGAAGCAACAAGCTCAACCTTCAAAACACACAAGATTTTGTGTACAATAAATAGTAATAGTCTAATCCAACTTTTAAAAATATACCATTTCTATAACACTGACCATACTAGTTTGAATTAAGCGGCTGTCTTTGAAAAATATCCATTTTCTTTTTACAGAGCAGCAAAAATTGTTTCCCAAATCTGTATAAGAGATTTAGAAACATTTTATTTCCAAGTAATTTTAGGAGTTCTTTCTTCCAGTCAAGTTTTAGAGAGCATAATTTTCTCATTTATCTTCTAAAAAAGAAATATATTCCTGAGTTAAAGTAAGTCGATAGATGTGGTAAAGAAAATGCTTTTTCAAGAGAACTGTCCTAAAAAAAAAAAATCAATCTTCTTAACTAAAAATTTAAGGGAGTTAGAATGTCTGACTTGAAGTCCTTAGTGCCTGCAGAGACATTTTGGCATTTCTTATGGAGCAAACTGAAATACCTCAGAAAGGAGAGGAACCGCAAAGTGAATTAGTAATACGGCCATACAGCTGGCATTTGAAAAGGAATAGATTTTACTTGAAATCATTTATCTTCTTTATTAGCGACTTATTTTTTGCTTTAATGAAATTTATAAGTAAAACTTCACTTGTGATGCAATCTGAAAATTTATGATTGCTGTAGAAGTTTTAGACTTTCAGGAAGCTGTTAACAAATGGGAATTCTGTATTATCTTAGTGCCCTCACGGGAAATACAAACTCAAACAAGATGTAGTATAAAAGACCAACAGTTGGACTGGGAATGCTCCTCAGTGGTAGAGCATCTGCCTGGTTCAATACCCAGCACCGCCAAAACAGAACACAAGTGATAGCACGGGCAGCAGAAGTTCTATTTTAAGCAGCAACACTGCAGGTGATATAGAATGAAGCAAAATTAAATTTCAGTCAACACACTGGATAACTGAGCTTATTCATGCCAAGCCGCTTTCTCATCCCCACACTACTAAATGTCACTGTCATTCGCTCCAACTCAAAGGTTTCTGCAGTTCCACCAGGAAGGAAGGGTCCAGAAGAAACAGGAGGCAGCAAGGAAGAGACACCTTCAACACTTTTCTAGCTTGTTTTGACTTATGTATCATTTTGTTTTCCTCCGCTATACTAAATAATTGAGAAGTGACTAAACCGCAAATGATTTTCAGGCATTATATATTTAAAACATGGAATTTATAGTCTCTTTCCTTCTACAGTGATCACTGAGGGAAATAGGTGACAAAAGCATTTTGATTCAGTATTATTTTATTTATAGCCATGGACATGTTCTTTAGTTAGTAAGCTAAAATGCTAAAAATAAAAATTTAAATTAGTGATGCCATCTTATATAGAACAGACACTATAATTTCAATTGTTCCTTTAGAATAAATTATATTCAGAGGGAGTTCAGACTACATTCATAAGCACAACCAGAACAACATTCATTAGTCTAAGTCAAGTCTTTCAAACATTTTATCCTTCACAGACAAAACTTGTAGAGGACCGGGCATCAATTATAAAAATAGCAAACTTCAAATTTATTCCTGACTACTATACAAACTAACCTAACCTTCGTGGCATTCAGGGCTCGGAGTGCAGTCCAGGGACAGTGCCTGCCCAGCAGCAGAAGACCGAGTTCCGAGTTCAGTCTCCCACACTCAGAAACTGCGTATCCATTCCTACTTGGCCGCCTATTTCCTCCGGTCCACTCCCAAAGGCTTTAAGTAGTCAATACTGACAGTATCAGTACCCACACTCATTCCTTCTGATCTATTTATTAGCAGTTATTTTCCTAGCAAGTCTTTTTACTGATTCATACTATGAGTAACATCCATGTCTCTTCTAAAATCGATTTATTTTTGTATGTATTTAAATAAAAACACTGCAAAGCTGCACCACATCATCTTTACTAATGTACTTATAATTTCTTTTTGTAATGTGCCTTTGACTTCCCTATTTTTTATTGTATTTTTGTTTTGTTTTGTTTTGTTTTGTTTTTGAGACACGGTCTCACTGGGTCTCGCTATGCAGTTGAGACTGACCTGGAACTCACTATGTAGCCCAGGCTGGTCTCAAACTCACAGCAGTCCTCCTGCCTCAGCCTCCCAAGTGCTAGGATTACAGGCGTGTGCCACCACGTCCAGCTCCCTATTTTTGATGAACAGATTACTGATAGAAATTTTAAAATACCCTAAAAGAGAGTGTTTTTAAAAAAAACAGAACACATAGTTCTGTTGACCTCAGAAAACTCTGAGGGCCATCTGCTTTTCTTTTCTGAGGCAGTGTAGGAGGACAGTAACTGCTACGCCCCCAGGTCCCCATGCCCACACCTGGCAGTCGTCCACCTTCGTCCTCATCACCCCTTTCATGTACTCCTTGTCCATGGTGGGGGAGACGCCGAAACTGTTCCCCATGCACAGGATCTCCGCCTTCCCGTCCGGGTAAGTCACCTCCACAGAGCCGTTGAGAATCACAGACCAGGAGTCCAGCTAGTCAGGAGACACAGGACAAAGCAGAGAACGGTGTTGGGCCTACAGTGCAAAGCCAGCACTGCAGCACAAGCAAAAGCCTCCAACCTCTACAGCCATATCGTCTGGAATGCTAGATACAGAGCGGACAGCCACGTGAAAGAGGCTGGGACGCTGTGACCAAACTACTATCTCACAATCCTGTCCGGCTGGGGTGCTGAGACCCTCAGCAGAAGCCCGCGCATGGGGAGACACAGACCGACCTCTTCGCCGTCATTCAGCACGATGGTGCCCGCTCGTTCCACCACGGCGAACACCATCACAGCACAGAGCTCCCGCCGCACCGACATCGTCATGTTCGCGAAGGCGGGCAGCTGGTGCATGAATTCCAAGAGTTGTTCTGAAAAACAACACACGCCCCATGTCAGAACTACAACTTTTACCAAGACAAGTCTTCAGAAACAATGCTTTAACCTGGGTGCTGTGGTGCACGCCTGTAATCCTAACCACCCAGGAGGTTGAGGCAGGGGGATTCCAAGTTTGAGGCCAACCTGGGCAACTTAGCGAGACCTTGTATCCAAATAAAAGGGGCTGGGAATGTAGCACAGCGCTCTGTGGGTCAATTCCCGGGACGGAACAACAACAGCAAAGACTCTCAATGCTTTAGGGTCCTTTCTTTGTCAATGCTGTAAAGCTTTACATACTGATTTAGTATAGGTGAACCTCTGGCAGGTTTACAAAGACCTGTTACCGTGGACGTGGTGACATCTCCTTGTCACTCCAAGGTGACACCGAGGAAGTGACTAGACCTCAAATGGGGAATTCCAATTAGAAATGAGCTGTGATCTTGTTTACACATATCAAGAGCTGGCTGGAATGAAACGAAGCTCTGAGAATTTTCCAGTAAGTCAGTAGGCCCATTCTAGAGCCTTTTGGATAGGTAGATAACCAAAATGTTTAGCAGGAATAGCTGCCTTTAATTCAAAAATATCCCAAGGAAGATTTTCTATGGATCAAGAAAATTTATAAAAATGAGACATTTAAAAATTTACAACATGCTGTGATCAATAAAAGTGAGAACTGATATGGCATTGCTTGTCCCGCAGTGACATCACAGAGCAGCGTGGACTTCCGGCTCTCGAGTCCCGTGAGCCCCTATTATTACGGCTCCTCACCAAGTGCCTGCCGGGTCCTCGCCCTACTCTTGCCCATGGCTCCCCGGAGTGTGTGCTTTCTATTTCAGGGAGAAGTCGAAGTTCTGGCAGACACGTGACAGGACTCCAGCCTGCCTCCCTCCAATGCTCACGGGGGACTCCATGGGCTCACGCGTGCACTGGGCCTTCTAGTATCTGCTGGAAAGTTATTAATTCCCCCAAGGCCTCATTTTCTCATTTGCAAAATAGTATTGTAGCTACCTCCATTGGTAGTTGTGAAAATCAAGTACAATAATAAACGATCAGAGTAAATGCTCAATAAATGAGAACTGCTACTGTCATTATTACAGCCACATCATTCAACCTCTCAGCTAAATAAAGACGCTGCACTGTTCTTGTCACCCACGTAATCAAACTGTCCCTGTGTACATTCCTCTTGTGAAAACTGAGGGATCCATTTTGTTACCGAATGTATTTGGAAATTGCTAAAGATAAGTACAACAGAAGGATGCATTGTGCGAAAGCATGACACCTCCAGGACACACAGGATGGCTCCCTCTGGCTTTAGGACTCTGCATCTCCCCTGCACAGACTTTCCATGCAACAAGGGCTGTGGCCATCGGAAGGGTAACAAAGATGAGTGTTACCCAGGGAGTCTGTCCAACAGGACCCTGTTCTTCACCCTGACCCAGACTTGTGTACGTGTCGGCGATTCCTTTACTGCTGCAACCTGCATTTGTTTAAAAAAGAAGGAAAAATACCACAACATATCACTGCTAGAAGAACAAACTCTGGGATAAGTAGGTGTGTCTGTGTCCTGCCTCTAAACAGGTGTAGTCCTGGGGAGGGTGGAAAAGCCATTCTGAGTCCCACTCAGGATGTGACCCATGTGTGCCCATAGGAAAGGTGGGAACCGGTGCCTCGCACATGCCTGGGAACAGGCGCATGAGGAGGCACAGTTGGTCCTGCTGCTCCTGGCCCATTCGCACCAGGAGGTGCTATGGGCACGGCCACGGACACGACCTTTCTCCTCCCCTAGCAATATTCATGGCTTTAAAGAAAGTGAGGCTAAGAAATTAACCATTTGTCAGAAAAGTTCTGAATTTACATGTTCACATGGCCAAAGTCAAATCGTTTTCACATCTGATTGGAGATAATGAATGGAGAAGACGTAAAACCCCCGCTAACACTTGTAGAATGCTTTTAAAGTGACTGCGCGACCCAGCCTCGCTTTGTGTCAGATCCCCGGCTGCCAGGGGCTGTGTCAAGCTGTTGTCTCTACGTCCCCCAGCCTCCCGTGTCAGAGGCGGAGGTGTGGCGGTGTGGAGGTGTGGGGGCGGCCGCATCAGTGGATTAGTGTGCTGTTAGGAGGCAGGGCCTCCTGGAAGAGGGGGATCTCGGCGCCACCAGACTGAAGGGTTCATCTCCCCTCCGGCACACCTCCTTTCTGGCTCTGCTTCCGCCAGCCACGGGTGAGCACCTTTCCCGGTCGGGCCCTCTGCCCTCAGTCCCGCCTCAGAGGCAGCCCTCCTTTAAGCTGCAGGTGCTGGGTGTGCTGGCCCAGGCAGAGGACAACGTCTGAGACAGGGCCATGAAATCAACCTGTGATACGAGAGCAGTGACCAGCACTGAAAAGAGCAGGGAGATAGAAAGTCTCACTGCTTGTAAGAGTAAACAGTAGGAGAGACAGGAAAGATCTGGTATCAGTAAGGGCACAGTTCTCTCGGCTCACATGGAAGACTGGGGACACAAGTGCTTCACCAGGCAACGTCCGAGAGTGTGTAAGAATTGAGCGCCCAACAGTTCCCAATCACTGGGTGTACAGTGACTTCTACATGACCATGTATTACAGTAGGGGCAAGAGCAGCTCAATAAAAACACATTCTCTACAGCCCACCTTTGAAAATATAATAAATATAAAATAGAAACATTTGGCTTAAGCTAAACTGGGACAGTGCCGCAGGGACCGTACGCAGTTTAAGGGATCAAGAAGGCTAAGAAATCAGAGCTTCCGTGGTACGAGGGCGGTCCTAGGACAGAGAAAGGGGAGGCTGCAGGGGATGGATGGGGAGCGGGAAGACGTCCTTTCTACTGTTTACAAGAATCTATAGAATGATATCTCATCCAGGATGCACTACTGGGATAGACTCTAGTTTGTCATAAAAGGAATATTCCTGTTTAAGAAAAATATTAATCTTATAAAAAATTTTCTAATCAGTATGACACAAAGAAAAAAACAACCAAATTACAGATACCAGAAGCTTATCTTAGTTTGCTTGATTCAATTTTATATTAAAAATGCTTACGGCCAGGGATTTAGCTCAGTGGTTCTACAGCCTGCCTCAAAGTGCAAGGACCTGAGTTCGATCCCTGGTTTAAAAAAAAAAAAAAAAAAAAAAACTGCAAAAATGCTTAGGGCTGGGGATTTAGCTCAGTGGTTCTGCTGCCTGCCTCACAAGCACAAGGGCCGGAGTTCACCCCCCGGTACCAAAAAAAAAAAAAAAAAATCTTAATACTAGGAGTTTTTAAAAAGTCTAGAGTTTTCAGTGATACACAAAGTAGGGAGAAAAGGAATTATTTGAGAGATCAAAGTACTTATCTGTCTTAATATTTCAAGTCCACAAAACAGCAAATAAATGTTACAATCATTCCGTAACTGAGTACTACAAAGCGGTACACTGTAGAGCATAAGGGAATGAAAAGTCCCTCCCTTTGGCCAACTGAAACAAGGCACACAAAAGAAACTACAGGCGCCCAGAAGGAATTTTTCTCTTCGTGCAGTTGTCCAAAATACAATTGTGTGAACAATGAAGACACACTCTCTTTATCGCTCTCCTGCCTTTTTACAGAGGCAGAGGAAGGCAGCTGGAGGGGGGCATCCCGAGAGCCCCGACACGCCAGCGCCTGCGGTCCCTAGAGAGGTGTGTTTTAGCCGAGCACTCAGCACAGGCATGAAAGCACGCTCCTTCGTGGCCTCCCTTGCTCATGTACGTGCACACACTGTAGCACATGCGTTCACGTTCCTTGTGGGGAACTGGTATGTGTGCAAAATACATCAATTCCTCTTTCATCCCTCTCTCCCCCATCCACCTCAGGATCCCCTTCCCTTCCAAGAACATTCTCGCTCCCTACTTCCTGTCATGTCTTTTATTTTGTTCTCCATTTATACTTTAGGTTTTTCATATCAAGGAAACCATGTGACACCAAAGCTTGTGCATCATTAGGGCTGCAAAGTGCACATCTTACAAATTAACTATCTTTAATAGCTTTATTTTGAAGGAAACAAAATACAAGGTCTTTCAAGTTCTCCTTAGGAAAAAAACCATGCCCTTCAGCTTTCTCTTGAATTTAAGCAATGTATTATTTTAAACAAATGTATGTTTGATAGCAGCAAGTATCAGAGTTATCACTGCTTGTAAGGCAATTGGTATTCAAATAAATGTTTATATTGACAGGCTCGTTAAAAAGAAAAAAGAAAAGAGCAGATAAGACAAGAAAGGTTACTGGGCACAGTGGCGTGTTCCTACAGTCCCAGCCACTATGTAGGAGGCTGAGGCAGGAGAATTGCTGGAACCATGCCTAGACAACATAGTGAGATCCCTGAAAACAGGAATGGAGAAAACAAGAAAGGAAAAAGGAAAAGAAAACAAAGGAGCATGCTTTGGATTTATCCAAAGCACAAATTCTGCTTTCCAGACAAATCAGGGAGCAGGCTGCTCAGATGTGAGGTGAAAGGCATAAATTTCCAGGAAAGACATGAAATACAATGCACTTCTCCCATAATCTGTTCTTTCGAGATGAATGGGTTAAAGAGCATGTATGGATCCTTGCAAAAGGGCTGCTTCCGAAAGAATCCCTTCAGAAGCAAGGTCCCATCTGCCGGGGATTTAGCTCAGTGGTTCTGCTGCCTGCCTTGCAAGCACAAGGACCCGAATTTGATCCCCAGTACAAAACACACACACACACGCACACACACACACACACACACACACACACACACACACACACACAAAACATAATCCACCTTAGAGGCAAGGTTCTACATCAAGACGGCAACCTGGACACACTTTTTTATTTGTTTTTTGAGACAGGGTCTCACTATGTAGTTGAGACTGACCTGGAACTCACTATGTAGCCCAGGCTGGTCTCAAACTCACAGGGATCCTCCTGCCTCAGCCTCCCGGCGTGCACCACCACTTCTGATTCCCGTCCTTCCTTACAAGGACAGGGAAAGTTTTGAAAAAGAGCAGCAGGCCATTATCAAAGAAAAGGAGACCAAACGCCAGTTTTAGATGCTGGAAGTCAAATGAACACGCTGGCCACATCCACAAGGAAGCGAAACCGGACGTCTTCATGAGTGCAACTGAGAGACATCTCCTGGTCCACGCCTGGGCATCCCGGCCACAGCCCTGCCTCCCCTGCTCCATACCAGCCTGGTGCGTCACCCCCAGGGCTAACACAAAGTGCTCAGTGTGAGAGGGAGCGGCCCGCACTGGCAGGGTGCAGACCTGTGTGAGACAGTCACTGCCTACAACGATGCGCGCCCACAGTCAGCAACTCCCACACGTGACTCCAAGGAAACTTCACAAGGCTGACCCCGGTCAGCTCCGGTTTTCCCGCTGTAACTGGCTAGCGCGTGCACATAGTCTAAATGGGTGTCCTAGGTACACTCCGCACGTTCCACCGCACCTTCCCGCATCCAGCCCCTTGAGGTCCCTGGTTTTCATCAAAGACACAGGGCTCAGAGAGCTGGCAGAGTGGGGGCAGACGGACCCCCGGGGACAGGCTCGGGTGGGGTGGGTGTCTCACTCATCTCCACCATGACCCACCGTGTACCTCGGCCCCACAGCCACCATCTTCCCTAGCCCAGCCTCATTTTCAGGGTAGGAGCAAACTCACCGACACGACCAGGTGGAGCGACCACTGACAAAGTCTGCACAGACACGGGCTGACTGGGGCCAGCACTCACAGGGAAGTCAGCAGAAGAGGCACTCTGTGGAAGACTAACTTCTCTTTGGTCATAAACTGAGTTAAGAAGTTAGTTACATGTGGAAGAGTTTTATTGGGATATTTCACTCAGATAATTATTTTTAGACTCTCGAGGGCATGAAGTAAAAGTTTTCCACCTTTTTTCCAGTAAGTACTACAGGTTGCAAATTTCCTGCACGCTTCCGCCGCACTCACCGATGTCGTCGTCTGTCCTGTCGACCGGGTCCTTCTCCAGGCAGTCCCGCACGATGTCCCTGCTCATCAGAGGGTCCGAGGCCCTCTCGATGTCTTCCTCATCGTCATCATCCTCAGAGTCCACCGCCGTCTCCGGCAGCCCACTCAGGTCCATGTCCCCGGCCTCACTCTCTGTGGCCTTGAGACAGATGATACATTTTGAAACACTGAACAAATCAAGCTTTGGGGGTCCAAGGAGAAAGGAATAATTGTGGTTCAGTACAGTCTTATTTTTCTGTAACTAAGTTAGATGGGTCCAGCACCCAGCAACCAAGTACCAACAGTATACAAAAGAATGACTTAGACAGAACATGAGTGATTTCATCCTCTACTAAAATTCACCTTCTCATGGCATACGAAACAGAGTGGAACAAAGAAGAAAGGACAGTATTTGTTTGCTCCATCTTTCGTTTCCTTTTTTTTTTGGTACTGGGGATCAAACTCGGGACCTTGCACTTGCGAGGCAGGCATGGAACCACTGAGGTAAATCCCCAGCCCCTAGCTCCATTTTTCAAAGACAATGGTTAAGCCAAGAGCTGCACAGGGTGATGAAGTATGAATTCTGGGCAATTCCTCCCCCAGAAGAATTAGTGTGAATTTATTAATGCCAAGAAAACATCACCACTTCCCCTTAAGACAGTCTGTATGGAAAACCAAACACAAGTCAACGTTAACTAGATAAACACAGGAACCATGAACCGGACCACCCCAGTGACCGCTCGCAGATCACAAATCAAGCCTACAGGTGACACATTCTTTCTCCCCACTGACTGCACCATCACCCGATGTGTGGACACGGTCCTGGTCACCAGTGTCGCTCATTCAAAGACAGTCTCTGTCAAGCTTTCTGAGGACCAGACCTACTACCTACTACCTACTACCTACTACCTACTACCTTTTTAGGTCATTACTGTCAGTAATTGTGTATCTGCGTTACACTGGTCTTAGTCAACATGAAGATGGATTCACTGTTGGGAGTGAAAATGAACTTAATTAAAAGTTAACTACATTTCAAAATGAAGTACTAAACTCTGGAAAACATAACATAAATTTTGCAGAAAATGTGTACTACAAAGTTTATCAACTTTAAAATCGAAGCCCATATAATCTCCAAAGACAATAAATATCTCCAACAGTACGCAGATAAAGACTTTTAAAAAAAAGATTTCAAAATGCAAAATACTGAACCTGGTAATAATAATAAACACTGAATACTTACAATGTGCCAGGCACTGCTCTAAGTACCATGTATGAGTCGACTAATCCTTAAAACAACCCTAGGAAGTAAAAGTCACTAACTTTTACTGTTCTTTCAATACTATGGTGAAGAGAGATCATTTTCCCATATTCATTCTGATGATAAACTGTGGAACTGAGATTAGGACTCAGGAATTCTAGCTCCAGTCTTAAGCACAACCTAAGCTACCGCTTCCCATCTGACAGATACGAATGCAGCTTACAGGGCTGCTAGGCAAGGGCTCTACCACGGAGCCACCCTGCCACCCTCAGCCTACTGAAATCTTAAATGAAGAAATGACTTCCAAATGGTCCCTGCATTCATCTTTCTGACATTGAAGCTTCCAGCTCACTTGATCATAGCTGTTTGCTACCTCTATGTGTATTCCATTCTTAAAGAAGCGTTCATTCATTAAGCCAGCTACTTGGAATAAGCATCAGTTTTATTTTAACATAGTAAATTCTCTCCATAATACATTTTAAAAGAACATGATAAACAACTTTCCAGGAAACTACTAATCTCACAATACCACTGCCACGGGAATGAGATGATGTTGGAAACTGAGTAGTTTTAATGAATGCAGACTGGTCTCTAGGAGGAGAGGGCGCACTTCCAGGGCCTGAATCTCTGATTTTCCGAATTTATATCTGCTGAATAAACAGCCTCAGGGTGGTGGCTCCACACCTCACTCTACCATTCCCAGCAGGCTGTGGTGAAGCCACATAGCCTCTCCGACCCACACAGTTACCAACCCAAGTGCAGCTGCAGCTCCTCCCCGCTCCCAGGGCTCCCTCCGGGACAAATAAGCCAAGGAAGCCAGCCGCATCCCTGACAGGACGGAGGGCATGGCTCAGGGAGAGCCCTTGACCCTGTCCTCAAAGAAACGTAGTTTTCACCTTATCATATGCCTTCTACCTCTCCCCCTGTAAGCAGTGAGCCTGGTGCACAACATATATTTGCAAAATTTGACCAAAACAACCAACAAACTGTAAAACATCCCACCCACTTCCATACTTGTAAATAAATTTCCATCAGACTAATTTAGCAACTGTTAGATTCCAGCCAAATGATTAAGACAGTTCTTAAAATCCATTTATTTGGCATTTTTTAAAAGCTATCCATCAAGAAAAGGAATAAACCAAGGATATTTTACATGTCATAAGGCTGTAGTGAACTGTTAACTAAAACTAAAATTCTATACATGTTTTATGTTTAAGCACTTTAAAATAATTGCAAAAATATTTTTTGCTTGTTTAATGTCCCACACATACTGCCATTTGGAAGTTGTTTAATATCCTCAATGTAAATAAACTTTATGCAGAATTTTGAACATATAAATTTAACCCAAAATACCTAAGCCAGATCCTGCCAAAAATTTAACCTAGAAAGTTATACTGATGCTAAGTGAGACAAGACTAGGAACATTCCACTAATGTGCTTTACTTTAAATTTCCTTTAATAATGCATAAAGTACAAAAATATATTAGAAAAAATATATGTTTCAAGTCAACTTTGTGTATCAGAATTTATGTTCTTCAAAATTTTATACTGCCATATTTAGTAAGAAAATCTGTGTTAATATGATAGGCAAAGCAGTGTCATATTTAAGTACTTCTATACTCAATTACTAGAAGTTTAAACACTGTAAGGCACAGATACTTATATTTTCTTTTGTAAATTGCCTTTGAAGATTTATTTTTATGTTGTGAACTAAGCATTTTTCTTATTAACTTGCATAAATTATATTCTGACTTTAAACCTTGGTCTCAATGGTATCTTAATTAAAATGTTCTGATCACTTATTATAACATTACAAATTTGCTAACTCTGGAATTTATCCAACTATGACAAAGAGCTAGAATATAAAATTATCTTCCACCCCAAAGATCACATATTAAATAATCCACCATTTTCTTTGCTGATATCTTGGCACATGAGTTCCACTTTGCTTAAACTCTGTTCTATTGATCTATTTTTGAACAGCTATTTTAACCTTACCTAAGCCACTCGCAGAGCCCCACCACTCCACATTTAATCCTGTCTAGGGTGGCACTATCTCCTCTCTCCAAGGCGTCGCACCCTACCACCAATCCCGTCCTTCGAGCTTACTTCCCCTGCCTCTCAGGTAACCCATTCCCAACCTGAGCAGGCGTCTCAGTCTGCAGGACTCTGCTGCCTTCTGTGTCTAGTTCTCCTTTCTCCTGTCTTTATTTCCCTCGCATCCAGCCCGTATATACCTTAGTCCATTATTTCCAGTACATTTACGCAACACAGCTTTACCACAGGCCTTCAATTTCTTGGCCCTCTACTGAGCAGCTGCCATTCTAGCAGGCAGGCAGACAGGCATTTTGGTCAGAATCTAGGAAGGAGGTGAAGGGACTAGCCGGAAGAGACATCAAAATGCAGCATCTTCTTCACAGACAATAAAAAAAGGAAAGAGTGAATTAAGGGAAGAACCCTCTCAGGAGATGATGCTTGAAAATGAAGGCAGAAGAGAATCAGGTTATGAGGAAACACACTGCAGGAAGTCACAAAGCTGTGCTGGTAGAACAAGTGGCCACGTTGCATTGCGTGTCTTTGTATGGCACTCACTTACTAAAACTTCAGTTCTGGGTAAATCATACCTTCACTTCCTCTGTGCTTACTGTGAAGCAAACGACAACACAGCAAAGGAAACACTATGTATTTAAGGCACACACACAGCTCAGTTAAGCCTTCTCTGGTCAACAGATTGTCCTGCTCTTTGCAACTACTGCTCCAAAACTTGTCTCTCCCTAAAACGCTACCTGAGAACCCTCACAAGCTCAATAAAGAAATTCTTCAGGGAAAACACAGAAGCTCAAAGGCAAGCACTCCCAACTACCAACCTCTCTACTCCAACACCACCAAGATGTACCTACTTCTTCTATGGCCCACCGTGCCTTCCTGTTCTTGGGTCCGTCTCCTCCCGCCACGTCAGCAACACCTTTCCACTTGTCTCTCTCCCCTATAACAATGCTGAGTGTTGATGTCTGCACCCAGAGGAAAGGCCTCCTCCCATGCAAGGACCATACCAGCACTAAGGGACTGCCACGGGAGAGAGCTGTGCATCCCGAGTTATTCCAGAAGAAACTGGACGCCTGATGGTACAGAAACACGGAGGTGAAATGTGAGATGGGAAGCTGAATCCGGCCCGTCTGGGAGCCTTTCACCTTAAGAATTCCTGATTCGAGGAGAGCAGAAGTGGTCTACGGGGAAGCTCTACTATGTATCAACTGCAGGAACGAGTCTTAGATGGGCCCATGGGCTGCTCCTCCTGAGGATAAGCACAGGCCACTGCCTGCCACCAAGTCTGAAGTAACAGTCTCCGGGCTCAACCAAGCAATCCACAGGTGTGCAGGCCCCTTGCCCTGCCAAAGACCAGGCAGGACACAGGCTGCATGCTCCCGCTGTGTCAGAGGCATCTGGCAGTGAACCTGCGCCTCACTCGGCCTTCTCCAGCCAGAGATGGCAGCACTATCGTGAGGAACTTACCCAGCCTACTCAAGGCAACAGCACAGCATACTAGGACCCCTTCAAAATACATCTCCCTAAGTTATGTAAAGAAGTTGCTGGTTATTATAAATTTATATTCTAGCAGTTCCGATCATGTTTTCATATGTTTGCTGAGAGCAGTGATAATGACAACTGCTTTAATCTCGTTATATTCCCACCACAGATCTTCAAAATGTACAATAACAAATTTCAAAGTTTACAGGACAAGGACTTTGCGACATCTCCATATAAGCTACAGCACACCTTTTACTTACACTGTTCACTGTATAAGGGAACTCTTGAATATGCTTTTAAAATCAATTCTCAGAAATAGGGCACATGCATGTGTGTGTACCCAGCAGAAGTAAAACCACCAGCCCACTGCCTTCTCCAACACTGAAATAGACTCACTGCCCAAAGACTTCACAGTAAGTTAACACTGTATGGTTCAAAATACAAATCTGCAAAGTCATATTAAAGAAGCAGAAATTATATCTTACTGCAAAATAGTAAGTTCTTAATCAGCCAAGAATTTTAAAACGATTGTGATTATAGCTAACAAAATATTTTTGGAAATACTAGTTATTTACTACAGTAACTACAGAAAAGCATGTACTTCCATGATGAATGTAATCATGTACTGCAAAAATGTACCAGTAAAAACACTAAAAAGTTTAAAATTAAAAGAAAATTTTAATTCCTAAGTCTACTAAATTTAGAACTTAACATCTTTTACATGGTATTTTAATGGTTCATTTACTTTTAGTTAAAATTTCTTAAGAGGTTGCAGCACAACTCAGTGGTAGAGCAGTGTGGAAGAAGGAAGGGAGGAAGGTTAGGGGCAGAGAAGGAAGGCAGGCAAATCTGCTACAAAGGCATAAGTGTGTAGTTTTCCAATCAAGAGTCATCACCTACTAACAGCTACAGTCAAATGAATAAAACATTTAAAGAGAATCCCGCTGCAGCCACTCTGTTTAAAATTCTGTTAACAGAAGAGGCAAGTACAACTTGACAGCTCAACTTTCTAAACAAATATACATAAAACATGCCGTATGTCTACACAAAGCATGACCATTTGTGCTTTATATACATCCATGCACATATAATCCGCACACATGTACTTGCTGTGTACCAACTGAGAATGCAAGAAAATGAACCAAATGCCAGAGGAAACGTCCTCTTACCTGGTAAATATCAGAGAGGCTGCTGCTTCCAGAGTCGCTAGTGATGCTACATCCTGAGTGGCTGGAAGAGACGTGGGCCACCTGTGGGTGCAGACTGTCCGTGAGGTGCAGCTTTGTGAAATCTGCAGGAAGCTGCGGGGGGTGCAGACAGCTAGAATTATAATCTGAACCAAGGACTTCATGAAGACACTTTAATGTTGTAACACTGTACTCTATTTCAAATTCATAAAATACTATCCTATTTATCAATCACAAAATAAACTGTAATGTTTATGAGCATGCAATGAACTTTAAATAATACTAAATCCAATGCTTGAATGGGTAGGTTTGGTGATTAAAAGGACCTTGGAATAGCACCTAATTTAGTGATACAGTGTGCTTTTTACATGTCAATCAGCGAATTAACGCCACACTAGTAGTTGGCAATAACAAGTGCAACTTTGTGGCAAGAAACAGCTTAGACAAGAGGGCAGTTTAAAGGTTCTTTTATGATCAAAAGATGTTTGACAGTTTTTACAAATGAGCATCTTAGAATCAATAAACACAGTGTCGTACAAGTAACTGCACCTCCCCCCGTTTATCAAGGTTCTACTTTTTCACGTTTAAATAAAAACAGCTTCCACTAAAATAAGCAAGACTCACGAAGGATCCTTCAAATGCTGTAACACTCCTCATATATTAAAAGGAAGTGATTTTAAAAGGAAACATTCACACATCTGTTCATGCAGCATACATCTGCAGACCTCTTTCTGTGTGCTGGTCAGTTTGTGAGACTATAAGAAAATACTGCCCTCAGGAACCTTACACTCCCCTTCCAGTTATTACCACTCTTTTAAACTGGAAAAAGGGGGAGCTACATTTATTTACACGACCCTTACATTACTAGCTAGTAATGCATACAACATTTAAGACACGTGCTATCTGGCATCTTTAAATGCTAACAACATTCTCTATTTTCTGCCTGCATAACTGATCCTTGTTAGCTAGTAAATAATAAACACAAGGATGTATCATTAAAACTAAAAAAGGGATTACCTTAGTAACATTCTACCTCTCATCTGACCTTTATCTCCTCCACCCCTCCAAAAATCTGATGCTATTCCATAGATTAAGCCTCACCAGAGAGCTGATGCAGGACAATGATCGAATGGATTTTGCTACCTCAAAGCACCAAACAAACAAGCGAGATACATTTGTACTCCATGTTCACGCAGACCTGGCTCTGTAAACACATTGCACCAACCCTACCTTAAGTAGGGTATTTAACAATACTTACTGACAATCTGTTCAGAAATTTGTTTTAATTTTATGAGATACAAGGTACACAAAAGATTTAAACATGAATTTACTGGGGGGCTTTTGATTAGATGACACATAAACAGATAAGACATCTTATGATGGAGAAGCTGAAAGATGTTTTATCAAATGTGTAAAATCACTGTAAATATAACCAATCTTACCAAGAGAGTGTTCTCTTTTTAAAGCAATCACCAAAGATGCAAAATAGCATAAAATTGAGAAGAATAACAATTTCTCTATAATAAATAAAAAGGCAAACACCTCTAACTCCAGAATTGATCTGTTTTATTCATAATGCAGACTAGGGAAACGTTTGTAGGATCTCTTCAGGAATAATCTGCAGACAGATGTGTACAGACACGTACTAAGCACTACGATTCTACATGGAGCTAAGTGATGGTTATCAGGCATTAAAATAATGTGTCCACTGACCAGATACATACCCTTCCCCACCCAGCTACACTTTCACGTAGTTCAGTCACCTACTGCGATGGGGAAACACACAGCTCAGAGGTTTAAAAGGCATCCACCAAGACCTACAACTGCAGAACAATGAACAGATTTCTACTGCTTTTATTTCACAGTCACAACTTTGGCTGACCTGTGCCACACACCCTGGCTCTTTTTCAACTAACCTCATGTCTACTGAACTTTTATTCACTAAGATACCTTTTAAACTCGTGTAAGACCCATGCCTAGTGGAGAGGACACCTTCGGGGAGGACAGGCCCGGCCAGCACAGATCTAAGGGCCACTCGGCTGTCAGGCCCTCACCTGGGAAGACTGTCAGAGACACAGAAATCGTTCACTCTGAAAATGGGGTTTATTTAATAAATACTGAGTATTCGATATGTGAGATACTCCACTATGGGCAGAGGTTAAACAAGTGAGTGAGCCATTCCAAATTCCAAATGTAGAAAAAGATATAATGATAGGCGGTAATAAGGATTAGAAAAATCACACCTGGTTTTTAAGCATTTTAGTTTCTCCCCTTTCCCCACCACCTGTGTGTCTTTTATAAAACGGCATGAAGTGATGTATTAAACTCGAGAGTAAATACACACATAATTAGCATTAACTGAGTAGTTCTTTATATTAGAAATGAGAGCATACACCTCATGTCCACGAAACCTTGGAGTCTTCCCATAAATCAGGAAAACAACATTGCGTTCAATCTACTGACAGTGCATACCAGTCAAGGTCACAGAAAGGGCGATGTCCCCACCAGCACGCCTGTGAACTGGGCGGAGCCTGAGAGGAGCCCATCTGGCCCCCGCCATACGTGCCACATGGATGGAAAAGTAGCTGGACACCCAGGTCTAAAGAAACTGGGGTTTTTAAGAGGCAAAAACAAAATCAACACTAAAAAAATAAATCAAACAATAACTTTCCACCATCAGTAATGAGCTAGCTGAGAAAGATCAGGAAAATAACTTCACTTACAATAACTTCAAGCAACAGCAGCAGCAACAACAACAAACAACTAGAGCCCCACCTAACCAAGGGAGTGAGATCCCTACGAGGAAAACTATGGAACACTGACACAAGAAACTGAAGAAGACGGAGAGGACAGAAAGACCTCCTGTGTTCACAGACTGGAGGGGTCAATATTGTTAGAACAGCCACATTACAAAAAGTGATCTACAGATTCAATGCAGTTCGCAACAAAATCACAATGACATTCTTCACAGAACTAGAAAAATACAAACCTAAAATTCACAAGGAAACACAAAAGACTCCAAATAGCCAAAGCAATCCTAAGCAAAAAGAACAAGGCTGGGGGCGTCACAATCCCCACATCCAAATTATGCTACAAAACCTTTTGGGCTCACTGGCACCCACCCGAAATCCTAGCACTTTGGGAGACTGAGGCAAAAGGTCCAAGGGTTTTAGTCCCCCCTGTGCAACTTCTATTGAGAGTCTGCCTCAAAATAATGCTTTCAAACAATGAAAAGGGTCTGAGGATGTAGCTCAGTGAGGCAAAGGGTACATGGGTTTGATCCCCAGCACCACACACACACCAATCACAAATTACACTGCAAAACCATAATGACAAAACCAGCCTGGTGCTGACACAAGAGCAGACCAATGGAAGAGAAGACAGACACAACTGATGTGGGCAGCACAGCCCCCGAAGCCAGCCCGAAAGAGCGGGCGGAGGTGCACTTTGTGGATTTGCTGCCGACATGGGAACCATGTGAAGGGTCCGAGATTCCACAACGTACGGTTTTCATCTCAGGACCACTAGAGCAGCCCAGAGGCTAAAAAGCAACAGCAGACGAAAACAAAGTGAAGATGCTGTGCAGCGAGGGAACTGTAACTGAGCGCTTCCCACCTTACTGCCCGCCCAGGTTCCCAGGTGGCCGCCTCCAGCGAGGCCCACACCACACTCCTGGTGGGAGACTTCACAAGAGGAGAAGCAATCAGTACAGCACTGGACAGTTTCTCTACGTTGCTCTGACGTACCGGGGAAAACGCTGAGACCTTGTTTTTGTCCATTTTTCACACACGTTTTGAAAGCCCGAGTTGCGACAATGAGATGAATTTACGGTCATAAAGCACAGGAATTGCTAGGAAGCGTGCTGTCAGCACAGGGGAGGCACCGCAGGTCAGAGTGCTGTCAGAGCGGAAGGCCAGGCTCCACTCAGACAGCACAGCGAGGCACACGTCAGGTCTGAGCAGTCAGAAGACTTGCAGCCGGCGGTGGTGGCACACGCCTGAAATCCAGCATTCTGGAGACTAACGCAGGAACATGGAAGGCCTGAGCCCCACCC
>NW_022900950.1:79636539-79639577 GCF_012274545.1 Fukomys damarensis | reverse complement strand
ACCCCCCACACGGCTGAGGATGCAGCTGTCAGTGCAAAGGCCCTGGGTGTCGAGCCATGCGGGGTAGGGTGGTGACTGCCTTCACCACTCCAAACTTGCAACAGCAACCCAATGGGCCCTCCGTACCATCTCACCTGGTGCAGTAGACAGTATGCTCTATGTTGATGGTCAAAGCCTATATAGCCACCAAGTGGAGAAGGCCTATGCTAATTTTTTTGGTACCTGCGATCGAACTTGGGACCTTGTGCTTGGGAGGCAAGCGGCAGAACCACTGAGCTAAATTCCCAGCCGTCACACTAATTCTTAATTACTTCTTAAAGGGGAACTGACTTTTATCCAAAAGAGAGTAAACTATTGAGTATTAATCACATATTTTGTTTTGTTTAATAAAACAGTACTATCTTCACTCGCAAAGCCATAACCAATCTTGTGACTAACTTGTGGAAAATCTTCCACTGTGAAATTTGAAGCTCTTAAATTCCTTATGGAAAAGGAGATGGGCTCTAGTAACAACCCTGATGTATAGCCATAGGACTGTGAGATTTGGATAAACACTAGAGTTCATTTATTCATTCAGCTAATCATCTGATCAAACCCCTACTGAAACCACTACAGAGTTTGCCAAGTACAACAGTAATCAACATAAAGCTGGGCTCCCACTGGTCTCTCCGGTGGATGTAGACAAAGAAGAACACTGTGCACCAGTGCTAGGTAACTGCCTTGGGCAAGGACAGAAGAAAACAGCAGGACGGTTACGGGGTAGCACAGCCACCCTCCAAGGTGTGAACTGAGGAAAAAAGTGTTCCTTGTATCTCACTTACTTCTCAAAAAAGTTTTAATTATTTGATCATACTTCATGAAATATATGCAGGCACAAATCCATACAAACACAAGTATAACAAATGTACATAACAGCCACTGTCATACAACAGATTTTTCACATTTCTATTACAGCCTTTGTTATAAAGCATGCTTTGATTTCTCTTTGTATAAAGTTAAACAGATCTAGCACATCACTAAGCTAAAGGGATACAGCTACTAGTTTATGGAAATTTCTGTGCTGTATCCAACAAATAACAAAAACTATCACAGCACTTTATGAATCACAGATGACAATGAAACATACTGAGTTGTTCCAGGCCTTAAGAGTTGGACAGCACTAATATCTACTCAACTTCCAGGATATAAGTATTAGATGATATTTATAAAATATAAGGCAATATAAAATTTGCAGATAATTATGTGTCCTTAAAAAGTATCATTTAATAGGTTAAAGAGAAACTTGAGTTTAGAAGCTATTGTCACCTGATTCTGATTACTCTTTAGATTCAGTGAATAGGCTATTTGAGAATGTTTCTACTGAAATGTGTGTCGTACTCTTTGAAGAAACAGGAATCAATGAAAATTGGTTTCACTAGGAAAAAGCATGGCTGTATTTACAGTCCTCGGCCTTACGCACTAGCACTCGTGTGGGTCAAGGGGACAGCTGGGCAAAGGCCATCAACAACAGCACTCATACAGCGTACATACTGTGAGGCACAGAGAGGGAGGGCTCACCACCGAGGCAAGGTTTCAGTACAAGGTCTCAGTGGAAGGAGGCCAAGACACACGGGGACAGGCACTTCCACTTCAGGGACACGCAGAGAAGAGTCCAGGCAGGGCAGCAGCCCAGCAAGTGCCAGGGGCAGGGGGTTAGTGCAGCCTCTGAGAGGCGGAGGAGGAGGAGGAGGTAGAGGCAGTGCACACTGAAGTCTGGTATGGAAGCCGAAGGAAGGAGTTCGGGTGTTGTTCTGAACGAGATGGGAGACACTGGCAGGTTCCGGGCACTCACAAAGAATGTCACAGATTTAAACATTTCCTGGTGCACGGAAGCTAACAAAGTGGATCTGATGAAGGTACAGAGTAGAACAGGAGTGCCCAGAGGCTAGGAAGGGGAGGGGAAAATAGAAGTACCAAAATGCAGTTAGGAGGAGTTACTTCCACAGACAGAAGGGTGACCACAGTCTGCAGTGACTCCCACCTTCAACCTCAAAATAAAAAGATGACAGTCCGCAGGTACCCAACCAAAAAAATGACAAATGTTTGAAGAGGTAGAAACAAGGAAACAGAATTACCCTAATTTAATTACTACACATTGCATGTAAGTATCAAGTTATCCCGTCTGCCACAAATATGCACAAATATTATGTGTCACTGAAAATTTTTAAAGAATTTAAAAGCACTTTAAGTATCAGCAAAGGTAATAAAAGTATTTTCCTCACCTCAGCATGAAGTAATTTTATATATATTAAACACATAAAAATACAAAATAAACATTATGAAGGAACAATGGTTATATTTGCATGATGGGATTATGAACAATTCAAGTTTTTCACTTGGCTTTATGTTCTAAAGTTTTAACGTGAGCATTTTATTATTTCTATGATGAAAAAAAGAAAATTTTAACTGTGATTTCCATATATCATAAACAGGAGATATTTATGACAATTTGTGCCAAAGGGCCACTGTAATCCCAGCACTTCGGCATGCTGAGGCAGGAGGATCACAAGGTTTGGTTAATTTACCAAGATCTTGCCTCAAAATTTAAAAATACCAAAATGGGTTGGGAATACAGCTTAATCACAAAGCACCCCCGGATCTGATCCCCCGCCGAGCCCGTCCACAAACAGCAGCACCAGAGCCCGTCGCTCACTTGGGAGGGGAGCAGGTAGGTGAGACTGGCCGGCCGTGGGGCAGCAGCTACTGGAGTCAGCGCTGCTGGACACACTGGAGAGAAAAGCCCACCTCCTTCCTCTTCTTGTTTCCATGAACTCACACACAGCGCTGTCCACCCAGCCTCTAAGGATCCACTGCCAGACTGTTCCAACTCCACCGCGGGCACGCTTCTCCAGAGAGGGGTGCTACAGCCCAGCCAGACAACCACCGAGAGCTGTAATTCACTTGTTACCCCTCTTACGTGGCCAGCAAAAATGCCAAGTGTTAATTTTCTGTGTCTGATGTACCAGCCTTTTTTTTTTTTTTTTTTTTTTTTTTTTTTT
>NW_022900950.1:79626865-79636323 GCF_012274545.1 Fukomys damarensis | reverse complement strand
TTTTTTTTTTTTTTTTTTTTTTTTTTACTTCAAGATAAGGTATTCATTTTAACATTTGTTTTCGAGGACTTTAACCATAAGTCACTTAATTTTGCAACTCTTTCCAAGGGCTCGCACACCGACCTTGACACCCAGGGCCCTCTGCAGCTCGCCCTGACCTGCTCTGCCAGGCACTGTAACAGCTGCATAGACCCGAGCGGCAGCAGCAGACACCTCGGACACCAGACACCCAGCAGAGCTCTCTTCCTCCTGTAGGCTGCTGAAGCTCGCGCACACTTCAAGGAGGGCCTGAAGTACGAGACCCAGGCAGGCACCGCCTCCCTAATACCCACTCTGCCGATGTGGCAGCACCTCCCTGTCCTCTTCGGTCATCTGCACAGATCTCCTCAGTGCATGCTTCCTAAGTGGACGCCAACTCCTCACCTTTTGTCATATGCAGTTACTTTCCTCCTATTCAACTACTTTCTCTGGACTTTGCTGCTCAGGGCATCTTTGTGCACATTAATTGTTAGGCCACGTTTAGAGCAGGGAGAGAGCGGTACACTAGTTAACCTGTGGTGTCACAGTGCACACTCCGTAACTTAGGAGCTGCACAGCTCACTACACTAACACCCTCCTGTGTGCACAGCGCTCTGTGCCGGGCTCTTGGGAGACCCACCAAGCTCCGCAGGCTGCGACACGACTCCCATCCCATCGGCTCCCACCGCCATGCGGTGCCGGACCTGCTGATCTCACTCCCTCACCTGAAGGCCTGCAGCAGCCTCTCTTTACCCCAGGAAGTCTCGGGACTACCTCTCTGTCTCCCCGTTCTCCACATCCTCTCTTGTGGGAGGACACTAACCTAGATTACTCTGCAAACCCTCCTCCCGGAGCACACAGTCCCTGCAGCCACCCCGTGACCTCCAGAGTGCACCTGTTACAGAGCTTGCACACCCACTGAAGAGGCTGCTCAGCGAACAGTCCGAGGGCCTCTCTGGAGGGCCCAGGGGAACAGGTCAACCCTGCTCCTCCTCATGCTTTCCTAGCTTCAAACACGGCCAGCACCAAATCCGCACCACACTGGACTCAGCCTGGGAAGGGCCTGGACAGAAACTGAGGCAGGACCCCGCTCACCCACCCCTTCGCCTGCCTTTGGCAGTCAGGACTGCTCACCTGAACAAAAGCAAGCAACAACAAACAGAAGGCATGAAACTGCCTTCATTTAATAGATGAAGTAACTATAGTTAAGCAATAAACTTAGTTCCCATCTCCTAGAAAGCAGGACAGAAAAGCTAAGGACAGAACTGAACTCACACATTTTTAACTTTCTATTTTACAGACTGCAAAAGAGGAGTCTGGCAGATATAGGACCTCAACTCTACTCAGACAGGAAGTTCCATTTATCCAGTCAGTCACCCCACAAGCAGCGCTGCTGACACCTGCCAAGAGAGCTGTCACCGACCGGGGCAGGCAGAGCTCGCTCCCTGGAGCTCACACTCTTGGAGGAGGCTCCAGGGTAGGGTGGGAAAGAGGAGCAAGTGACACAATGGTTGCCAGTGTCGGTAAGAACTACAAAGACCCGACCAAGAGGCTGGTGGGTAACAGACAGCGAGAACCGGAAAGAGGGAGAAAGGGACAAGCCAGGTACAAAGGCCCCAGCCAAGCAGCCCTGCAGGGAAAGCTCCCAGGAAGGAAGAAAGACCTAAAGCAGGATGGCAAACCCTTTAGAGCTCTCCGTGAGGACAAACAACCCGCCAAGGGCGTGGCCCCACCGACTAGAGCAAAGCCTGAAGTTGGCGAGAAGCTAGGAATGTTCCGGAAATAGAGGCTCCTGGTGACCGGCAGGTAGAGTGAGGACAGGACTGCCGAGACTCTCAGGGAGCTGGGTCACTCACCGCACTGCTTACCGGAAGGCAGTACTGGCTCTGTATCGTCACAGCGCTTGGCAATCAACCGGCCTGAGCGGCAGAGTGCTACCACAGGTCAGGGCTGCTGGAGCTACGCCTAATGCAGGCTCGCCAAGCACATGGGAGGCCGCTGGGCCAGAGCCAGGAAGCCTCAGAAGATCCCCTGACGGGAAAGGGGTGGGGGAAGTGGGGACGGGAGTGAGACCAGAGGGACGTGTGTGGGCTCCTGCAGCCAACCAGTGTGTACATGGCCCGTTGTTAGAAGGGTCTTCACACCCAACTCTTTTGATTTCTCAAAAATTAAAAATTTATCTACTTAAAGCGCAAAGGTGATTGGCTATGTGTCAAGGGCTGTGAGAGTACATCATCAGTACTGGCTTCCTGCAAGCGATGGGGGTGAGTGATCGACTTTCTGTGGACTAAGACATCAGACAATAAAAAGTTCAAGTTATTGCGGAATGGTAATTTATCAGACATAGATACTTACTTTGATCAAGTGCCCAAACCACCAGAGATTAGCATTAGGAGGCCATGGATTGTAATGTGAAATCGGACAAAGAGTACCTGGCTAGTTCCCGACTGGCCGTGTGACTCAGTTTCCTCGCCAATCTGCTGTCCCACTGATCAGACAGTTGGGGGAACAAATGAAGGGCAGATGTGCAGGAATCCTGGTGACACAGCACCAGGCACATCAGAGCATCTGCGTGAAAGCGCGGCCTCAAGTTCACTTAGCAAATGAAGTCCACACCCGCTGACAGCTGTGGGGCTGCAAGCAGCGAAGGAGCTGCGGCCTGGCCAGCTGAGACTAGAGTCCAGGGCTTGCTTTCATGGGAGAAAAATTCATCTGAATAGGATCCACACTTTCCACAAGGTAAACGGTACTAGTACTTTTCAAAATAGTTTCTTAACTGAGAAAATACTAAGAGGGAAAAGTAACGTGGAATTTGTCATTAGTGCTTTATTATGTTGTATGAACACAAATTAACACAGTATTCTAACCTCAATTCTATGACAGGTACACATCAAAGTAATGATTGCTATAGGAGAAGCATGTAATTTTCAAAACTCTGTGAGGTCAAGGCCTACGCTTCAGGAGAAAACAAGTCACTTTACCTAGTTTGGGCACTGGATTATACTGAAGACTTTCACAGACAGTTTGATCTTCGATATAAAACATATTAATTTTTTTCCCTAAGCAGGATGTCTGCATTTCCTTTTTGTTTGACATAGGGTCACCCCATGTAGCTCAGGCTGGCTTTGAACTTACTATGTAGCACAGGCTGGCCTCAAACTTGTGGTGACCCTCCTGCCTCAGCCTCCTGAGTGCTGGGATTACAGGCTTGTGCTACCACACCTGGCTGACCGTTTGCATTTCTAAAATTTATCACCTACAATTCCTTACTCAAAAAACATTTACTGCTTAGTAAACAATATTTATTTCCATACTTTATATAACTGTTAAATGTAAAGTGCCATATGATGTTTACCACAATTCTGATAGCAGTATTAACCCAAAATTGTCAGTAGGACTGTTACCCTGAACAGCTACCTGGTGGTTATGTTTCTTGGCTACTTATTTCCTTTGGACTTTACATTCTGTTCAGTTTCATCCTAGTTTAGCTACAAAGAAGAAAAATGATTACCTGCTAACACTGAATGGACTAAAACGTCGGTCTACATCTCCGTTCTGTATTTTTCAATGATTCATCTCTCTTATGCCCCCCAGTATTTATGAAGTGGCTTTTCTCTGTTAAACATGCTCTTGACACTCCAGGTGGAGTGATGAACCTAACAGATGACACCCTGCTCTTATACTCCTACGACCACACACAGGCAGGGCCCCATGAACTCAGGAGCAAACTGGGCAGCGGATGGGAGCAAAGGCTGGCCCGAAATGCCCAAGTGGCGCGTGGGCCGGCCTGCCGGGACACCTGCAAGAGCCACGATCTGCGTCTAGGAGGGGCAGCAGGGTGACCACACAGAAACAGCTGGAGAGGCTCAGCGGGCAGGAGGACCCGGCAGGAAGCAGAGCGGATGCGACTGCGGCGTGAGGGATCGAGCAGGGCCGGTTCACGCCCAGGTCCTCACAGGGGGTGCAGGTTCACTCAAGTGTGACAGCGAGGGAGGAAGAGCTGCAGGAGCCCAGCAACACACGGCGAGTGGGCGAGCCTGTCAGAAGGAAGGGTGGCGCAGGGGAGAAGGGCGGGCCTGCAAGCAGGCGGAGATGGAGAAGAGCACCACCGCATCGCCAGAGACCTGGGCACAGAATCCCCGCCGGAGGAGGAGATGGGCGTGGGCAACGCAAGCAGCGCAGAGCATCCGAACCAATGGCGGGGAGACCAGGAGGACTGGGGCCCTCACGCCTGCCCGCGTGGAGTGCGTGGCGTGGCGTGGCGTGGCGAAGCTGGCCAGCTTACTGCAGTGGGAAGAACGCTCCTTCTATTTTGGCCACGTCAAATCGGAAGGGCAGAACCTGCGTCAAAACCACTGCCCGAACAGTTGCGTACAGCCTTGAATTTCATTACAATCAGCCAACGGATGTCGAGTGCTGGGGGCCGCCTGTACTGCGCTGGCCTGCTCCGGGAGCCTAAGGTCAGCTCATGCAAACGCACAGCGGACCACGACGACGCAGCTGCGGTGCGGCCGGAGACACCGACTCGGACTCGATGGCGCCCACCCGGACAGGAGGCCTCACGCTGCTCCTCCTCCTGGAGGCAGCCGTAATTCAAAGGTGACATCCATGTCAGCCACAAAACGAACACACGCAGGGTGTAAAATAGACACTCATGTATATCTGCAAGTTTGTTTTCTTTAAAACATCTAGGCTTTTGCCTAATCGCTGAAAGAAACTGAGGCACACCCAGTGCCTCCTCCAAATACAGAAACCTAACAGAAGCCAGGGGGAAACACGGACTTGACCAGATGTTTTGCATTTGAGTTACTCTGCCTTTGTAAATAAACACTGCTGCTTAATGCTTTCAACTTTATCAGTAGGATTAATAAGCACCTGAGTCAGTAGTCTTTCCTTTTACATCTCAATTCAGAGAATTCACTTAAAGATCATAATCAAGAAAAATAAATAGTAACCAAAGCACCAATATCGAAACATACCAAGCAAGCCAGAAATAAACTTTGATTTCCTTTATGCATCCTCTTGATTTGAAGTCATGGTCTGATGTGTGACAAACTAAGCACCTTCACCTAAACTCAGATGTATGCATGTCTTCCTATGTGACCAAATTAAAGCTTATTCTAGTATGTTCTGCCATCTATGGAAAGTTGGGGAAAAATGGAAAAATCAGAGGTAGGAAATGATCTCTAGGGAATAAAGACACTCAGGAAAGCGATCATCCAAGTACAACGTGAAAGACTGGCTGGGTGGTGAGAGCTCCGGGAAGGTGAGAGATCACGCAGTTGCCAGGAATTTCACATATTTCAGCTCACGATGGTTCAAACCTACGCGCTGTTCTGAAGAACAGGAGGGGACCACATAGTCCCACTTCATTCAGGAAGGGGACAGGGTCCGCAGAAATAAACACCTGCAAGCCCGCACGAGGAGGCCAGCTTACCTGCCTACACATGCGTGCCTGCGTGCGTCTGTGTGTGGCACCCCTCGTGTTTTCACCACTGCTCCCCAGTGGCTAGAGTGGCCAGGTCCCTTAGCAAACCTCCGATGTTCAGCTGCGCAGTTCTGAGGGAAAGCTTGGGGCTGTGTGGCAGGAAGGGGTTTCTGCAAGCTTCTACCTCTGGGTCAAAATCCCCAGCCTACAGTGGATACACGCCGCTGGCAGGGTCAGCTCCCCACGGTGCCACCGAGCTAGAAGAGGCCAGGGCCTTCCGCAGCTGTCTGATTTGGGAGAGGAAGCTGTGGGAGAACAATTATTATTCTGGTGGGGTGCAGCAGGGAGTCAGAGAAGGAGACAAGGAGGCCAGATTTTGAAGCATTTATATTACTTCTTCGTAAAGAAACTTTAGTTTGCATTTGGTCACTTTTCTTAAATTGAAATTTAGATGATTTCACCATGAAACAGCCTGAAATCAAACATGTCACACTTAGCACATGAGAAGTTTAGTGCTAACACCTCTTTTGGCACAAATTCTCAGCCTTTACTGCATGCAAATTTAGGGAGACGGACGGAGAATGAACTCATGGTTCAGGAATCTGGCAACTGCCTGAATTTCCCTGTAAAGAAGCATCATTAAGAAGCTAGAAATCTGAGTCACTTAATATTAGGCTTCAACTAAATGCTTAAATGGTTACATAACATCGCTGATTTTTAAGAACAAGAAAGGGCTTTTTAAAAAATGTAATAGCTTTAGGACTTCCTTTCTGCTTTTCACACTATCAAGATGCCTTAGCTGATCCTTCCATATGTACACATCTATCTCTCACACACAAAACTCATTTTCTTTTTCCTTGAAAAATTAGAGGTCTCCATACATTCCAACAGATGCCTACTATTAAGCTATCTCTCCAATGTATGTCTTTGATGTTAAATAACTTGTTTTTCTAGGATATTGCTTCATATTTACATAATGTAAAATAGGAAAATTCCACCACACGATTAAAGCATCACTAAGATCCCAATCACATCATCAAACAGCTAAATTAAAGTCAAACATTGTTTAAATGTGGACGCTCCGCCCCATGCTGACAACACATCTGAATGAGTAACAAAAGTTTTCACTCAAGCTTGAACACTCTGACATGTAGTGGATACAGCTTTTATATTTTGGAAAATGAATAAAGAGAATATATTTGAAAATTAATAAACATTTTTAAAATTTCTAAATAGTTTCCCTAAATTAAGTGCACTAAAATTAACAAAAACTAAATTCTATGTTTATTATTAACCTCAGGCACCCGTATGTGAGAACAAGGGTCACAAACAACAAATGTTCATTTGCTAAAGCAGTAAAAGCTTCTCTTCCCAGTATTTGTGAGGGATGAGAAGAATCAGATAAAAGGTAGCAACATAACTCCAAATAAACCTGTCTTTAGAACAAAAAGAAAGCAAATAAACCAGGTCTCTCTCCCATGCTCAGCACTAAATTATCCTTTACAAAGCAAAGGGCTTTTCTTTTTTTTTTTTTTTTTTTTTTTTTTTTTTTTTTGAATCAATAAGCAGTACATATCGTTAAGTACAGAACTCCTACATCCTGGCCTCACATTTTTCTTCTTTAAAGAAAACAACAATCTTATAAGCCCTATAGTGACTATTTCTGATTCCCCAAACCACAACACAATAACAAAACCCTGTGTGTACAGCAGGATGCACGACAGCATGTTCAAATATAACCCCAAATCCTACTCTTCTGCAATCCATGCTAAGGTGAGATCAAATAAAGACACTTCTACCTTGATCATTTCTCTACGCAAAGGATTCACTAGAAAGGCCAACCTTAAGAAGAAACAGAATACATACCATGATATAGTCTCTTTCATTAGAAAACGCAAGGAGAACAGATTTAAATTAAGACTCCGTATGTAAGAGCTGAAAGCATAGAATTTGTATCCACATAATGAACTGATGTCTCCTCTAAAGACGTCAGATTGCTGTTCAGCTAAACTATCTAAAAATACCTCCTTGCAAACACACACACACACACACACACGCGCGCGCGCGCGAAACGACTACAAAGACAGGTCTTACTAAGCAGCTCTACTTCCACAAAATCACTTAATAAGGGGGGAAAATGTTGAGGCCCTCAAAAAAATTAGTAGGATTTTTTCACATCAACTGTGATCTTTTATGAGCTATTTTGCAAACCAATTCCAATTTTGTAAAAAGTAATTAATGAAGGATCTTAAACAGATCCTAATTGATCTAAGATGTCTAACAGACAATTCTGTCCTATGAACTTAAAATCAGATAGAGAAAAACAAATCTCTGAATCACCATCATCATTAAAACTCAAGAAAAGGAATAACTTCTAGCTGAAACATCAGGAGTCAGATTCGTGGCTGTCACTGTGGGTTGGTCAGACCCTGGGCCGCACGCACAGCTCCCAGAAGCCACTCTGAAGTGTGCGCCATCAGCAGCACCTCACAGACCAGGAGGCACTCGGAACATGCAGGGAGTCTGCTCAGCACCACGTAGCTAAGCTATAAAGACGACACAGAGTTCAGCCCACACATGAACTGCTTCACAGCATTATAATCTAGCACAAGTGGCTGGCACTTGATAGGGCTTTACAGTTTGCACAAAGGAACTCTCTGTACATTTTCTTAATTTAAACCTCAAGTTGAATCTGTCATATAAGAAGAATCCCACTTTACTCCTACTATTGGTGAGTAAAGAAAACCAAATACATATAGCAGTTAACCGTAACTTTAATAATTTCAAAACAATGTTGAGGTAGACTGGCTTCATAATCATGGTCTCCATTTTGAATTAAGAAAATAGAAACCTCAAAAAGGTGAATCACTTGCCTAACTGTTGCACAGAACAAGGATTTCAAGCAAGATGTTAGTACATAAAGTATTTTATTGTTTCACCACATAACCAACCTAACCTGGAGCAGTTACTTCCTATTACTCTGCGGAAAGGTCTACAGCTAGAAAAACCCTACTAGGGGCACACACAGGCGACATGCCACCAGCTCTGATAACACATCGGGCACAAGGTGACAATTCAGGGCCACTTGTTGGCCTTACTATAAACTAACTGAAGGCAACACCCTTCTTCGTGGCAGTTCTGGATGACACTTAAAGAGAAACAGAGAAAAGAAGGGTGTGCTCCAAGCCAGCAGGTGCTTGTTTTGGTACTGGGGATCAAACTTGGGTCCTTGCCCTTGCAAGGTGGGCAGCAGATACTCCTTGAAGGAGGTGCTTGGATCCTGCCTGCAGACTCCACCCAAGCTCCCTCCTACTGACACTCTCTTCAGAGTGGAGGCTCAGCCAGAGCCACAGCACCGCCAGGAAAGGCCGCCACTGTTGGGTCTCTCATCTGCTGTGGCCAGGAGAGAGCATATTTTAAAAGTTTTCTAAAAGTCATAACTATACTCCAAAGTCCAGAGAATACATGTTACACAGATGATGGGTTTAAAGGAACGCTACAACTGTAACAAAGATGGCCCAATTATTATGTCTTTGTGTGTGCTTTAAGTGGGTTGGACAATGTAGCTGCTAAGTCCGACTGACTCAGACAACTCCTTCATCTGGCCACACACTAAAATTACCTCCAGATAAATTACTTATCTAACTGGAAACAATTTAAGCAAGCAATTGTATCATCCAAACAGTAAGCCAAAGCAGAATTCTTTTCTCAGTTCAAGTCTAAAAGCAGGGGAATGCAAAATATCTCTGGAAAACACAAGGACGAGAAACCTCAGCCTCACCTGTTGACCACCTCCTAAAAGGCTGAATTAGCAAGAAAAAACCTGTTTATGAAGAGTTCAAAGAACTCCTCAGAATAAAATTTTCACTCCTCCAATACTGACCCACCTGAAGAGGAAGAAAATATATTGCTTTTATTTTCATCAAAATCAAGGTAAAGTTCCACCTACCTCACAGGCTTAAGGTCCTGAGTTCGATGCCCAGTACCAAAAAAAAAAAAAAAAAAAAAAAAA
>NW_022900950.1:79618561-79626699 GCF_012274545.1 Fukomys damarensis | reverse complement strand
CCAAACAAAAAAAAAAAAAAAAAAAAAAAAAAAAATCCTCAAGGTTAAGTTACTCTGATGCCAGTAGTTACTACATCACACATGAAATTCCAACACCAAAGAAAATCAACTAAATTCAGAGGCTAGAATAACTTTCTCTCAAATCTTCTGAAAGGAATTATATCCAGAAGACACGCTGAACACACAAGCAATTGCCCATCCTTGCAATGCTGTACTAAGAACAAGGTTTACGGGTACTCCAGCCGCTTCCCAAAGCAGGTATGTGTATGGACGTCTTGGTGTGTGCGTGTGATTATTAGCTGTGTGACGTTCACTCCTTTCCTGCCTTGATGCCTTCATGCCTAAAGGGGGACAGCACACATGCACTGTTGTGGAGATTAAATAAAAGGACCAATAATAAGAGCTGGAACGTTACCTAGAACACACAGAACACACTTCAACAGGTCTCTGTAAGCAGCTAGAAGACGTGAGCCAAGTGGTCTTCACAGCCAAGCAACTGCACAAGTGCTGGCATTGAGCTTCACCGCCCAGCGGGTCTGTGCTGAGGAAACTGGGAAAGCTAACGGGAGATGGAGTCCCACAGCTGAGAGCACACTGCTGCGTGACAACACAGAGGCCACTGGCCTGGCCCACAATCTATGTCTTCAACTATACGAATTTTCAGACTTGAGATTTCATTTTACTTTGATATCTCTGAAAGCGGGCTCCACCACGTAAGCAGTGAAAAGAAGACCCTACTGGGTCACGGGAAGGAAGGGTAATCAATAAATGGTGTTTCAGATTCGATGAAGAGTGCTATCTTCATTAAAACACACAGTCAAAATTTTAAGGACAATTAGTGCCAAGAAATTCCAGGTCTTTTCCACCTGGTCATATAATAGAAAGGAGAATAACCCAGTGACTGTGTCCTGGCCAACAGGGACGATAACCCTAAAAGGCCGTGCTGGTGACCGCTCTAACACCACAGAGCCTTATTTCATCACAGATGGCCGTCCTGGACCTTCCAAAGGGTGACGGCAGCCCAGGGAGCCGCCCCGCAGCCACGCTGCCCTAGGTGCTGCTCCACGGGCCCTGGGCCTCACCCACGCCCACCCCTCATTGTGCTCACACCGAGCTCACGCCCCCTCTCACTAGTGGCGCCTCAAGGCTGCCTCCTCCTCTGCGTGTGGCGCTCCTGGCCTGCGCTGCACGCACCCTGGCCCTGCCCCTCTCACCCCGCATGTTAAGTGTGTGCCACTGCGAGTGGACACAGAGCCTGCAAACTCTACCTGCTTTTGTAGAGCTCTGAAGAGAACCCTAAGAACATGCTCGGTGTTCAACAAAAAGTGTCGTTCCAGCATTCTCTTCTCACAAAGCAAACAGGCACAACGTATCATTTCAAAACAAAAAGAAATTTCCTGCTAAAAGAACAGTAATATAAATGTTTTGAGTGTTTTCCTCTTCACATATAGTTCATGTTTTACAAGGATTTCAAACCACTACTGCAGAGTCAAAAGGGTGTTCTTATGTAAAAATGTCTCTCCCTCCCTTCACTCCTCAGAAGCACTGGGAACCAAACCCAGGCATGGCTCTCCCACTGACCTACACTGACTTACACCCCAGCCCACTCCCTCTTTGAGACAAGGTACCCCAAAGTTGTTCTGGGGATACTCAAACTTGTGATCCTCCTGCCTCAGCCTCCCTACATGTTGGGAGTGAACAGGCGTGTGCTACACACTGAGCTAAAAACAAGTGTCCTTAAGCTATGTGTTTAACATCAAAATAGATGATCTATCTTTTCTGATTAGGCACACATTCAGTAATACCCCAAAGGTTTAATTTCTGAAATCTTGTTCAGCTACTGAGGGAGACACTTGAATTAAGTAAGGAATATAATCTACTCTACGTTCTCCTCTTCTATTAAAGAAAAGAGTTTAAGTAGCCTTACTCTTGAGAAAGGGCTAAAGAACATTTAAAGCTACTGGTATTTCTCTTCCCACAGCAAAATGAGATTTTCATTTACTGTCATTACTGTCGATTTTTTTTGAAATTTGTTGTTCAACAAAACACACTTTAATTCGTATTTCTATCGAGTTGTTGCTTTCCCTTTTTCCAGGGTTGGAAATAAGAAAAAGCATAACAAAAGCGAACGAAGCCAGGGACTGTGCCCCTGAACACACTGGCAGTCCTCAGAGGTAAAAGGCCCCACCACAAGGGAAAGGCAGGAGGAACAATCCTGTCACAGGTGTGCCAGGACATGTGTGATTTCTCTTCTCTTTATTTTGGCTTCTCTTATTTATTTCCCTTGTCTTAAAATGTTTCCCAAACTTCAAGAGAAACAAGAAGTATAAGTAAAATAAGCTTAAGATCACACTGTATTCTTTTCCATAGGAAGGATAGAGTTCTAATGGTAAGTGTTCTTCACTAAATTTCCCTTTAAATTTAAAATATACAATATAAACGTTACAAATTAACATGTAATATACGGCAAACTGTATAAAGAAGACAGAGCTTCTGACAGAAGGCTCTTCACAGCTACAAAGGACTTCTCAAGTCAGCTGCTGTGAAATAGGTCTCCTTCAGGAATGGGGGAATCTAACTCAAATACATCACAAATTTTATACAGCACCATGAGATAAAAACCGTCTACACAAGGAACTGTATCAAAACTTAACAAAGGTTTTATCTGGACAGTGAAATCGGGGTGCTTTTTCTGACCCTGTCATCACCTGTGGTCAATCCGCTTTGCATTTTTCCTCAGTGAACAAACTGCCCACCATCCTCTCCTTCCTGCCTTCACTGTTCTCCTGCTCAGCGGCCACTCTGGAAGTCAGCTGAGGGGGCAGCAGTTCTGACCTCTAGTTCCCAAGGCTGATTATTTTCCAACTAGGTCTTATTTTTAGAGACACAGTATGTTTCACTACTCAAAGTGTATCTTTTCCAAGTAAGTTTCAAATTAGATTTAGGTAAATGTCATACCTAAAGTAGCATTACTCTGACATTTGACAGTTTATTGTTTTCACAAGTGATATTAATTTCAGTAATAACTAGGCAGCATTATGTATTCATATTTACATTGTCATTTAAAAGAAACAAAAGTGCACTTTTGAGGGAAAAAAGTGTAAAATGAATTAGCCGTAAAGAAAAAGTTCATTTCCCTCTCCACATCCTCAGCCCTGGAGGCTGGGGTGTGAATGCACGCGTCTCTCAGCTCCACCAGCCCCCAGCCCCACGCCAGCCGTGACGGAGACGGACACTGAGACAGGGACTGGGCTCTTCCTGTCCTCCCCGCAGAGCCCCAAGGAAGTTTCCTTTCCCATTCCTGAAGGCACATGTCATGAGTTCCGTAACCCCACAGAAGCTGTGTGCCACAGTACTCCCTCTACCTCCAACTAGCTCTAGCTCTTAAATGCTGAGAAAAACCAAGAGTGCTTCTACTTAAAAATGCGTCCAAGGTTAAAACGCCTGGTTTACTCCCTTGCAGGGCAGGCGGAGAAGACAGAGGATCAAAACCAAGTCCACACCTCTGGAAATCACACTTTGCTGCCTTCTTTGACCATGCTGTCACACTGCATTCTGGCACCTAAAGGAAAATTACTGAGTGGGCCAAGAATTTAGCTTAGTGGCGCTGCACCTGCCTTGCAAGCGCAAGGTCCTGAGTTCAATGCCTGGTACCAAAAAAAGAAAAATTATTGAATATTGACCTACTGAAAAACAACTCTGGCTGGAGGCGTGGCTCAGGGGCAGAGAGCATCTGCCTAGCATGATGGGGACAAGGCTGTGGTTTCCTCCCCAACACTGCAAATAAAAAGGGAAAGCGAAGAACTCCTAACAAATCTTTAAGATCTCTCTAATACTCAGCATTAAGAAAAATATTTCCACATGAGAGAGAGGGCATGTATTTCCCCAAATTAATCTTTACTGATAAAGTAAACTAAGCATAATTTTAATTTTTCCACATACTCAAGTTAGAAACGAGACTATGGCTAACATATTTACAGAGACATACAAACATATGTGAAATATGAACACGTACACAGATTACATACAGTGAGGGAAGGGGTATGTACCACACCAAGCCAGTATTTTAAGCTAACAACGTATATCCCTCATGTTCACTGTAGAATGCCATCTTGGTAACTGTAAAGGGACTTCCAGTTGCTGTGCAACCACTGAACAAAGTCTGTCTCTCACCCACGTGCGAGACACCTCAGCCTCGGAGATGAACGTCCAGGGTAAGACAGAAAAGAGGAACCAGAGCATCACAACCGTCCCCGTCTCTGGCTCTTAGTACTGTGTTAGGTGTTATGCAGAGCAGGTTAATGGAATGCTGCATTTTTGGAAGTTACAGCACAAAGCTAGCATGACACTGTGTGAGTCTGAATCGAAGGGCTCAAGCATGTGCGGGATGTTTACATGGTGAGCTAAAAAGCTGAGCTGCTAGGACACTCACCGCCACCCACACAAGAGACAAGACTGCAGCTATTAGACACGTGCAAGTCACAGAAATGTACACATATGAACGAGGACGCGACACAACTACCCACAAGGCTGATGTGTCAGGCTCAGCTAATAAGAAATGCCAGCAGGTGACAGCTGATGAGTTCCAGGTGGCTCATGTGTTTCCACACCAACAGGGAGGGACAGCAGACAGAGGGCACAGGACTCCGTGTGAGGCAGTAAGCCACATACAGTATCACACTAGCTTTGTGATCTGCGCTCCTAAACTGAGGCCGTGCTGTGCAACGCCTAACACAATACGAAGAGTTCTGTGTTTTAGTGTCAGGAAAGGAACCGGTCACAAGTATGTGTCACACCTCCAAATATAAAGGCTACTTGTGTATGGGGTGCAGTGGGATAGAGCAGGGGTCCCTGGGGACTGAAGTGAGGACTTCTGTACTGGGCTACATCCCCAGCCCTGTTTTAAATGTAGGTAGGTCTTGCGAAGTTGCCAAATGGCCCAGTGTGGGTTTAAACTCATGCTCCTCCTTCCTCTGGCTCCCAGGGTGCTGGGATTCCAAGCATGTGCCACCATGTCCAGCTAAAAACACCTAGATGAAGAAAAAGAGGTAGGTCAGAGAGCAAAGACATGAGAACGAGGGAATCAGCAGAGGCCCTCAGGACATATTTATGAACCTGCCCTGAACCACACATGCAGCCCACAGGTGAGCGCAGCATGGCGAGGGCATGCAGCCCTTGTGTGGCACAGCACAGAAGGCCATTGTTTGGAGCTCAGGAAGATGGCTCAGTGGTGGGCAGCGGAGAGGCCCTCTCTGAGGCTAGCTGTTGAGAACCAAAGCCCACTGGGAGAACGAAGAGAGCCACTGCAATGAAGACCCAGCAGACTGCAGCGGTTGTGAATTGTTGGGACCAGCACCTCCTACCAGAACCAGACTCACTGCAGGGGAAGGAGAGCTCAAATCTGAAGCAGAAACGTGCAGAGTTCAAATCCACTGGAGGTCATGGAGCTCAATTCAAGCCTCGCAGCCAGAAACCAAGCTGAACTTCAGTGGACTATGGATGGCTCGTGAGATCAGTCCACTTGGATCTGTACGCTGCCCACACTGTTTACCAGTGTCTTTCTTTTCTTCTTCATTTCTCTCCTTTTTTGCTATTTCTGTCCTGTCTTGTTTTTTCTTTCTGTTTTGTTTTTTTGGTACCAGGGATCGAACTCGGGTCCTTGCTCTTGCAAGGCAAGCAGTGGAACCACTGAGTTAAATCCCCGGCCCTTTGGTTTTTCTAATTGTTCATACACACACACACACACACACACACACACACACACTCAAAACTTAAAGGCCAGATATACTGGAAGGCAATCTGAGAAGTAGTCATTCCCTAATAGCAACAAAGATAATCACAAGAAGAAATATATAAGCACCAATACAGGAATTAAACCAAAAATATTAACAACAACAGAACCAGACATGAGAAGATACCTAAACAAGGCATAAATCCAGACTTCCTGATCAGCAAAGGCAAATGCAGGGGCAGCAGGGTGAAACAATCTGAAAGTGAACCACCTGGACTGCTTGAACTAGTAACAGGGGAAATAGGAAAACAGATGAAGGAGGCTCTGGAAAAAATACTTCCTCAGATAACAGCAGAGATGGTGATCATAATGAAAGACGTGATTAGTAACTCCAGAGCAGATACAGGTTTTTTTAAAAAATAGAGAAGCTGAAGAGAATGATAGAAACCATGAATACCCAGCATAGGAAAGAAATGGAAAACATGAAACACACCCAAAAAGACATCTAAGAGAT
Organism: Fukomys damarensis; assembly: GCF_012274545.1. Taxonomy (NCBI): domain Eukaryota; kingdom Metazoa; phylum Chordata; class Mammalia; order Rodentia; family Bathyergidae; genus Fukomys; species Fukomys damarensis. The sequence goes on along the minus strand of NW_022900950.1, from coordinate 79,620,454 downwards.
TTAAAATTCCATTTAAAGTTTTTGTAGTAGAATTAGTTAATGTGAGGACAGAATTTAAGATATAGAAGACATGACTGTGGTCAGTGAACATGAAAAGAAAAATGTCTTTTATTTTTTGGTACTAGGGATTGCACTTGGGTCCTTGCACTTGTGAGGCACATGGCAGCACCACCTGGCTAAATCCCCAGCTCAAAAATAGAAATTATCAAGAGACCATGAGAAATCCACCCGACTGCTTCTCGATAACGCAAAAAAAGAATTAACATTATCAACTGGAGCGAGTGAGAGCAGGAGACAGTGCAGAAGACATAAACTATTCACGGAAGTAAATGCAGAAAACTTCCCAAACAAGGAAAAAGAATTTGACATAAAGATGTTAGGCATACAGAACTCTAACTAGCCATGATTAAAAAAAAATCTACACCTAGGCCTATAATAGTCAAGATTCCAGAGACACAACACTAGAACAAAATAGTAAAAGCAATTAGAGAAAAGGAACAAATCACATACAAAGTAAAACCCATCAGAATCACAGCAGACTCCTCAATACAAACCCCCAAGTCAAGGAGAGCCTGTAGTGAAAGATTTCAAGCCCGAATAGAAAACAATCCCCAACCCAGACAGATGTATCTTGCAAAACAATCTTTCAAAATCGATGGAGAAATAAGATCCTTTCATAAGGAACACCTAAGGAAATTCATGAATAACTAACCAGCACTCCAAAAAATTTTAAACAATATCCTAGGAAAAGACATTGAGGGTCACAACTCCTTGAGGCCCAACAAAATGCATCTATCAGGCAAGAAAAGAAATTAAATGCAAAGGAGATCCAACAACAGGAAAAGACCATGAGGAGGATAAGTCAATACATATCAATTACAGCCATCAATGTTAATGGTCTCAATTCACCAATCAAAAGAAACAGACAGGTAGAATGGATCAAGAAGCAAGATCCAACAATATGCTGCATACAAGAAATACACTTAATTTAAAAAGAAATTCATAGACTGAAAGTCAAAGTATGGAAAACAATACTTGATGCAACAAGAACCTGTAAAACAGAAGCAGTAGCTATCCTATTTGCAGACAAAATGGATTTCAAACCAAGACTAATTGAGAGAGACAAAGAAGGTCACAACATCCTTGTAAAGAGAAGAATCCAAAAGAGATGACAGTCATAAATATATATGCACCAATACTAGTGCCCCCGACTATATAAAACAATATTAATGGACACAAGAAATGGAATAGGCACTAATACAGTTGTTCTGGGGAACCTCAATACTGCAATGCCACAAATAAATCAACTAGACCAAAAACAAATCAATAATGAAATACTAAAACTGAACCACACTTTTGAACAAATGCTCTTAATAGATGTCTACACAAGTGTTCCATCCCATGAAATAGAATATACATTCTTCTTAGCTGCACATGGGTCATTCTCCAAAACAGACCACATGCTAGCTCATAGAACATGCTTAAGTAAACTCAAAAGAACTGAAGTTATCCCATATATATTATCAGACCATCACACAATGAGATTGCAGATCAGTAGCAAAAGAAACCATAAGAAAATCATAAACACACAGAAATTGAATAACACTCTCCTGAATAAGCAATAGGTCACAAAAAAAGTTAAAGAAGAAATTAGAGAGTTTCTATAATCAAATGATAATGCCAATACAACAGGTTGGAAATTATGGGACACAATGAAAGCAGTCCTATGAGGGAAATTCATACCAGTGAATGCACATGTTCGGAAAACAGAGCAAGCTCAAATAACCTAATGCTGAACCTTAAGCTTCTAGAAAAAGAAGAGCAGGCTGGTGATTTAGTTCAGGGGTTCCGCTGTCTGCCTCACAAGTGCAGAGTCCTGAGTTTCATCCCCAA
>NW_022900950.1:79613265-79618486 GCF_012274545.1 Fukomys damarensis | reverse complement strand
TGAGAACACTGGGCCCTTGCAGTCATGGTGGGAAAGATTCTTTCTTGGCTGTGCTTCTACCAATAATTCTCTCCCCGGAAAAGGAAGATTATAGTAGAAGGCGGGCAGCTTAGTGGTAGTGCATTTTCCTAGCCTGTGGGAGGCCCTGGGTTCAATCCCCAATACCACCCCCAAAAAAAAAAAAAAAAAAAAAAAAGAGAGAGAGAGAGAAGGAGAAGAAAAAGAAGAAAAAGAAAAGCAAGACAAACCCAAAGCTTACACAAGTGAGGGTCAGAACAGAAATCAATGCAATGGAGATTAAGAAAACAATTTTTAAAAAATTGAGTTGGTTCTTCAAAAGAATTAACAAAATTGATAAACCTTTAGCCAACCTTACCAAAAAACAAGGCAAGATACAATATGAATAAAAAGAGTGAAATTACAACAGATCCAGCAGAAATCCCAAAGATTATCAATACCTACTTTGAGAACCTGTACCAGAATGAAATGGAAAACACAGAAGAAATGGACAAATTTCTAGATACATATGATTTACCAAAGTTATACAAAGAAGATATAAAACTTTTAAACAACCCAGTATCAACCAATGAAATTGAAAATGTAATTAAAAATTTACCAACAAAGAAAAGCCTAGGTCCTGAGATCACTAATGAATGCCACAAGAAATGTAGAGAAGAGCTAATACCACTACATCTCAAACTCTTTAATGAAATAAAAAAGGAAGTAATATCCCAAATTCATTCCTGGAGTCAAGCATTACCTTAATTCCAAAAGCACAGAAAGACCCAACCACAAAAAAAGAATTACAGGCCAATCTCCCTAATGAATATAGATGCAAAAATCCTCAATAAGACACTGGCAAACAGAATACAGAAGATCATCAAGAAGATGATACACCAAGTGAGATTCATCCTAGGGATGCAAGGTTGGCTCAACATTCATGAATCAATAAATATAATACAATATATTCACAGAGTCAAGGATAAAATTCATATGATTATCTCAAAATATGCAGAAAAAGTGTTCGACAAAATTCAACACCTATTCTTTTTTTGTACCAGGTATCAAACTTGGGACCTTGTGCTTATGAGGCAGGCAGCGGAAGCACTGAGCCCCTGGCCCAACACCTATTCTTGAAAAAAACTCTACAGAAAATTGGACTAGATGATCTTAAACTCAACCTGATAAAAACCATCTGTGAAAAATCAACAGCCAACATCATACTAAATGGTAAAAAAGTGCAATCTTTCATGCAAGAATATCATTTCAAGAATAAGACAAGGATGGCTACTATCACCACCCCTGTAGTTCTGGAAACATTAGCCACAGCAATTAGACAAGAGAAAGAAATACAACAAAGATAGAAAATGAAAAAGTTAAACTGTCATTATTTGTAGATGACATTATTTGTAGATGACTCTATATAGAAGACCCCAAAAATTCCACCAAGACTTCTAGATTTAATAACCAAATTCAGTAAAGTAGCTGAATACAAGGTCAACATACACAAAAAAAAAAATCAATAGCCTTCCTGTACACAAACAACGGACTCACCAAGACAGGAATTAGGGAAACTATTCCTTTCACAATATCATCCAAAAAAATGAAATAGCTAGAATCAATCTAACAAAGGAAATAAAAGACCTCTACTTTGGAAATTACAGCACTGAAAAAACAGATAAAGAAGATATCAGAAAATGGAAAGACATCCCTTGTTCTTGGGTAGGAACAACCAATATAGTAAAAATGGCCATACTTCCAAAACCACTACACAGATTCAACACAATCCCGACTGAAATTCCAAGAGCATATTTCTCAGAACTAGAGAAAACAAACTAAAAATTCATTTGGAACCAGAAGAGACCTAGAATAGCAAAAGTAATTCTAGGGAACAAAGACAAGGCAGCGGGTATCACAATCTACAACTTGAAACTATACTACAAAGCCACTGTGATTAAAAAAAAAACAGCACGGCACTGGCAAGGAAACAGACCCGAGGATCAGTGGAATAGATTAGAAGATGCAGAAACAACTCCAGATACACTCAGCTACCTCATCTTTGACAAAGGAGCCAACCATCCTCAGCAGAGGAAAGACAGCCTCTGTAACAAATGCTGCTAGATAAACTGGATTTCCAGATGCCAAACACTTCTAACATGTACGACACAGCCCTTACAATGACAGAGAAACTAGGATCAGTGATCTTACGGCAGGTACGTGGTTAGAACAGGAAACCAAGGGCTTCTGACAACTTTCAATCACTGCCTTTTTCACTAAACTGATTTTATTTTTAGGCAGTCACTTTTTAAACACCTCTTTAGAGCTATACTTTATCTAAAAGCTGTATTTTAAAGCTACACTTTAAAAGTATGGATCTAACACGTGCTTCTGGCTAAAAGCAAAGAGCCTGCCATAGTGTGTTCTATGATGAGGGGCAGCTTTTCAGTCTTTCACACATAAGCCGTCTGTGCGGTGCCTTGGCAAGTTTCTAAATATACTTCCCTCCTCACGGGACTAGAAGATCTATTATTTGTTGCCAGCGTTTCTTGGCCCAAAGCCAAAGCAAGATGACCTTGTCCTTGAATAAAACAATAGGACACCGCTTCCTCTCAGGCCTCTCTGCGAGCAAGCACAGAGGAAGCCTCCCCAAGAGGCAAGTTCACTTCACCTCAGGAAATACATCTGTCATTAGATAAAATAAAGACCAGATAAGCAGAGTATCTCCACCCAAAGGGGCTGTGTTAACACCCATGGCCAGTACTGGCGCCGCACGCACACACGGCTCACGGGGGAGCAGAGCCCACACAGCAAGGCTCAGCACCTGCGTGGTCACGGGAAACAGGCTGAGGCTGAACAGCACACCAGGCACTCGGGGGGAGGAGGCAGGACGATCTCTGGCCCAGGAGTTCAAGGCAAGCAAGACGCCATCTCCAAAATAAAGAGCTCCCTTGGTCCTCTGCATCCACAGACACCAATTTTCAGACTCAACCAGCATCAGGTAGACAGTATTAAGAAGTTAAGCAGCAAGGACCAGGAATTTAGCTCAGTGGTTCTGCCACCTGCCTCGGACCTGAGCTTGATCCCCGGTACCAAAACAAAATAAGTTAAGCAGCAAAAAGAACACACCTGGCAGAGGCTGAACACAGAAAAGCTGGAGAGCAAGAAGTGGGCACAGGGCACCCTTTCCTGATCATTCCAACCCAAGACTTAAGATAATTCCTTTCAACTTGAAGAACCATGGTCAGTGCCCGAGGCAGGCAAGGGAAAGCTCTATAAAGCCATTTTGATCACAATATTATTGCTCTTCTACAGTAGCAGAGAATGGATGTCACACACACTCAGAAAAAGGAGCAGGGAAAGGTAAGCATGATTTTTGAGTTGCATTTCCACGAGTTCATGCCAGCTACTGTGATTGTGCACTTCTTAGACTACAGTGGCCCAATGGGAGTGAACGGGCAGACGGGCACCCAGCCGATGGCTCTGCCATTCATCAGTGCTACGTCTCTGGAAAAACAAGTTTTCATCTCTAAGAAGCCCACGATCTATCCTGACAGAGGACTGTGTAAGGAATTAAGTCAGGTGATGCGTAATACAGTGCCTGCTATAAAATACACACTCACCAAACCTCAGCCACTGAAACTTACCCCCACTTACTGAGCACTCCTTTGGTGTAACCTTACTTAGCACCGGAAATGACAAGGTCTGATGCAGGGTCAGCGATTTCCATAAAAATGTAAAGCTGGAGAACAGATTCTTACTCTGATAGCATCTAATTAACTTAAAGTGACCAGTTTTTAAAATTTACAAAGTTTCAAAGACATCCCAAATTATAGCATTTTCAAAGCCACCAGAAGTAGGCAAAAGAGGGAGGGGAAGGATCTATGGTTAAAAAAACAATGCCGATAAATCAAGTGAAGAGACTTGTAAGGCTATCCCAATATTTTCCTTAACTAGGAGGCCTGTAAGACCTTTAACATAACTGCAGTTTACAGTCCTCAAGCATTGTTTTATACATCATTTCTGAAATGTTAATAATCTGCTTTTATTTCCCAGATCTCACTAGACCTTTACATTTTCATACTTACAAAACCGCAGGACTCCTCTGGTACTAACGGAAAATCACAGCCTGGGATTGGATTTGGTTCTGGTACCATCCACTGACCACACAGAAAAGGACAGGGGTAATGGACGAAGGATGTACAGGCTGCTGGTTTAAAGGGTTTATGTGTGTGCCAAATGTGACTTCACTGATCCAAAGGACAATTAAATGCGAAAGTCCACTGTGTTTACTGTGCACCTACTATGGGCCAGCAGCTGAGATACCACTGAGACAACAAAAAAAAAGCCCTCAAGACCTAAACGGATCCGACAAAACATGAGGACTGAATTTACTATGTGAGCAAATGGCAGCAAAAAAGTCCCCAATTTAACATTTTTGTCTTTAGAACCATCTTTTTCTGTACTCAAAGAAGAAAAGGCACTTTTTTTAAAAAAACGCAAATATTCTGAAGAATCAAAACAAAATTACTTGTGAATTTAGGAACTTGGCTCATCTGGAAATCGGCGGATTTTTCCCCGGAAGTGACGCCCATCTTTGCTCAATGGCAGTCCAGTCAGGGTCACACGGAGCCAGCCTCCTTCTCCGGCTCCGGCTCCGCCTCTCTGGGAGGAAGGCCGCCCCGCGCACAGCACTGCTTGGCCTAGGTGCACAGCAGGCCAGGCAGCACCTGCCCCAGCTCGCAGCCAGTTCTCTGCGGCTCGAGCTTCCAGCCCTGCGAGCGCTCCCCTCCACCCCGACCCTGCTCGCGCTCTAGAGCCAGCAGTCTCACAAACCTCGGCACAACTGCCCCGACCAGTAACACTATTCCTCCCCCCGCAGGAAAGTTCCAGTAACTGTCTTTGTCCATGAAACTTGTGTGATTGGTACTTAAAATCCTCCAGTCATTTTGAGAAAAGATCTATGAAAAGCGTAAGGAGCCTGCGCTTTAAATTTTTTTCCTATGGTTCCTCAAGTACACTTCAACTGATGCTCTTTTACCTGGAAAACTCCTGCCCACAGAGCTTGATTTCAAAGACCCTGCTAATAAAATCAGACTGCACTGGAACTCCCTCCAAATTGCCTGTCCTGCCAGTGAGGAGAAAGGTGGCCCTAGTGCGGACGGCGGGGTGGGGGTAGGCCCTGGCAGCAACATCAGGTGCCTGCCAGCTCCGCCCGCCAGGC
>NW_022900950.1:79554170-79611683 GCF_012274545.1 Fukomys damarensis | reverse complement strand
GGGAGGAAGGAGAACCGGGGCAGCCTGTGCAGCGGGACCTCCTCCCTAGCCGCCGCCGCCGCCGCCGCCGCCGCCTCCTCTGCCTCCGCCGCTGCTGCTGCTGCTCCAGGAGTGGGGACCGTGATCTCAACCCCACCACGAACCAAGTTTGCACAATTAATCTCAGCAGCGTGACGCCGGCGGACACTTCATTCGGCCCCTCACTCAGCACGATCACGCCGGCTACGAGTCACTGACACAGCACACGCACACCCGTCTCAGCACCGCCAGTCTGAATGCAACACACCGACAGAATGACATTATTCCGCTTACTTTGGAGGACCATGGCTGCAGGCAGTTGGCATAGCAACGCACAAGGAAAGCCATTTCCTGGGGAGGGAGACAGCTTCCTTCTCTAAATACAAAATTCCTCCTAGGAAGCAAATGGCATCGCTGCTCCTGCGGGAAGCCAGGCACTGTAGTCTGCCTCCTAACCTGCAAGGCTCTCCCTCGATGCAGTCCTAGTGATGTAAGTGGATCTCGCCCTCCCTCTCCCTCTTCCCTGAGACACTCGGCTCCAGCAGCACACACATTCCTCCGGGCTCGCCCCTCCGCTTCACCACTGTGCTCACTGGGAGCGGCAGCACTCCGAGAAAGTAGCGCTCTTGCCTCCTTACATCAGCGGCTGCAGGTGAAGAAGTCTCCCAGGGATGGGGTCCCTCCACTGCTGACTCCGGATGATACCACCCAAGACAGTGGAGGCGGAGAAGGGCTTTCCTGAACAGCTCTGAACTAAAGTGGAATTCTTCAAGGTGAGGATAAAGGAATCCATGTGGGCTCCACCCTGCCCTCAGCATCACCGTGCTGCAGTAAATAAGTACCCACCAGAAATGTATAAAATGCACACTTCGCAAGCTGTGTGTGGATGTAGATGTGATTTTCACACATCCCCACACACTGATGTGCGCACTACCTTGCCAATGATATGAAGCCCGCCCAAGTTTTTAGGCGTTTGTCTTTCTGAAAGCAAACAAACAAAACTTCTAGCTGTGGATCTGAAATTAAATGAGAATAATTATGCAACCATAAACTCTTAATGTCTCCTAGGGCTGGATTTATGTAAAAGATGAGAAGGATTGAGGATGACTGCTCCGTGAAACGACGGTCGGTTTCTTACAGTCAGATCTAGCACACAGAACAGAAACAGGTAGGAAGATCTAGCACCTTCTGTAGTGGACAACGCCATTGTCAGCCCTTGCTACCTGTTTCTTCTCCATCCTAAGACGCACCATCCGGTTCTCCTTTCCTTCCTCCTCCTCCTCCTATCTGAAGGCAGCCTTTCTGTCTGGTGCCTCTTTCTGATCCTTCTCACGCCCAGCCCCGCGCGCCTCTTCCTCAGACTTCGGATCCAGGACCCCAGCTCTCATTCAACCTCTCCTCCTGCCCTCAACTGGCATCTGCGAGCTCTGGTGTCTCCAGGCTCAGAGACAAAACAGACACCTTCCCTAGACCCTGTCTTTCTCTGCAGCGACGGCCCCACCTCTGCCTTACGCTCCCTGAGACAATCTCTGCAGTCTCTGCTGCCTTCCACATCCCGTGCTCACTCAGACAAAGGACCACGGTGACCCTGTTACACAATTCATGTATCTACACGTTGTCCTTAGTACCTGTGCCCTGTTCCATCCACCATAACATCCGTTAATTCTCTAACTTTTCTCTGGTCTAGATCTCTCTCCATCTGGGATGTGATCACACAAGCCAGCCATTACTTTTCGTCTCCATAATCACAAAAGTCCTCAATCGACTACCTGGATTTAGTTCTGACCCTACCATACCACCCCTGCATACCATACCACCTCCAGGATCTTTCAAACACTAAGTCTGATCATTTCACCTTCCTCCCCAGTGGCCTCTGACAGAGTCAACCACTCCCATGGCTTCCCACGCTGCCCACCATGAAGACCACAGCCCGTTGCGGCTGCGAGAGGAGCAGCTTCCCAGGCCCACAGCACACTCACGCGCTCGCCTTCGCACTCCAGGCCGCTGGGGCTGCTCCTGCCTCCCGGGTGGACAAAAGAGCCTCTGCTGCACACTTTCCTCCCTCCTTCCCTGACTCCCAGCCCCCGGACCACGCCCGCTGGTTCTCACAGTCGTGTCCACCTCTCCACTGAAGAACCAACGCTCCGCGGCTGTGATGTGCCACCTGGGCCCGGACGTGTGAACGGCGAGTCCCTCCGGCAGGCCCTCTATTCCGTCCGTGGTGGCCGGCACCAGGCTGGCCTGCATGTGTCACGGCACCGCCGGCACCCCCATGGTGCACACTTGCGGCCACTCGCATTTTTGTGGAATGAATGAAATCCCCACCGATGTGAACGGACATTGGCAAAGCCACTGATCTCTGAGAAGGTTCCTGTCAAATGCCTGACGCTTTTCTATAACAGACATAAGAATCTGAAAGCAAATGGCATCAACGTGTTGAGGCTGCAGAGCTCCAACTGTGGGCAGAGTGTGAGCTCGAGGAGAGGAGAAGCTTCTGGAGATGGACGATGGCAATGGCTGTGTACCACGGGAGGAAACGGAATGCCACGGAACCGTGCACCTAAATGGTTAGACTGGGAAGCTGTAACGTACCATTTCATCACAAGAAGAAAAGGAGATGGCAACTCCGCGACTGCACAGTCGAGCTCCACATTTCCCACCCAGCCCAGGCCCCAACACACCCATGTCCCAAAAAGTCCTGTCCCAGCTAAAGCCAAAGTCAGTCCAGGCTGATGGTGTCCGAACTCGTATGTGACGGTTTCCCGCCGCTTGCCTCTCTCTGGAAAAATGTGTCACTTCTCTAGAGCAGGAAACTAACCTCATCAGGGGACCCACGAGATGAAGAGAGAAACTCTCGTCTGCAGGCACCGAAGCCTTCCGCGCTGGGCTCGGCGATCTCTGCGCCACCGGCCGCATCCAGACTCAGGACTGAGACACTGCAGGGCCAGGGTCCGCACTGTCGGGCACACGAGGTGCAGTCTTACCAGGTACAATAAGCCAAACACCGCTCGCGAAACAAAACTAAACTCAAGATTTAGGGCTCCTTGTAGCCCTACATTTGGTCATCCTTAACAAGTGGATTTAGCAGACGGCATTAACATCAGCTAAAACTATGTAGCAGCGTTACGCCCTGGGTCCATGTCCAGTCTGTACCAGTACCAGTGTTCCGGATGGAGACGCACAGCTCGGGACGCGATCTAACGTAACGGCTCTCCGTGCTAAATGGAATACTACGGTATTCCTTCATACTTATTCCACCGACAGCAGTTGTTTCCTAATTACTGTGAAATTGAGAAAAATGGTCCGTTTCCTCCCAGTGATTATTAATCATCTTTAGAACTTACATGGTGCTTATCCATAGATCCCAATGTGCTTTACAAACAGGTTCATCAGAACCCAAGGGAAGCATGACAAATAACGTGTGTACGTTTCAGCACAAGATAGGATGTGAGATTGTAGAGTTAGGTAGAAGAATACAAGACGGAACTGCAGTTTCTAACCGTGCTTTACTGCACTTAATAATTACATAATTGCCCTTAATAATTACATAATTGCCCTTAATAATTACATACTGACTTCTTTCTTCTCCCCCCAACCCAGGGGAAAAATTATAGAATTTGAGGAAAACATGTATGTGAGATAGGAAGAAATTATTCTGATACCTAGAAACAAAAATTTTTACAAATCTGAACCCTCATGTTTTATTTTTCCGAAATGAAATGACATTTAAGGTGGGCACGTTGGCACATGCCTGTAATGCCACTGCTGAGGGAGGCTGAAGCAGGAAAATCACAAGTTGAGAACCTCAGAACAAGTTAGCAAGATCCTGTCTCAAAAAAAAAGTCATTTAAATTTCTTCCTAAATACACTAAACCAATCAAGCCAAAGCAACATAAAGGATAGTCAGAGTTTCCCTCTTTTTCTAACCCAAACACCACTCCCCCATACTGATACTGTCATTTCCTTCACCAAGTTGACTGATAAACTCTCCCTCTACCCTCACGTATCCTACTGCTCCCGTTACCGCACAGCTTCTCCAGGCACCTCACCCAGGGCATCCCAGAGGAGCCCCACACAGCAGGACTTCCGGCACACCTTTTGAGGCAGGGCCTCGCTGTAGTTCAGGCTGCCGTGAACTCACTGTGTGGCCCAGGCTGATCTCAAACTCATGCAGTGATCCTCCTTCCTCACCCTCGTCAGGGCTGGGATCACAGGCTTGTACCACCACACCTAGTAAATTCACTATTAAACACAATTTAATTAGTAAATAAAATCTGAAGGAAACCAACACACTGTCTTTGACACACAGTGAATGCCGAGTAAACACCTAAGTCTGACGTAAATAAATGCAGGCTTTAGAAATACTGGGCATCTGTGACTCGGGCAGATAGATGTTCAGTGTTGGAAAAATCTAATGGACAGTCCAAATGGAGATCACCCAGATGCAGTCCAGAGAAAAATTCTCAAGAAATGTTCAGGCTCTTTCCCTCTTTAATTAAAAAATAAACCCTGACAGACCATTTATGGAAAATCAGCATAGCAACCTATCTGTAATAAATATGTTCAGTATCCATAAGAATACTGAGAGAGACAGGCAGAAGAGCAAAGAAGCTGGAAGTCAAAGAGGTTTCAACACTGGGCTTTCTGAGAAAGGAGCATCCTTTAGTAGTGGGTTAAACAAAACTTACTTCATTTCCTGAACTTAATTTAAGGAATGGCCCAACCTCACCTCGCAGTGCTCCAGGCTTAAGAGGTGGAGTCCTGGAACCTGCTACAAATCCCTTCAATACTTTGTTCAGGGCGAGGCCCCAAGAAATGCTCCAACTGCACTTCTCCAACGCTCACGCGCACAGAACTGTTAACTCTATTACTCATCTGTCAAGTACTTCCTGTGATAAACAGAAGTGTGTGAGCACAATGAACCGCTAACTATACTTCAGTTTATCTAACAAAAGCAGAAAATGTGGCACTAAAAACAAGTGTGCAAGTTAGCTAAGGTCAGGGACCATGCAGCATTTTATTTATCAGATACTGTCAGTTATATTATGCTTTATCCCTAGTACTTCATACATATTAACTGTTCAAAGACCAAATGTGTGAGTCCACTCAGACTTCAAGAGTAACCTGTGAAATAGTGCCAGTCCTCAACATGAGGAATGGGGGTAACCACCAAAAACGTCTAATTTGTTCCCTGACAAAATTAGGGGTTTTAAATAACGGATAAATACAGTAGGGTAAAACTAGCAAATGTAATGTTAACAGGGGTAATTACACAGACCTACATGTGTACATGGAAATGGAACTATGTAAATCCAAGGCAGGGAGACCAGGCCCGGTCAGGCACGGAATGGGAGGGAGGCAGCAGGGTGATCTGCGAAATCAGGAGCCATTGCGCATCCCTAACTGAAAACCTCACTATTCTCCCGTCACTACTGGACACTTGATGTCCACAGCCAGGAGGCAGGGCGTCCTGGTGCACTCTGTACTGCAGGGAATCTGCGGGGCGTCAGAAAAACTACAGCAACCTGTTCTGGACACCACGAGTCAGGATCTTAGGTGAGAGAATACTGTAGACTACTCCAGAAAACCTGAATGATAAGGTACTGAGGAAAAGCTGTGAGAAGCCAAGAATGTCTGAAAGAGACCATGGCTTAGAAGGGTAGGGTCTTTCAAAATATCTGAGTCGTGGTTTCACTGAAATTGAACACAAATACTCATCTGTATTGCTTTTGGAAGAGACCTAGAACCATGAACTATAACTGTAGAGAGGCAGACTTCAGCTAAGCATGAGGAAGAATTTCTTCTTTCTTTTTTTGGAGATGAAGGTTTGCTGATGCTGCCCAGGCTGGCCTCAATCTCTGGGGCTTAACGGGTTCTCCGGTATCAGTCTTCCAAGTAGCTGGGACTACATGCACATGCCACCATTCCCGGCCTAAGGAAGACTTTTTAATAAAAACTCATCTAACTGCTACGATTTATTAAGCTCTTACTCTGTCCCAATCTGTGATACGAGTTTGACACACACCGTGTAAAGGACTAGCTCTCAAACACCAGCACTCACTGTAATTAAAAATCTTAAGGCAGAGGCTGAAATCATGATTTTATAGAAAAATAAACTGTATTAAGTGGTGCAACTGGATTTTCAAAATCCTTTTCATGTTCTTAAAGTGGTCTGATCTCATGGCTGTTACCAAGTACTGGGTGTAGAAAAACTGAGATGGAAAGAGTCGTATGATGTAGAGTGCTAGAAAGAGAGCAGCCACATAAATGGAGACATCCTGCTGAAAGCGATTACTATTCGAGGATTCCTGAGGTAGGCAGGGGTGAGAGAAGTATCACAATACTTTATTTTTTTTAAAGACAGTGATAAATAAGATAGTGATAGACAACAGCTTAGAAGTTTTCTTAACACCCTTACTTTAAAAAGTCACCAAGGTGCTAGAGATTTAGCTCAGTGGTTCTGCAGCCTGCCTTGCAAACAAAAGGTCGCGAGTTCAATCTCCAGTACCAAAAACAAAGAACAAAAACAAAATAAAAGAACTTCTGTCTGGGGATGGGGATTTAGCTCAGTGGTGCTGCCACCTGCCTCGCAAGTACAAGGTCCCAAGTTTGATCCCCAGTACCAAAAAACAAAAATTAAAAAATAAAAAAATCACCAAACAGAAAAAGGCACAGGCAAGGCTATTTTCTTAATAACAAGTAGTAAAAGTACATATAACTTATAGTTTTTTGAAAATTACTTAATATATTTTAATATTATTCTTAAATATTACCAAAATATTTTCAACATTTTCTTGTGCAGAAGCACATAATTTCATGAGAGGTATTTTCTTTAGATAACTGTCAACTGCTTGGGATCATCAAAAAGTCATACTGACAAAAGATCTATTAGCAATATCTTGGCTTTTATTATGATATTTACAGGCCAAAATTTGAACATACATTAATCTCACAATTACCCATTTTTTAGGAATGAAAATCCATTTCTGTACTGGAATAAAACTAGGAAAGCAGGAGTGGCAGGCTGAGTTTCCTGAGGTCCTGTCAGCGGCAATGACTTGAACAGGAATGACCAAAGAAACAATCCAGGCTTCTAAGCTATGCACACCTCAGGCAACTGCACCTGTTCCCCGATATTCATTCATGCTCCAGCCTTTTCCAAAGGAGGCTTCGAGCGCTGCTGAGCTGCTGGCGTTTACCTCCCTCAGATCAGATTTCAACTTTAAATAGTGTAAGGAGCCATGCAATACTGGATGATCCCACGACTGGGGGTGGAAAGGCTCCCCTGGAGTCTGCTCTCTGAGCTACCAGACACATGAATGCCTTACTTAACTTCTCTAGACTTGTACGCTCGGAGGCAAACTAGGAAGGCACCACTGCCTAGAGTGGAAGGCAGACCTGCGTGAAAACATCTGCACACTGGCACGCCAGCGTTACTCTTTCCAAAATATTCCAAAAGGTCTGAAGCACTCAAGGTTTGGCCAACCCACTCACAAATTCTGTGCAGATGCAGGAGACTAACATCCTGTACAACATATCCTCTGGGATGGTCAGTGCAGAGGGATCTGTCATGCCGCTCATAAAACATTAATCTAATATTTGGAAATAAGAATCAAAATGTGTAAGCTTTCAGAATGGTTCAGTAGTCTTTACCCCGAAAGACAAAGTGAATGCATTCTCCAGGGGACTTTGGCAGCCAGGCAGAGCTGAGCCTGCCCTCCAGTTGTGATCAAAGGTACTCAAGACTGGAAACACTTCCAAAAGAGAAGACCATCTCTACATAGAAAATATTTTAAACGCACAGAAATGTTCTAAACGTTTTGTTGAAAAATAATTCAGTCTGCCAGCCACATGCTATATTCCATCTTCCTTTACACAAATAAATGAACAAAGAGACTAAACCATGCACATAATTTCCTCTTTTCCTTAAAGACTCTGAGCAGGCAAACACAGCATCGTAACTATCCCTACTACTACAGCTATTCATAATTCTGAGTTGTACTCTAACACCATTAGCTACCACCATACTGACATTTAAAAATCCAGGACAATACTCGAAGATGTAAGGGCATCTACAGAGCCAATCATTAGAGTTGCCATCAACTGACCAGATGATTCCTATTCACAGGAAATTACCTCTCCTGGATGTGCCAATTAGCACATGATCACAAATCTTGATGACACACTGAAAAGAAGAAGGCATTCATCTATTCATCCTACAATTAACCCCCAGGACTTCAAGGGGTAAGAAAACAATCACTCTACCAGTGACCCTGAGCCTTGGGACAGTATCGGACAAGAAACCACAGATCACAGATAGACTCAGAAACCACCCTGGTCATTCAGCACTGTACCAGAAAAAGCAAAACCTGGTGGTCATCAGATGGAATGCTTACTGAAAGGCTTAAGAGAAAACATACAGGAAAACCTGTTTCCTTGATAGGCAGGTGTTTATTAGGAAAGAAAGGGTTTTTTTGCCTTAGGACATAAAGCAAAATAATAACCTGTTGGATTAAAATTTAAACCTACATGCCACTCAGTAATACAGTGGAGTTATAAAACTAAAAAACAAAATCAAATACTAAGAAGATATGAACACTAAACCCAGCCTCCTAGAAAACATGGGGTTTACAAAGAAGTAAAAGGTCTAGGGATTGTGGCACGTGCCTGTAATCCCAATAATCCAGAGGCTGAGGCAAGAGGATCACTGCAAGTTCAAGGCTAGCTTGGGATACGTAATGAGACCCTGTCTAAAAAAAACCCCAAAACAAAACAAAAAGACCCAAACAAAGAAAAACACAATTTGGAAGAAATGAGGTAGGAATTTCAAGGAGAAATTTCTCTACGTGAACAATTACGTCTGAACAAGCGAGCATGAGGGTTCAGCACAGAGAATAGCCACGTAGGTACTGGGGCTTCACAGGAGGCTGCCACTTCCGGTGTGAGGCTGACAAGGCATGTGTGTCTCTCCACACACAGGTCTGTCCCTCGGCTCGGTGCCCAGCACTTTCTCTACTTTAGCAGCTCAAGTACAGGGCAGGCAGGAGTGGACAGTCACACTTCATGATGACCACTATCTTAGCACTGAAGGCTGAGTCTTTGGACACAAAAGGAGCCACAAAGGGTTTAACAGAAAAATGAGGGAGTGAGACACAGACAAGAATTCTAGAAATGCAGTAGGAGTTGGGAGAAGGAAGAAGCTTTACTTCCATTCCTGGGAGGATTTACTCTGATTGATTCTGTATTTTCAAATTAAAGCAATCTGTGACAGATTAGACTATCCTGAATACCCACTGTTAAAGAATATTAAGATGACATACAGTGGTCTTGGGGGGGGGGGGAAGGGAGAGGAGACTAAAACTAGCCTTACTATATTGGCAGAAGACCAAAAAGTTTTTAAGATTAGCCAATAGATACCCAGTAGCTGTATGATATTTAAAAATCTGCTTAAATATGAAATATTTTATAGGTGTGCATAAGCGCTCACAATTACCTCAACAGGTGAAGATAATCAAAGAACTTCTCAAGGGAAAAGTGGATTTCAAAAATAAAATTCCTAAAGAAGAAAATACTCTAACAAATGCTTAGGAATAACTATCTAGCAACTATGAACTGTTCAAGATAATTAATATATTGAGATACATTTATTTAACATAAAGCATTTTGAAATTTAAATCCCATTCAAATTTAGCTTAGCATCTCATTTCCTCCAGGGAGCTATAAGGGAAATAAAGCACCAGAAGGAAAAGGAGGGCTGGAAAGCAACCATTCAGACACACACAGAGGGTCAGGGCTGTGTCTCCGAATTCAGAGCCATGTCCTTGGCTCAGTGATCTGCTGACATCATCTTGAAGTCAATAACCATTTTTGAACAAGGGGCCCCTATTTTCTTTTTTACTGGGTTGGCAAATTATGAAGCCAGTTGTGCATATGGTGACATAAAAAGGTATATGGACAGACAGCATTACACAGGCTCATATATAGAGATCTGTGATATGTTAGAGTCATCTCTACTAGGTGCCACTTGTGGACTTGCCAGCCTCCACAAAAACATGAGCACACTGTAAGATAATCATCAGGTCGAAATCACTCTTCCCCTCCTGCCGCTCTCCCTTTCTTTCCCCTTACTCTCACAGACCCTGATACACCACGCAGATATAATCTGAAGAACCAGTAGGGCAAAGCTCTAGGAGGGCGGCTCTCAAAGTCTGCTCTGACGATGCTTTCAGGGAGTACACAAGGTCAGATTATTTTCACCCTAATACGAAGATATTATTTGCGCTTTTCTCTACACTAACATTTTGCCAATGTGCAAAAGCAAAACTGGGTAACACAGTTGAACTCTTATGTCACAACAGCTGTGGCCCCAGTAACGTGCAACTCCTGTCCCTGAGTGGTCCCTGCATTCTTCACCACCACACATCTCAGGGGAAACAAAGGAAAGCCAGGGTCACTTCACAATGTCCCAATAAAGCAGTGACAATTATTAATCCTATTACCTTTCAACACTTTAGGACAGGCCTTTTATTCTGTATGATAAAACAGAAGTATGCACAAAAGTACAGTAGTTATCTTAAAAGATTGATGTATACAATTATTTGAGTTTTTGGTAAAAATGAGTTCCTTTTCCACTGAATTCTATTTTTATAAAATGTATTTATTTATTTAGGTGCCAGGGATGAAACTCAGGACCTTGTGCGTGAGAGGCAGGCAGCAGCAACACTGAGCTAAATCCCTGGCCCCAAAGAACTCTAATTTTAGTTGAAAAAACAAATAATCAACTCTGGTTCCATTTTGGTGCTGGGAACTGAACTTTGTACATATGAAGCATATACCTCACCACTCAACTACATCTGGCTCTGGTTTTTCCTTGAAAAGAAACAAAACAAGGTTTATGCTTGAAGGGAAACAGTAGACTTTATTTTATTTGCTAATGATAAAATACAAGCTTTCAGATAAATGCTTGAATTTTGGAAAACCTGTATCTAACCAGAAAAATGACAACTTTCTAGGAATGGAGACCTCATTTCAAAAACCTGTGGTGATAGAAACAGATGTGATTTTTATACTGAATAATGTACCAACACTCATAAGCCTGCCTAAGTCAGTGACCAAGGCATGTTATACAGTCATGCAGAAACAGAGACATCACTCAGCATGCAATTAATACCAGGGGGTTTTGACCCAGGCAGGTGGTGCACAGCTGTAATCCCAGCACTCGGGAGGCTGAGGCAGGAGGATCGCTGTGAGTTTGAGACCAGCCTGGGCTACATAGTGAGTTCCAGGTCAGTCTCAACTACATAGTGAGACCCTGTCTCACCCCCACCCCCAAAAAAAGACCAGCGGGTTTTAAGCAAAGAGAATAATTAGAATTCACTGACATGCTCTTATATTTCTCATTGCAACTAATCTTTATGAAACCACTGCTTGTCAAATTTTGGTATCATACATAAGGGAACACACAACTTTTTTTAAAATACATTTTATTGCATCCCATTCCCCCTCACAACTCTGTTTTCAAACAACCGTTAAGACACTCTTCCTTTTCCAACTACTTTATGAGACTAGGTTTTCTTCATGTACTCCACACACTTCAACCACAAGAGCATAGCATAATAAACTGAAAACAGAGATGAGTATTAAAATCCAGCTGTTATTTCTTAGGCCGCGTATTAAACATATTGGCCAAAGTATAAAATGATATCACGCTTCTTACAATTTTTTGTTTTATAAAATAGCTATATTTCCCTTAAAAGAATTTTCATGATAATATGTAGTGGACTTACTACTCTTTTTAAATAATGAACATACATCTTAAATTTTATCAGTTTAAATTTCTAACGTGGTAAATAATGACACAGATAACTGCACCTAAGCAGAAGCTCACTGGAGCCCTCAACATGTTTTAGCGGTGTAAAGGAGTCCTGAGCTGAAATCCTTTGAGAACCGCTGCCGCCTCTCGCCTCTCGCCTCTCAAAGCCCACAGTCAATGACGGCGTAATCCACCCGCACAAAGGTCAGCTGTGCTCCTGTCTCACCACGTTAGCGTGTGCCACACGGCAGGCAAAAGCTCACACCAAAGAGAAAAACAAGAACCCAAATCAAGTGCTCATCAACAGGGCCCATCGTCAAGGGCACCAGCAGCACCAAGGGTATCGAGGATGACAGATCTGTTCCCATCCCAGGTTTGGGGGACGTGCTTATTTCCTAAGTTAACATCCGGAGAAATATCCTATTTCTAAACACTTTCCTCAGATTCAAAATTCTCATGATTCACACAGTTTCTTGAAGGTTCAGTTTAAAACCATTTATAAAGAAACGGACAGAAAGTAAAAGTGTATTGATCATTAGTGAAATGCTACAGTCTGGGGTTTTGACTGTATTTTCTTACACTCCCAAATGCATTCTGGGTTACAGCAAACCCACAGGGTACTGGTGACCCTTGCTATCCTCACAGACACGGGTAAGGTGCAAGACAACCTGAGCATTTCTCTCTCATTCTCAAATCTTTCCCACTGAACTACTCCAGCAGTCACCCAGTCAGCAATTCGTATCACAGACTCTGTTCGGTCTGATGCCTCATCGTCTCTCCCTTAAGCAGCCATTCCCAATTCGGTACCACACCCTCCCCCTGGTCTGCCATCTGACAGAGGGGGCAAGATTTGAGGGAGAAAAAGGCTATCTGAGCCCATACTGTGTCCCTAAGAAACGGGTCCAATACAAACAATTATTCATTAAAGGCTTTCTCCAACATATTCGAAATTATGTCTTCCAAAATACGTTCAAAGTTATTTTTTAGCCCATACACAATTTTCATGACCACAAAGGCTGCTAGGCACCCTGTGAAACAGGTATGCTCAAGTCAGTCCGAAGGTTACTACCGATGCGTCCAATACTACCGAACCACACTCCTGAACATGGTGAGGGTGTAAGCTCGATGATATGTGGAAATTCATCTTCAACCGAGAGAAGAAAACCCACTGAATCACACACTCTAAAAAACTGATCCATATGGTGTGTAAATTATATCTCAACAAAGCTGCTAGAGAAATAATAAAGTTTACTTCTTACTAGTTAATATTAAAAAAGCAGTTTGCTTCTGAGATATAATAGATAATGGCTAATTTTTAAGACAAGAGGGAATTTTGTACATTTAAATATGCAGAACATTTAATAGGTATTTTTAAGTAATGTTAATATAAATTATTAAGATATTCTTTTCAAAAATTACTTCAAATATAACTTCAATTTACCCCATTAAAGGCCAGAATTTCACCTGGGTAGAAAATACTTTCCAGCTATTACTAATGTCTTAACACTGTATCCAAAAGCAAGAGAACATTTCTAATCACTCGAAATTTCAACAGGAAAAATATTTTCAATTGATATTAATGTGAAGAGATCAATTCAGCACTGGTAGGAAACACATTTGCATATCAAAGTCAATTTTTCCAAAGAAAGGAGACATTTTTCAAATCAGCATGTAGCTCTGGAATGTCTCATGATGGAAAAAAAAGAAAGAAATCACATGATAAGAAATGAAATGGCTGAACATGAAAAGGATCTTTGCTATTGCAACCAGAAGGTAAATTTTAGCCAAGTACATTTAAAACACGTATAGGCACAGAAGAGGCAGGACAAAGTGGCACTAAGATCTCTGACAGACAAACTGCTTGAGATACTGCCATGACTGGCTACACACTGTCCCTGTTACTCTCCATGTCCAAGTGCAACCAACGGATAGGCCCCATGATGACATCACGACAAGCTTTCTTTCAAAACGGAGCAAAAGAACAGTAACTCCCAGTGGACACCACAGTTGTATAGCAGAGATGATGTGAGATATGAAAACAGACATCAGCCACCAGAAGCTGAAACTTGGGTAAACAGCATACTGCATACTATTCTCAACGGTGTGGCATGACTCTGTAATGCATGCTGTTAATAGTGTGAGAGGAATCATTTTAACTTTTAACTTATTTCCTGATCTGCATTTCAATATCTATCTGGGCTCTAGAATGTAATTTTCTCAACCATATAAATTAAATCAATAAAAATACAATTATAACAGCTAGAGAGAAATAGTCCCCCAAAACAAGGAGGTAGAGACCACTGTGGCAGCTGCAGCCTCTGCCTTTTGCCAGAAACCACAGCAGCACAGCAGCGTAGCAGGGTGCAGTCGGGCCTTCCCTTCCCACAGGGAGCTTCCCCTGGGGTTTAAAGCCAGCATGACCCAGGTGAGAAGGAGCCAGAGGACCTGCTGAAAGAGTGTGGACAGTGAGGGTGTTCTCTCCCAGACTCTGCTGTTCTGCAGATTTTTTTCAAAGTATCAATCATCTGTAACATTCTTTCCACAGTCCCCTTTTTCCATTTTTTTTGTGCCTAATTCAGTTTTTACATTTCTATTTAGCTTCCTGTTTTAAAGAATAATCTGTGGGATGGGTAGGGGAAGAGTAAAAAGGGAAAAGAAAAAAATGTGAGAGAATGAAAAGATGAAAATAAAGTGTTTGTAGATGGGGAGGGGGGGAGGGGGTGAAGGGAGGGCAGAGGTAAGGGGAAAAAATGAGAATCAAGACTTGTCATGTAGAGGTCCAAGATCCCAACAGTGAATGTAACTGTACTGTATCCCTAAAATGTACCAATAAACTCAATTAAAGCTGAAAAAAAAAAAGAAAAAAAGAATAATCTGTTTCAATATACTTCAAACTACCAAGCACTGATACGTACGTGCAATAGAGTCACCATCCAAAATTCAAGAGTCAGGGCTGTTTAACAGTTTTGTTCTACTCTCCTCTCCCCTACTCTGTCAGTCCTGTCCACCCACCAGACCGCTCTCAGGGTCCAGTGCAGCCTAGAGCTGCACAGGGTTATCACATAGCGTGGTCTCATCCTCATGCCTGTGAACAAATGGGCTCTTGCAGTGCCAAATGTTTTTCACCAGCTGAGACCCTGACATGTCCCGGGAGGCCGGGCATGGTCCCTCGAGGTCCTGGGCACATGTTCTCCAAGGGACTTGGACCTGCTATGATTCTCCTGCACCTCCTCCCTGTATTTGTATTTGGAGCTATTTTATTCCCTGGGAGACTACAAGGTCAATGAAGGCAAGATTCTATCATTAGAATCTGGAACAGACCTGAAAAATGATGAGCATCTAATAAGTATTTGTTAACTGAGTAAAAATATATAATAAATTAGTGCTGAGCTTTCCCAGCATGACCAGAAAAATGACACATTAATCTCCTAAAACTCCAACCTACTATAATTCACAGAGACACTGATGGACACTACGAAAAGACAAATGTTTTTGGTTCATTTAAACAATCAAATGCTTAATTAATCTTTATTTTAAAAGGGTGGAAATATTACAATAACTAAGGTATTTCCCCTATGTATAATTTCTTATATGTATGAAAGCAGATTTCTAAATATCATATGAATAGATTACAATCAAGGTGTGATATGAACTGAAGACAAATCTCATGTCCTCAATATTCTAATTTATTACATATACAGAGACTACAAATCATTAATTACACAAAAAAATATTACTCAAAACACATCAGTAGCAAATACTGAATTAAGGAAATTTCAAAATCATTAAATACTATGTCATAATCACAGAAATGAAATGCTATAGGATTTCAATTATTTCAATAAACAGCTTTGAACCTAATCAAAACCTACTAAGAAATCCTTAAGTGTAGAAAATAACAAATCTCAAAAAATAAATATGTTTGAGGAAACAGATGTTTACCCTGATTTCATCCTTACACAATATACACAAGTATGAAACCACATAAATATTTATAATTTTTAACATATCAGTTAAAAATAAGTTTAAATTTTAAAACATGGGAAAGCTTAAAAACTATACTTCAGAGTTACATATTTCTTCAGCATGGTTTCATCTACATAGCCATTAAAACAAAAAGGATCATAAATATCTTTATAAAAAAGGGACTGATTTTCCAAAGCCTCATACATGAATCATTCTTATTAAAGTGATGTCACATTGTATACAGTGCATTGTATCCTCTCTATTTGATTTACATTATATTAATTTTATGCAATATTTTCTATTACTTTTGTATACCCCCCAACCAAGAATTTTAAACCTATGGAAAAATTCAATCCATATTTATTAAACGGGGCTCTGAAGTATATATTCCCATTGTAGAAAAGGACAATTAATAAAATACTGGGTAGGTATCTTTTTACACAACTGATAGGTTTTCATTATTTCAAAAAGATAACGTTGATTGAGATCTTGTGAATATGTTTTATCTTATTCTGTATTCAAATCCTAATACAAATTTGTTTAAAGGTGGGCCATCAGGAAGAGGCAAGTAAGAAGGGGTAAAGAGTCAAGCCAAACTTAAAGCTGAAGAATATTTTAATGTTCCAACTAGCTTAGGAAGACTGGAAACATCTGAAACATCAGACGGAACATGTAACCTCCACAGTTTGGATGGAACAAGTTTTCTCCCATCTTTAGCATAGTGACTCTCTGTACAATGTTTGCTCTTTCCAAACTAGGACACAAAAAGAGCTGTTTTTCATTTAAGTGCAGGAAAGGACAGAGGGCTACAGAGGGGTGCGGGGCTTCCCACAGAGCCCACCAAGGTCCGGTTCCTGGCAGCTCCACCTCTCTCCTGGGTTTTTATTAGTGCTGATTTCTGAGAGGCCTGAAGCAAGAGTGGATAAACAAAGCTCCTCTTCCTACCAACTCAGATGTGGAGACAGGTAAACTCCTGCTGGTCTCCTTAGCTCTGAGCCGTCTTCCCAACCCACTCTGTTACCTGTCTCCCTGACCCACTCACCCGATGACTGAACATTCACACCACGTCCTGGTTTGGAGCCTTCTGCACTACATCGCAACCTCCACTCATCAAAATGTAAGAAAATGTCTTCCCTTCTCACTGCATGTTAAAATGCTTATTCTCTCCCCAAATCTCCCATACTTGCCTTGAAAATCCACTGTACGTGGATTACAAGAGCGTTCACCCTTCTGAGGAAGAGTATAATCAGTTTTAAAATACTGCAACACATCTAATTTTACAAAGAGCACATAAGTTACACATCATAGTGCATATTTTAAATTCAAGTTTTAAATCAAATGCAGACTGACAATTTTTCTTGCCAAAAAAGAATCAATCATGTAGTGATCTTTAAAAATATTAAATGATATATTTTTAAAATATATTCTTCCCAGATACTAGCTCCAAATAGTGATGTAATTACAATTTTATATTAAAAAACATATAATTATCAGAACTAAGAATTAAATAATTTTTTTAAAAATTTACCATATTATTTTAAAATTAGCAAGGCTTTTGAAAAACAATACGGTGATCATGCCACTGGTGGAATGTTAACACATATTTCTAGTATAAAAGACAAAAGAGCTTTTTCATTTTAATTTGAAAAGGTATACAAATAGCTCATGCTTTTAAGGAAGATTACATATCAACCAAACATATATTAATGGCAGATTTTTTTTCTCAATGTGAATGAAATCATTCATGATCTTTTTCTTGTATCACAAAGCACTGGTAGTTACTTAACCAACCACTTTCCAGAGATAAATTAGTTTTTATCCCCCAACTCCAAATTTCCTGACAACCCCAAATCTGATCCAAGAGATTAACCCTGATGAGCACAGATTCGCTATGTACTGGCATGAAAGAAATGACAAGGTAGTACATGCCTCATAATTAAAATGTAGACTCAAGTAAAAAGCGTCAAAATCTGGTGGAAAATAAGACTTCAAACTCTTGTTTTCTATTTTACTAAGCCCCTTTTTCTGACTAAAATCTGTCAGTGAATTCCAAACATGTTCTCTCACATGATGATTCCTGAACTTTACAGTGTTTACCCATAGTATCTTAAACCTACTGAATTTCCCATAAGCTTTCCCACAAAAAGCAGTAAAATTCCATGGTCTGCCATCTTTTTCTGTTTATATGCAGTGTGCAGTGCAAGTTAGTGAAGACCAAATGTCCATTAATTCTTTTCCTTTCTTTTTTTTTTTCTTTTTTTTTGTACCAGGGATCAAACTCAGGACCCTGCACTTGCAAGGCAGGTCTGCTGCCACTGAGCTAAATCCCCAGCCCTGGCCCATTCATTCTTAAAAACAGGTTACACTCATATTCTCTCTTCAAAGAAGGTGAACAAGCCATCTCTAGAACAGTACAAATAAAGCAACCTTATAAAAACTTGAGGCCTTCATAGGTAAATGGGTGCAACTTGAGAGCATTAAGTTACATGAAATAATCAGACATACAAGCTTAAATATTGCACAATTCTCTTATATGAAAACCTTAAAATATGAGTAAAGAACAAAATAAAGATAATAGGAGGTAAGGAAATGTTTTTCAAAGAGGAAGGGAAATGAGACAGGAAACATGAAGGAAGGAAGCAAAATGGGATAAAATAAAGAATTTTAAAAAATAGAAATAGCGCTTTTGCAACTGGGAAGGGGATCAAGAGTTGTGAGGAGCAGCGAGTGGGCAAAAGAGGGTGAAGTTGTGCAGCGCAATAAAAGCTACATGACAGCCTCTGCCACGCTGCATGAAACTGCTCAGGTTCAAAGTTCTAGGAGCTCTTACTGAATGAGGTCAGAATGCAGGAGAACAAGACCGAGCAAAGCACATCATGTATTATAAACTCATTAGCAATGATGCAAATACACAAATAAACAGGTTAGTGTCAAGAGACCACACATAAATTACAATACCTGAGATTTAGTGCATTCCTTTGAGCCACAATGAAATGAGTGCCATGAAAGAGGAAAGGAAAAGATGAACGTTACCAGACATGCTATACTGTATTACATCTGCAGAAATGAAGAAGGCAATGTTAAACTCCGGTTAAGAATGACCATACAGAACTGGCTACATGTACAATGCTCTCTGCGTTCTTTCTCATCATGCACTTGCAATTGCTTTAAATCACCTGCTAAGTACGTTCATGCACTCTTTCAAATGAACTTTCTACCTCAGCCCCATCCTATTAAGAAAAATTCCTTTGAAAAGAAACATTTCTGCTAAGAATAAAAAATACGAATTAAGGCTACTGGTGAGTAATTTTCATTTAATTATATTTACTGTCTGATATCAAAAACACAAAATAAAATTGTGCATTTAGGTAAAATAATAAGGTGTATACAAAATCTGTACCTCCAAAAAAGGATCCAATGCTTTGAATTATGACAATGTTGCCACCAATATTAACTCACTAGGTAAATGAATGCTTAATGTCACTACCAGTATACTCGCATATGATCCATTAATAATCAAGTTGAAGTTTTCATCTTAGCATTGAATTATCCCTAAAAGTCCTGTTGACCAGGTAAAATACTGTCAAAACCCATTAATAAAAAATCTTGTAGCAATACAAGAATATACCATTCATTTTTTAAAACAGCAAGAAAGGGGAAGCACACATGGAAAGCAAATAAAGTAGTCTACAGGGGGAGAAAGTTATAAAACAACCCTCCCAACTTAAGTATAGCAAGTATGAATATGAAATTAAACCAGTCAACTTCAACATTAAATTTTAAGTAATACTACCTCTGACTATCTTGGTTTGGAAACCAATTTGGAAGACTAATTCCAAAGCACAAAGAACATTATTAGTAGTAGACTAAAATATTATAAGCTATGTGCACTATTAATACGTACAATTCTTTTAATAAACATTTCCTTTTTTTTCCATGATGCTACATTAACACTAAAAATATACCTTTATTAATTGATAATGGTAACAAAAAACCTTTCATGGGTTTTTCTTTCTTTAAATACCAAGTTCAAGAGACCAACAAAGCTGTCTTTGTGATAAGCAAAAAGCAGCCCTTAACAAATGACTTCAATGAAATGATTCAGCTATGAAAGTCATGGTCTATTAAAACACTGCATGGTTAGCAAAAGAAGCAGGCAGGTCTGCTGGTGGCCAAAACACGTTTAATGTTTACATACAAAGAGGTCTCTAGGAAAAAGAATATATATGAAGAATGAGCATCAAAAAGTTATAAAAACTGAGTAATTTTAAGTCTACAGATATTTTCCATGCATTCTGCACTTATATTTGCAGAAATAAGGAAAAACTGAAAAGTGTAAAGTAGGTATCAATTACCTACTTTTATTGTGTATTTATTTTTAAATTAAGTTTACACAGTGACCATTCAAATAATGTGTAAGATACTTATCTTGCACTTCATAAAGGAATGAGGAAAATAAGGCTCTCAACTGACTTTATGAAGGTCAAGTATAAAACATTATCTATGTCTTGGTTTCTTCACACATAAAAGAAATTTATCAAATCTTCATTAAATAAAGGACACTAAAGTAGATTACAGCATGAAAGAGGAGCTCCAAATGAGAGCTATCTCAGAAAGCCCTCACACAAAGTCTCAGAAGTCACCCTCAGCGCTGGGTGAGGTGGTTCACACCAGCCATCCTGGCCCTTGCTACCAGGAGGCAGGACAGCAAGTTCAAGCCCAGCTGGGCAACTCAGCAACTCAGTGAGACTCCGTCTCAAAAATAAAAGTTAAAAAAGGGGCCTAAGATTTAGCTCAGTGGCGCAGCCACCTGCCTTGCAAGCACAAGATCCTGAGTCCCATCATCAGTACCCAAAAAATAAAAAATAAAAATAAATAAAATAAAAAGGGCTGAGAATGTAGCTCAGTGTGAAGGTGCTGGGTTCACTCCCCATAGTAGCAGGGGGAAAAAAAATCACTTTAAACTTTTTACTTCGGTTGACTGCATGAAAAAGACACTCAGATAATATTCTCACAATAATATGAAAAATAGTATGTAATTTTTACGCATCTACTTTTTAAATAAAAATGCTATATGATACTGAGGGGGAAGATCACAGGAAGAGGCTAAAATTTTGGAATGAGGTAAGATAACTTAAAGTATATCAATAATAACTGTACATGCTTATCCCAAAGCTGATCTTCAGAGAAAACTTTAGGAAATAAAAGAGCGAAACTGTTTTTGACATATTATTTCAAAGCCTTCTAAAAACTATTCATATCATGTGCTTCCAGCAAAATTTACATTCTGTATATTATAGAAAAGTACTCATCCAAAATGAAAATTTAAATGTCTTTTCACCCAACTTCCAAAAAATAAAATAAAGACATCACATCTGTGTAATTTACCGTATGATAGCCTCTAGGCAAGGGTGGTTTGCCCATAGGGTAAGGATCCACAGTATCAATAATTGTTTGTCTTTCACCTTTCTGGTTGATTTTTCTAAATCTTCTTCGAGACTGTCTATGAGAGGCTTGACGCTGAAAATACTCTTCATTTTCATCCATATAGTCCACCTGAAATACAAGTTCCAAGACACTTTGTTTCTCCAGATATGAAACTCCACAGAAGTAGCAGACACAGAAAGAAACTTACAAGGAGCCCACATTCATTGCCTGAAACAAATTGGCTCTGAGCCGCTTAGTTTCTATGAAGAGGCAGTTTCAGTTCCACTTAGACAACATGGGAACTCTTGAACTTCCTGTGGTTTCAAAGGGAAAGGGTATTTTCAGTAGTCTTTGTACTGATTAGTGAAAGATCTCACAGGATGCACTACCACACGTTATGAAAGCAGCTACTCTGGTGTTCGCAGGGTTCTTAAGTATGCACATGTGTGCACAAGTGTGTGCATGCAGGCACACACATACACATAATATATGTATCCCAAATGACTTGACCAGGACTGTTAACAGGACGCTTCTGGTAGAATAAGGGTTTCTCTTCTTACTTTCCTTGTGTGGCGTTAGTTTTCTTTTCATCGTAGCATTGCTTTAAAAATTCCTCATCTTAAACATTTTAGGAAGTCTGATGAGTGGATTAAACACAACAGAAGTTTTTCAGGTTATTCTGACCCCAAACCTGCACTGAAATGACACTTTTCGTGTAGAGGCAGCCTGGATTCTGCAACTATGCTCACATGGAAAGCCCAGCAGTTTAGAGTAACAGCAAATGCTGAGTACAACAGATATTCTGAAAACCAAAAATCCTTCAGATGAACACAAAAACAGCA
Source organism: Fukomys damarensis (assembly GCF_012274545.1). NCBI lineage: Eukaryota > Metazoa > Chordata > Mammalia > Rodentia > Bathyergidae > Fukomys > Fukomys damarensis. The sequence continues at coordinate 79,589,618 of NW_022900950.1, read as the reverse complement.
TCAACAGAGCAAAGAGTCTAGAATGCCTCAGAAACTTGTGATGTCTTTGTGTCTGCCTACTTTTCCCCAATAATGAAGCTTCACTCATCACCATGCTACTTTTTCGTGTAAGATTAAATTTTGTGAAATTTTACCGCAACTTTTTAGTAGCTTTGATGAGGAACTTCTTATCATGGTAGAATTCCTCTCCTGCATCACTGGGGAAACTGCTAATCTTCTCTGAAAATAGATTCAGAGTTGTTCACCAAATACCTTATCAAATATGAATAAAAAGATTTCACTGTCACCTCTATCAGGCCATCACTTACTTTGTGAAAGTGCCCTCCTTCCAAGGAGCTTGCTGGACAAGGGTCAGCCTCAGATAAGGTATGGGCCTGTAGCCCTGCAGCTTGCTTTTGTCACTTTTTTTTTCTCATTGATTCTATTGCTACATTTTAGGTATACAGTATAGTTACATTATTATTGGGATCTTGTACCTTTACAGGACAGGTCTTGGTTCTCATTTTTTCCCCTTGTCCCTGCCCTCCCTTCATCCCCTCCTCGCCTCCCCATTTACACTTTATTTCCATTTTCTCATATTTTTTTATTACCTTTCTCCTACCCTTCACACTTTCCCTACACCTTTAGCCCTTTTCTTCCTATTTAACACTGTCAATTATCTCATTAGAATCTTATGTACACTTATAGTTTCTCACAACAGAGAAACTATTCGGTATTTATACATGTGTGACTTATTTATTTCACTGAGGAGTATATCCTTAATATGTATCCATTTTCCTTTGAATGAGTCTAATTTCTCATTCTTTATGGCTGAGTAGTATTCCACTTTATAGGAAAAAACCATCTTCTTTATCCAGTCTCCAATTGATGGGCAAATGGGCTGTTTCCAACTTTTAGCTATTACAAACTGTGCCGCTATAAACGTAGGCTATAGATACCCAACATAGCAATGGGTGGGTCAAATGAAAGATCTAGTCCCAGTTCTTTGAGGTATCTCCTTGTTGATTTCCATAGTGGTTGCACCAGTCTGCACTCCCACTAACAATGGACAAGGGTTCCTTTCTCCCCACAACCCCGCCAACATTTGTTATTGGTTGATTTCTTGATAGCAGCAATTCTTTGGGGCGTGAGATAGAATTTCAGTGTTTTTTTCATCTGCATCTCTCGAATGACCAGTGATGCTGAACATTTTTTCATATATTTATTTGCTGCTTTTACTTCTTTGAGAAATGTCTGTTCATTTCAAATGCCCATTTTTAAATCAGGTCTTTATATTTGTGGGGGTGCTGATTGTTTTGAGTTCATTATATATTCTAGATAAGAATCCTTTGTCTGAGGAATAGCTGGTAAAAATTTTTTCCCACATTGTAGGTTGTCTCTTAGTTGTTGATGGTTTCCTTTGCAGTGCAGAAGCTTTTCAATAAGATGAGAGAGATCCCAGTTATTGATTCTTTCTGCTAGTTTCCACGCTACTGAGGATTTGTTCATAAAGTCTTTTCCTATGCCAATGTCTTCCAGAGTTCTGCCTAACTTATTTTCCAGCAAGTTTAGTGTTTCTGTTTTAATATCTAGATCTCTAATGCACTTGGATTTTAGTTTAGTGCATGGTGAAAGAAAAGGGTCTAAGTTTTAATCTTTGGCAGGCTGAAATCCAGCTTTTCCAACACCACTTATTAAAGAGGCTATCTTTCCTCCAGTGAGGACGGTCAGCTCCTTTGTCAAAGATGAGGTAACTGAGTACATCTGGAGTTGTTTTTGTATCTTCCAGTCTGTTCCACTGATCCTCGGGTTGTTTCTTTACCAGTACCATGCTGTTTTTCTCACAGTGGCTTTGTAGTAGAGTTTCAAATTGGGAATTGTTACACCCGCTGCCATGTCTCTGTTGCCTACGATGGCTTTTGCTATTCCAGGTCTCCTATGGTTCCAAATGAATTTTTGGATTCTTTTTTCTAGTTCTGTAAAATATAGTGTTGGAATTTCAATTGGCATTGCATTGAATCTGTATAGCAGTTTTGGTAGTATGAACATTTTTACTATGTTGATTCTTCTTACCCAGAAGCAGGGGATATCTTTCCATTTTCTTATATCCTCTTTGATCTCTTTTTTCAGAGTGCTGTAGTTTTCAGTGTAGAGGTATTCTGCTTCTTTTGTTAGATTGATTCCTAGATACTTCACTGTTTTGGATGCTATTGTGAAAGGAATTGTTTCCCTAATTCTCTCTCAGTGAGTCTATTATTTGTGTACAAGAAGGCTATTGATTTTTAAGTGTTGACCTTGTATCCAACTACTCTGCTAGAAGTGTCAATTAAGTCTAGAAGTCTTTTGGTGGAGTTTTTTGGGTCTTCAATGTAGAGTATAATCAGCAAATAATGACAGTTTAACTTCTTCCTTTCCTATTTTTATTGCTTTAATTTCTTTCTCTTGTCTAATTGCTATGGCTAATGTTTCCAGAACTATATCGAAGAGGAGTGGTGATAGTGGGCATCCTTGTCTTGTTCCTGATTTCAATGTGAAGGTTTTCAGTTTTTGGCCATTTAATATGATGTTCACTGTTGGTTTTTCATAGATACCCTTTATGAAGTTGAGATATAGATCAGCTATTCCAATTTTTTGCACAGTTTTTATCACGAATGGTTGTTGAATTTTGTCAAATGTTTTTTCTGCATCTATCGAGAGGATCATATGGTTTTTGTCCTTGACTCTTGTAAATATAGTGTATTACATTTATTGACTTATATATGTTGAACCATCCTTGCATCCCTGGAATAAATCTGACTTGGTCGGGGTGTATGATCTTCTTGATGATCCTCTGTATTCTGTTTGCTAGTATCTTATTCAGGATTTTTGCATCTATATTCATTAAGGAGATTGGCCTGTAGTTTTCTTTTTTAGTTGGGTCCTTCTCTAGTTTGGGAATCAAAGTGATAACTTGCTTCCAGGAATGAATTTGGAAGTATTGCTTCCCTTTCAATTTCACTGAAAAGTTTAAAGAGTAGTGGCAGTAGTTCTTCTCTAAATGTCTTGTAAAATTCAGCAGTGAATCCATCAGGGCCTGGGCTTTTCTTTGTTGGTAAACTTTTGATTACATTTTCAATTTCACTGATTGTAATTCAGGTGTTTAAAATGCTTTGAACTACTTTGTTCAACTTTGGTAATTCCTAAGTATCTAGAAATCTGTCCATTTCTTCTGTGTTTTCCATTTTATTAGTGTACAGGTTCTCAAAGTGGGTATTGACGATCCTCTGGATTTCTGCTGGATCTGTTGTGACTTCGCCTTTTTCATTCTTGATTGCATGGATCTGAGCCTTTTCTTTGCTTTTTCTGATAAGGTTAGCTAAGGGCTTATTGATTTGATTTATTCCTTCAAAAAGCAACTCTTTGATTCATTTATTTTTTTGTATCATTTTCTTAAGTTTCCATTGCATTGATTTCTGCTCTAATCTTTATAATTTCCTCTCTTGTATGAGCTTTGGGTCTTTCTTGCTCTTGTTTTTCTAGGAGTCTAAGATTCATCAATCATTAGGTTGTTTATTTGAGCTTGCTCTATTTTCCTAGTGTGGGCATTCAGTGTTTTGAATTTTCCACATAGAATTGCTTTCACTGTGTCCCAAAGATTCCTGTATGTTGTACTGGCATTATCATTTATTTGTAAAAACTGTCTGATTTCTTCTTTAATTTCCTCTGTGACCCATTGATTGCTGAGGAGAGTGTTGTTCAATTTCTATGTGTTTGTGAAGTTCCTATGGCTTCTTATGCTATTGATCTCCAGCTTGACTGCACTATGATCTGATAATATACAGGGATAATTCCGATTCTTTTGCGTTTACTCAAACCTGTTCTGTAAACTAGTATATGGTCTATCTGGGAGAATGATCCATGTGCAGCCCAAAAGAAAGTATAATATGATTTTGTGGGGTGGAACACTCTATAGACATCCATTAAGTCTATGTGTTCAAAAGCTTAGTTCAGTTCTAGTATTTTGTTGTTAATTTTTTGCCTAGAAGATCTGTGTATTTGTGATAGTGGGGTATTTAGATCCCCCACTACAATTGTATTAGTGCTTATTTGTTTTTTCATGTTACTTAATATTTGTTTTATATAGTTGGGGGCATTAATATTTGGTGCATATATGTTTATGATTGTCATCTCTTCCTCTTGAATTGTTTCCTTTACAAGGATGTAGTGAACTTCTTTGTCTCTCTTAATCAGTTTTGGTTTGAAATTTACTTTGTCTGCGAGTAAGATTGCTACCCACGCTTCTTTCTGGGTCCTGTCACATGGAGAATTGTTTTCCATCCTTTCACTTTCAGTCTCTGGACTTCTTGTTGCACTAGGTGTGTTTCTTGTATACAACATATTGTTGGAGTTTGCTTCTTAATCCATTCTGCCAGTCTATTTCTCTTGATTGATGAGTTGAGGCTATTGACATTGATGGTTGTAACTGGTATGTACTGACTTATTGTCACATTATTGTCCTTTGGTTGACTCTTTGTACTTTTTCCCCCTCTCCTTTTAATTTCTTGCCTTGCCTATTTGATTTGCTCTGTTGGGCCTCATGGCTCTCATGGGTCTTTGTGACCTTCACTGTCTTTTTCTAGGATCTTGTTTAGAATTCCTTGTAGGGCTGGTTTGGTATTCATGAAGTTTCTCAGGTGTTCTTTGTTGTGGAAGTGTCTTATTTCCCCATCCATTTTGAAAGAGAGCTTTGCAGGATACATCAGTCTAGGTTGGAGGTTCTTTTCTTTTAGGACTCCAGGCTCTCCTTGACATGAGGGTTTGTGTTGAAAAGTCTGCTGTGATTCTGATGGCCTTTCCTTTGTATGTGATTTTTTTCTTTTCTCTTACTGCTTGTAGTATTTTGTTCTTCCGTTGGATTTCTGGGATCTTGATTATTATATATCTAGGTATAGATTTTTTTTTTTTATCGTGGGTAGTTGGAGTCCTATATGCTTCTTATTTGTATGTCAAATTCTTCCCCTCTGTTTGGGAAGTTTTCTGTCATTAATTCTGTGAACAGCTTTTTAAAGTCATTTGCATTTTCTCCTGCTACTTCATGGATTCCTGTCAGTCTATGTTATTCTTCTTTGCATCACCTAGGAGTTGTTGGATCGATCTCTCATGCTCCCTTACTGTTTTTAAGAGACCTCTCTTTTCACGGTCACTGACTGCAATCCTATCTTCTATATCTGAGAGCCTCTCTTCGCATTCTTTTATTGTGTTGCCAACACTTTCAATAGAGTTTTTAATCTCCTGGATATCTGTTTGAATCTGTTTTATGGATTCCATTTCTTTCCTATGTTGGGCATTCACTGTTTTCATCTCTTTCTTATGCTGAGCGTTCATGGCTTCTATCATGGTCCTGAGCTCATCTATATGTTGTCACTGACTTGTTAAAAACAAGGTATCCTATCTTAAAACCATGTCTGTACAGCAAGGAAGACACATGATGGATATTTGCTCTAAAAATCATATCTATTTTGTTATTACATATAATATATCTCAATATATTTTAAAATCTCAATTGAAATATAAAGATGACAAAAGCATGCTAATCAGCTAAGTCCTGCCAAGCTTTCTTTCAATTACATAAAGTGAAGTGATACCTTGTATTATCGCTTGAATATGTATCATTGTGGTGCATCTAAACTAAGTCATTCTTTCCAAAACACACTAAGATCTAAAACTCTACAAGTCAAAGATTTCCCCAAAGTTCAATTAAATGGCAGTACCATGATTGACTACAAAGTTCAAGAACACCACACTGGGGTAACTCGCCCTTTTCAACCCTCTAATATTTAAATTTACCTGAATCCTACACATGCCTGCATTATGGTTACGAACCCAAACTCATAATGTGAGGTTATGAAAAAGAAGATCTAATGTGCATATATCTCATCTTATGAAAATAAAAGTGGGCTGCTATCAGTAGTTTGTGAAAACACCATTATTTCATAAAAACTTGGCAGGGGCCTTTACAGAAATATCTTACCACAATCATCTCGGAAGGCTCTAGGACAATGCACTCGCAGCCTCGCCTAAAGCTTCCTGCAGAACGCTTGCCGAAACTAGAAAAGGGGAAAAAGTCAGGTGAGGACAACCTCAGAGATTCAAGAAATATTAACTTGTGTCAGCCATTCAGATAAAAAGATTTCAAAATTACAAAAAGTGCACATTGGAGAAAAAGAAAGAGTAACCTTTAGTTATTCCTAACACAAAATGACAAGGAAACATTCAAATTCTTAAGTTTCAGTCATGACTTCTCTGGAAAATTCCAACACAATGTTTTCAAATTAATAACGCAGTAAAGGAGAATAAGCAAGAATGTGCTTTGTGTTTGTTTATTTTCCAACCTTCTGCGTTCAGCTTTAGAATACTCCAGTAAGGGTGGGAAATACCTCGAAGGCAAACTATAAAAACATCCAAAGTGTAAAACAGAAGTAATTCTCCTATGTAACTCACTTTTGCTCAGGTTAAGTATTTCTTTCTCCTAAAAAGTGTACTCATCTTTTTAAAGTCTCAAATCAACTTGTAGACTTTTTAGGGGGAAGAAGCGGGAAGAGGGTTTTTCCTGAACCATACATAAGCTGGCCTGAGGCAGGAGCACGGCCAAGTCAGACCCTCCTGTCCACAGTCCAGGCTGAGCCAGGATGGAGCTGGCGCTGCTCCCTGCCCCAGCACACAGGGAACCTGGCAGAACCCGGAGCCCAGGCACTAATGAGCAGGCCATGCCCTCACTTATTCACCACTCCCAAAATTCTCCTTTGGCCCCTGGAATAAGTATGATATTATCAGTCTAGTTTTTTTTTTTAATTCTTCCACAAAATTATTTTACTGAGCCATTTTTTCCCAATTAGGCATTCTGAGCAATTTCTTTGGGAATTCCTATTCTTTTTATAACCCTGTTGATATGGTGGTTCACAATGTTTCATGTGTCATGAATGAAATTATCACACAAAAAAATCACGTGAGAGGAATAAAACAGGAAAATCAACATTCTCATTCTACCATTTGTGTTCTTGGCAAAGAACTCTAACCACTTTATATACTAAATTTTATTCATTTATAAGTTTACCAGTTGCACTTAGTCATCAACTATGTCTTTTCCTGCTCAAAAAGTATTTCTATGAAAATCAAAACCAGAAACATGAACATTTGAAAAATCCTTTTAAAATGTTCATATATTCAGCTGGCATGGTGGCACACCCCTAAAATCCCAGCACTCTGGGAGGCTGAGGCAGTAGGATCATAACTTCCAGCACCACTTGGCTACATAGTTAGATCCTGCCTCAAAAAAGGATGGCAGATAGAAGTCAGTGTGAAGGCCCTGGTTCAATCCCCAGTGCCACTGAAAAAAAAACATATATTCATTCATATACATATTTAGACAAAACTAGAATACATTTCTAAAATAGAAAAATTCTGCCACAAAAAATATTATAAATTTATCTAGTGAGTCACATTGCTCCTTGTGAAATTAAAATGACTTGAACTTTAAAATACCCTATTTTGGGCCAGAGATTTAGCTCAATGGTTCTGCCTCCTACCTCCCAAGCGCAAGTCCTGAGTTCGATTCTCAGTACCAAACAAACATACAAACAAATAAAATGTCCTATTTTAATACAATTAAAATTCCTTAACTCTTCAATATACCTAAAAATTTGCTTCTAGTTTGTAAGTTACAATTTAATATTTTACAATGAATATTATATTGAATGATATACTACAAACCTATGTATATAGCAGCAAATTCATTAATAGCTAAATCATGGAAATAGCCATTAGGTTCCATCAACAGATGAATGGATAAGAAAAATGTGGTATTTATACCCAGTGGAGCACTACTCTGCCACAAACAAAGATCAACATAAGTCATTTGTAGGAAATGGATGCACCTCAAGACCATAATGTTAACTGAAATAAATCAGACTCACAGCTTAAATATCACAGTCTCCCTTATATAAACAACTCAAATTATAAATGAAGTGCAAAATAAAAGAGATAATAGGAAGAAGGGAGAAAGTTCTTTCTCTAACAGGAAAGGGATCAAGAGAGTAAAGGAAGGGGTCAGCAAAGCTCACAGTACTGGATAAAACAGAAAGACACTGAGGCCTACAGACCACACACACCCAAGGCCAGTCCTGAGTGTGAGCCACGAGCCTGGGGTCACTGTGGATACAGTAAAAGACCATCTACACAGGCTTCATGCTGCTGGCACCCACCCACCTATTGTTATATGACTACTTAAATAAGGGCTGGATGTTTAAGGGTTCTCACTACACAGGATGAAAACCCAGAACACATGCATGGGCTGCGCTCCTGCAGAGAGGGTGGTGGGCAAGTGTGCGGGCTTGGTTTCAATGCCCAGAATAAAGTAATGAATACATAAATGTAAAAATGTATGATTGTGAGACTTTTAAATTTTGCCCCATTAAACCACAGATTAGACAATTTTATAAATACAACAATTAAATGTTTATATGTTTTATTTTTTTAAATTGTTCAATTATTAAGTTTATTTGGTACATTTTAGATACACATAAGAATCACATTCATCATAAGGAATTTGTACCTGTAATGATATATCTTGATTCCTTTTTTTTTTCCCTTTCCCCTCCCCTCCCCTCCCTTCAATCCCTCTTCCCCTCCTTATTTACAAAGCCTTGTTTCCATTTTATCCTTCTTTTTTCATTTTTCTTTCCTTCCTTTTTCACTCCCCTTCTGTAGTTTCCCTTCTTTTTGAACAAACTTTTTTTCTTTCACACTATTACACATTTTAGTCCCTATTTACATTTTCAGTTTCTTACATCACAGACAATGCAATATTTACACACATGTGTCCAACTTATTTCACTTAAAAATAAAACTTCAAAGTGCATCCATTTAGCTATAAATGCCTCATTTATCCTTCTTTATGACTGAGTAGTACTCCACTGTATAGAAGACCCAAAAAACTCTACCAGAAGACTTACAGATTTAATCACCAAATTCAGTAGTGCAGCTGAATATAAAATCAACACTCAAAAAAATCAATAACCTTCTTCTCTATGAATAACAAATTCATTGAGAGAAAAATTAGGGAAACAACACCTTTCACAGTAACATGGAAAAAAATGAAATACCTAAGAAACACTTTAACAAAGGAGGTAAAAGATCTCTACATTGAAAACTGCAGTACTGTGGGAAAAAGGCATCAAAGAGGATATGAGAAATGGAAAAATATTCCTTACTCGAATAGGAAGAACCAATACAGTGAAAATGGCCATACTTCCAAAATTACAAATGTAATGCAATTTCAATCAAAATCCCAGCAGCATAGCTCACAGAATTAAAACAATTCTAAAATGCATTTGGAACCAGAAGAAACCTAGAATAGCAAAATAGAAAAACAATTCTGGACAACAAAGGCAAGGCAGGGGGCATCATAATCACTGACTTAAAATTATACTACAGAGCTACTGTGATAAAAACAGCATGGTACTGGCAAAAAAACAGACTTGAGGATCCACTGAACAGATTAGTAGATACAGAAAGAACCTCAAACACACTCAGCCTTCATCTTTAACAAAGGGGCCAAACACCTTACTTATTTAATAAGTAGTGCTAGAAAACCTGGCTTTCCACATGCAAAGATTAAAACTAGACCCATGTGTCTCACCATGCACTAAACAAAATCAAAATGGATCAAAGACATAAATATTAAAACAGAAACACTAAATCTGCTGGAAGAGAAAATAGGGAGTAGGGGTAAGCAAAGCCTTCAAGAACAAAATTCGGACTGCACAGGAAATAATACAAAGAATCAACAACTGGGATCTCACCCTACTAAAAAGCTTTTGCACTGCAAAAGAATTCACCAACAGAGTGAACAGACAACCCACTGAGTGAGGACAAATTCTAGCCAACAGTCCCTCAGACAAAGGATTAATATCTAGAACATACAAAGAATTGAAAAACATCAGCCCTCCCCCATTTAAAGACCCAATCCAAAAGTGAGCATCTTAAATGAACAGGTAATTTTCAGACAACAAAGTAGAAATAAACAAATGAAACAATGTTCAACATCACTGGTCATTCAAGAAATGCAAATGAAAACAACACTGAGATTCTACCTCACGCCAGAAAGAATGGCTGCTATAAAGAAACCAACCAATAATAAATGCTGGTGGGGTTGTGGGGAAAGAGGAACCCTGCTCCACTGCTGGTGGGAGTGCAGACTGGTGCAGCCACTGTGGAAATCACCATGGAGATTCCTCAAAAGGCAAAACTAGAGGTTCCATATGAACCAGCTACTCCCATTCTTGGTATCTTCCCCCACCAAAATTAAAAGCATCCTGTCACAGCAATATATGCACACCCATGCTTATAGAAGCACGGTGTATAATAGCTAAATCTTGGAAAAAGCCCAAATGCCCTTCAACAAATGAATGGATAAAGAAGATGTGGTTTTTTAAAAAGTGGTTATTTTTTTATATGTAATGTAAAAAAACCCATAAATGTTTGTGAATGCAAATGCAATTTTATAACAAATACTTGAAGAAAAATGAAAACAACCTACAAAAGAGATGCTTAAAAATCTTGGCAACAGAGGGTGGTAAAGTGCTCATAAAGTAACTACATATGGTAGTTATTTTATGCCCTATTATTATACCAACTCCTACTTTAGAATTTAGGTTGTAAATCCTCTTACCAATCACATTTACTTTAGTTCAAAAGAATTTTACAGCTAGAAAGTTGTGCTTCAAGTTGTGTTGGCACTATTATTTTGGGGATGAAAAGTTTGCATCCCTAAGATGTGCTACTACAAATGTATCCCATGGGAGTCTTCTGAACAGTGAGCTTTAGCAAAGTCAGGTGCTCTTTGGGGCCATCGATGACTCAAGGTCCCGGACCAATGCCAAGATGGGGAAGGGGGAACTGCAGACTCTCCGCTGGACTGATTTCTCAGACACACTGAATGGGAAAAGGCAAATACTAGCAAGACAAAAACACAGGAATCCAGAAAACGGGAGAGGCCTGAAGGAGCCAAAGCATCACAAGTAGGCCTCAGCAAGACACCACTGAGCCCTGCAGAGCTGACTACTGATTACTCAGCAGACGCTGTGAGCTGTGAGGTGAAACAATACATACAAAAAAGTAACTAAATGTAATTACAGACTTTCAAAAAACTTTTGAGAGCCTTTGAAGATATTAGCACCTTAAGTAAGCCACTTATACAGTAGAAAAGATGATAAATACAACCCGTAATATTGTGGACACACACTAGGAAGGAATCAAAACTGAAAGTCCCTAACACACAAAACTGACAAGCCACAGAACAGGAGAAAACATTTGAAAATCACCTAATAAAGACTGCATGTCTAGACTCGATAAGGGATTCCCAAAGTAGCACAGAGGCTGGGGCGCAGCTCGGGGTGAAAGGCTGGCCTGGCATGTGGAATCCCTGAGTTCCAACTCCAGCAATGCCAAAAAAAAAAAGCCTGGAGTGACATCTCTCCAAGGAAGATGCATCAATGGCCAAGAAGCACATGGAAACTTATCCTTCATCCTTAGGATAAGGCAAATCAAAACCACAACAGCATCCGTCTCACACCTGAAACAAAGTATGAATGAAGGCTTAGGGCGACTGCAATTTTCAGAAAGGGAAGGAACGGGGAAGAAGCAAAGAGGATGTGGAGCACTTTGAACTTGCACACTGCTGGTCAGCAGCAAAAGGTGCAGCCACCCTGGAAGAGTTTCACACTTCCTTGAAAGTTAAACACACAAGTAGGACCTATGATTCCTCTCCTAGGTAAATATTCAAAAGAACTGAAAACAGGGACTCAAACAAAACATCTGTAAGCAAATGTTCTCTGCCACATTCCTCATGACAGCCACGGCATGCAGAAACAGCCATACCTGCAGCGAGCCACCCTTGGCCCTCAGAGGACAGAATCACACACACTCCACAGGGCCTGGCGCATGTAAAGACACTGCTCACAGCACAAGCCAGTCACAGACATACAGACCCCTGAGATTCCACTTATGGGAAATACTCAGAACAGGCAAATTCAGAGAAAAGAACGTGCAGGAGTGGCCATCCGGCTCTTGTGGTCAGAGGAAGCCTCACGATCAAATTTGTTTGGAGCTTAGGAAAGTTCTAGACACAGGTAGTGGCCGTGGGTGCCCAAGAGGGTGACAGTCACTGATGCCATGAACCACAAGTTCACACACAAGCACCCGTTCCAACAGATTTAGAAGTGACATTGTCTGTGTCCGCAGTAAAAACAAACCTTACCAGAGAAAATGCAGAGGAAATGATTGCTTTGGGTTTCTTGGCAAAGGTTTAAATCATGAGTAAGAAAAAGCAGTAACTCTATTTTGAAAAAACAACAACCTTTAAGGACACGGGAAGAGTTAAGTGTGATGTATAGCTTAAGTGAACTCCACCACTGACTAACCCTGAAAGTATCTCTTTGCTGTGGCTGTTTAGCACTGAAGTAGAAGCTGCTGGAGAAAGAAGCAGGAAGACATGGTGAGAAAGCAAACAAATATGACAAATATTTTGTTGTTGCTATTGCTACTGTTTTGAGACAAGTTCTCCATTACATAGGTCAGGCTATCCCGGGACTCAAGAGCCTCCTGCTTCAGCCTCCTGAGTGCTAGAATTATAATGTTTGCCACCACTCCCTGCTCATATGACAAATAACTTTAATGAGTGTTCCGAAAAGTCAATTATGCCTACATTTTTCTTCCACTCAGCACTAACCTCATCTTCTCTCTATCCATTACCATTAATAAACCACTATACACACAATTTCTTGCATGTTATTCTGCCACCTGTTCCTCTTGCTCATTTCCACTGGACACCTATATAATACTCAGACACATTCTATATAATACTCCACCACCCACAGAAATTCCGTAATCAGTACAGTTTACAAAGAACTCAGGAAACACACAGTCCCCGTTCTGCAGCAGTCTGCACTCAGCTGCCTGTGACAAGTGGAGACAGGAGCTTCCTGAGAGCCGCTCCAAGGGGCTGGCTGGGCTCTCCAAGACACACAGCACTTGCAATTCAGAAGGGAACCCAAGCCTGGCACAGTGTGGGGCATGGAGAGCCGGCGTGCAGGGACAGCGGAGTCAGACCTGGTGCCATGGCAAGGCTGCTGCTGCTCTGAAACAGCATGCACCGAACTGAGCGAGATGTCCAGATGTTCACACTCAATTTTTAAGATGCAGCTTACTCTTTAATTTTGTGTTAAATGTTCTAAAAGCCCATCTCAGTGTTCTAGCAGTCTGTGTGTGCACCCAAGAGAAACTCAAGTATTAATACACAGAACTGCTGCCTCTCGAGATTGGGAAAGGGGGAGGGCCATTACTGGTGAGACTGAGCCAGGACACCCAAATGCTCCTTGGGCCTTTTAGTGTAGATTCTGGCCTTTAACAAGAGGTCAGACATGACGGGAGGTTCACATTTGTCAATCTACTGGCTCTGTGACATCACAAAGAAATTAGGCAAACAAGTCACGGCCACTTGCAACACAGCACCCGATTACCCCAGATTCTTATATTCCTCCCTTAGTACAGTTAACTAAGGAGTCTCCACAAAAACAATGTGTCCCAGATTTTCATTCCCATTAAAAATTTTAGCTGCTTTCACACACAAAAAAAAATTAAGTTTAGAATTGTAAAATAATTCCTAAAATCAAGATAAACTACAATACTTTAAAAACTGAAGTAGGACCGGGGATGTAGCTCAGTAATGCCACACCTGCCTCGTAAGCGCAAGGCCTGAGTTCGATCCCCTGTATTGGGAAAATAAAAAATTGAAGTAAATTAAGGTAACATTTCTCCAGGTGCAAAGAGCACCAAAAATATGCAAACTAAAAATGACTGATCAATCTTTTACTATAAAACAAAGAAAAAATGTAATGACCTGCTAGACTTTCCTTCAAGTTCAAGATTCACTCCAGAAGTACAATGTTGCATAATCCAGTCCTCTCTGTCCCTGGTCACACCAGGAGGGTCCATGGCAGGCACTGGGCAGGAAGGAGCTTCCTGCAGGGCCCCTAACCCTGCCGTGGCGTGGGCCTCAGAACTGTCCCTGGGATGCCACTTCTCCATGTTGGAATGTGAACTTTCACAGCCAGCTATGTCTGGCACGACCTCACACAGTGTAAACTACAATTATTCCGGCCAGCAGCTCTCATTCATAAAACCACTAAAGAGTCACACTCCAGGACCCGGGTTGCCTACCTTCATTTCTGGCAAATGACAGTCATTAAATTACATTTCCTTATTAAACATCTAAGTAACTGGACTGATGCTCCCATAACAAATTAGTTTTTTTACTCAGGGCTTAAAAGAAAACTGCTCACATATCATTGTCTTTAGTGAGGACAGCAATATTGAGGAAAAACCAAACTAAAACTAACAAGCTGCTGATGATACCACCAATGTCACTCTTAAGATCAACAGAATTTGCATGAATACATTTTAATGCAAGTATAAAAGCAAAACGGGTTGGAAAGTTTGCAATTAAAAATTATTTTTTAATACTTTGGCTTCACTTAGCTAGTTTAACAAAAACAACTGAAAATGAACAGCTACTGACTCCAAGTACACACAGCAATGACAGGTACGTATGTGTCCTGTTTACCACCCCAAGTCTCTCGCCCCAGGCCAGCCTGCAGGGGGAGCAGACCCTCCGGGGTCTGGACCCACCTGCTCCTCCTCCCCACCGCCTCTGTCCCCTCCTGCCCATGGCACACAGGCCCTGGGACGCTGCTGCATTCCAGCCGCAGGACCTCAGCCCGCCCACCGGCACACACACTGTATTGGCAAGTCACGCCAGGGGATCTGCGCTGTGCCTCCAAGAGGCCTGCATGTCAACGGGGCGGCATGGTCACTGCCTCCACAGCACGCTGACCAGCTGCCCTCTGCCAGAAAGGAGCTGGCCAGGTCCATCCCCAGCCGCAGCACAAGCACAGGGAGGTGGAGGGGGGCCGCAGCTCCTGTTCTTCCCCCCCGGAGAGGCGGGTCACCACTGCCCAGTGCGAGGCCGGCTGCCAGTGAGCGGACCCGGGGCGCTCAGTTCTCCCACTTTGCCTCCAAAACACATGGGAAAGGTACAATGACCACATTACTAAAGAACCAAACAATTCTACACAACTTACTAAGAAAGAAATGGAGGAATGCTGGGGATTTAGCTCAGCGGTTCGGTGGCCTGCCTTGCAAGCTCAAGTTCAATCCCCGGTATCAAAAAAAAAAGAAATGGAGGATCAATTAACAAATCATTCAGACTGGTGCTACACCAGTAGGAACCCAAATTCACTCAGAAATGGGCAAACAAACATTACTCGCTGAAAACAAACAGGGTGGCATCAACACCTAGCCGCTAGCCTCCAGCAACCCTGGCAGAGCTGGGAAGATGAGTTACAGTGTGCGCCATGGCTCTAAGATAGGACTGAAACAAGTCAGGTCCCTTGACTTAAGATGTATTCCTAATTTCTGGATGTTAAAAAAATACCTCTCCAAGAAAAGGAAAAGCAAAAATTCACATAAACATATAATTTCTAAACAAAGACAGCAAGAAGTGAAGCACCAGCTGGATTCATCTGAATGAATCGGGGCCTCCCTGGTGCATCACACTTGTGCTGTGGTGCGACCCCCTCCCCTCCAGCAGAAAGGAACAAGGGAGACACCAACCTGCTCCCCATCCACACTGATGTGATAACCCTATTATTTATCATCAAGAAATCATTTAGGAATAAGGTTAAGAAAGGATATGTAGGACTTGTACACAAAAAATTATCTAAAGAACTTAATATTTCAAAGAGAAATTCTACATCTTTGACTGAAGAGACCCATCTGGTCTGGAGAGCTCAGTATTTCTGAGATGATAATCATTCCCTAATCCAACACCACTTCAGGTAGTGCGATTCCGATCAAATCCCAAAGAGGACGACAAGGTGATTTTGAATTTACATACGAAGATACATAAGAGAAACAAAATTTTGATAAAGAACAAAAGTTGAGATTGTAATACTTACATGACTTCAAAATTTACCAAAAAGCTCACAAAGGAAGATGCAGAGGTGCTAGTGTAAGAACAGAAGAGATTCCAGAAGTAGACCTGAACAAGCATTTTTACATTTGAATATTTTTATAATTAAATCAGTAATTTTAACAAATGCCCAAGGCAATTTAACGGATTAAAAAGCAATCAATGAATTTAACTCTTACTAGGGAAATGAAGTCAAAATGTATCTCAGACCTAAAATGTAATAGTGAAAAACTACTGGATTTCAAGAAGGAAAACATGACAAAACTTTTAAGATGCCAGGGTAAAGGAGGATTTCCTAAACAGGGTACCTGAAGTACAAAGTACGAACACAAATTTTGACAAAAGGGACTTCATCAAGAGTTAAAGTCCTAGCTTTTAAAAAGACCTAAAAAAAAAAAAAAAGCCACAGACTGGGAGAAAATTTTTTTCAAAAACTGTTCAACAAAGGAATTATATCCAGAATACACAAAGAATGCTTACATCTAAAAAGACAGACTATCCACCTTTTTTTAACAGGTAAAAGATCTGAACTGGTGCTTCACCAAAGACACATGAACGGCCAGTAAACACATGAAAAACATCCCAGGCGAGGGAAGTGACGCATGTAAAAAGCCCTGGGTTCAGTCTTGAGGGGGAAAAAAGAAAAAAACTCTCAACAACATTAGCCTTTACAGAAATGCAGAATAAAACCAGGGCTAGAATGGCTAAGGTGACAAACAGGGGACACTAGCTGAGGAGATGTGAAGCAACCAGAAGTCTCACGAAGCACCAGTACGAAGGCAAATGCTACAGCAGCTATGGAAAACATGGAAGTTCCTAGTGCAGCTGAGACAGTTATTAACCTGGCCACTCCACTTCTAGGCAAGAAGTAACAGAACATACTCCACAGAAACAAGTGGTCATGCACATTCACAGAAGCCCTAAAGAAGAGTCAATGCAAACCAGGATACGCAAACTGATGTTTGAGAGCAGTCCATGCTACCTCATCGACAACATTCAGGGAGATCCACGAAATCCAGCGCGGCTTTACCTAAGGATTAACAACGCGCTGCACAGCCTGCTCAGGTGGGAAGAATCAGTACCAGGATGGGCAGAGCAGCAAAACTGAAGCCGAAGCCCGCCCTACCACCGGGTGACACGCTGTAACTACATCGCTTTCCCATCTCCCCAACTCGCGCGACTCTCCATCAGCTCTACCCAGGTGTCCCAACCTTCTTCAAGCGTCCACTTTTCCAGGTTGCTCAATGCATGTAACTCAACATGCCTAAAATCAATGATCTCTTCCACTCTGGCGTCCACCTACCTCATTCCCTCCCAGTGTGACTGCACCTATCCAAGCCATCACCATGCTACAGACACCCAAGTCCGAAGCACTGGACCATCCTTCACTCCCCTTCGTAACCTCCAGCCACTGGACTCCAGCAGTCAGTCCTTCTCAGCCACTCTAACCTGTGGTCCATTGACATCTACTCTCGCTGAAGTGCTAGCCGGGCCCTTGGTCGTGACGCACCAGGCCATTGAGGTGAGGCTCCTGGCTGTAGTCTTGACCTCGCCCAACCTTTCAGGAATCCTCTAGTCCACTGCTCCACCTCCATCTGAAAGTCATTAGCCCCATCGCTCAGTTCAGCCCTCAGTTCAAATCTGACTGCCAGCATGCTCGGAAGAACTGAAAATGAGGGAGTCTAGGCTCCAACACAGGAGAGAGAACCACAGTCTCCAGGACCTGGGACTCCGTATCTCACCTAGGCTAAGCCACATGCATTCCGTAACTAGACTGACGGGGAGCCTCCACATTGGGCAGCCACTTTTCCAGTCTTGCCCCATGTCATCTCCTATGCATCTTTACCTCCAGACATAAGGACTCTACTCTTTTCTAAGTAATGTACTACAGGCACATTTTTAAGAAAAACTCTTACTTCTTGATGGTGAATGGTAATCAGGTAACACTACTCTACTATATTTTAAAGACTGCATTTACTTTGTATTCTGACAGATGATTAACAAAAGCGCTTCCATATACAAAATCTACTACACGCCAAGGTTTTTAAATGTTCATCTAAATGCAATAAAGATTATGAAACCAGAAATAGCTTACTCATAGACAACTCATAAGTCTGTAAAATTATATAAGTTAAAATGCAAGATCTGGAGACAAAGTGGTAAACTGAAACAATTCTTTGTTCTTGTTTGTTTGTTGAGACGAGGTCTCACTATATAGTTCAGGTTGGCCTTAAATGCAAAGCAATCCTCCTGCCTCAGCCTCTCAAGTGCTAGGATTACAGGCATGTGCCACCATGCCCAGCAAATAGGATAAGGATTATAAAACCAGAAATACCTTACTCACAGACAACTCTTAAATCTGTGTTTCTAAAATTATGTAAGTTAAAATGCAAGATCTGGAGATAAAATGGTAAACTGAAACAGTCCCACAATTCTGAGTAACTATTGTTTTAGACTATATAAATTATCATAACAAGAAAAGAAGAAAACATAGGTCTTGTAAGTATTTTTTTTCTGGACTATATATAATAAAACACACAAGAGTGTTTGACCCACTTATAGCATTTATCTGATTTTTTAAATTAGCTGAAAATCTTCAAAAAATACACCAAAATTATCCCAATGAAGTTATATCCCAACATGCTAAGCAGTTTATGGCTGTAAAACATGAATAAAGTAAGCCATAAATAAAAGATAAAAATTATACTGGAAACTCTGAATAAAAAATTTAGATGGAATTATAAATTTAAAATACTTAATGTTCTATGACTACATAAACTTATTCAACACCAGAAATTTTATTTTATATTTCACTGAAAAAAGTAAACTCTAAAAACTTGGGTGTATTAGTAAAAGAAACATCTAAGAGAACACTGTTAGTATTTTGAACTTACACTTCAATATTCTATTTGGTAATATTAAGCAGTTTTGAAACTTGTATTTAAATTCTTACATTAAAAAGCACTGATATAAATTATGTATTACTTCACTTTATGTATTTCAACTTGTGCTTAAAAACAATTTAGACTCCCTTGAAGAAAATAAGTATAATACAGAAGAAAATATAATTGTATTATTTTTAATAATGTGTAATTCATTCATGATAGAGCACAGGTTCCCAGAACTAGGACTGGATATTTTCACTTCAGTAAAGACCTGCTGACCTCACAGAGACTGTGTGCTTCATATACTGATCTGTCTTTTAACAGCACCCTTAACTCTTGCTATTTCCTATTATTTCCTATTAGCGTGCCCAATTCAGAAAGCCTGTCTCCTTGAACAGGTGCAAATTTCATTGCTACGTATGTACTTTGAGACTTTCCTTGAATTTAGACAGGTAAAATAATAATTCACACATCCCTCTACTCTTCCTTCAAAACAGCTGTGGCTCAGATAAGTTCCTTCAAATGTAGTAGCAGATGAAAATACTTACGGGAGAAAAAGCAATATTGTACTCCATAAGAGAAATCCGGACATTCCTGCACATCAGGGCTTCCAGAATGAAATGCCACGCACTTGTTCATACCAAGGATCACGAATGACGATTGCCTGGCTCAAGGCTCTGAGCATCAGAGGGCCATGACTCTGAATCAGCTCTGGATACAAACTGGACAGTCTTTCTTCAGGCTACTCACTTTGCTAAGACACTGCAATGCCCATGCTCCAAGGGCCGCAAAAGCTAATATTTATGTGTGGAGCACGTCTGTGATGCTGTAGTTATAGAAACCAAATTCCCAGCTTGATCCAGCAGTTGAACTCCCTCTCTAGAGAACAGTCTTCTCAGAAGGCGACTTGAAAGGGTAAAAAACAGTTCACATAATGCTCAGGATCATGCTGCTTTCCAGGATAAAGCATGAAAGTACAGCTGGTGTCCAAAAGTACTGTTTTAGTACATCCCATCGTCTGTTTGTATTTCACTTGGCCCCTTTAGTGTAGAGACCTATTTTATTCCAAATTTCAAACAGGACCAAATGCAACTGCATTTTCTGTTCTATCCCATTCTGCTCCTTACCAAGCCAGTTCACATTTATCTCATAACTGTCTCTGCCTTGTGTGGAACTCACCGTTGCCTTGAAACCCTTGCTGTCCCTCTGCCTGCACAAGCAATGGGAATAGCTCCAGGTGGACGAACGGCAGGTGACGTAAGGCTGAGGGATGGGACCAAGGTGGTGAGCAGGGTGAGCGGGCAGAGCAGGTCATTCAAACACCGCAAGAACGGGCCGGAGCCGAAGAGCAGCAGTGCACGAGGCCGCTGGCTGCCCGCTGCAACACCCACTCCACTTCTTCCTTTCTTCTTGGCAGTTGGTTTTTACGTTACCTTTTTTAAGCAGGGCCCCACACACTGCAGAACAGCAGCTCACGTATCCCGGGACCCTGGAGAGCCTATGACTATGCTCTGGACAGAGGCTAGAGACAGAAATCTTCCTTCAAGGAACCTCACCTCGATGGAAAAGTCCACCTTTTTGCTCCTTTTTCTTTTCCTCCTGATTCAAACTTCCAAGGCAGTTGTGACACCTAGAGCCCGGCAGCACCTGTGCCAATCGCTGAGCAGGTAATGGAAGCCAGGTGCCGGAGAGGTAGAGCAGGCGGGCAGAGGAGGCCGCAGCCTTCTTACACTGGGCACCCACAGAGAACAACCACCCACCAAGTTCACACCACGAGCAAGCTGCTACCCAGCAGGACAGCAGGTGCCTTCCTCTTCTGCACCCCAGCAGTCCACCGGAATCACCTGCTCGTGAGCTTCCCAGAGCTCTTCCCTCCACTATTTTGCTACCCTCCTGTTCTTTTCCTGATTCTGCTCTCCTCTGTTAGCCTGACATTAAGTAACTTGTATATCACTGAAGTTTTTTTCTTAAAGGGACTATGTTACCTGTTATCACAATTTTATTAAACTGTTTAAGTGATTTTTTAAAAGGGCAGTTAAAATATACTCTTCAACCTATAGATTTCAACAAATATTTATTAAACGATTACTGAGCTCACACCCTTGGAAAGCTCACAGTCTGCTGCAGAGCAGAACGATTACCCCGAGGACAACAAGAGCAGGCTTTCCCAAAGAACAAGCCCGGGCTCTCACAGGTGTGGCAGGGGCAGAGAGAAGGTGGCAAAGACGACGGTGTCCAGGCAAGAGGACAGCCTCAGACCCAGCGATCGATGGGGCGCGGGGCTGTGTGCAGGGAGTACTGTAATGCAGGCTGAGACCTACTTCTGAGCAGCCTGGAGTTCGTTTGGAGAGCGAAGTCATTTAAGAAAGTTCCGCGGTGTTTAACAACTGTGGTGATGCTCTGGGGGAGGACTGAGAGGGCAGGGCAGCTCTGAACAAAGGCAGCGGCAGTGAGGACAGTGGCACTGGATTTGATGGCTACTGTTCTATCATTTCTAGTGCTGGAGTGCTTTCTGAGAGAAAAGAAGTTGTGAGGGAAGAAAAGCGGTCAGGATGGACACGCAGAGAGATCTAGACTAGAATACGTGGCGAAGGGTTGATGGAGCTGTCAGAGCTAGGGAAGGCAGGGAGTCAGGTAGACTGCTGCTTCACTGCACACACAGGAGTTGGAGTCCGAGGGTCCTGGAGAAAACCGTCACAGAAACACAGGGCCCCACGTACACCGGTGAGCGGTGCGGCCTTCTCCTCTCCCCACACCATACGCACAAACCCACAAGCCCAGCCACCCCTTCTCCGTCCCCGCCCTCAACGGCTGAAAATGCTGCAAGAAAAACAAAACAAACCCATGACCATGAACATCCAATGCACTCGATATTCCATTTCACAGTGCTCCCAGCTCGTACATCTCTTACGCTAAGCTGTACAGCAAGGTGAAGCACTTTCACTCTCTCAAAAGCTGTCTCTGTCTCTCTCTCTCTCTCTCTCTCTCTCACACACACACACACACACACACACACACGTGCGCGCGCACTTCACAAGTACTCCCTTTCCTGCATTGTCTGTGTATCCCCCTCTACTGAATCATTCCAACAGCACACGGAAACACACACTAGCACCTCTTCACTTCGCAGAAACAAGTCCCTAGCTCCACAAGCCCTAGCCACCACCTCCCTTTGCTGATCCTCAGTAGGATCTCTGGATCTTTTGCCAGCTCTCATATTCGCGCTGTCTCCTCCCAGCTCCAACACTGCCCACGGGTTCCATGCCAACTCCCAACGCTGGGTCTCCCGGCCCACACTCCAGAATCCCTGCGGCTCTGGACGGTCCGCCCTTCCTCCCAGGAGCGTCTTGGCCAACACGTAAGAAGCCCCCGCTCTGCCTGCCTGTCTATCTGTCAGCGCCAGCCCTGCAGCGGGCCCGTATGGCGAGGCACCGACACACCCCCCCACACAAATTACCCAGGGTAAGGCTTCAGCTCAGAAATCAGGCTGGAATGTTACTCGTCACTGCTGATAGCCCTTCTGGCACACAGTTCTCTTAGGGCAGTGCATGTGAGGACGCTGCCTGTGTAGGGATAGGATCCTAGTAAGAAACAAAACACATAGCAGGCTCTGGCAGCACACACCTGTACTCCCCATACTCTAGAAGGCTGAAGCAGGAGGATCGCAAGTTCCAGCCCAGCTCAGGCAACTCAGCAACTTGGCAAGATCTTGTGTCAAAATCAAAAATATAAAATGGCAGGCGACGCAGCTCAGCACAAGGCCCTGGGAGTGCAACGCCCTTGGCACTCACTCTCAGGGGAACCTGCTGAGCTCCTTGGTGAAGCTCCACATGGCCCTCAGCGTCCAGAACCCACTGCCAGGAGCATGCAATGAGTGACAGCAGGAAAACAAGGGGTGCAGCCATCCTTACAAATGTTTGCACGTGCAAACTTCTAAATTAAAATAGGCCTTTCTGTGGGCTCCTACCCCTTTTCATTAACAGACGAGCCATGGCATGGAATCACCTGCCTCCATGAGAGGCCATGACAGTGGCCATAAGAGACAATACCCAAGGCAGAGGCTGGGTAACGAGTCATCCCTGCCACTTCTGCCCTCAATGACTTTAGCTACTCCAAACATTTAAAGCCTGGTGGTTTCTCCTTTTAAAAAAGAAGCAATTTTGCAAGGTTCCAAGTTCATCTCCAGTACCAAAAAAAAAGAAAAAGAGAAGAAAGTTTTTGAATAATGTATTCTTCTTAAAAATAAACTTCTAAATAGCTTATGTATCACTGCACTTCATCTCTTAAGTCAGTGTTTTTCCCCACAAGGAAGACAAGGGATATATGGTCAATACATTCTTTCTAAAATTCAAAGGACAGTTTTAAGATGATCTGTAGTCATTTTTGTTTTTCCCACTCCTCCTTGCAAAAACCAGTCTGTCCTTTCCATGCTTATCTGCTCTCAAACTGCTTTGGTTTTGCTGACATCTGATGTTAAATCTCACCTAAACATACAACTTCCAAACCCTATTCACCTCCCTTTACACCTTCTGAACACATTCAGTGTCCAATAAAATTACCACCCAACCTCATAATTCATTAGACTTATTTTTTAAATCCAATATTCTTTAATAAGATCACAAATTTATTCTCTTCCAAGAATAAGATTTTCTAATACTATAACTCTTTACATGAAATATGAACATTTAAATTTGTCTTCACTTCTTACCACATACAGAATCACTTACCCACTGTTTTACCTTCTTTTCTTACTAAAAAAACCTAACAAATTCTCAGAGCAATCGGCTACGTCATCATATAGCACTGGCAAGCAGAAAACAGGCCTGTGATTTTTAAACTCAAATAGCTCTTTGTCATCAAGAGCATAATGAGAATAGTATTCGGTCTCTCAGAACTGATTAGTTCAATGTCTTGTTTCTGGACCTATGTTCAGGAGAGCTGCCAGGTCTAATTTAAAATGTGATTATTAGGAAGACCATAGCACAATTTTAACTTTTAAACTGCAGATATATTTGGTATCATGAAGGGAAACACTGATTGTAAACGGACTCGGCCAACAATGCAAACCCATGAGGTTCACAAGCCTCCCAGCCTCCTGCCAATGCTCCTGGGGACACAGCTCAGCCACACCCAGCTTTCCAGCCAGTGACCTTGCAGGCCCGTAAACCAGCCCGCTCACGGTTCTGTTACCAATGCTTCTGCAACCATTTCACTCCGTGAATTCCCCACTGACCTCAGTCTTGCACTCTAACTAAGTTGCTGAGAGTGTTTGTCCGCCCTCAAGCCTGTCTCTGTGACTTCATTCCTGTTTTTACTACAATGCACATTTCCTTTCAGACCACTTTCCAGCAGCTTAGGCAATAAATGCAACTCAAAATCCACCTCCAGAAGAGATATGCTTGACTTTCCATGTACCTAAAACTACCCACATCCTTGAAAGGATCTCACATACTACATGGATCTCACATACACACTGCATCAGTGCTACTGGTCTACCTGTTCAGTGACACCCAGACAATTTTCCCTCCTGTTACAGACACTATTTCATCACACACACTAAGTTGCACAAGAGCAGTGGTAGATCATCTTACTTCTTTTGTACACAGAACTTAACGTACAACTCCATGCAAATTTTGATTCATGTTTGAAATAATATGGACATATGACTCACAGCCTGAACTCTACCAAACCCGTTTAAAATAAGGCAGAAAAACTCATCAATATGGGAAGGCCTGATATACCAGACCTCAAATCCAATGGCATTTCATTGACAGCACAGTAAGTTATGGTCATAACTTCTTAAGGCATTTGTAGTAAACAAATTAATTTGCCTGTTAGGCCACTGCCCAACACAACCCAGTAAATCAGACCACACTGGAAGCCTCCATCCTCTATCAGTCCTCTTCTTAATCCCTCTGGTTCTTAGCATTGATTACAACTTCTCTTGCCACCTTCCAAATTGCAAGATGCACAGCTGGCCTGAGCTCATTCTTCCTTCAGTCTCGGCCACAGCACACACAGGAAAGAAAGCACTGCACACCAGCTGCTCTGTATGAAATGCAGTGCTAAACTCTCAGCGCAATGAAGGTGCTGTTCGTGAGCAGGACACGCACACATCACTGCTCTGAGAGAAATCTTCCTTGGAGAGATCTATGATAAAACTGATTCTATTAAGAAAGTCACACTCAGTATTTCAGTAAAAGTGGTTTTTTTCCCAAGACTGTGATGAACATTACTTCAAAGAAAGGTCTGTCTATATAACTACAATGGGTTGTGTCTTAAACATCTAGCATACTGTGTTGGTGGTTTTTGTGTTTTGTTTTCTGTTAATTTGTGCAAATAGATTTTAAAATGACTGACAAATGTATAGGAAAAGATCACAATTTCATGAACTGAACTAATACCCAGCAAACTATCTCCTGCTCTAACAATCCAAACAGCAAGTCCAGAAACATATTCTGAGCAATCTTTATTATCTAATTAGAATTCTCAGTCTTTCAAAGAAGTCAGCAGCCAAAAATTAACATTAACTCACGTTATTATATTGTAATATTATAAAATAAGGCTTTGTAACTCACAGTGTGGACACTATAGAAGAATGTTTAACATATATAACCATGTCTCCTTTTATGACACTAGACATCTATGGAGCTCACAGTGAAGTCCTGTGTATGTATAAAGTACAATGATCAAGTCCATGTCCTTAAACACTCCAGTTCTTTAAAACACATGCTACAGCTGTGGAAGTACACATTAGTTCTTTGAATCCACTGGTACAGGGCACACAGGGACCATAAACATTGATGATGAAACAAGTACACAGTAGAAAATCATCTCTAAATGTCCACCTCGAAACTTCCTTCTGCAGCTTCCTACCCCAGCGCTACTGTATGGAGTATCCTGCAAACACTCCTCCGCGCCCCTCACTACTCTCCGTCATCGACCCCAGCAGCCAGGGCCTGGGCAGCCCTGTGTAGAGCTGCACAACACACGGCTTGCATGGTGTAGAGCTCTGGCTATGCCCCAGTTTGGACCATCCCGTGTGGCTCACGCCACCCTGAGCGCCGGGGGAATGCCCTCCAGCCACATGCTGGATCCAATGATCTTTGCTCACCATCTTTTTCTGGGCACAAACTAAACTGATTTTAAATAAGACTTTTTTTAGAAACTACTACACATAAATTGTTGCCTGCTGCAAGAGTACAAATTGTTCTCTTAAATAATGACTTTAGCTCTCAGGGCGACATCATACATAACATAAAATACAAGGAGTGATCAAACTACATGATGAATATTTAAATGTTAAAAACACTACAGCCAGCCCAGGATGTAGCTCACTGGGTGCACCACCTACCTCACAAGCCCAAGGTCCCAAGTTTGATCCCCAGTACCAAAAAAAAAAAAACTACAGCAAAAGACACAATGCAAAGAACAACGGGTAAGTTGTGTTCAAAGCAAGTAGTCTGAGTAGAACTGATGGCAATGCAGCTTTTTCTGTGATTAATTTTTTATATTCACTGTATCACACTTTGTATACAATATTACAGCTACCTGTACAAATGTCAATGGTTAAAAACTTGACAAATTCCAAATAGATTTATGATAGAACTAATAAAAACATTTCTATCACTAACATGATGAAATCAGGTATCAAAATAATTCCTTGAAAATTTGCTAAAACATGAAAATGCTGCAGATACTATGGCAGCAACAAACTATTGGAGGTGAACCAGCCCTAAGGGGCCATGGGCTGCACTGCTGAAGAGAATGCTCAGACTGCTCACGTCACAGTCTGGGACCAACTCCAGGCTCTGACAGGAATGCGGTAGGCATGGGAGAACATCTGTAGACCATCCCAACAGACGAGCACAGCAGTGCACACCTACAATCCCAGCACTTGGGAGGCTGAAACAGGAGGAGCACCCCGAGTTCAAGGACACCTAGGATGTGTAGTGGGTTCAAGGCCAGCCTGGAATACAGAGCAAGACCTGATCTCAAAACAGCAGCAGCAGCAGCACTGAGGTGACAGTAACATCTAATCAAAACTGAGCATTTTCTGGAGAGAGAAGTATCTATGAATTACAGATGTCAACTTTTAGCATAGAGCCAGCAGGCTGATTCCTTCTCACTGAAACGATCTCAGAACCATTCCTAGAGCAACACCCCCAAAGGAGACAAACAACTGAGCATTGCAGCACGAAGGAGCAGCCTAGACACAGTGCCAGCCTGTCCCCCAGCCGGAAAGCCGCCCCTTCATCCCAGCACCACTCACAGCACCACCCATGGCACCTGACAGCCCGCCTGCCGCAGAGTAACTTGTGTAATCGGAGACCACATGCTCACAAAACAGGTCTGAGCAGCAAGTCCTTCTGCGAACGGCAGCCCCTCTGAACAGGAGGCTCCCTGGCAGTCACCACAAGCTGTCGCTGGTCAGTGGGTGGCTGGCAGAGCAGCCACCATGCCTGCGGCGCGGAAGCTTCACTCTGGATTCTGTTTCTGCCACAGACACTGCAATTGACTGGAGTTCTCCTTACAGAGTGCGAATTCCAAGTCATGTTCACTACAGCAGGATTCATAAGAAGATGTTAAAAGTACTCGTTATCACTTAGTCATCGCAGAAAGTTCAAATAACTGGTGGTCCAATGGGCACAGGAAGTCAGGAGAGCAGTGCTCTATCAGGGCCCCCCACTGTGAGCAGGCAAGGTGCACAGGTGCTCCTCCTTCACTGGGTGCAACAGGGCTCGACACACACCGACCACATACAGAAAGAAGGCCAGAGAAAACCCAGCGCATTAAAAATCAATCATCTCTCAATGGGAGGACTTCAGCTAATGTTTTTCCTTCCTTATCCTTGAAAATTTATACAGTAATTGTTATCACTTTATATACCAAAATTACATATAAGTCAATGCTTAAATACTGTTTGCCTATACCTTCCCAGTTCAGAAAAACAGCCTCAGACAGAACCTCCAAGGGACAAACTAGTAAGCCATGTCTGAAGGAGAGAAGGGTATTTAACGCTCCACCCTCTGGAGTCAGAGTTCCTGGCACTGTAGGAGTTGGTCCACAGATCAGAACTGGCTTTCTCAGGAACCTTCAGGAGTGTAAATGTCCTCTGCAACCCAAGTTTCTTTAACTATAAAATGCAGCTACCAGTTCCACCAACCCCACAGGAGAAGAGTGAGTTGATTCTCACACACAGGACATTTAAAAGGGTGCCTGGCAAACCGGAAGCACTGCAAAAGCTGTTTTGGTACCCTCACTGATTACTATTATTACTAGTACGACGACTGCTGCCTCTGTCCCTGCTACCACTGCCAACACAGTTCTCGACATTAGGACCACTGCTGCTGCTGAGGAGGACAGGAGGAGATGGGAGTCCCTCCGGTGCGGGACCATTTTCCAAAGAGAAGAATGCACACCGACCTGACCTTAGAGACGCAGAGGGCACCCGCGGTGAGGCTTGGCTCCACGGCTCTGCCCTGACACGTTTTCATCACCATTCGGACCCCAAGCCCGTGCACGCCCCTCTGTTGCCACACCCAGGCCAATCCTGTCCACGGTGTAAAACTATTCCTCCCTGTCTCATGGACACTATTTATAAAAGCTGCTCACATCTTAAAAATAGACTCTTAACATGACTTTAACCCATTCAGAATTCGTTATCCAGAACTTGCTAGAGTATTTTTATAGAGGAGTTAGGCGATGGAAGGGACTGATGATTTTCATGAATTGATTCAATTTAAATATTTAATAATGGAAAATGAAAACGCTTAGGCAAAAATCTTTAGTCCAAATAAAAACCACTACGAGGAGGAAAAGATGACCACTGAGATAGGAGCTACACGGAACAAAGGTGTCTTGCTTAGTGGAAGAGCCCAAACGCCTTCCAGCCCTGCCAATCAGAACCCAAGTGTGCGGGGCCGGTCAGACTGTATCCGGAAGAACTCAGCAAAAGACACAAGTACTACAATCCAGTGGTGTGAGCAGTAGGCCCAGGGCCATAAATCCAGTCTGCACACACAAGCCCAAGTCACATGGAGGGAAATCAGCAGCCTCCAGGAGGGTGGGAAGCCCCCGCCCCACAGGCAGATGTCTCACAAGCGGCCATTTGGTCTCCGCCCAGAGAGGAGCAGAGGCGCCTGCTTCCTCTACAGTCCCAGAGGGGCTTGGACTTGGCTCTGTTCGGATGTTTGTGACACTGCCTCCCATGCTCTCATCCAGGTGGTTCTTCTCTACCTAAGCTATCCTGGGAACGACTGAGTGTGCCCTATGGCACAGCCGACATGGGTGTCACTGGCATGATTTCTGTTCTGGTCCTTTGTTAAAGAGGCTGAAACTGAATTTACAGCATAAGGTGGGCATTTTTTGAAGATAGATAGATAGATAGATAGATAGATAGATAGATAGATAGATATATACACACACCAACTGTCTTGCTTTGCTATATTTGCTATATAGGACTGCCTTGCTTTGTATCAGCACAATAATTCTGTAAAAAGATTCAATTCTGCAAAAGAACGTCAAGCTTCATGGATCATGACACAACGTCTATACTATACCTGCTTCTTGGAAGGAACATGGACTCCTTAATGAACACAGAACCAGAAAGCAGGATGTACCAGCAGGTCCCAATGTCATCAGGACTGAAAGAGAAAAGAAACAGGATGAGATGGTTATCTGCAACAGCCAAAAACAAAAAAATAAGTAACACACACAGCAGCATGCAGCACCCACGTTACTCACAGAATCAACACTGTTCAACTACTAGAATCACTTTTAAAAATTATTTTTATCCCTGAAAAAAGTTATTTATTGGCATAAGTACTTTAAAGTTCCTTACTCCTACCATTACATAGCACCTACCATTTCAAATTTTATCTTTTAGTTTGATTTTCTGAACAGGAAATACTTTCACTTACTTCATGAAATAAAAGACAAAGATCGGAAGTCAGTCTCCCCTTCCCCACCGCTGAGCTGCCCTGGCTCAGAGGGTCCCCGTGGATGCACACACACTGCCCCTCTCGTACTTCCCCGCACTCTGCGTGCTGCGGTTCGAGCTGCCTGCTGCCCGGGCACCTCTGCAGGGCACCGTGTGCATGCAAACTCCTACTGATGGTCACTTCTGCTGGGTTCAACCATGTGCAATTACATAAACATGGCTTTTAAAAACTGCAAAGAGCCATCGAGGAGACGCTGGGAAGAAGATGGGCGTGCAGTTTACTGTCTCGAACCGTGGCTTCCCACAGTTTACCACACAGACAGACCACCCTAGGCCGCAGGGCGGGTCCACACACCTGCTTTCCCTCTCACCCTCACTGTCGCAGTCTGTCACGTTTATGCAACAAACCTTTAAGAACTGTATGTGAAGGGAAAGCAAGACCGTGACCTGGAAAAGTCCAGGTTCAAGTCTTCGGGAAGAGGACCTGAAGGGAAGGGAAGGGGATGGGACCTTCGGGGCCTGGAGGCCCACAGCAGGCTCCTGTTGGCGCTCGACGACGGCACTGAGTAAGGCACATGGGGAGCCACGCCATCCCACCTCTGGCTCTCCATCCACCATGGACTTCTGCCCAACTGCGCGGTAAAACACATCATCTTGGCTTAACTGTATAGTTCACTTATTGTTCTCATTATAAGAGCATCTTTTTTTCTTATTTATGCCAAGTAAAAAATGATACGATCTGCCAGATTCAACTGGGTTAAACATTTTTTATAACAAATGATCAGAAAATGAAACAGGAAGAAAGAAGGGGATATTTAGTAAACTTACCTTAGTCTATGCTTACAATGTTCCCTCCATTATAAACAAATAGGTACAGGGAAGTAAAGCCTAGAAAACTAAGAGCTGGGTGTGGTAGCACATGGCTATCATCCCAGCACTCAGGAGGCTGAGGCAGGAGGCTGCAAGTTCAAGGCCAACCTGAGCTACACAGTGAGCTCAAGGCCAGCCTGACCTTCATGGTGAGACCTTGTCTCAAAACCCCAAAAATAAAACCCAGAATTAAAGTGGATCACCACTGCCAGGCTCACTAGTGCACAGCTGCTATCCCACATTCTGGGAAGCTGAGTTCAAGACCAGCCTGAGAAGCTGGCAAGACTCTGCCTTGGAAATAAAGCTAATTAGGGTCAGGGATGTAGCTCAGTGGCACCATACCTGCCTCACAAGTCCAAGGTCCTGAGTTCAGTCCTCAGTACCAAAAAGAAAAGAAATTAAACTAAGGAAAAGGATGGAATGTAGCTCAGTGCAAAGGCCCTGAGTTCATTCCCCAGTACTGGAAAGACAAAGACACATGCTATGGGGCCTTAGGGAGTTACCAGAGCTGCTGCAAGGACTGAATGAACAGCAATAGTTAAATGCAAATAATTGCTCTATGGCAACTCACAGTTTCACCAACTGGCTTTTTAGTGATCTCCTGACCCCTCTAAGAGCTAAGTAATACCGACCAAGTAAGTGCAAGGTTTACAAACTCATCTTTCCTGTCACTGATCACAAAGCTCTCTGGAACGCCAGGCAGCTGCAGTCAGGCTGGGCACCACCCTGCCAGAGCGACCACGCTGGCCCCGCGAGTGCCTGCCAATGGCTTTTCAGTCAGGGTGACTCTTCTTCCGG
Organism: Fukomys damarensis; assembly: GCF_012274545.1. NCBI lineage: Eukaryota > Metazoa > Chordata > Mammalia > Rodentia > Bathyergidae > Fukomys > Fukomys damarensis. The sequence goes on along the minus strand of NW_022900950.1, from coordinate 79,558,078 downwards.
GGAAGCTGTGGGAGGGATCTGCACGTGTGAGTGCTGGAAAATGACTTCTCAGTCACTTCCACAGACCCTAACTCAGGTTGTGAGGAGGCAGCACAGGGTTTGCCAAGGGTCTTCGAAGGCCCATGAAGGAAGCTGGGTCCCGCCGGCTCCCTCAGGTGAGCAGCTTCCTCCCTGTCCTCCGGACCAGGTGGGAGAGGCAGTGCGTCGCTTGCCTGTCCATGGCTTGTACGCCCATGGGGCATCACATCCTGCGTGGAAAGTTAAGTTCACCTGCGAGGGGACCCACACCTCCACACCGCGCCTCACCAAGCCACAGCCGGCTGCCCCTGGCCGGCATGCCCACCGCTCCTCATGGCCCTGCCAGGCTGCTGCAGCCTCTCTGCAGGTCCCTCTGTGCTCAGCAATAGTTCCAGCCCTATAGGAAGGCTTCCTGTTCACAACTACCATTTCCAGAACGCTTACCCCTTCTTCTAATTTCAGGCTGTTAATCGATTTTTCTGTGATCTCTTAACATCTGAGGCATCTTCCTCCAGCTACACTGAAATTCCTTTTAAGCAAGCACGGCTGTTCATGCCTAGCAGAATTGCACAATATCCTGGCTCTCATTTATACCCCATGGACATGAACAGGGGAGGCCTGCACCTGGGTCCAGCACTGGCAGCAAGCCACGTGGCCAGGCCTCAGAGTGTCCTGCTGCCTGCTGGCCCGTGAGGTCAAACTTGAAGTTCTGGTTCCTCACCTGAAAACAGGGCAGTCCACAGCATCTTTTTTTGTTTGTTTTTGGAGGGTTTCTTGCATCTTTTTTTTTTCATTGAATTTATTGGTACTTTTTAGTTATCATTGGGATCTTGTACCCTTACATGGCAGGTCTTGGTTCTCATTTTTTCCCCATACCCCTGCCCTCCCTTCACCCCCTCCACCCTTCCCTATTTACAAAGACTTTGTTTCCATTTTTTCCTTTTCTCATATTTATTCCTTTCCCCTACCCTTCCCACTCCCCCTACACCTTTAGTCCTTTCTTCCTATTTCACCTTGTCAGTTATACAACTTGGATCTTATTTACACTTTTAGTTTTTCACACCAGATAAACTATTCGGTATTTACACGTGTGTTTTATTTATTTCACTTGAGTTTGGCCTCAATATGTATCCATTTTCCTATGAATGACTCTAGCTTATCATTCTTTATGGCTGAGTAGTACACCATTTTTAGAAAAACCACATCTTTATCCAGTCTCCAAATGATGGGCAAATGGGCTGTTTCCAAGTTTTAGCTACTACAAACTGTGCTGCTATAAACATGAGTGCACATATATCACTGTAATATGATTCTTTTACTTCTTTTGGAAAGATACCCATCAGAGGGATGGCTGGGTCAAATGGAACCTCTAGTCCCAGCCCTTTGAGGTATCTCCGTATTGATTTCCATAGTGATTGCACCAGTCTGCACTCCCACCAACAATGGAGAAGGGTTCCTTTCTCCCCACAACCCCGCCAACATTTGTTATTGTGTGATTTCTTGATAGCAGCCATTCTTTATGGGGTGAGGTGGAATCTCAGTGTTGTTTTCATCTGCATCTCTCGAATGACCAGTGATGCTGAACATTTTTTCATATATTTACTTGCTGCTTTTACTTGAGAAATGTCTGTTCATTTCAGATGCCCATTTTTGAATCGGGGTCTTTATATTTGGGGGCCTCGTTTTTCTGAGTTCTTTACATATTCTAGATAATAGTCCTTTCTCTGAGTAGCAGTTGGTAAAAATGTTTTCCCACATTGTAGGTTGTCTCTTAGCTCTGTTGATGGTTTCTTTTGCAGGGCAGAAGCTTTTTAATAAGATGAGATCCCAGTTGTTGATTCTTAGCGCTAGTTCCCGTGCTACTGAGGATTTGTTCATAAAGTCTTCCATGCCAATGTCTTTGAGAGTTCTGCCTAACTTATCTTCCAGCAAGTTTAGTGTTTCTTTTTTAATATGTAGATCTTTAATCCACTTGGATTTTAGTTTAGTGCATGGTGAAAAATAAGTGTCTAGTTTTAATCTTTGGCAGGCTGGAATCCAGTTTTTCCAATACAATTTATTAAAGAGGCTATCTTTCCTCCACTGAGGATGGGTGGCTCCTTTGTGAAAAATAAGGTAGCTCAGTACACCTGGAGTTGTTTCTGTATCTTCCAATCTATTCCACTGATCCTCAGGTCTGTTTCTTTGCCAGTACCATGCTGTTTTATCACAGTGGCTTTGTAGTATAGTTTCAAGTTGGGGATTGTGATACACCCTCAACAGCATCTTTAAAAAGTTGGCATTGCTTCTCCCGCCCCAGCCGCCATCGCTCAAGCACCAGGAGGTAGCTTGGGCCCCTGATCCACCTTGGGAAGAAGAGCCACACCTTCTCCTGCCCCAGCCTTCATCGCTCAAGCGCCAGGAGGTAGCCTGGGCCCCGGTCCACCTTGGGAAGAAGAGCCACACCTTCTCCCGACCCAGCCTTCATCGCTCAAGCACCGGGAAGGCAGCCGCGTGGGCGCCCCTGAACCCCCATACCCCCCACCCCCGCACTCTCAGACCTCTTGACTGTGCCAGTCTTTGGACCCACTCTGCAAAGACAGAGGTGGTCATCAAGGGTATTTTTCTCAGTTCCCACCTTTGAACATCGTTAAAGAAAGGGTGTGGGAAACTTGTAATAGAATGGTGTAGAGTTCAACCATTCAGAAGAATGGGGAACTCAATCTGGGCCTTGCAGCCCGAGGTCAGTCAGTGTCATGGGGTTCAGCCATCATCTAACTGAGATCAGGGGTCTTGCATCCTCGATCCTCGCTCTGTCTGAGCCATTAAATGGTAAATACACTATATTGAAATTTTGTTCACTGCACACATGTTCTGGACTGCTTCTTGATTTCAATTTAATTCAAATGATTTAAGGGTGACAGACTAGTGACTACCACAGGTGGTCAGTGTCCAAGTTGTGCTTGATCTTAATGTGTTGCTGATTGCATCAGTTGAGATAAAGCATTGCGGTTGATTTGATAAGCTGTTTTCTCTGATGTTATGAAGATGAGAATATCTGTGGGTTGTCAGAGACACAGAAGCAAGGGCGCAACTATATCAGGAAGATTTGGGTGATAACCCAGAGATTAAACCAAGGACAGTCCGACAACAAAAATTAAAATGAGAAAACACTTAAGCAAGATACAAGGACAGACTTCCAGTTCGTCAATGGCAAACAGTAGGGCAAATGAGGATGAAAAGGCTGATAGTGAAGCACCAGGACACCTTGAACTCAAAGCACAGGAAGTAACAAAACAGATCAATCAGGCTCTAGAAAAACTCAAAACAGAAATAATTTCCCAGATAACCATAGAAATAGTGAGCAAAATGGAAGTCGCAATTCAAGACTCTAGAGCAGAAACTGAAAAAAAAATAGATGAGCTCAGGACCATGATAGAAGCCATCAAGACCCAGCATAAGAAAGAATGGAAAAAATAAACACCCAACATAGGAAAGAAATGGAATCCATAAAACAGATTCAAACAGATATCCAGGAGATTAAAAACTCTATTGAAAGTGTTGGCAACACAATAAAAGAATGCGAAGATAGGCGAGCAGAAACTGAAAAAAAAATAGATGAGCTCAGGACCATGATAGAAGCCATCAAGACCCAGCATAAGAAAGAATGGAAAAAATAAACACCCAACATAGGAAAGAAATGGAATCCATAAAACAGATTCAAACAGATATCCAGGAGATTAAAAACTCTATTGAAAGTGTTGGCAACACAATAAAAGAATGCGAAGATAGGCTCTCAGATATAGAAGATAGGATTGCAGTCAGTGACTGTGAAAAGAGAGGTCTCTTAAAAACAGTAAGGGAGCATGAGAAATCAATCCAACAACTCCTAGATGATGCAGAAGAATAAC